>NC_090268.1:303648911-304848911 GCF_040414725.1 Anabrus simplex
AATTCTTTTTTTCTTTTTTCTTTTTTTTTTCTCTTATGGCTGGTTTTAGTTGGTCTCAAATCTAATTGTTGGATCAATGATGAAACCTTCAGAACAGGATGGCTTAAAAGCAATAATGTCAATGCGTTGGTTGCTTCCTTTGTTGGAGAGACCGTGTACTTCTTCACAGACATTATAACCTTGTCCTCTCAGAGCATTAGCTATCATTGATCTGGCTACATTATGATGTGAGGTGCGTAGTAATTCACCATGTGGACAGGCTCCCAGGACATGTGATAGAGTTTCAAACTCTCTGTGGCAACGCCGACAGAGGCTGTTGCCCTGGGATCTGCCAGGCACAGTACGCACAGCAGAAACATGGGCGTTCATTTTTATTGCATCACGCCATTCACTGCAAGACAATCCTTTATGATCATGAATCCATGTATTCGCTGGAGTATACTGTTTAAACAGTGAGGCATTTCTTTTCACTTATTGGTTTTTTAGTAGTAGTTTATGAATCATTTTGTCAACAAGACACGCAAGTGTTTTTTTTTTTATTTGTTTAACGTCACGCCGACACAGATAGGTCTTATGGTGACGATGGGATAGGAAAGGCCTAGGAGTGAGAAGGAAGTGCCCGTGACCTTAATTAAGGTACAGCCCCACCATTTGCCTGGTGTGAAAATGGGAAACCATGGTAAACCATGTGCAGGGCTGCCGACAGTGGGGCTCGAACCCACTATCTCCCGGATGCAATCTCACAGCTGCACGTCCCTAACCACTCGGCCAACTCGCCTGGTTACACAAGTGTTAAATTAATTAATTTGGGAAGGACAGTTGAATAAAAGAAAGTGATGGAACCAACTAGAAGGAAGAATACTCTAGACAGGGTGATGGTAAAACCAGATGTGCTTTATATAGTAAGTGATGGTTGGTATAACTGATCACGAAGCTGTTTTTGTTTTAGTTAAAAATAAATGCGATGGAGATTGTAAAAGTAGGACTGTTGGAGTAGCAGTTTGGGTTAAAAATAGATTTTTAACTGAACATCAGAAATAAAAGGGAATTTGATTTGAAAGTGAAGTATTTTTATCTTGTTCCTTGATGCTGTAATTGCTTAGTTATTCAGATATTTCTTCAAAGCTGCTGACATCACTAGCAGTAAGGCTGAGTCAGGCATTAATGCTTCGACCTTCCTGCTTATGCTTGCATTCTTTCTACTCCTCTTATGTAAGTAGGAGAGAAATTTGCTTCTGACACAGATTTTGATCATTTATCAGTTTCTAGATTTAAACCATAACAGTTTGAGCCCATTACAAGTGGAAGAAGTAAACAACCTCCCAGAATCAGAGCAGAAGACAGCCTGGTTGAGAATGATGTGAGTGTACAGTAGTTTATGTATTAATATGCCTACCAATAATAAATGTGTGTGTTGCCATGAAAGTGGAGTTATAAATACTGGTAAGGTTAGGGGAAGTCCAGCCACAGGAGGAGCAATCCAGCTCAACTCTGTGCCAGTCCCAAGCCCGGAAAAATGGTGAGAGTCCCAGTTATTGAGTCCCAGTGGAAGTGGCTATGCCAAGCAGGTGCCTCTGAAAAATACTGGGAAATGCTCTAGTTGGCAGGTATACCTGCCTACGCAACCAGCAAATCCTATCCGTATGGGAATGGGTGAAGGCAAATGCCCGGCGCCTTACAACGGGGCCTTCTTGGCTAAGGTATGGTAACCCTAACAGAAGGTTCCCTGGTCCTCCAGGTTGGAGGTTGGGCGTGGGGTTAACAGCCCCACCCTGTAAAAAAGAAATTGTTACGAATCCTCAACAAACAGAAGCCGGGCGGATTTAATATAGACGACCCTGCAAGGATAAATAGCTATGGCTAGATGAAGTGTAGAAGGATCTAAGGGGAGCTGGAGTCAGAGGATGGAGGACGAAAGCAGAGGATCGAGACACCTGGAGGCATGTTGTTGAGGCGGTCAAGGCTGGAACCCAGCTGTAGAACCAAATAAGAAGAAGAAGAAGAAGTTTAGGGGAAGTGCGGACTGTATTAGGTTCCATAATAATTTTATACTGTAATCATGAACCTTGATACTTTGAATACTACAAGCCATTTAATAATTATGCATACGACTAAAACAGAGTCACAACAACATGAAAAGAAAAATACATTACCTACATGGTGTCACATTGCATACAGGCAATTTATATATTGGATTAATTCCTAGAATATGCTGGGTAAAAAACATTTTTTGGAAAAAGATGGCAATTACATTGGCTTTATGACAAACACATCAGGAGAGTTTAGTTTACCTTGATTAAAGATGAGTTATGACACAAGACTTTTAAATTATTGTTATTAATCAATATTTAATGGCATGTGGCCTCTGGAGAGGCTTGGTGCAGGTCTTTCAATCTGACGCCGTATAGGCGACCTGCGTGTCTATGAGTATGGGGCCCTACCTGTGATGAATTCTAATGCTTAACACGTCATACACACCCAGCCCCTGAGCCATTGGAATTAACCAATCAAGGTTAAAATCCCCAACCTGGCCGGGAATCGAACCCGGGAACCTCTGGACCATAGGCCAGCATGCTAACCATTTAGCCATGGAGCCGGACATTAATCAATAAATCACCATTGATCTGCATTTAGAGCTGTGGTCCAGGTGCCAGATTCCCTATCTTTTCTGAAATGATATCAAAGTAGCTGGAAATTTATCAAACATCTCTCTTAATAAATTATTACAATCCCTTACTCCTCTGGGGTGAGACTACACAAGTGTACAATATGTGGTAATACGTTATCATGAAACAAATTACAGATTAACCAATATAATAATGCTCTTCAGGACCTGCTCACCTGATGAGCTAAACTGAGCACTGTCCCTGCGTTGCAGGAGGCCATAGCCCTTAGGGGATTCACACGGCTAATTTATTTATTTATTTATTTATTTATTTATTTATTTATTTATTTATTTATTTATTTATTTATTTATTTATTTATTTTACTCCTCTGCCTATAAATGAGTATGTGCCCAATTTGTCCTCTTGAATTCCAACTTTATCATCATTTTATGATTTTATGATTTTTCCTACTTTTAAGATGTTTATTCATTTACTAATGTCATTCCAAGCCATCTCTCCACTGACAACTGATATCATTCCGGTTAGTCAAGCTGTTTAAAAAATATGACTAAATATTACTAAAGTTTATTAGGATCAACCTATTCAATACAATTGAGTTCCTAAAGTTAGGATTTACATTTGATTATACTAAAATTTGATGGGACATGTTTCGCCTGTTATAAAGGCATCATCAGCCTTTTTAAACTCATACCTAAAAGACAAAAATCAGGATCCTGATTGTTTTGGTCAAAATATAACATTAAGAAATGTGTATTACAAAATGTGAAATTGTTATGAATTCTGAATTGACAATTTACAATTAAAGCTTGTTTAAAATGTTTACAAAGAGATGAATAAAGTAGGTGTGGTATTACACAGGTGATTTACAATATTTTATCAAATAAACAACTAGTCTATATCACGTAATAATAAGAAGGTCTATGGCTAAAGTTGAATCTTGAGCTGCATTATCAATGTACAAGTGAAATTTGATTGAAAACAACCCAGTTTAAATTTGAAGAAAAGGTTAAAATGGACCTTTAGTAGGTTAATTGAGATGACATTGAAACTTTCTTATTGGAAACTTGTGATATTAAATCATCTCCCTTGGTAAGTTATTCCAATCCCTAACTCCCCTTCCCCTATTTCCTTTAATTCCATGTGGAACATAGGGCCTCGATGAAATTTCTCCAGCTTGTTCTATCTCCCGCCAATGCTTTCACCTCCCTCCATGTCTTGTTAGCTCCAGCAATCTCCTTATCTATGGTTCTCTTCTCGGTCTGCCTTGCCTGCGACTGCCTTGTGGATTCCAACTCAATGACTGCCTTGTGATACTCTCTTGTGGTCTCCTCAGGGTGTGCCCAATGCATCTCCATTTTCTTCTCATTATCTGTTCCTGTATGGGACTTTGACATGTGGCCTCCCAAAGGTCTTTGTTTGAGATAGTTTTTGGCCACCATATTCTCATAATGTTCCTCAAACACCGATTTATAAAAGTCTGTAACCTTGTGGTAATGTCTTTGGTCACTTTCCAGGTCTCACTTCCAAATTTAACATTTGAGTTGAATATCCTTAGCTTCGTTTTTATACAAATGTGAGGGGATCTCCATATTGGTTGTAACTGTGCAAAAGCTCCTTTGGCTTTATTTATACGACTCACCACATCTGTAAAAGCACCTCCATCCTGGCTTACCATGCTTCCTAAGTAGCAAAATTCCTCTACCCTTTCTATACCCATTCCATCTAGAGTCAAGTTGCAATTGTTACGATGGTTTATGCGCATTTCTTTCTTTTTGTTATTAATCTTTAAGCCTACTTCTTTAGCTTCTATTTTTAAGTCATTCAGTTTGATTTCCATGTCCTGAAAACATTCTGCAAGAAGACAGAGATCATCCGCATAATCCAATTCTTCCAATTGGTTATTTAATCCCCACTGAATGCCACACTTTCTATTCGTTGCCTCTCTCAGCATACAATCCTGTGTCATGATAAACAAGATTGGCAATAGTAGACATCCTTGTCTTACTCCAGATTTTACAGATTCAGACAGCTTCCCTTTATGTTCTACTTGACAAGTATATCCATCATACATTGCCTGTGTAAGACGGACTATCTTTTGTGGAATTCCGAACTTTTCCATAGCCTTCCACATTTTCCTCTGGTTGATAGAGTCAAAGGCCTTTTCGAAATCAATGAAAAGTATATACAGAGATGTCTGATACTCAGCAAATTGTTCAATGATTAGCCTTAGTGTGTTAATCTGATCCACAGTAGACCGACCTTCTCTGAAACCTGCCTGTTCTTGACATAGTCTCCTGTCAACGGCTATGCTTATTCTGTTCAGTATGACTCTTGACATCACTTTTCCCCCATATGAGAGCAACATTATTCCCCTCCAGTTATTGCAGTCTGAGAGGTCCCCCTTCTTCGGTATCTTGATGAGGACACCCTTCTTCCACTCCTCAGGGACGTGTTCTTTGTTCCATATTAGTGTTAGAAGTGGCTCCATGATTTCCGCTGTTAAATCTCGATCTACCTTTAGGGCTTCTGGGATAATGTTATCTACACCAGGTGCTTTGCCACTCTTCATTTGTTTCACTGCTTGTGCAATCTCTTGTCGTGTTGGTGGTTCTACCGAGATGTCTGGATCCTCCAAAATGGTTTCAACTTCTTCAGTTCTCGATTCCTCACCAAGATGATTGAGTACTTCCATGAAGTGATGTCTCCATCTTTCCAATTGTTGTGTCTCAGATGTCAAGGCTACTCCGTTTGCATCTCTGACTGGTTTCTGCCCTGAAAAGTTCCTCCTTGAAAGCTTTCTCATAATGGCATATACTTCTTTGCTGTTGCCGACTCTTGCTGCTTCTTCTGCTTGTGTTGCCAGTTGGTCTGTAAACACTTGTTTACCTCTCCTCGCTTTCTTCTTAACCTCCTTGTTGGCCTCCCTTTATTTTTCTATTGCTACTGCTTTCTGGTTTCTTGTTCTACTGGAGTTGACAAGTGCCTTTCACTCTCTTCGCTTTTGGATTGATTCCCAAGTGTCATCTGATATCCATTCTTTCCTCCCTGGCTCTCTGTAGCCCACTATCTCTTCACATGTGTCATGAAAGAGTTCTTTGACTGTTTTCCATTTGGTATTTACATCTTCATCTGGTTGTTCGGCAAGGGCTTCAAACCTGTTCTTCAAATGTACCTTAAATTCATTTTGCACTTCAAGTTCCCCAAATTTCCCAGAGTTGAAATGTTTCATTCGTACTGCTGCCTGTTTTACTGGTGCTGCCACCTTCATTCTAACATCAGCAATCATAAGGTGATGGTCGCGGCCTACATCTGCTCCACGTTTATTCCTCACATCTAAGAGTGAATGTCTCCATCTTTTACTTATCGCCAAGTGATCAATTTGGTTTTCTGTGCAGAAATCAGGTGACACCCATGAGATCTTGTGGCAGTTCTTATGTGGAAACAATGATCCACCTATAACCAATCCAAAATTACTGCATAGGTCTATGAATCTCTAGCCATTATTATTTTCTTCTCCTATTCCGTGTCTACCTATGATGATTTCTTTTCCTTCATTTTCATTACCGATTTTTGCATTTAGATCTCCCATCAACACCACAATGTCCTTCTTCTTTATCCCTGCCAGTGTTGATGTCAGCCTGTCATAAAACTCCTCCTTCTCTTCCTCTTCTGCTACCTCTGTTGGTGCATAGCACTGTACTATGGTCACAGGTCTAACTTTGGTTCTTATTCGTACAGTAATTATCCTGTGTGATACAGGGGTCCATTCCATTATGCTATTTTTTGCTTTCTTTGTGAGTAAGACACCCACTCCACTTGAATGCTGTCCATCTTGTTTCACTCAACCCAAGTATCTCCAGTTTATACCTTTTCATTTCTGCCACTACTTCTCTCAGTCTGCCGGTTTCATACATAGTTTTAACATTCCAGAATCCGATTCGTGTTCTGTATTGCAAAAGTCGTCTCCATAAAATCCGGCCGGTATAAATTTTGTCTGGTTTCTGTAATAAGTTTAATTCAGGTGTGCGAGTTATTAGCCCACAGCACCCTAAGTCCAGTGGAGGGGCTGCCTCCTGTCTGCGCTAGACCGCAGGATTTTTCTGTACGGGTTATCTCCCTTAGCCTTTAAAGATTCCTCTTTACCACAAGGCGGTGGTTTCTTCTTTATTTATCCCCAAGAAGAAGCGTTGCCTCATCCGCCAGCTTCACCGTAACAAAGGACCCCTTCTCCGCCGTTGCTGCCGTTTAGGTCTTCACCAGAGCCTCGTTAGCTGTCACTTTTCAGGGTTCCTGTAGGGCCTTCACAGCTACCGTAGCGGTCATGGGGCACACACAGTCCCCACTGTACATCACCCCTACAGGCAATCCCCTACTTCATGTTGCTCACCTCCCACGACGTGGACGAAGGGTTGGCCTTGTGGGAGGTTAACTCCCCTTCCTGTAAATGAATATTTGCCCCAGTTTGTCCTCTTGAATTCCAACTTTATCTTCAGATTGTGATCTTTCCTACTTTTATAAACGCCATTCAAACTTATTCGTCTACTAATGTCATTCCACGCCATCTCTCAGCTGAAAGCTCGGAACATACCACATACCAAAATGAGAATAGTTACTTGTAACATACCATTTAGTCGAGCAGCTCTCCTTCTTTCTCTCAATTCTACCCAGCCCAAACTTTGCAACATTTTTGTAACGCTACTCTTTTGTCGGAAATCACCCAGAACAAATCGAGCTGCTTTCTTTTGAATCATTTCCAGTTCTTGAATCAGGTAATTCTGGTGAGGGTCCCATACACTGGAACCATACTCTAGTTGGGGTCTTACCAGAGACTTATATGCCCTCTCCTTTACATCCTTACTACAACCCCTAAACACCCTCATAACCATGTGCAGAGATCTGTACCCTTTATTTACAATCCCATTTATGTGATTATTCTAATGAAGATCTTTCCTTACATTAACATGTAGGTTTGTATAGCAGTACCCATTAATTACTGTCATCCCATCAGCACTAATTAAAACTGAGAGGACTTCTCTTCTTTGTGAAATATATTACCTGACTTTTCACCCCATTTACCATCATACCATTGTCTGCTGTCCATCTCACAAATTTGACAATATCTTATTTCAGTCGCTCACAATCCTGTAACTTATTTATTACTCTGTACAGTATAACTTCATCCACAAATAGCATTATCTGCAATTCCAGTTTCTTACTTACATCACATATATTTGTAAGAAAACACACAAGTCCATTTACACTACCTTGTTGGACCCTCCCCCCTCTTAATCACTACAGAATCAGATATTTCTTCACCTACTCTAATTTTCTGAGTTCCGTTTTCTAGAAATTTAGCCACCTATTCAGTCACTTTTTTCTTTTTGTCTATTCCTATAGCCCTCATTTTCATCAGTAATTTTCCATGATTTACCCTGTCAAAGGCCTTGGATAGGTCAGTAGCTAAACAGTCCATTTGATCTCCTCATTCAAAAATATCAATTATATTTTGGTAGAATCCTACAAGTTGAGCCTCAATAGAATAACCTTTCCTAAACCCAAACTTGCCTTCTACCAAACCAGTTAATAATTTCACAAACCTGTCCACTATAATCAGAAAGAATGCTTTCCTCGAGCTTACCTGTAACATACGTCAAGCTGACTGGCCTGTAATTATCCACCCTTTCTTTTGTACACTGAGGATACTAAGCATCCCCCCCAGTCATTTGGTATAGCTCCTTCATGCAAATAGTAATCAAATATGTACTTCAAATATGATATGATATCCCAACGCATAGCTTTTAGTATATTACCAGAAATCTTATCAATTCCAGTTGCCTATCTAATTTTTAATTCTTGTATCTTTTTGTAAATATCTTTCGTTACCATAGGTAACAATATGCTTATATCCAATTATCGTTACATACTGCTGACTAAATATTTTTGCCTTCTATAAATCTTCACATATGCTGCACACCCCTTGGTCTGTTATAATTCCTGGAATGCCCTTCCTGGAGCCTGTTTCTCTCTTAAAGTACTTGTACATTCCCTTCCATTTTTTTACTAAAACTCATATAAGTGCCAAATTTGTTTGCCTTCATGTTATCCTTAACTGACTTCACTAAATTCAATTTCCTGGTGAGTTCCTCCAATTACTGCTTACTTCCACAACCTTTCCTAACTGTATTTCTTTCCAACCTGCATTTCCTCCTTCATCTATTTATTTCTCTGTTATAATATAGCAGATCTATGCTATTCCACGCCACCTTTAAAAGTGCATACCTGTTTTCACACTCCTTAACAGTTGCTTTAACCCATATGCTTTTTATATCTTTATTTACTATTTTTCATTGGTCATAATTCCTTTTTTTTTTAACTCCTTCATACTTTCCTTATCAACCATAAGGTACTGCCTAATATTTCTACTTTTACAAACTTTCTTTCTAATACATTTATTTTTAACTATGGCAAAAACAACTTTGTGATCACTTATACCATCTGTCACTTCAGTTTCCCTATATAGCTTATCTGGTTTTATCAGCACCACATCTTAGAATACTCTTCCCTCTCATTGTTTCTTTTACTTTCTGGTTCAGCTGTCCTTCCCAGATTGACTTATTTACCAATTGTTATTCATGCTTTCTGTTATTTGCATTATCATCCCAATTAACATTTGGTAAATTTTAATCACCCGCTACAATCATGTTCCTTTCAGTGTCATTTCACACATAACTGATTAACTTATCAAATAATTCTGCATCAGTGTTGCCCCTTCTAGGTCTGTACACCCCAAAAACATCGAAATTGCCTATTTTCTTTAGAGATGAGCCTTACCTAGAATCTCATGTTTCTCATCCTTAACTTTTTCATAGCTTACAAATTCTTCTTTCACCAGAATGAATTTTCTTCCTCCTACCCTTCCTATTCTGTCTCTACAACAAACACTCCAGTTCAGGAAGAACATTTCTGTATCCATAATATCACTTCTTAGCCATGATTCAACTCTTAGTCCTCAGCTTGAAGGCTGGTTGGATCCTCAACAGCTCCACTATTAGCTGTCATAGGTGGCCTAGGCATCACCAAAGAGGCATACAATGACTTAATTCTATTCCTTTACTTACAGTACTTCTACAGTTTACCACTAACAATTTTATGTCATCCTTACATAACTTCTAACTTCCTGCACACTCATCATTGCTCCCTAGCCCATTCCATTTCCCTGTATATAACTCTTCTAAACAAACCTCCTAAATTGTGCGTACCACTGTAGTTCAAATGAAGACCAACTGAGCGTAGATCCCTATTTCCTACCCACCCATTAGGATCTACAAATCTCACTCCCAGTTTCCCACATACCCACTCAGTAGTCTTCTGCTTACCTTCCATTCATTATCCCTCCTACCCAATATCCCACTGACAACAATCTCCGCTCCCTTAAATTTCTTCCGGGTTATATTAACCATGTCCCACACATCCCCAACTATGTTGGTACCTATTCCTGCTTGCCTTACATTGTTGGTACCAACATGAAATTATACCACCTTATCATTAGCCTGCTCCCCTCCTATGTTTTTCAACATCTGTCGTAACCTAATTCCAGGATAATACTCTACCTTAGTTTCCTGTCCTCCACACACTTTCCCCACATGTCTGAAATTGAGTCCCCCATAACCGGAGACTTAACCTCTCTCACCTCATTAGATTCCCTTTCCTCCTTATGTATATTTCCTGATTGTTACAGAATCCAATATCTCCTTCCTTGTCTCACTCTCATGAAACTGTTCTAACTCCTTCTTCCTATATTATAATCTCTGTTTCTCTTTCCTACCTCTCTCTGCCCTCTTTCCTCCTCCCGCCACTCCTCTGTAATACTTCCTTGTTCGTTCTCTTCCCTCTGCTGTTCTACCTGCAGTAATTCATTCTGATTCCTTACCAGTACCTCTCCTGAATTCTCTACATGAGTAGATCCCTTGGCCCTCAGTTTCCTTCCCCTTAAAACATAGCCCACCTGTCTTCCACAACTTCTCCCCTTCCTTCCGCTGCCACTGTTATACCTACCATACTATGTATACTGCTGGATAGAAACCTACCTTCATTTCTGTCCCATAGCAAAAGTTAAAGTTATCTTAAGACCTGCCAACTGTGGAAGAAATAAACGTTTGCTTACTGTTGCTACTGGACTTATTTCTCCTCGCTGTGATAGCCATGTGAGCAGCTGCAGATTTATGCTGCTCAAGATGGGATTTCTGCTCACATTTAACCTGAAATGAAGAATCCAAATCCTAAGTACTCTTCAGTAAGCGAGCTAGGGTATTGCAATGCAGGTTTTAGGTCAGTTACGGGAAACTTACTTCTTTGGAGCAATGCCTGACAGAAGAATACTCGATCATTCATAATGAAGTGTCCATCTGTAGCAATCCATTTTTTCAATAAGTGCGATTTAGGCATTGTTTCGCTATACAACAGTTACGGTTAGAAAATACTGCAGGAACCATTCACCACACACTCTACCAGCTGTACTCTCTGTGGATGACTAAAGACGAAACTGTTTACGTTCCTCCTGACCTTCTATCAGGTGCATCAAGGAGCCACCAGATGTCACATGTGTAGTAGGAAGCATGGGATGTGCTGCATTTAATGGTAGTAACCTGAACTATCTCCATTCTACTGCTTGTAATTGCGGTGGAAATAATTTTACAATGCATTTCAATACCTTCTTTATTTAAAGAAGGTAAAACAGCTATTTAGGTTATTTTAGGTGTCAACCCCTCATTTAGGATTTTTAGGTGCAATTAAATAGTGAGGGGAAAAAATAGATTAAAACCTAAAAATCCAGGCCCTAATGATAACAGAGATATTCGTGATTTTGTATATTTGTTGCTAAGTCCATATCAACGCCGAGCCATGAGAAAATGGGTAAACAGAATTTAATGAAAATTGGTATAAAGAGTCGGGGAAGAAGAAAGTACAGTCTACGCTATAAACAATTTTATTCACCCTGAATGAAATGGTAGTTTAGGGGAACAAGTGTAAAATTAAATTTTTAAATTCCTATGTTATTGGTACTATCGAAAAGTACTACATAACAAAAGTTATATAAATACAATTTCCGATCATTTATGTTTTATTCAATTTTACCGTACTGAC
The DNA here is from genome assembly GCF_040414725.1 of Anabrus simplex. Taxonomy (NCBI): domain Eukaryota; kingdom Metazoa; phylum Arthropoda; class Insecta; order Orthoptera; family Tettigoniidae; genus Anabrus; species Anabrus simplex. The sequence goes on from NC_090268.1 coordinate 303,660,683, forward strand.
TACGATAAGAGTGGTATTTCAGAGTTGGAAGAAAGTAAAATGTAAAGGCCATTGAAAGCTCATAAAATTGATCAACGATAACATTACATGGACCCTTGTTGTTGTGATATTCTTTGTCTCTTATGCTGCCACTCATCTCTGATGCTTGGGATTATTGCTGCATACCAAGTACAACAGCCTGCCTGAATATTGGCGTGAAATAGCTGGGAGTTAGATAACTTTCTTCCGTAGCATGCCATTTCTCTGGTTCATAGATTTTCTGATACTGCTGGTACGTAACACACTGGTTCATCATAGTATTCCAGTTATTCAATCCCTACTCTGAGGCGCTGATTTGAATGAGCAGCGCGTACACTTAACGGAATAATAGCTGAGGAGTGTTCACAACTCACGGCTGTCTGCAGCCTGGTCATTCCAGCTCTGGAACTTTAGACCGTTAGATCGGCAGTGTAGTACTGTTCGTTAAAAGTGAGAAAATGTGTGTTTTTTCATTTGATCAAGTATTTCATACGATAGAATTGCTTTTAATCACGACATTCCTACTGGCATCATTGTAATGACTAGGGCTCAGATTCGAGCATTTTTGCATATTTTTTTCCTGAATAGTTAACATTGAAAGAAGCCTTTCGGTGGTATTTTCATCTCTCTGGGACCAATTAGAATTTAAATTTATCTAGCATATAAATGTATAAAAGCGCGGTTTTCAGAATAGAAGCATATAAATGCATATTCTTGTGGTTTTCGTCTAAATAGTTTGTTTTTCTTTGAATTCACCCCCGAATTCCGGCCCTGACCATCCTTAAGGTTCGAAAATAATTGTTGAAAAGCTTATCTGGTGTGAATAATAGAACCGCAGGTTTTTAACCTTTAGTGAGATCATTCACACACCCTAATTGGCCTCTGCCGGATTAGAGTGCGACTCGTCAGATAAGCGATGGAAGCCCCAAGCATCCTTTCACTTTGAAATGAGAGATATTTTAGTGGTGTGCCTATTTTGGGAACCAGTATTGTTTAGATAGCTTTTCCCATGAAGTGGTGGAAGATCCGACCCGGTCAAGTCAAGTTTCTGCATTCTACTCTCAGTTCTCAGTTCGTAATCGTATCCCTACGTACCTATTGATTTCTTGTGATTTCTAACTACGCGATGCCTAAAGTTAAGGAATCTCTGAGTGTTTTACTCCGACGATGTGCAAAGGAAGACCCTGACTCGTTTTCTATTGAGGGGAAAATTCTTTTCTGAAAATGTGCTAAAAAGAGGTAAGTTCTTATTGACATTTTCACATCTACATTCTTAAAGTTATTACTGGTCAAACCGTTGAAATTTCAAGTAAGCCGTATGTGCAGCATACGGTGCCTGCCTGCTAGGTAAGTAGAGATAAGTCTAAGAATTCGGAGTGTAGACCCGTTAGATCCTCAGATTTTACATTTCCAATACGGAAATTGACGTTTGGATTTGCTGATTTTTCATAGGATCATTGAGAGGGTGCTCGTATTTCTACTGCAATATTTGAAAATAATTTCATAGTCCACAATGCTTCATTTTTGTTCATTCAATGTATTTTTTTCTCACTTATGCGTACCTACCTATTTATTGTCAGATCAAGATTTCGAAGTGTTTTCAATTTTCCCAACATAAAGCCACAAGTGAGCACTCAGCAAAAGTTGAAGAATTTAAAAAAAGGAAATCAAAGAAACAAGCGCTGATACAATCTTTGTTCAATCAGCAACAGCACTTTGACGAGTTCTCTTCAAGAGTTTGTAGGGCGTTTTTAAGCACCAACATACCCCTCTACAAGGTCGAACATGCTGAGATTAGAGCTTTGCAGGAAGAGAGTTGCCTCATGAGTCGACCCTACGTAAAAATTACGTTTCTTCAGAGTATGAAAACGTACGAATTCATGCACGATTGCCGTATTCCGCATCCTCGTTTAAACAATTTAGAAGTAATTTTAACATGGATCTGGCTCTGTCGTAATGAAGGTTATCTCTCAATAATACCTTCATTCCACGAAGAATATTCATTCAGGTACTTTCTTTACCTGGTTCTACACGCAATCAGGGACGACATCAGGAGCCATCCAATTTGGTTATCTATCGACGAGACCACAGACAGTTGTGGAAGATACATGGCCAATGTTATTGTTGGAAAACTCAATCCCAGTGAACCGGGGAAGGGCCACCTAATTCTGTGCAGGGAGCTAGATGTGACAAACCATGGTACTATTGTGCGAACAGTGCAAGCAGCTCTGCGTAAGTATATTTTTGTTAATTTATTTTTTGAGCGTTTTGCCAAAGAAGAATAAGTACAGTCTGGCTATAATTTCAATGAATTCTACGTATGCTCAATGAAGACTCTGATAGTTCTGATAGTTAAATATCTCTTACAGTTGTACGACATGTCAGAATTCCATTAACTGAACGGTTCACCCTTCATTTCATGCCTTCCAGTTTCAGGCTTGCTGTGGCCAACCTTTCCAGATGAGGAGGTAAACAAAGTACTCACATTGGTGACTGACGTTGCTCCCTACATGATTAAGGCTGGGAAGAGCCTCAAGCTTCTCTACCCGAAGATGTTACATGTTACTTGTCTTGCCCATGCAATGCACAGAGTTCCTAAGGAGCTGCGTGAAAAATCGTCCAGCGTCAACAGCATCATTTCCTCAGTGAAGAAAATTTTCGTCAAGGCTCCTTCTCGCGTCCATGCCTTCAAGACGATGCATCCAGAGCTCCCTTTACCTCCCGAGCCCATATTGACGCGATGGGGAACTTGGATCTTGGGTGCCTTGTATTACGCTGAAAATCATAGGGCAATTGAAGAGGTAAGACTAGTTGAAATGTTTAAAATCTTCTCATTTTCGAGGCTTTCTCTATCATTCTTTTCATATCCTTTATCTTTACTCCATCATACGGCACCTAATTTTGTAATTTTCTCAGTTATTCACCTTGGCTAATGTTTTTCATTTATATTTTTTCCAGGTGATCAATACGTTTGATGAGGCGGACAGCAAGTACATCGCGAAAGCTAAGGCTGCTTTTAAAATGAAGGGCTTGATGCCATCCTTGACTTTCATAAAAGCCTACATGAGCGTCATTCCTGAGGCCATCTTAAAGTTGGAATCGCGAGGGATGGAGTTGGTTGAAGTGGTCGCTACAATACAAGGAGTTGTCCAAGAAGCCGACTCGTGGCCTGGAGAGACTGGGAAAACCGTGAAACAAAAATTGGAGTTTGTGCCGGCTCGAAATCCCGGTTGGAGTGCAGCGTTGGACTTGGAGAGGATGCTACGTGGCAAGTCTGAACCGTCAGAGGATTTTCCGAACTACTCTGCACAAGAAGCAGCATCATTCAAGTATTTACCTCTCATGTCAGTTGACGTCGAAAGATCGTTCTCATCATTGAAACTTTTATTGACTGATTTAAGAAAATCATTCAAAACTAAAAACATAGAAAAAAATTCTTGTTGTACAGAGCAATGCAGATCTACTTCATTTCTTCTTCTTCTTCATGTGCCATGTCCTCGCAGAACGTTGGCGATCAGTAGCATGATCTGTTGTTTGTTCATAGCTGTTCTGAACAGAGTAAGCTTTGTCACCCCAAACCACTGGCTCAAGTTGCCGAGCCATGATGTCCTACTTCTCCCCGGACCACGTTTTCCATTAATTTTCCCTTGGAGTATTACTTGCAGAAGGTGGTATTTAGAGTTCCGCATCATATGACCAAAGTATTCTAGTTTCCTTCTCTTGATGGTAGTGAGAATTTCTGGTTCTTTGTTCATACGGTGCAAAACGTCTATATTGGTCATTTTAGCTGTCCAAGGTATCTTAAGCATCCTTCGGTACGTCCACATTTCAAATGCTTGCAATCTCTTGCACATGGTCTCAGTTAGTGTCCATGCCTCAACGCCGTACAACAGAATGCTGAAAACGTAGCACCGGAGTAGTCGTGTCCGTAGTGAAATGGAAAGGTCACGGCTTGTCAAAAGTTTCCTAAGTCTCTGGAAAGAAGTTCTGGCCTGCTCAATTCTGCACCGGATCTCGTGAGTAAGGTCCCAGTCATCTTTGATGTGACATCCCAGGTATTTAAATGTTGCCACTCTCGCGATCTGTTCCTTCGCTGTTGTGAGATTACCTCGAAGGCCATCTTCATTCCTACCTATAACCATCCACTTGGTCTTCTTTACATTAAGCTTCAAGCCCATTGCGCTGCTGGCTTCAGTAACAGCATTAAGTAGTTCCTGTAGATCCTGGAGATTGGTTGCAAGTAGCACAGTGTCATCGGCGTACCTGATGTTATTTATGATGAAACCATTAACCACAATTCCTTGAGTCTTTCCGTAAAGAGCATCTCAAAAAATCTTTTCTGAATAGATGTTGAAAAGCATGGGGGAAAGAATACAGCCTTGGCGAACTCCTTTCATAATTGAGACTTCTTCCGAGACACGACCATCAACTCTTATGCCAGCACACTGGTTCCAGTAGAGATTACCAATAATACGAATGTCCCGTCCATCAAGTCCTAATTCTGAACATCTTGTAAATGAACTATTAAACTGTAACTTTCATAAGAAAACTTCTCATATATATACTTGAAACTTGAATGCGAGTATATCGCAATGTATCATACATACAATTAGAAAATAAAGCTCGTATATAAAGATATGTTATTGGTTTTTTTGTTTCACTTTCCTTTCTATAGTTTTTAACGGTGTTTTTCAAGCACATTCTGCATGTTTAACTGCATATAATGTTTTTTTCGAGCATATCTATGGAGCATATAATGGGTTTTTCTAGCATATCTATCGAGCATATAACACATGGTTTTCGAGCATATCTGGAGATTTTATCGAGCCTATCGATCCGAGCCCTAGTAATGACCTATGTTGATTTCAGTTGGGAAAACCACTAGGACAGTCTTTCTGAGGATGTAAAAAAGCAGGTGGAGATTGAGTGTCTGCCATTATAATGAAAAACCCCAACTTAGTCGTGACTGATGGTAGGCAAGGGGGCCTACCATTGCAATGAAAATTCTCTAACCCAGTCTTCACATAAGAAAATACGTTTGGTGACTTCCCCGTCGCGTTTCTAGGGTAATGTTAAGAGCTATGCAATTTAATACAATCTTACTCACAATGTGTACACACTACCTAACGTAGAATTCTGCATACGATGTAGAATTCCAAAGCAAAGCATGGGTACATCAGCTAGTATATTAATAAAATAACTACACTACTTTAGTGTATTATTATATTATTAAACCCTTCCATGCACTAATAGAAATGGAAACTGTTGTTAAACATTGAAATACTGAAATGATTACACTAAAAATTGCACAGCAGTTAACTAAGCAGGATACTATCTAATACAATAACTGTCCTAGATTTCTAAACTGCACTTAAGCATAACAGGTTAACTGAAAGAACAGAAATGTAGGGTAAAACTACATACTTATATTATTCAACAGATATTATTATTATTATTATTATTATTATTATTATTATTATTATTATTATTATTATTATTATTGCTGTTGTTGTTGTTGTTGTAGTTGTCATCGTCGTTGTTGTTACACAGTACAATTCTTCTTAACTATAAAGGAATTCAATTAATACTACTTCATTTACCTTCACTTCACTACACTGTCAGTATACAAGCTCTTAGAGGTTAGCACAGAGCAGAATTAGACGAGTGGTATAGACTAGGGAAGTACTATGTCGTATTTGTTGACTATAAAAAGGCTTTTGATCTTATCAACAGAAATATCCTGATAGGAAAATTAAAACATATGATTGGTGACAACACACTCGTGAAAATTGTTGAGACCATACTAGACCACAACCTAATCAAAATTGTAGATGGAGCATCCTCATCCGGGAAAGTAATTCAAACAAATCGGGTACCTCAAGGAGACCCCCTAAGTCCGCTACTATTCAATGTAGCAACAGCTGATATCACACGAATAATGATGGACTCTCCTGAGACTACTCTAATAATGTACGCTGATGATATGGCACTGGGATCGAACTCAAAGGCAGAACTACAGACGACAATGATGAAGTTAGAAGCTTGGGCATCAGATAACAAATTTGAAATTAACCTGGAAAAGACAGTACAGATTGTGTTCAGAAAAAGTGGCAAGATGGCCAAGGACGACGCTGTATCATTAAAAAGTAAAGCACTAGAAATAGTCAAGAAATTCAAATACGTGGGCATCATGGGCATCACGTTCCAAACGAGCATGACATCCTTCAATAACCACGTTATAGACAAAAAAACAGCAGCAATCAGAGCCATTCACAATATCAAGAATCTATCTATGCTATACCTTAACAAAGCGATGACTTTATTCAAGACCACAATAACCCCAATTGTCAAATACGGAATCAAAATAATATGGGGCAACCTGACAATCGGTGACTTGGAGAGGATAGATGATGATGCTTGCTTGTTGTTTTAAGGGGCCTAACATCGAAGGTCATCGGCCCAAGGAGAGGATAGAAAGAGTCAAAGCGAGATTCCTCAAGAAGGCCCTAGGAGTAGGTAAACTGGCACCCTCCAGACTTGTTTATGTACTGGCACGGGAAACCTACTTCATTGAAGATCTACTACTCAATCTACCATTGCCATCTACCAGTCCATTCCAAGAGTTTCAGAAAAAATTTCTTAAGAAACGTGCGGAAATAGACCCAGAATTCTACAGCAATGATGCCATGAACGAAGGCTTCCACCACAAAATATGCGCAAAGACAAAATTCCACAACCCAACAGAGGACTGTGTTTGTACATTGTGAGTGCGACCACTACCATCTGCTAAAGTGCAAAAATAAACAAACAAAAAATCCTAACAGAATAAATCAAAATGTAAATTAACACAACAAAATATTAATTTGAGTGCTCCTTATAAATAAATAAATATATATGTATATACCATTGAATATACTGCCTATTAATGTATTTTTATAAAAAATCTTACTGGGATGTAATGTAAAAGAGCGTAATAAATTATACTGATTTATGCAAATACTGTAAATACAGTATATAACACTAAGTTACTACTTGTATTGAATCCAATATGGCAGCTCAACAATGTGATTAAAATTATCTTGCTTTTTTTTTTTTTTAAATCTTCTCCAATAGCACCTTGTTCACATGTTTTGAATTTAGTGCCATCGTCCAACCCATGGATATTACAAATATGCTGGAGATCAGATTATCTTTCAATGAGCACATTTCTGTCACCTCTGCAACTTGTGGATGACCTCCACAGCTGGTTTACTAAACTATCATATCTATATATAAAACTAGCAAGATACTCATGCTTCGCTACGGTATTGCCTATACAGAAATTTATAGTTGAATTCATACATTTTATATATAATCCGCCAAAATTTGCAATCTGATGGCAAAGTTCCTCCCATTTTTCAATCTTTCTTTCCAGCAACTGATTTCGTACTTCTCGGGCTAGCTCCAGGTATTCCGCCTGGTCAGTTAGGTCCCTAAATCTTTGCCATCTTTTCTTATAAGCATTTTTAATATGGATCAAATCCTTGAGGAGATCCGGCGTGGTGTCGTCTTGGGTGCCTTGGCGGTACTGAACCCACGGCCGGACTGCATTCGTAGTATTACCCGTCCAGGACCCATTTCCAGCACGGTCCGCACATATTGACGACGGTCCAGAACATTATTAATATTATTAGGGTGGTTGATATTAGTTGAATTTAGATGATGATGATTATTATTATTATTATTATTATTATTATTATTATTATTATTATTATTATTATTATTATTATTATTATTATTATTATACATACATTATCATTATAGACTGTTATGCCTTTCAGCGTTCAGTCTGCAAGCCTCTTAGAATTTACTAAACGTCGCCACAATCTTCAATTTGCAACTAGTGTTGTGGCCTCATTTAGTTCTATACCTCTTATCTCTAAATCGTTACAAACCGAGTCTAACCATCGTTGTCTTGGTCTCCCTCTACTTCTCTTACCCTCCATAGCAGAGTCCATTATTCTCCTAGGTAACCTATCCTTCTCCATTCGCCTCATATGATCCCACCACCGAAGCCGGTTTATGCTTACAGCTTCATCCATCGAGTTCATTCCTAAATTTGCCTTTATCTCCTCATTCCGTGTACTCTCCTGCCATTGTTCCCATCTGTTTGTACAGCAATCATTCTCGCTACTTTCATGTCTGTTACTTCTAACTTATGAATAAGATATCCTGAGTCCACCCAGCTTTCACTCCCGTAAAGCAAAGTTGGTCTGAAAACAGACCGATGTAAAGATAGTTTCGTCTGGGAGCTGACTTCCTTCTTGGCCCCAGGGGCTCTGAGCTTTGGAGCATGGGTTGTCGACCACGGGGCCCTTAGCTGAGTCCTGGCATTGCTTCCACTTACTTGTGCCAGGCTCCTCACTTTCCTATCCGACCTCGCTTGGTCAACTCTTGTTCTTTTCCGACCCCGACGCTATGAGGTTTGCGAGGGCTAGGGAGCCTTTCATTTTCATGCCCTTCGTAGCCCTTGCCTTTCTTTGACCGATATCTTCATTTTTCGAAGTGTCGGATCACTTCCACTTTTTCCTCTGATTAGTGTTATATAGAGGATGGTTGCCTAGTTGTACTTCCTCTTAAAATAATAATCACCACCACCACCTGACTTCCTTCTTACAGAATACTGCTGATCGCAACTGTGAACTCACTGCATTAGCTTTACTACACCTTGATTCAATCTCACTTACTATATTACCATCCTGGGAGAACACACAACCTAAATACTTGAAATTATCGACCTATTCTAGCTTTGTATCACCAATCTGACATTCACTTCTGTTGATTTTCTTACCCACTGACAAGGATTTAGTCTTCGAGAGGCTAATTTTCATACCATACTCATTGCACCTATTTTCAAGTTCCAAGATATTAGACTGCAAGCTTTCGGCACAGTCTGCCATTAAGACCAAGTCGTCAGCATAGGCCAAACTGCTTACTACATTTCCACCTAACTGAATCCCTCCCTGCCATTTTATACCTTTCAGCAGATGATCCATGTAACTATGAACAGCAAAGGTGAAAGATTACAGCCTTGTCTAACCCCTGTAAGTACCCTGAACCAAGAACTCATTCTACTTTCAATTCTCACTGAAGCCCAATTGTCAACATAAATGCCTTTGAATGATTTTAATAATCTACCTTTAATTCCATAGTCCCCCAGTATAGCGAACATGTCCGGCTCCATAGCTAAATGGTTAGCGTGCTGGCCTTTGGTCACAGGAGTCTCGGGTTTGATTCCCGGCAGGGTCGGGAATTATAACCATCATTGGTTAATTTCACGGGCACTGGGGCTGGGTATATGTGTCGTCTTCATCATCATTATATCCTCATCACAACGCGCAGGTCACCTACGGGTGTCAAATCGAAAGACCTGCACCTGGCGAGCCAAACATGTCCTCGCACACTCCCGGCACTAAAAGCCATACGCCATTTCATTTCATAGCGAACATCTTTTCCCTCGGTACCCTGTCATATGCTTTCTCTAGATCTACGAAACATAAACACAACTGCCTATTCTTCTCGTAGCATTTTTCAATTACCTGGCCCATACTGAAAATCTGATCCTGACAGCCTCTCTGTGGTCTGAAACACCACTGGTTTTCATCCAACTTCCTCTCAATGACTGATCGCACCCTCCCTTCCAAGATGCCAGTGAATACTTTGCCTGGTATACTAATCAATGAGATACCTCAATAGTTGTTGCAATCCTTCCTGTTCCCTTGCTTATAGATAGTTGCAGTTACTGCTTTTGTCCAATCTGAAGGTACCTTACCAACACTCCACCCTAATTTTACTACTCTATGAAGCCATTTCATCCCTGCCTTCCCACTTTACTTCACCATTTCAGGTCTAATTTAATCTATTCCTGCTGCCTCATGACAATTGAGTTTATTTACCATCCTTTCCACTCCCTCAAGCATAATTTCACCAACATCATTTTCCTCCTCCCCATGAGCTTGGCTGTTTGCAACACCACCAGGATGATTTCCTTTTACATTGAAAAGATTTTCAAAATATTCCCTCCACCTCTCCAGTGATTCCCTGGGATCTATTATGAGTTCACCTGAATTACTCAAAATACTGTTCATTTCCTTTTTCCCTCCCTTCCTAAGATTCTTTATTACTGTCCAGAAAGGTTTCCCTGCTGCTTGACCTAGCCTTTCCAGGTTATTACCAAAATCTTCCCAGGACTTCTTTTTGGATTCAACAACTATTTGTTTCGCTCTGTTTCTTTCATCTACGTACAAATCCCTGTCTGCCTCGGCCCTTGTTTGGAGCCATTTCTGATAAGCCTTCTTTTTACATTTACAGGCTGCCCTCACTTCATCATTCCACAAAGATGTTCGCCTTTTCCCATCTTTACACACAGTTGTTCCTAGGCATTCCCTTGCTGTTTCTACTACAGCAGCCCTGTATGCCATCCATTCACTTTCTATATCCTGAACCTGCTTACTGTCTACTGTTCGAAACTTCTCACCAATCATATCCATGTACTTCTGTTTAATTTCATCGTCCTGGAGATTTTCTACCCTTATTCGTTTGCAGACAGATTTCACTTTCTCTACCCTAGGCCTAGAGATACTTAGTTCACTACAAATCAGATAGTGGTCTGTATCATCAAAAAATCCACGAAAAACTCGTACATTCCTAACAGATTTCCTGAATTCAAAGTCTGTTAAGATATAGTCTATTATGGATCTGATACCCCTAGCCTCCCATGTGTAGCGGTGAATAGCCTTATGCTTTAAGAATGTATTCGTAACAGCTAAACCATACTAGCACAGAAGTCCAGCAAACGCTTCCCATTCCCATTAGCTTTCATATCTTCCCCACATTCACCAATCACCCTTTCATATCCTTCAGTTCTATTCCCAATTCTCGCATTGAAATCACCCATTAGCACTATTCTATCCTTGCTGTTGACCCTAACCACAATGTCACTCAATGCTTCATAAAACTTATCAACTTCATCCTCATTTGCACCCTCACATGGTGAATACACAGACACAATTGTTGTCCTCATTCCTCCAACTGACAAATCTACCCACATCATTCGCTCATTTACGTGCCTAACAGAAACTATGCTGCGTGCAATGGTATTCCTGGTAAAGAGCCCTACCTCAGACTCTGCCCTTCCCTTTCTAACACCCGTCAAGTACACTTTATAATCTCCTATCTCTTCCTCGTTATCTCTCCTTACCCGAATGTCACTTACTCCCAGCACATCCAGATGCTCCTTCTTTGCTGACTCAGCCAGTTCTACCTTCTTTCTTCCATAAGCCCCATTAATATTGATAGCTCCCTATCAAATTCCATTTTGTTCGCCAAGTTGTTTCCAAGGAGTCCCTTGCCTGTCAAGTGGGAGTGGGACTCCATTACTCCCAGAGGTCCGAGGCTTGCTTAAAATGTTCTGAGTTCGGTAAATTCATGAAGCAGGATGGTACCCTACTTGCACATAGTCCAAGTGAGGATCTCTCCTCTAACGGGTTATGGACCACGGTGAATTGTATAGTCCTAGCCCCCTGAGCACAAGGAGGGCTCAGAATATGTTCGAGATGCTCACTCCCATTCCATACCAACTGGTATCCCGACTCTCAGGACCACTTACTAGGCCCCTCAGCCGTTGCCCATGGTTCTAGGAAGTGACTACAGTAAGCCACAAACATCATTATTATTATTATTATTATTATTATTATTATTATTATTATTATTATTATTATTATTATTCTGGACCCCACAGCAAGATGCAAGACCGCTACTTCTCGGTAAATTACATTTGCTGCCATTGTCATTCCTGATAATGTGACCAGCACCATTGTCACACGTAGGCATGTGCAAAGGATTTCTGGCGATACGAATGATATACTTCCGTGCATTATTGACCGCATTATAGAGGTGAACAATTGCACAGTCAATATTATTCCTATCATTTGTTTTAAATGTGTTTACATTTTTATTTATGTGCCAGGAGAAGGGGTAAGGGGAGATAACGAGGAAGATATAGGAGATTATAAAGTGTACTTGACGGCTGTTAGAAAGGGAATGGCAGAGTCTGGGGTAGGGCTCTTTATCAGGAATACCATTGCACGGAACATAGTTTCTGTTAGGCACATAAATGAGCGAATGATGTGGGTAGATTTGTCATTTGGAGGAATGAGGACTAGAATTGTGTCTGTGTATTCACCATGTGAGGGTGTGGATGAGGATGAAGTTGACAAGTTTTATGAAGCATTGAGTGACATCGTGGTCATGGTCAACAGCAAGGATAGAATAGTGCTAATGGGCGATTTCAATGCGAGAGTTGGGAATAGAACTGAAGGATATGAAAGGGTGATTGGTGAATGTGGGGAAGATATGGAAGCTAATGGGAATGGGAAGCGTTTGCTGGACTTATGTGCTAGTATGGGTTTAGCTGTTACGAATACATTCTTCAAGCATAAGGCTATTCACCGCTACACATGGGAGGCTAGCGGTACCAGATCCATAATAGACTATATCTTAACAGACTTCGAATTCAGGAAATCTGTTAGGAATGTACGAGTTTTCCGCGGATTTTTCGATGATACAGACCACTATCTGATCTGTAGTTAATTAAGTATCTCTAGGCCTAGGGTAGAGAAAGTGAAATCTGTCTGCAAACGAATAAGGGTGGAAAATCTCCAGGATGAGAACGTTAGACAGAAGTACATGGATATGATTAGTGAGAAGTTTCGAACAGTAGACAGTAAGCAGGTTCAGGATATAGAAAGTGAATGGATGGCATACAGGGATGCTGTAGTAGAAACAGCAAGGGAATGGCTAGGAACAACTGTGTGTAAAGATGGGAAAAGGCGAACATCTTAGTGGAATGATGAAGTGAGAGCAGCTTGTAAACGTAAAAAGAAGGCTTATCAGAAATGGCTCCAAACAAGGGCCGAGGCAGACAGGGAGTTGTACGTAGATGAAAGAAACAGAGCGAAACAAATAGTTGTTGAATCCAAAAAGAAGTCCTGGGAAGATTTTGGTAACAACCTGGAAAGGCTAGGTCAGGCATCAGGGAAACCTTTCTGGACAGTAATAAAGAATCTTAGGAAGGGAGGGAAAAAGGAAATGAACAGTGTTTTGAGTAATTCAGGTGAACTCATAATAGATCCCAGGGAATCACTGGAGAGGTGGAGGGAATATTTTGAACATCTTCTCAATGTAAAAGAAAATCATCCTGGTGGTGTTGTGAACAGCCAAGCTCATGGGGAGGAGGAAAATGATGTTGGTGAAATTATGCTTGAGGAAGTGGAAAGGATGGTAAATAAACTCCATTGTCATAAGGCAGCAGGAATAGATGAAATTAGACCTGAAATGGTGAAGTATAGTGGGAAGGCAGGGATGAAATGGCTTCATAGAGTAGTAAAATTAGCATGGAGTGTTGGTACGGTACCTTCAGATTGGGCAAAAGCAGTAATTGCACCTATCTATAAGCAAGGGAACAGGAAGGATTGCAACAACTATTGAGATATCTCATTGATTAGTATACCAGGCAAAGTATTCACTGGCATCTTGGAAGGGAGGGTGCGATCAGTCGTTGAGAAGAAGCTGGATGAAAACCAGTGTGGTTTTAGACCACGGAGAGGCTATCAGGATCAGATTTTCAGTATGCGCCAGGTAATTGAAAAATGCTACGAGAGGAATAGGCAGTTGTGTTTATGTTTCGTAGATCTAGAGAAAGCATATGACAGGGTACCGAGGGAAAAGATGTTCGCCATACTGGGGGACTATGGAATTAAAGGCAGATTATTAAAATCAATCAAAGGCATTTATATTGCCAATTGGGCTTCAGTGAGAATTGATGGTAGAATGAGTTCTTGGTTCGGGGTACTTACAGGGGTTAGACAATGCTGTAATCTTTCACCTTTGCTGTTTGTAGTTTACATGGATCATCTGCTGAAAGGAATAAAATGGCAGGGAGGGATTCAGTTAGGTGGAAATGTAGTAAGCAGTCTGGCCTATGCTGACGATTTGGTCTTAATGGCAGATTGTGCCGAAAGCCTACAGTCTAATATCTGGGAACTAGAAAATAGGTGCAATGAGTATGGTATGAAAATTAGCCTCTCGAAGACTAAATTGATGTCAGTAGGTAAGAAATTCAACAGAATTGAATGTCAGATCGGTGATACAAAGCTAGAACAGGTCAATAATTTCAAGTATTTAGGTTGTGTGTTCTCCCAGGATGGTAATATAGTAAGTGAGATTGAATCAAGGTGTCGTAAAGCTAATGCAGTGAGCTCGCAGTTGCGATCAACAGTATTCTGTAAGAAGGAAGTCAGCTCCCAGACGAAACTATCTTTACATCGGTCTGTTTTCAGACCAACTTTGCTTTACGGGAGCGAAAGCTGGTGATACCTTATTCATAAGTTGGAAGTAACAGACATGAAAGTAGCAAGAATGATTGCTGGGACAAACAGGTGGGAACAATGGCAGGATGGTACTCGGAATGAGGAGATATAGGCTAATTTACGAATGAACTCGATGGATGAAGCTGTACGCATAAACCGGCTTCGGTGGTGGGGTCATGTGAGGCGAATGGAGGAGGATAGGTTACCTAGGAGAATAATGGACTCTGTTATGGAGGGTAAAAGAAGTAGAGGTAGACCAAGATGATGATGATTAGACTCGGTTTCTAACGATTTAAAGATAAGAGGTATAGAACTAAATGAGGCCACAACACTAGTTGCAAATCGAGGATTGTGGTGACGTTTAGTAAATTCACAGAGGCTTGCAGACTGAACGATGAAAGGCATAACAGTCTATAATGATAATGTATGTAATGTATGTATGTATGTATGCCAGGAGAATCTCCTGTAATATAACTTTAGGTTCTCCAAAGGAAATGATGGCTCTTGAAAACTTTACCCCAAAAATGTGTTTTTCTTTGTTTTTAAAGGAGATTTAAATACTAATTTTCACGTCTGTAAAATTTTAGTTTTTATTAGATGTAAGTATCCTCATACAATTAATGCAATTCATTTTTCAAATCCTTCACTCCCCCCTCATTGGATTTTCTGAAATCAAAGGAATATATGTTTCTTTACTTTTAAAGCAGATTCCAAATATCAATTTTCACGTCTGCAACATCTTTCGTTTTTGAGATAATTGTATCTTTATACAAATAATTGAAATAAGTTTTAAAAAACAAAAAAATACATATTGGTAAATGTGGGGAAGATATGGAAACTAATAGGAATGGGAAGCATTTGCTGGACTTCTGTGCTAGTATGGGATTAGTAGTTACATATTATACATTCTTCAAAGCATTAGGCTATTCACCGCTACACATGAGTAAGTAGGGGCACTAGATCCATACTTTTTTTTTTTTTTGCTAGGGGCTTTATGTCGCACCGACACAGATAGGTCTTATGGCGACGATGGGATAGGAAAGGCCTAGGAGTTGGAAGGAAGCGGCCGTGGCCTTAATTAAGGTACAGCCCCAGCATTTGCCTGGTGTGAAAATGGGAAACCACGGAAAACCATTTTTAGGGCTGCCGATAGTGGGATTCGATAGATCCATACTAAGCTATATCATAACCGACTTTAAATTCAGGAAATCTGTCAGGAATGTGAGGGTATTCCGGGGATTTTTTGATGATACAGACCACTATCTGATATGTAGTGAACTAAGTATCTCTAGGCCTAGGATAGAGAAAGTGAAATCTTTCTATAGACTGATAAGGGTAGAAAATCTCCAGAACGGCAAAATTAGACAGAAGTGTATGGATATGATTTGTCAAAATTTCCAAACAGTGGACAGTTTGCAGGTTCAGGATATAGAAAGAGAATGGGGGTATAGAGGGATGCTGTAGTAGAAACAGCAAGTGAATGTCTAGGAACAACTGTGTGTAAGGATGGGAAGAGGCAAACATCTTAGTGGAATGATGAAGCGAAAGCAGCTTATAAACGTAAAAAGAAGGCATATCAGAAATGGCTCCAAACAAGGACTAATGCAGACAGAATTGTATGTAAAGGAAAGACATAGAGCGAAACAAATAGTTGTTGAATCCAAGAAGAAGTCTTGAGAAGATTTTGGTAATAACTTGGAAAGGCTAGGTCAAGCAGCAGGGAAAACTTTCTGGACAGTAATAAAGTAACTTAGGAAGGGAGGTAAAAAGGGAATGAACAGTGCTTTGGGTAAATCAGGTGAAGTCATAATAGATCGCAGGGAATCACTGGACAGATAGAGGGAATATTTTGAAAATCTTCTCAAAGTAAAAGGGTATCTTCCTGGTGATGACGCAAACAACCGAGCTCATGGGGACGAGGAAAATGATAGAATATAAATCTCATATTTATTCCGTATTGGCTCAACACAACTAAGGTTAAGTTATGAGTAGGTTCCCACCTTCCAATACTTATCAATTTCTATATAATAGGTTTATTTATTACATAATATAAACCATATAATCTCTAGTACATGTTTCGTTCCGATTATGGAACATCTTCAGCTAAAATTTGACAAAATGGCAAGACAATTAAAACACATTGATGTTATGATGATACAAAAGCTAAAAGATATGATAAAATGGCACGAAGATTAAAACATATAATTATGATGATGAAATAAAGTTCATTCATGTTGGTTAAAAATTCAACAAGTCAGGGTTCAAATGACGAAGTAAAAACGGCGATAAGGTTCTTCTTCATGTTGGAGACGTGTACATTTTGTTAATCTTGAAGATAAATTGGAGAAATACAAGATTTTCTTAATGTATATTTATCGGGGGAACTCTTGATAAAATAACCGTAGTTGAAGTTGAGTTGTGGTTAGATTATTGAAATGAGTCTGAAACGAGAAAAGAATGAGTAAAATAGAAGATATTTTAAGGAGAAAACCTTGTTAAAAATGTATGTTCGTGAGAATGAAGGATAATGGAGTTGATTACCTTATAGTCAGTCGTGTCGTATTTGACGTCCTCCCTTATGTCGTGTTGTTAACTGACTGAGTCCTGTGTATGTGTGTAAGGCACTTGCGGTGGGCGGGGAGTATTGGAAGGAGAGGTAAGTGACGTGAGGAGAGCGGGTGAAATGTTGTGTAGGGTGGAGCTAACTGAGGAGTGGCGTTGTGATAGGCTAGGGGAAACGGAAGGAAAGGTAGGGGGACAATTATGGAGGGTGGAGCTAATCGGAAGGAGGTGTGTTGGTTGTTTGTTGGGATTCTTTTTGATGGTTTTTCTAGATGAATCTAATTTGGTAGCCTCTTCTAATAATATATTTATATTTTCCGTAATTTCGTTAACATTCTGGTTGGGATTTCGTTTCTGATCAATTTCAATAGAGATATTTTCAAGAATATTCTTTAATTTGCCTTTGTTTAGCGTTCGTAGAATGGTTAAGTCCCTTTCTATCGATATAAAACTGTGTTTATATTCGGTCATGTGAAGACTCATGGCCGAGTACTTCCTATGTTTTTCGGCATTAATATGTTCTTGATATCTTACTAAGAAATTACGGCCTGTTTTTCCGATATAAGAATTGGCACAATTTGAGCATTTAAGCCTATATATCCCGGAATTTAAATATTTGTTATTACTTGCAATGCTTTGATGATTGAAAATTAAACGTTGATTGTTGTTATTGGTGCGAAAAGCAATTTTAAAATTGAATTTCTTAAAAATGTTAGTAATCTGGTAAATATTCCCGTTATTATAAGTAAAGGTGGCGAAGTTTTTCTTTTTATGTTCTTTTACCAGCTGCGTTTGAGGTTTATTCTTCATTTTATTCATTAATCTATCTATGTAGTGTTTTGTGTATCCATTGCTTATCGCTATTTTGTAACTGAGATTAATTTCTTTTTGGAGGTCGTTTTTGGACAAGGGAATGTTAAAGGCTCTATTTAACATGCTTAAAAAGGAACTCCTTTTATGTGCCTCAGGATGGTACGAATCTTTTCGTATGGTATTTATAGTTTGAGTCGATTTTCTAAAGATTGTAAAGGCCAATTTTCCTTCTTTCCTTTCGATTGTTAAATCAAGGAAATTTAGTTTTTTATTGTTCTCGGTTTCTAACGTAAATTTTATGAAAGGGTCCAAACTGTTGATCTGGTCTAATAAATTAGTGCTACTATTGATTTGTTCATCTATAATTGCAAAGATGTCATCGACAAACCTTAGCCAGATAATGATACCTTTTTCATCATTTAAAATTTTATGTTTTTCTAAGTGATCCATGTATATTTCAGCAAGGATACCTGATGCTGGAGGTCCCATAGGAAGACCACTTTGTTGATATACTGTGTTATTGAAGGAAAAGTAATTATTGTTAAGTGTAAATTCTAGGAGTAACATGAATTCTTCTATTTCATGGTTACTAAGTTTTTGTGTGTCTTTAAGTTGTTCTTAATTATATTTAGAGTTTCTTTCGTGGGGATCGTAGAATACATATTAGTGACGTCGAATGAGTTCAAGGTGAAAGATGGTTTTAATTTTGTGTTCTTGATAATTTTACAAAATTCTATTGAATTATTGATTGTGGTTCTGCTTTGGAAAGTATAGTACTTTTTTAGGAAGCTATTGAGAGGTTATGTAGGTGGGGCTATTTCTAAAGTTAATAATTGGTCTTATGGGTGTGTCAGGTTTATGTATCTTAGGCAAAGCTCTTGCTGTTGGTAGTCTTGGATTCATATTAATTAGGCTTGATATTTCGTTCTCATTTAATTTAATTTTCAATCATCAAAGCATTGCAAGTAATAACAAATATTTAAATTCCGGGATATATAGGCTTAAATGCTCAAATTGTGCCAATTCTTATATCGGAAAAACAGGCCGTAATTTCTTAGTAAGATATCAAGAACATATTAATGCCGAAAAACATAGGAAGTACTCGGCCATGAGTCTTCACATGACCGAATATAAACACAGTTTTATATCGATAGAAAGGGACTTAACCATTCTACGAACGCTAAACAAAGGCAAATTAAAGAATATTCTTGAAAATATCTCTATTGAAATTGATCAGAAACGAAATCCCAACCAGAATGTTAACGAAATTACGGAAAATATAAATATATTATTAGAAGAGGCTACCAAATTAGATTCATCTAGAAAAACCATCAAAAAGAATCCCAACAAACAACCAACACACCTCCTTCCGATTAGCTCCACCCTACACAATTGTCCCCCTACCTTTCCTTCCGTTTCCCCTAGCCTATCACAACGCCACTCCTCAGTTAGCTCCACCCTACACAACATTTCACCCGCTCTCCTCACGTCACTTACCTCTCCTTCCAATACTCCCCGCCCACCGCAAGTGCCTTACACACGTACACAGGACTCAGTCAGTTAACAACACGACATAAGGGAGGACATCAAATACGACACGACTGACTATAAGGTAATCAACTCCATTATCCTTCATTCTCACGAACATACATTTTTAACAAGGTTTTCTCCTTAAAATATCTTCTATTTTACTCATTCTTTTCTCGTTTCAGACTCTTTTCAATAATCTAACCACAACTCAACTTCAACTACGGTTATTTTATCTAAGAGTTCCCCCGATAAATATACATTAAGAAAATCTTGTATTTCTCCAATTTATCTTCAAGATTAACAAAATGTACACGTCTCCAACATGAAGAAGAATCTTATCGCCGTTTTTACTTCGTCATTTGAACCCTGACTTGTTGAATTTTTAACCAACATGAATGAACTTTATTTCATCATCCTAATTATATGTTTTAATCTTCGTGCCATTTTATCATATCTTTTAGCTTTTGTATCATCATAACATCAATGTGTTTTAATTGTCTTGCCATTTTGTCAAATTTTAGCTGAAGATGTTCCATAATCAGAACGAAACATGTACTAGAGATTATATGGTTTATATTATGTAATTAATAAACCTATTATATAGAAATTGATAAGTATTGGAAGGTGGGAACCTACTCATAACTTAACCTTAGTTGAGGAAAATGATGTCGGTGAAATTACACTTGATGAAATGGAAAGGATGGTAAATAAACTCCATTGTCATAAAGCAGCAGGAATAGATGAAGTTAGACCTGAAATGGTGAAGTATAGTGGGAAGGCAGGGATAAAATGGCTTCATAGAGTAATAAGATTAGCATGGAGTGTTAGTAAGGTACCTTCAGATTGGACAAAACAATAAGTGCAAATATTTATAAGTAAAGGAACAGGAAGGATTGCAACAACTATCTAGGTATCTCATTAATCAGTATACCAGACAAAGGGTTCACTGGCATCTTGAAAGGGAGGGTGCGATCAATGGTTGAGAGGAAGTTGGGTGAAAACCACAAAGGGGCTGCCACGATCAGATTTTCAGTATACAAGAGGTAATTGAGAAATGCTACGAGGGGAATAGACAGTTATGTTTATGTTTCGTAGATCTAGAGAAGGCTTATGACAGAGTACCGAGCGAAAAGATGTTCGCGCCGTACTGGGAGACTGTGGGATTAAGGGTAGATTATTAAAATCAATCAAAGGGCAGTGAGAATTGACAGTAGAATGAGTTCTTGGTTCAAGGTACTTAGAGGGGTTAGACAAGGCTGTAATATTTCACTTTTATTGTTCATAGTTTACATGGATCATCTGCTGAAAGGTAATAAGTGGCAGGGCAGGATTTGGTTATGTGAAAATGTGGTAAGCAGTCTGGTTTATACTGACGATCTGGTCTTAATGGCAGATTGTGTCGAAAGCCTGCAGTCTAATATCCCGAAACTAGAAAATAGGTGCAATGAGTATGGTGTGAAAATTAGCCTTTCAAAGACTAAATTGATGTCAGTAGGTAGGAAATCGAAGAGAATTGAATGTCAGATTGGTGATGCAAAGCTGGAACAGGTATATAATTTCAAGTATTTAGGATGTGTGTTCTCCCAGGATGGTAGTATAGTAAGTGAGATTGATTCAAGGTGCAGAAAATCTAATGCAGTGAGCTCGCAGTTGCGAACAGCAGTATTCTATAAGAAGGAAGTCAGCTCCCAAACTAAAATGTCTTTACATCAGTCTGGTTTCAGACAAACTTTGCTTTATGAGAGTGAAAGCTGGATGGACTCAGGATATCTTATTCATAAGCTAGAAGTAACAGACGTGAAAGCAGCAAGAATGATTGCTGGTACAAACAGGTAAGAACAATGGGAGGAGGGTACTCAGAATGAGGAAATAAAGGCTAAGTTAGGAATGAACTCGATGGATGGAGCTGTACGCATAAACCGGCTTTGGTGGTGGGGTCATGTGAGGCGAATGGAGGAGAATAGGTTACTCTGTTATGGCGGGTAAGATGGGTAGAGGAAGACCAAGATGATGATGGTTAGACTCAGTTTCCAATGATTTAAAGATAAGAGGGATAGAACTAAATGAGGCCACAGAACTACTTAAAAATAGAGGATTGTGGCAGCAGTTAGTAAATTCACAGAGGCTTGCAGACTGAACTCTGAAAGGCATAACAGTCTAATGAAGATGTATGTATGCACAATTTATTAGTATGTTCACGGCTTCACTGAACTGCCTTCTTTGTTGCTCAAGTTTTATTATTTTTGTGTTTAGGGTAGTTAGGGAAACATTCATGATATTCTTCCTGATTTTAGATATCTTTTTATTGTTCCACTTTCATAATATTCAGCAGTAAAAAGTGCATTGCAGGCACCAGAGCAGTCAGATTGATTTCACAGTTTCCCACTTTCAGCTGAAAGTGATGGATGGGGTATATAGTTTCATTTCATCAATTCTAACTATGATGTTATGTAGGCCTACTGATGCAAGAGGACCAATGGGCATGCTCAAGAAAGAACAAAACAATCTGGCAGCCAGTTCTTACCTAAGCCATTTCTCTCTTAGAAAACCTTAGTACAGAAACACATGGAAGACCACTTGTTTCTCTCTTCCCTTAATGTTATTGTTATTACACAGTGGAATGTAGCAGTAAATTATGACAATTGATGTTCAGTCACTAAATAAGGATACTAAGCATGGCATGTCATGATAGTCGGCTGCTATCTAGGTGATATAATGTCCAATAATGGACCATTTATATTGGTATGCTATCTAGGTGACAAGCAGGCTGAGTGCTAGCGATCAATTGATGTGAGAGGAGTTACTATGGCAGACAAAGTTTCTGGTGGAATGGTGTAGACCTCTGTATAGAAAAATGTCAAAACCAGATCTTTGCCATACTCCTAATGTCTTTCCATCAACCATCTCATACTAAAGATAGGGTCCACTGTTGATTTGCTCTTTCTAAAGCCATATTGCTTCTCTTCTAACTGTTCTTCCATCTTTCCTCTCAGTCTCCTTTCTGCTGTCCTTTCCATTATTTTGCAGCTTGTGATTTGAAACTGATTCTTCAATATTTATCACATACTTTCTTTTCGTATTCTTATTCCCTTTCCCTGTTCTCCTAGCACAATTTCTGTGTCCATATACAGAACATTTTACCAATCTATAAAGTAAATTCCTGTTTTATCCATCTTCCTTCATATGTCAAGATAGCAGAGGAGCAAAAATGAGCTTGTTGGGGATGAGAAGAACTGAGCTTAATGAGGTGGGAGTTCCATCTATGTGAAGATGGTAGTGTGTGAAGATGAGCAGATTGTCCTTATCCCTTAGTGTTTTCTTGTTTTTCCTTATCTTCCCTTTCTCTTGCTCCCTCTCTTGACACTGAGTGATCATTATATCTAACCTGTCATATGTTCCTATTCATGCCCCTGTCTTTCTGTATATAACTAGTAAGGTGAGGATTGTGAACACAGGGTAGTGTTCATAACACAAAATATAAGGGGCAAGTTTAGGAATGAACATAATATATGAAATTGCGAAGAGTTGGTTGTTAAAATAGTGTGGTTTTATATTTATACTAGGGATCAGTTTTGTTATTATGGTTTACCTTTAGTTTGTATTATCTCATTACTTGTTTCCCATCCTTTCATATTTAACTGCGTATTGAAGTTTAGAAATAGCAATGATTAGAACTAATTTTCAAGGTCTGACTAGCAGACTTGATTGAGGCACTCACATTCTTTGTTCAAGATTGCAGGATCAATTCTGGCACAGTTGATTTACTAGCATGTTAAAGAATTCATTTTTAGGACAAAATTCCAGCACTCCAGCATCTCTTAAAATCCACAGCAATTAAAGGAATGTGAAATATTCTTCATCATATTCTTCTTCTTCTTCTTCTTCTTCTTCTTCTTCTTCATCATCATCTTCTTCTTCTTCTTCTTCTTCATCATCATAATCATCATCATCATCATCATCATCATCATCACTACCTTCTTCTTCTTCTTCTTCTTCTTCTTCTTCTTCTTCTTCTTCTTCTTCTTCTTCTTCTTCTTCTTCTTAGCATTTATCCAGCTCATTTGCAGGATCTGCTGTTCTGCACTTTGCTTGTCACTTAATGTGATCTTATGCATCTTCAAGAGAGACATCGCACACCTGTCTTCCTGCAGAATGTCAAGCCAACGCATCTTTGGTCGCCCTCACATTGTTCGACCTTCTGGACATAAATCCAGTGCTGTTCTTGTAACTGGGGAGGCGTTACTGTGCATTACGCACCCATACCATAACAAGATTTTTCTCATACTTTTGCAGCAATTGTGGCCATTCCAAATGCGATCCGAACATCCCCATTTCTTTTATAATAGTAATTAATTGAGGGATGTTCCACCATTCACCACAATATATAATACATAATATTTATTAAGTGAAAACTGGTTTTGATTCCCTTGGAATCATCATCAGTTCGCAGTAAATAAATCAAAGGATCTTAATAACAGTCAACATGAAATCTGCCTTTAAATACATTAAAAATGGTTGACATGTGTTATCTATATATATAAAATAAGAGTTTTGTCTGTACATTGCTCAGAATGTGAAAAGAATGGTATTTCTCTATTGGTCGTGTCCACAGTAACAAGGAAATGCACTTTTTACTTTTCCGTAATTTTTGTCTGTCTGTACACGCATCATGAGAAAACGACTGAAGAGAATTTAATGAAAGTTGGTATGTGAAGTCGAGGGATGAGCCACTACAATCTAGGCTATAAATCATTTTACTCACGCTAAGTGAAATGGTAGTTTAAGGGAAGGCCTGAAACTAAATTCTCAAACATTTCCATTATTAGTGGTCCTATCAATAAATTCTACATACTAAAGTTATATAGAATTAAATTTCCGATCATTTATGCCATATATTGTTACTCTGATGCGGTTTTGAATGAGCAGTGTGCACACGTAAGGCAGAGGCTCACTTAGTAGTAGTAGTAGTAGGACCTGGTCTAGAATTACATTTGAGGCCTATTCCAAATTAAAGCACCACAATTCAATGAACAACTCACAATTCAGATATTCATGAATTTGTATTTTTGTTGCCATGTCCATATCAACGCCGAGCCACGAGAAAATGGGTTAACAGAATTTAATGAAAGTCAGTATATAGAGTCGGGGAATAAGAAACTACAGTCTAGGTTATAAACAATTTTATTCATCCTGGAAGAAATTGTAGTTTAGGGGAAGACGCCTAAAATTTAATTTTTAAGTGCCTATGTTATTGGTCCTATCGAAAAGTACTACATAACAAAAGTTATAGAGAATACAATTTCCAACCATTTATGTTTTATTCAGTTTTACCGTACAGACTATGATAAGAGTGGTATTTCAGAGCTGGAAGAAAACTAAATGTGAAGGCCTACAATATTGAAAGCGCATAACACTGATCAACAATAACATTACATTGACCATTGTTTGTTGTGATGTTCTTTGTCTATGGCCGACTGGATCTCTCACTGCGCTCCTTAGCTAGAGCAACGCATCAAGTCGGCCGTGCTTTGTCTCTTATGCTGCCGCTCAACTCCGATAGATGGGATTACTGCTGTGTACCGAGTATAACAGCCTGACTGAATATTGGCGGGAAATAGCTGGGGAGTTAGAAAACTTCCTTCTTTAGCATGCCATTCCTCTGGTTCGTACATTTTCTGATACTGCCGGTACGTAACAGACTGTTTCATCATAGTATTTTAGCCATTCGATCGCTACTCTGACGCGGTTTTGAATGAGCAGTGTGCAGATTTAAGGCAGAGGCTCACTTAGTAGTAGTAGTAGTAGTAGTAGTAGTAGTAGTAGTAGTGGTGGTAGTAGTAGTAGTAGGACCTGGTATAGAATTACAATTTAGCCCTATTCCAAATTAAAGCATCACAGTTCACTCAACAACTCAAAATTCAACCCTGAAAAGAGCCGTTTCTTAAGAAAAGCTTCTTCCTCTTCACTGTTATTAAATTCTACACTTATTTTATTCCAAATTAGCAGTGAAGAGGGGGTTTCTTCTCTGGTTTGGAGGAAACATTTGCCTCCAAGTCAGATACAATTTTCCGCTGCCTGGGCGAGGGGTTAGGTGTGCTCGGTTCGCCCGAAAGGACGTGAGTTTGAATCCCCATCAGGAAGTTGTAAAATTTAAGAAACGAGATTTCCACTTCCAGAGTTGCACATGGCCCTGAGGTTCACTCAGCCTACACCAACAATGAGTACCAGGTTAATTCTTGGGTCAAAGGCAGCCGGGCATAGAGCTAACCACTCTACCTCATCAAGTGCTGAGGTTACGGATAGTGGAAGCCTTTACCTTCCACCCCTCCAAGGGCCTTCATGGCCTATACGGAGATGACTTCGCTTTTTTTTTTTTTGCTGTGAAGTGGATTGAGATTTTCCAATGCATTGGGTACTCCTAGGAAACAAATTGGTAAAAGGGCATAGTTTTTGCCCTGGGAGTCTCCTGGGGGGGAGGGGGCCACCACCACCGCCAAAATAAGACGAATTGTGTTCATGGATCATGGCTGTCTACGGCTTGGTCATTCCAGCTCTGGAACTTTGGACTGTTAGATCGGCAGTGTAGTACTGTTCGTTAAAAGTGAGAAAATGTGTGGTTTTTCATTTGATCGAGTATTTCATATGAAAGCATTACTTTCAATCACACCATTCCTACTGACATCATTGTAATGACCTATGTTCATTTCACATGGGAAAACTACTAAGACAGTCTTTCCAAGGATGTAAAAAGGCAGGTGGAGAGTGAATGTCTGCATTATAATGAAAACTCCCCTACCTGATTGTGACTGATGGTAGCAAGGCGGCCTACCATTACAATGAAAATTCCCTAACCCAGTCTTCATATGAGAAAAGATGTTTGGTGACTTCCCCGTAGTGTTTCTAGGGTAACGTTAAGTGCTATGCAATTTAATACAATCTTGCTCTCAACATGTACACTAGCTAACCTAGAATTCTGTATACAGTGAAGAATTTCGTAGCGAAGCACGGGTACATCAGCTAGTATGACATAAAACACATATATTTAAAGAACGACCTAGGATCCAGGTCACAGATAACTGCAGTGCGTTTGTACAATGTTGAACAGAGATTTAAGATAAAGCATAAAAACTTGAAGATGAGGAATACTGTGAGGTTTTTAATTGTTACTGTGGATATAAGAAACATATATTAAAATGTTCAAATATTCATAGTTGAATCGTCGATGAGGGTAAAATCCTGTATCAAACTTGACGCTCTTGTAAAGTGCTGATGTTAATACAATTTGCAGTTAAAACAATTAGCTGAGGAGCTATATAAGTTATACGTCAACATGTAAATGAAAATCATAATTTGACATCCCCATTTCTGACATGGTCCATTCAAGTAAGACCCAGTGGCCAGTGAAGCATTTCGATGACCTGCAGCTGTTGTTCATGTCTCTTTGTGGCTGGCCTACTTTTGGTTCTGTGCAATGCCAATGGTCAGACAAGAGTTGTATAGATTTTTGATTTCAGGTACAGTACCTTGTGATCCAAGAGGACTTCTGTGACTTGGCGCCACTTCATTCAGGCAGCACTGACTGTGATGTTTTATGAAGGTCAATGCTGTCATTGTTAATTGACCCATCTCTTTGTAACCCACAGGTACTCAGTCTTCCTCGCATTAAGTCGCAGGCCATCTTTGTCCAAGCACATTGCAGATCTTGATGGGATTCACAGACAATCATGATACCGTCAGCATAGATTAGAGTCTAGAGGTGTAGTGTTAAAACCGGCCTCATGCTGTAGGGGTAGCATGCCTGGCTCTTACCTGGTGACCCTGAGTTTGATTTCTATCAACATCAGGGATTTTTACCTGGATCTGAGGACTGTTTAAAGGTTCAGTCAGCCTATGTAATTACAGTTGAGGAGCTATCTGATCTTGAGATACCAGTCCTGGTGTAGAAAGCCAAGAATAATGGCTGAGGGTATTCATCATGCTGACTGAACAACACCTATAATTTGAAGGTCAAAGGGGGCTGTTGCACCATGGGGTTTGGTTTGGGTGTTAAAACTTCAGTAGTGATGGTGTTGAAACATGTTAAATAAATATAGCTATTTGTTGATTTTATGACTCACTTCTACCCACATATTCTTATCAAGTTAATAATCTTAATAAATAATACAGTCCAACCTGAAGTACCTATTTTTTTAAATGTTTTATTGTGATTTGAGAAATATTTCAGTAGATGGTATTTATATAACTTGAAATAAAATTTTACCTTTTTTCATGTCCTCTGAAGAATTTGTGCACATAGATTTAAACTGATTTTTACTAAGTACCTAAGTACATGGTTGTTTTTAAAGCAGTCATAACTTGTATTTGAAAATTCAGGTGGTTATTGATATTTCTCTGTTTCTAGCTGCTGAAAAATGTAAGACCATTACACAAGAAAGTCCACCTCCCACATCTACAGACAGCCATGAAACAACTCAAACTCACCATAACCAAGGGTCATATTTGGAGCAACTTCTTGTTCGTGCAATTGAATCTCAAACAGAAGCAGTTACCAGAATATTGACATACCAGCATAACTTAGCCAAACAACTCCTGGAAGCTGATAGAGAAAGGCAGATGCGATTAGAATACAAGCTAGATAGTATTATAGAAAGGCTCGACCATTTCATGCCCCCTGTATCATTATCTAGAACTTCAAAGGATTATAAAAGCGAAGAAAAGAATAACAAACTTAATTGTTTACTGAACAAATTAGATCAAGTTCTGCCATTCATACCTTCATCAGTGTCTGCTCCAAAGCAGAGGGAGTTTGAAAAAGTTCAAGAAGACAAAGTTGAGAGGATACTGAACAAACTTGATCAGTTATTTCCATTATCAGCATCAACTTCAAACAAATTAAATTATGATGACTAAAAGTTTAACTTTGTGTTCTTTCTGTTATGACACCCAGAATTTCCTTCTATTTGTTCTGGATGGTTGAAAGAGTGTAACTTTAGACATCTTTTAGTAAATGATGACTGTGACATCACTATGACTGATATACCAGTAGTGGCAATATGATGCTTCTCTGTGTTGATCACTTTGCAGTTAAATTTCATTCAACATTTAATAGTTGTCCTTCTGTATCACTTTTTGAGTTGAACATTAGTTTGCTGTAAAAGTACAATAAGTTTTAAAAAAAACAGGTTGTGACTGCTAATTTCCCACCAAGGTGGCTTGGGTTAAATTCCAGGTAAGGCAGATAGGATTCTCAAAGCATGTGAAATTCTTGTAGCCTAGATTCTGCATTATACTGTAGATTCTCTGGCTTATTATGTTGAAATATAAAGTTATATTAAATCATAAGCTCTATTCCTTTTGTAACCAGTTTTGCTGCTGGCATGTATTTTAGTAGAGATGCTCTAGTCACCAGATAGGCAAAAATTTAATTTCCATGAACATACTTCATAGTCCATTGCAGCAGACCATTAGTAAATAACAAATTATGAATGGTGAATATTTGTTTGAAAGTAACCTCAATTCAAGATTGATCACAAGAATGAAAGGGAAAAAAATAATTTAAAAAATACAAAAGTTAAGTGAAGGTTTGAGGGTTGAGAAGTTAGAGTGATGAGAGGTGAAAATAAGCCTTAGAAACCTGATCACTCTAGATTAAGAAGAGTACAGCAGGCAGTAAAAGACAGATTCAGATTGAAAGGTTCCTTATTCAAATAGCAGGATTGTTTGTCTTGTTTTCAACCTCATAAACTTCTACATCCAATTATTCACTAGTAATGAATCTATAGATTTTCTTTTAATAATGTATTACAATCATAGTTTATTTTAAATACTATGATGTAATTTGTTGATGGTATAAGATTTATTCAAATGAAATATAGACTCCACATACAGAATTGCTAGTATTTAATAAATGACGATGATGATAATGAAGTGGCAGCACGGCATGCATTGGCCTTTGAAGAAACAGCACAGAACATGGGTAAGCTGTGTAGTTCATTTAGTGGAGAAGCAAGTTATTGCAACTGTGATGTGTCATGGATATGTTCAGGTAGGCATAACATGCTGTTGTTGAGTTCTTTCTCAAAGGTGTTGCATAAGTTCACCTATTTTACACAAATGTATTAAAATAATATACATTGTTTTGTGCTGAGCCAGTAGACGTGAAAAATTTCCCATGATCTGGACAACCTGCTAATGTTACAACCAAAAATATTGTAACCGTGGACATACAGTAAACTCTATTAGGGGCTAAAGGTTGTCTGTTAATGGGAATAGTTTCATATATTTTACAGTGGATTCAGATTGAGAAAATCCATCATGTTTCAGTTGCTTTCCTCTTGTATACTGTTTCTTGATAATATTATTGATCAAAACTACTGAAAATGTTCATAATAAGCAGTAACCTCTGGATCCTAAGACGCACATATGAACGAGATAATGTCATCCATGTTTTATCTAACCACCGATAGTTTTGAACTAGCTGAAACCGCTTCTTCTTCATCATTATCATCGTCGTCATTGTCACCTTTCTCTTCATCCCGTAGAATATCTTCAACGATCTCCTCTAGTTTTTGGAAGCCTGGGTCACATTCATTGATCACTTACTTAATAGAGTGAAATGGATCCACCTGTTCAATAAAAGGCTAATGTTAATGTGACTATATTCTCACAATAGTCAGTTACATTATCATTCCAATATTAACATTACAGTAGTATTAGTTTCAGCCACTTGAGCCATCATCAGCTGTACACATTACAAATGGGCACAAGACACATTCAAATACACAAAAAACATCTAAAAGTGAAGAAACACATTAAAATGAGCCTGACACCAAGTTCATACATTGCATAATGTAGTATGGCAGAAATGTGTTGATTACTAATGTTGTGTTGTAAAATATATTCTTAATTTTGTTTAGCCGTATGATAAACGGCGTACTTGACAAACTTCTCACACTGAGTTGATGAGAACATCTGTAAATGCTATTATGAGACGTGTGGCCCAGACGGTACTGAATCTGTCAATATAGATTGATAAAGAATAATAGAAAAGGGGGAAATAAACTTACTATAATGGGACAAAAGGCCTAAATAAATATGTATATATTGTATCCTTTTAAATACTAATGGCATAAGATGTGCTTCATAGATGTTACTTCAGTGCTCTTCTATACTTACGAAATGGTTCCTCTCTTCTCAAGGCTGCAGTTACGTCCACGCATCAGTTTCATGGGTGCAAGAAGGGTCCTAACTACAGCTAAGTCTAAAAACTACAACAGACTGGTCTCCTATTTTGTATATTATTTATTTGCAAAAGTCAATACATACATACATACATACATACATACATACATACATACATACATACATACATACATTATCATTATAGACTGTTATGCCTTTCAGCGTTCAGTCTGCAAGCCTCTGTGAATTTACTAAACGTCGCCACAATCCTCGATTTGCAACTAGTGTTGTGGCCTCATTTAGTTCTATACCTCTTATCTTTAAATCATTAGAAACCGAGTCTAACCATCGTCGTCTTGGTCTACCTCTACTTCTCTTACCCTCCATAGCAGACTCCATTATTCTCCTAGGTAACCTATCCTCCTCCATTCGCCTCACATGACCCCACCACCGAAGCCGGTTTATGCGTACAGCTTCATCCATCGAGTTCATTCCTAAATTAGCCTTTATCTTCTAATTCTGAGTACCCTCCTGCCATTGTTCCCACCGGTTTGTACCAGCAATCATTCTTGCTACTTTCATGTCTGTTACTTCTAACTTATGAATAAGATATCCTGAGTCCACCCAGCTTTCGCTCCCGTAAAGCAAAATTGGTCTGAAAACAGACCGATGTAAAGATAGTTTCGTCTGGGAGCTCACTTCCTTCTTACAGAATACTGTTGATCGCAGCTGCGAGCTCACTGCATTAGCTTTACGACACCTTGATTCAATCTCACTTACTATATTACCATCCTGGGAGAACACACAACCTAAATACTTGAAATTATCGACCTGTTCTAGCTTTGTATCACCCACCTGACATTCAATTCTGTTGAATTTCTTACCTACTGACATCAATTTAGTCCTAATACCAATATAATGGTCCGTTATTGGACATTATAAATTTTTTTTTTCCCAGCTAACTCATTCTTGGATGCCTGCGTTTCGCCCTTGTGTGCTAAGTTAGGCTCATCAGTTGGGACTTAGCACACCACCCAAGACGCAAGGCTAGTGCATACTGTGGAGGCCACTGCATAGGCTATTTGAAGCCACCAGCAGTGCCAATGCACTATGAGAGCTATGTCTCATTTCCAAAAATAGATGCCTGCCTGGCCATCAAATGATGTTGGGATGTGAATTGTCCTTTAATTTACCTCAGTGTTCAATAGATTTGGCCATTTGTTAGTGGATCCATAACTCTGATGGAGTAACCTAAGTGGTGAATACTGACTTTAATGCTGATCAGCAGTTACTGTTCCAAACATACAACTGGTTAAAATTGATTTTAATGCTGATCAGCAGTTATGGAAGTTCTGGCAATGCGACAAATGCTAGTTATGATAGCATTGCTCTGAACTGTTTATCTACGGCTTTTAATAGGGTAGATCACGGGAGAGTGACAAAAACGAGTGCAATTGACTAGACAGAAGAGTGACTGAATTCGGAGGCTATTTTCCTAGAAAACAAAACTCTGAGAATTAGAGTAGGTGAAACATTATTTGATCGTCATGATTTAACCAATATCACTGCCATCTGAAACTTCCTTCTTCATTTTAAGGTTGGAAATTCTTCTTGCTAAAGTCTGGAAGCTAAAATCTTAAGGGTCTCATAACAACTCTCAAGTCAAAGTGAATAATGATACGGTCTCTGTGTACATGTGCCGATCATGTGTTGTAATGTTTCTCTCTTGAAGTGTGGGACTCGAGCTGTTTTAAAGGACCACATTTTTAGTTAATCGGTTCTGGTCGTAGGAGAAGCACTACTGAGTGCGATGATGGCCATTTAATGAAAGTTCTTCTTGATCGACAGACAACAGCTGTAGAGGCCAAAAATTGTTTGCAGCATCAATGAGTCACAAACATCAGCAAAAGAACAAGAAGAAGGTTATATGAAGTGGATTTACAGAGGCCTGCCAGAGGACCTCTGCTTACATGTGAGCACTGTGCCTCTTGAATGCAATTCACCAACAAACACTGAAACTGGACTGTGGAGCAGAGGAGCTCTGTGTTATTTATGGATTAATCCAGTTTCTGTTTGAGGGCACCAGATGGAAGGGAGAGTTTGGAGAAGAAGTGGGGAATATTATTCACCCTGCACATGTTTTCTGCAGGGACACTATACAATGAAGGCTCAGTCATAGATGTGCTGAGATTACCACTGATGCATGCACGGAGCTTGTGTTCATCAAGAATAGGTGTCTGACTGTCCACCACTACATCAAGGAGATTTTAGGGAACCACATGGTGCCTTTGCACCTGTCATTGGCGAGAACTTTATCCTGATGCATGACAATGCTCATCTGCACGTTGCCGTCTGTATATGTGAGTACCTGAATGAAGTCCAGATTCAGCGCATGGTGTGGCTTGTTTGCGGTCCTGACCTAATCCCAATAGAGCATGTCTGAAATATGCTTATGAGACGTACTAGGAGCCGTTGCCCTGACACAGTTGCACAACTTATGGCTACACTCCTGGCAGATGGGAGAGAACATTCAGGATTGTGTCCTGTATCACAGCCGTAACTGCAGCTAGAAATGGTTATACCCATTATTGAGGTAATGGAAATGTGCTTCTAACAGGTGGACTAACATACAACAGTGCACAGCTTCAGGTTTCAACATTTTCAAATTTGTGCTGGAGTACTGTTGTGATTGTCAAGATCAATAATGTTTCTCAATTACTGCATGGAAACTTTTCAAATGGGCTAATTTAAGACACATTGTCATATTGTTGTAATGTCATAATATTAGAATTTTACAACATTTTGAATGAACTAATATTAAATTTTGTCTGAAACACAATAGCGTTTTGCTTCTTTTGCTGGTCAGAATACTGTATTTTACTTTTATTTTCTGGGACATCTATGACATACTACCAACCACATTACTTGTGGTACCCATTAATGTGCGCTAAAAATATTACATTAATAAATTAGAAGCAGATGAACACATATATTTACCATTCACCACAAACTGTAAGTTTCCTCTGTGGATAAGTGGTAGAAAGCCAGCCTATTGATCCCAAGATCACGGGTTCAAACCCAGCAGAGGCAGTCTGATCTTTGAAGAGCAGAAAGAATTCCATTTGATACTTTGAGTCGTGCAATCTCGGCATGTAAAAGATCTCTGGTGACACATTTGGGGTTTTCCAGACAAAATTCATTAAAACTCAGCCCTAGACAACAAAAGAGAGATTCAGCTCACTCTGCTATCTAGTAAGCAGGCAGCCAGATGGCATCCAATTTAAAGGTCTGCACGATAGCTGAGGCCATATGATTATTTTTTTTTTTTTATTACCATAAATTGAAGGTGTTGGTCCTGTGGTGTAGGGGTAGCATGCCTGCCTCTTACCCGGAGGCCCTGGGTTCGATTCCCGGCCAGGTCAGGTATTTTTACCTGGATCTGAGGGCTGGTTCAGAATTGAGGAGCTATCTGACGGTGAGATAGCGGCCCCGGTCTAGAAAGCCAAGAATAATAGCTGAGAGGATTTGGCGTGCTGACCACACAACATCTCGTAATCTGCAGACCTTTGGGCTGAGCAGCGGTCGCTTGGTAGGCCAAGGCCCTTCAAGAGCTGTAGTGCCATGGGGTTTGGTTTTGGTTTTTTAAATCAAAGGCTCAGGTTCAAATGAAGTAACAAATTTTGTTATCCGCCTCACAAGTTCACTGAGGTAAACCACAACCACCTACCACCTTTCTTCCCTTTTGCATATACATCTGTTTCTGAACAGAAATGAACTAGAACAAAACCCAGTTTATGGACTCTTGGAAGACTGACATATTTAATTTGAAATTAGATAAAAATTGAGTCTACACTATTCACTGTGAATGGAAGACCAAACCGCCTCCTTATTCGTTCAGTTGACCAAGAAGTCACTTTGTGTTATCGCTCAAAATGTACTATGTGACATAAGAAATCTTCTATAGATTCTCACAACATGTATCCTCTGCAAGACCAAGAAGTTCTCGGGCTTCTCAACACGCGCTCTCGTTTACCATCCCTACTCCATTCACTCCTACCACAAATACAAACACTGTACAAGTGATTCATGGTGACTGCTGACATTCTCCCATTAAATTCTTAGTAGCACACAAAAGGTTATTTTGAAATATTGCTTCACTTCAGTTACAAGGTATTGATTCCATGTTCCTTGAAATTACACAATCATCATCATAATAATAATAATCATAATCATCATCATCATCATCAATGTCCCATTCCAGTCGTCCAGGTGTGGTTAACAAGCCTCCTCCACCCCTTTCTGTCCTTCCACTTTTCCTGCTCCATTACTTCCGCCACATCCAATCTAGCTTTTCTAATGTCCTTCCAAATCTGATCTATCCACCTTCTTCTTGGTCTTCCAAGTCTTTCCAATTCCCTTCTTGCTAACCGTTCCTTTCCCATTCTTTTTACATGTCCGAACCATCTCAGTCTTACTTTCTGTATCTTCTATACTAATTATTCTATATATGTAGCTCTTCTCTGATTTTAATATTTTGAATTCTATCTCTTCTCGTCTTTTTAACCAATGTTCTTAAAAATTAAATGTCTACTGCTTGAATCTTACTGTCTTGTCTCTTATTAGTTACCAGAATTTCTAGTCCGTATGATACAATTGGTATGAAATACTGTTTATATAATGTTAATTTCGTTCTCTTGGGTACTTTGTCATCCCATAAAAGCTCTCTGACTCAATAAAATGTTGTACCTTTACTTAGTCCGTTATTAATTTCTGGGTTGATTTCATTACTTCCATTAATAATGCTACCCAGATATGTAAACTGTTCTACATTTTCTAACCGTTCTCCGTCTATGTTCACTTGGCTCCTCCTTTTCTCTTTTCCACAGTACATGACTACAGTTTTCTTTTTACTAAATACCATTCCAAACTCGTTCAGATTTTCCAAATGTCCAGTCTCCTTTGTAATTCCATTTCTCCCTTTCATCAAATCACCACATCATTTGCAAATACCGAAGCATTCACTTCATCACTACTGATACTCTGTTTTACATGTTTTATTTCATCCATGAATATAATAAACAATAAACAAATTACACAGTACTTCCTCTAATTCCAAAATATGTTAAATCTTGCAAACAATGTTTTTGTGTATGGCAATCCTTTCGATACTTAAGCATTTAACCAAACGCAAGGTACATTTCTATTAGAGCATAGTAGGATAAAGTAATACTAAAGAAATAATCTTCTGTCTACGCGTTTAACTTTGTTGGTAATCCTTGAGTACGGTAGTTCTTGTGAACTTCAAACTTTAGGCCTAATTGCAATTTTCATTTCTATTTGTGCTTAATAATAACCTATTGTAATTAGGATTCGTCAGAACGTACTTTTTAAACTCTTGTAGTGTATTAAAGTGACTTATTAGAAATTAAAGTGCTTATTCTATTATTTTGAGTAGTCTTGTGAATTTCAAACTTTAATTGTAATTTCCATTTCAGTTTGTGCTCAGTAATAACCTGTTGTATTATAATTAGGATATGTATGAACATAGTTTAAAATCATTGTAGTGTATTATAGTAGGTATCTTATTATAAATTAGTTTGTTTATTCTATTACTGTGAAATATTTGTGTAGTACGGTATAGTATCTGTAGTATCTATAGTATCTCAATTAAATCTCTTACTAGAATTATGTTGCAGAAATTAGGGTAGACTTAACTGCAGTTTAGAATTGTGTAGACCTAATTTTTGTGTATTAATTTTGGTTTTCAGTAATTAACAGCAATTTTCATTCTGTTATGGCGTTGTAGAAAAAAAAATTCATACAACTAAGTAGTATTGTATTGTAGTAGTAGCTTATATTAATTAACTTGTTGTTGTGTGATCTTTTTTGAACTATCCTAGACAATATTCCTTTCCTTTCATTTTTATAGGCAATATTTCTTTCATTTTTATTTGCAAACAATAAGTTATTTTATTTTTCCTTTTCTTCCCATTATTCCGTAAATAATGTCTACGCAGTGCAAGTGTAGGAACTGTGGATGTGGCCAGGCATTGAGGGGTATGAAGGAGGAGTTGGAGAGTTTGAGGGAGATAATTACGATTCTCTCAGAGCACAGGAAGGAAAGTAGGCCTCCCTCAAATAATGTACAGGATACAGTAGGTGTAAAGGAGGGATGGGAAGAAAATTGGGGAATTGTAGAAGACAGGTGGTCTAATGTTTTAAGAGGAAGGAGATTGCAGGCTAAGGGCTCTGTTCAGGATTAGAATTCAGGACAGGTGTCTGTGAGAAATCGGTACGAGTCACTGCAGGTAGATGAGGCAAGATGAGGCAAGATGAGGAACAGGGAACTGTTGCTGATATGTGTGGAAGTAGGAGGAAGGGAAAAAGTAGGAAAGGGAAATGTAGTGTAGTGGAAAGGAAAAGACAGGTGGAACAGGGTCATGGGAGGGAGAAAAGCGAGGAGGAAGTAGCTTCTGCAGCAGTGAGAGAAGATAGGACTGACCAGGATGGGAGGGGTTCAAATGAGGTGGGTAGGGTTGAGGCTCTGGTCATGAGGGATTCCATCATTAGACATGTGGGGAAAGTGTGTGGAGGAAAGGGAACCAAGGTAGAGTGTTATCCAGGAATCAGGTTGAGGCAGATGTTGAGGAAAGTAGAAGAGAAGGAAGAGGGGAAAGGAGAAGGTGGAAATGTTTGACGTTGGTACTAACAACGTACGGCAAGAAGGTATAAGTACCAACATAATTGGGGATATGTAGGATCTGGTAAATGCAGCACGGATGAAATTTAAAAGAAGCGGAGATTGTTATCAGTGGAATACTGTGTAGGAGGGATACTGACTGGAAGATGATTGGGGATTTAAATGAGACTATGGAGTGGGTATGTGGGAAACTGGGAGTGAGATTCTAGATCCTAATGGGTGGGTAGGAGACAGGGATCTGCACTCAGATGGCCTTCACTTAAACCGTAGTGGTACATATAAGTTTGGAAACTTGTTTAGAAGAGTTATAGGCAGGTACATTCAGGGAAACAGGGTGGCCTAGGGAGCGGTGTTAAGCGAACAGGGAACTGGAAAACAAGTAGGGATGACATAAATTTGTTAGTGCTCAATTGTAGAAGCATTGTAAACAAAGGAGTCAAATTAAGTCATTTCATAGATATATACTTACCATATATTGTAATAGGAGTTGAATCATGGCTGAGAAATGATATAATGGATGCAGAAACATTCTCACGGAACTGGAGTGTGTATCATAGAGATAGGATAGGAATGGTAGGAGGGGGAGTATTCATTCTGGTGAAAGAAGAATTTGTAAGCTATGAAAAAGTTAAGGATGAAAAACATGAAATTCTGGGTGTAAGGCTCATCTCTAAAGATAATAGGCAACTTTATGTCTTTGGAGTGTACAGACGGGATAGAGTAGCACTGACGCTGATTCAGAATTATTTGATAAGATAATCAGCTATGTGGGAAACAATAAAGAAAGGAATGTGATTGTAGCAGGTGATCTCAGTTTACCCATTGTCCATTGGGAAGGTAATGCGAACGACAGGAAGCATGACCAACAAATGGCAAATAAGTTAATATGGGAAGGACAGCTGATTCAGAAAGTGATGGAACCAACCAGAGGGAAGAATATTCTGGATGTGGTGCTGATAAAACCAGATGAGCTCTATAGAGAAACCGAAGTAATATATGGTATTAGTGATCATGAAGCTGTTTGTATCATAGTTAAAAATAAATGTGAAAGAAAGGAAGGTATTAAAAGTAGGACTATTAGGCAGTACCATATGGCTGATAAAACAGACATGAGGCAGTTTTTAAAAAGTAAGTATGATCGCTGGAAAATGGTAAATAAAAATGTAAACAGACTCTGGGATGGGTTTAAAGCCACTGTTGAGGAATGTGAAAATAGGTTTGTATCTTTAAAGGTGGTAAGGAATGGTAAAGATCCACTATATTATAACAGAGAATAAAGAGACTAAGAAGGAGGTGCAGGTTGGAACGAACTAGAGTTAGAAATGGTTATGGAAGTAAGGAGAAATTGAAGGAACTTACTAGGAAATTGAATCTAGCAAAGAAGTCAGCTAAGGATAACATGATGTCAAGCATAATTGGTGGTCATACAAATTTTAGTGAAAAATGGAAGGGTATGTATAGGTACTTTAAGGCAGAAAAAGGTTCAAAGAAGGACATTCCAAGAATCATTAATGAACAAGGGGAGTGTGTATGCAAGGATCTTCAAAAGGCAGAAGTATTCAGTCATCAGTATGTAAAGATTGTTGGTTACAAGTATAATATCCAGATAGGCGATGTGAGTAATACTAAAGAAGTATTAAAATTTACTTATGATAACAATGACATTTACAGTAAGATACAAAAGTTGAAAACTACACTGACTGACAGAGCAAATGCAACACCAAGAAGGAGTGGTTCGAAAGGGATGAGAGTTGGGGAAAAAACAGAGACGGCACGGACGAATAATTGATGTTTATTTCAAACCGATATGCAGGTTACACAATGCGCACGGCATCGACTCAGTAGGATGTAGGACCACCGCGAGCGGCGATGCATGCAGAAACACGTCAAGGTACAGAGTCAATAAGAGTGCGGATGGTGTCCTGAGGGATGGTTCTCCATTCTCTGTCAACCATTTGCTACAGTTGGTCGTCCGTACGAGGCTGGGGCAGAGTTTGCAAACGGCGTCCAATGAGATCCCACACGTGTTCGATTGGTGAGAGATCCAGAGAGTACGCTGGCCACGGAGGCATCTGTACACCTCGTAGAGCCTGTTGGGAGATGCGAGCAGTGTGTGGGCGGGCATTATCCTGCTGAAACAGAGCATTGGGCAGCCCCTGAAGGTACGAGATTGCCACCGGCCGCAGCACATGCTGCACGTAGCGGCGGGCATTTAACGTGCCTTGAATACGCACTAGAGGTGACGTGGAATCATACGCAATAGCGCCCCAAACCATGATGCCGCGTTGTCTAGCGGTAGGGCGCTCCACAGTTACTGCCGGATTTGACCTTTCTCCACGCTGACGCCACACTCGTCTGCGGTGACTATCACTGACAGAACAGAAGCGTGACTCATCGGAGAACACGACGTTCCGCCATTCCCTCATCCAAGACGCTCTAGCCCGGCACCTTGCCAGGCGTGCACGTCTATGCTGTGGAGTCAATGGTAGTCTTCTGAGCGGACGCCGGGAGTGCAGGCCTCCTTCAACCAATCGACGGGAAATTGTTCTGGTCGATATTGGAACAGCCAGGGTGTCTTGCACATGCTGAAGAATGGCGGTTGACGTGGCGTGCGGGGCTGCCACCGCTTGGCGGCGGATGCGCCGATCCTCGCGTGCTGACGTCACTCGGGCTGCGCCTGGACCCCTCGCACGTGCCACATGTCCCTGCGCCAACCATCTTCGCCACAGGCGCTGCACCGTGGACACATCCCTATGGGTATCGGCTGCGATTTGACGAAGCGACCAACCTGCCCTTCTCAGCCCGATCACCATACCACTCGTAAAGTCGTCTGTCTGCTGGAAATGCCTCCGTTGACGGCGGCCTGGCATTCTTAGCTATACACGTGTCCTGTGGCACACGACACACGTTGTACAATGACTGTCGGCTGAGAAATCACGGTACGAAGTGGGCCATTCGCCAACGCCGTGTCCCATTTATCGTTCGCTACGTGCGCAGCACAGCGGCGCATTTCACATCATGAGCATACCTCAGTGACGTCAGTCTACCCTGCAATTGGCATAAAGTTCTGACCACTCCTTCTGGGTGTTGCATTTGCTCTGTCAGTCAGTGTATAAAAGCAGCTTGAATTGATAAGATTTCTGGGGATATACTAAAGGCAATGGGTTGGGA
Organism: Anabrus simplex; assembly: GCF_040414725.1. Classification (NCBI taxonomy): domain Eukaryota; kingdom Metazoa; phylum Arthropoda; class Insecta; order Orthoptera; family Tettigoniidae; genus Anabrus; species Anabrus simplex. Next base: position 303,701,066 of record NC_090268.1, read on the forward strand.
TATAGTACCATATCTGAAATACTTATTTGATTATTGTTTGGTAGAAGGAGCTATACCAAATGAATGGAGAGTTGCTATAGTAGCCCCTGTGTATAAAGGAAAGGGTGATAGACAAAAAGGTGATACAGGCCAGTCAGTTTGACATGCATTGCATGTAAGCTTTGGGAAAGCATTCTTTCTGATTATATTAGACGTGTTTGCAAAATTAATAACTAGTTTGACGGAGGGCAGTTTGGGATTAGGAAAGGTTATTCCACTGAAGCTCAGCTTGTAGGATTTGAGCAAGATATAACAGATATCCCGGATTCAGAAGGCCAAATTGACTGTATTGCGATTGACCTATCTAAGGCATTTGATAGGGTAGATCATGGAAGACTACTGGCAAAAATGAGTGCTATTGGAATAGAAAAAAGAGTGACTGAATGGGTGGCTATATTTCTAGAAAATAGAACTCAGAGAATTAGAGTAGGCGAAGCTTTATCTGACGCTGTAATAATTAAGAGGGGAAATCCTCAAGGTAGTATTATTGGACCTTTATGTTTTCTTATATATATCAATGATAAGTGCATAGAAGTGGAATCAGAGATAAGGCTGTTTGCAGATGATGTTATTTTGTACTGAGCAATAAATAAGTTGCAAGACTGTGAGCGGCTGCAGGGTGACCTCAATAGTGTTGTGAGATGGAAGGTGGGTAATGGTATGATGATAAACGGGGTTAAAAGTCAGGTTGTGAGTTTCACAAATAGGAAAAGTCCTCTCAGTTTTAATTACTGTGTTGATGGAGTGAAAGTTTTTTTTAGGGATGATTGTAAGTACCTAGGTGTTAATATAAGAAAAGACCTTCATTGGGGTAATCACATAAATATGATTGTTAATACAGGGTAGAGATTTCTGCAAATGGTTATAAGGGTATTTAGGGGTTGTAGTAAAGATGTAAAGGAGAGGGCATATAGGTCTCTGGTAAGACCCCAACTAGAGTATGGTTCCAGTGTATGGGACCCTCACCAGGATTACTTGATTCAAGAACTAGAAAAAATCCAAAGAATAGCAGCTTGATTTGTTCTGGGTGATTTCCGACAAAAGAGTAGCGTTACAAAAATGTTGCAACGTTTGGGCTGGGAAGACTTGGGAGAAAGGAGACGAGCTGTTCGATTAAGTGGTATGCATACGGGAGATAAAACTCCACAATGGAATTAATGCCCGCCTAGCAATTCCAAATGGAAATTCTAATTAATTCCATTAATTCCATTGTGGAGTTTTATCTCGCATATGCAGTTATCAGACTGTGCCTCTTAAATAGGCTTCTGATAAGTTCACCTGCATATGCCCCAGCGTCAGTGGGTAGGGTCTGACACATCCCACTCTGAAGAGTCTAGTGTCAGACCTAAGATGAAACGCTGGTTGATAGAGCTAACGCCTGAAAAGCCATACATCTAATTTTTGATCTGATTTTGATATCCTCTATTGGTGGAAAAATATCTAATTCCCTCCATGGGAACATTAAGTGGTATGTTCCGAGCTGTCAGTGGAGAGATGGCGTGGGAGGACATCAGTAGATGAATGAGTTCGAGTGGTGTCTTTAAAAGTAGGAAAGATCACAGTATGAAGATAAAGTTGGAATTCAAGAGGACAAATTGGGGCAAATATTCGTTTATAGGAAGGGGAGTTAGGGATTGGAATAAAATACCAAGGGAAATGTTCAATAATATTCCAATTTCTTTGCGATCATTTAAGAAAAGTCTAGGAAAACAACAGATACGGAATCTGCCACCTGGGCGACTGCCCTAAATGCAGATCAGTAGTGATTGATTGCTTGATTGATTTAGCACGTTATAAAGGCCAAACGTAGCCATCTGGTTTAATAATTTGACTGGAAAAGCATATCAAAGTAGTAACCTAGTTATGAACAAAAAAAGTATTTCAATAACAAGCACAGATACCTATTATTGCAAGTTGATAGATGTATTAAATGAAGAGCATTTCCAAACATAAAACTTAAATAACAATGGAATTAGGGGGATGGAAACATGTGGATTGCAAAAATGTAATAAGGCATACATTTGGTTATGATAATATTTATAAACATAACAAGTAAATCACACAGCTGGATCATCATAAAAAACACACACAAACTACAGCCAATGCTTTTCTTCTTTATCTTTGTCTCAAGAAATAATTTATATTTTCCCCTAACTCAATGCTTCTCAATGTGGATGAGATCACTATGGTAATATATGTTCGTAAAGAACATAAGATTCTGCAGCTATAACTCTTTCATACTGTGGGTTGCACAGCTTTGAATTTTCCTTTATCAACATTCCATTGCTGTTTCTGCTGGCAAGCTCCTGATATTAACACTTGGTTACACGTGCCGGCGGGGAATCGCTGACACATAGGAAATGTTGTGATTTCAGCAGCTGTGTGACATGTGGAGCCATGGCACTTTAGGACATCCTGTGTGCACACAATTTGTGCAGGGTGGCAATGTAGTTAGTCGCTGTGGAATCTCTCTAAGAGTGGATTAATGTTTTCAATGTTTGCAGCGGGGATTCGCCGCCTGCACGTGTAACAGTGCTTGCGTTGTTGTGTTCTCTGCTTTGTTAGTGTTTGTTTATTATTTGGAAGACCATGGACATTAAGAAAGAGCAACAACGCATAAGAGAACTTTTTGATGACATGGAAACAATGACATGCATTAATGGAAGCCTACTTGCAGTAAAAATCACTATGGCGAAGAAACACCGCCAACGCGTGTAATGACATCATAGATTACCCTAGACCACCAGCAAGAAAATTAGATGATAAGAGTTATATAGTTTCTCTGTTAAACTGTAATTAATAGCAAAAATAGAGTAGAACCAATATAAAACAATAACACTGTGACATTCATCTAGAAAAGATAAGACAAATAAAGCTTCTAAAAGAACACAAAATTAACAGCTAATATAAGGTGAGGAAATCCCCGCTATGCGTGTAACTACGCTATAATTTTTGCGCGTGTAACCAAGTATTAAACATAGACTTCTTTCTGAAATCCATTATATACACCACAATATATATGTAATACATGAGCCATGCATACACTGAAATACTGTGTTATAACAATATATGATGCAACTCTCTACTAGTAAGTTCCAAGACTGAAGTTAATGTTGCAACATTAAAGAAAGAATGTTAAATATCAACATCCAATGGATATATTAAGAGAATAAAACTAAATTCAGTCTGCAGGCTATTGAATGCAATGCAACAGCTGGTACATAACACTGTTGTTTTATGCAATTAAAACAGTGATTATGGCCTAGTCTGTATTAATCCTTCAACTATTCTTACACACATTCCTAAGTCACATCTAAGAATAAATATCCCAACTTTATAACAAATCACACATAGCTTCCTACATCATTAAAAGCTTTAACCTAAGTTAGATGAAAATCATCAGCATAAAAAAATTATAAAAGACAATTTGTGATTAATTCATAGAGTATATATTGGCCACAACTACAGGATGTATTCTAATAAAACCGAAAAAGAAATAATGAAAGGTCAAAAATAATATAAGAAAGAGCTTGCAAATTTTTTTAAATTAATAAGTTTATCTAATAGACAGAGTGGCCAGTTCATTTCTCCTTTTCATTATGCATCGAACTGTTTAATGATAAGAATACACTAACTAATATGAAAAGTATGCAACAAATTTGTATTCCAACACAATCATAGGAGACATACTTCAAAACACAGAGCATAGATACCAGTGGAATAACACTGCTATATTTAGTGCAGCAACAGAAATAATAAAACCTGTACATCAACAGCTTTATGTCTGGTTGGTAACAATCCCAGATTGGTGCATCAGTTTTGTTTTTAGCCTTTTGTTCTTTGCAGCACTGAAGGTACGTAGAACAGTAATAGCTAAGGGTTAATAAAAGATGTGTCTAAAGAAGAAACATAGTACTCTGAGGCAGCTGGAAGGCCATCTGGTGATCAAATCACAATTGGCATCTCCAATGGATCTACTTATATACAGTATAATCCATAGATATGATATTTTCATGCATAATGTGTATGTTATAATGAAATGAAATGTATAAAATTATAACTTGACAATTTTCAACTCAAGAAGTTACCATTCGAAATATTTATTTATTTATTTCGTGTCAGAGTGTTGAGAAACTTAAAAATATAAATAAGGTATTATATACAAATAAAACAGAATACACTTTATGTCACAAAACATGTTTCACACAATGTCTGCCCAGAAATGGGCAACAGAAATTCCCTCTTCAGTGGTTTGAATCAAGTCTTGAAGTGTACAACGAACAGGGCAGGACTGACAGTCATACAGGTGTTGGGTAGTTTGTTGCTCCCCACAATCGCAGAAGTCTGACTGATCTTTCAGATAACCCCATTTTTTAAGGTTATCCTTGGATTTACCTACTCCACTCCTCAAACGATTAAGTGCCTTCAAGGTTGTCCATTCCAAATGATGACCAGGGGGTGGAGATTCAGAAGGCACCATCCAATCAGAAAGATGCTCCATTTTTGCTCACCACATATCACAACGTGCTGTTCTTGCTGGTTTATCCAGAGCCTTGGAGACATTGAGGAAACTTTTCCTGGACTTCAGTCTTCTGGGTGGAGGCCGATGTCCAAAGAACGGGTGGTTGCTTGTGAGATCCACCTTCGACCTCTCTTGCCTTGCAAACACTTCTCGCCGAATGTCTGGAGGAGAAATACCAGCCAAGGAGTAGAGTTTGTCAGTGGGAGTAGGTTTCAGACACCCAGTTACTATTCTAAATGTTTCATTAAGGGCTGCATCCACCCGCTTCGTATAGGCTGACCTAAACCATACAGGACACGCATACTCAGCTGCAGAAAAACTCAGAGCAAGAGCTGAGGTTCTTAACAAAGTTGGATGGGCTCCCCATTTGCTTGAGCCAAGTTTACGGAGGATGTTATTTCGGGCTGAAACTTTCTGTCCAGAATTAACACAGTGTTTCTTGTATGTTAAGGTCCGGTCTAAAGTGACACCCAGGTACCTAGGTGTAAAACAATGCTCCAGTTGCTTACCCTCCCACGTCACGCACAGCTGTCTTGTAGCTTCTCGATTTCGAAGATGAAATGCACACACCTGGGTCTTAGTCGGGTTTTGCAGTAGCCGGTTCTTCTGAAATATTATTAGTAGAGATAGGCCTACATACAACATTCTTGCTGAAGCAAAGCTATTTCAGCCAAAACACACCATCTAATTCAGTGATCAATTTCTATAGCATGTAAAATGAACATCATCATTTAAGTACCGGTCATGAAGTCACAAACCAAAACCTCCATTGGCAGACAAGTTCTAATGTAATCATCAGCCTTTTCTTTTTCTTCGCGCTAATGATTTGGATGTTAAGTTCTTCACATCTAAAACAATAACAAAGGATAATAATCAAGTATCACTGCTCTGAAGGGGTTTTTCAACGGAATCATATTCATGATACCCTGAGGCAGCTGGAAGGAATGGTGGATGTTTGCACAAGAGATACCTTAAGCTCAGCACAACCCTGGATAATGGAGAGTGGGATAGAGTGGGTCATACCACTTCTCTCTCGCCCATGTTGCAACTGGAGATTTCCACATCTCGACAGAAGAAGAAATATTGTCGTCTTCAACAAATGGAACCTGTACCAGTCTTGGGTGCTAGGAGAACTCTCATCAATATCTTCAAGCACCAACAGAGGATGAATGCTCAATTTTCACAAAAGGCAATTACTTTGTTCCCACTCCCACAGAGGTGTCTATTGAGGATATCATCTCTCACCTGGAAGCTATTCTTCACTCCTTTCAATGGATGAGGCTGAAGAGGTGTTCACCGACATCAGCAGAATCATATCAGATGTAAGGCTTTTCCAGCATTTGCTCTATTAACCAGCGTTTCGTCTTAGGTCTGACACTAGACTCATCAGAGTGGGATGTGTCAGACCCTACCCACTGACACTGGGGTGTATGCAGGTGAACTTATCAGAAGCCCTTATAAGAGGCACAGTCTGATAACTGCATACGGGAGATAAATCTCCACAATGGAATTATTGACCGCCTAACAATTCCGAATGGAAAATTCTAAATTCCCATGGAGGGAATTAGATATATTTCACCAATAGAGCATGTCAAAAACATATCAGATGTAATAGAGCAAACGCCGGAAAAGCCTTACATCTGATATGTTTTTGACATGCTCTATTGGTGAAAAATATCTAATTCCCTCCATGGGAATTTAGAATTTTCCATTCAGAATTGCTAGGCGGGCAGTAATTCCATTGTGGAGATTTATCTCCAGTATGCAGTTATCAGACTGTGTCTCTTATAAGGGCTTCTGATAAGTTCACCTGCATACACCCCAGTGTCAGTGGGTAGGGTCTGACACATCCCACTCTGATGAGTCTAGTGTCGGACCTAAGACGAAACGCTGGTTAATAGAGCAAACGCCGGAAAAGCCTTACATCTGATATGTTTTTGACATGCTCTATTGGTGAAAAATATCTAATTCCCTCCATGGGAATTTAGAATTTTCTATCAGCAGGATATCAGTAAATTCTATTCTGCCTAAAAGTAACATCTCTGTGAGAGAAAGAAAGATGGTTGAATAATTGACAAAAGAAGACTGTCATTTTACCAGTGGTCAAAGGCAATGTAACCGTAATCATGAATACTAGTGATTACAGGAATAAAATCTGTGAGCTACTTGACCCTAAGACCTGCAGGGAACTGAAACTGCAAGCATTCTGAAGAAGACTAAAGAGCTCACAATAAAAAAGCCTCTCAGGGAAGATGAAGTCCTAGGACTCACTTGAAAAGAAACACTACCACCATGCCTGTACGATCTCCTATAGATTTATGACATCTCATTACACCCCATTGTCAGTGAAACTGGCTCTCCAACCATGAACTGGTTAGGTACTAAGTTACACTTTTTCAGGAACAGATTGAAGAAGCTGTGAAGATAATGAAACATGACAACTGTTTCAACAGGAAACAACAGAGTTTGGTATTGTTGCTCACCACCCGGTGACAGAAGAATGGCTGCAATGGGTCACACTACTGAAGTCTCTGAAACACCGTAAGCAAGTCATAAGACAGAAGCAAGTCAATGCTGGTGCCACTACCTACCCTTTTCACTGCTATAAAAGTGCCTACCCAGCCTGAGTCATTTTGTCTTGGCAAGGGCTGTGGAATAGCAGTTGAAACATTGCATATTTATAATGTCAACACATCCTAATATCATGGAAGAAGATCAAAGCTTGGCTGGAAGGAAACTTAAGTCTTAGTGGTCAGAAAATGGTCTGTCAATTACTGTTGTAAAAGTTCTATAGCAGACTATATCTATTTTCTGAAGTGTACCAATTCAACCTGTAGCTTTTATTTTTTTTAAACCTAGATATATTGTAACTTTTAACTCCTGAAAAGGAGGGTATATTTAACTTTTTTTTTTTCTTTTTAATCTCAGAATGCGTTACTGAAATGAAATCTTGTGTAACAAATACTCCTTCAGCATGTTCATACATTTAGACAATGTCAACAATGCATCATGACAGAAAATTATCTATTCAAAATGGTGGCTGTGTACTGTGCATTGTTTAGCTGTTTCCCAGATAATTTTCACAAATAACAACAATTTTTGTTACAATTTACATGCATAAAATATATTTTTTAAGTAAAAAATGAGAGCTAAAGTAATCATTGTAGAACATTTTATTCTTCTATAGGCACCGTGCGTGTCGCTCTAGCGGCCGGGCGGAGAACAACACGTGAGACAGACTCCAGACTCGCAGTAGCTGATCCGTTATGACTGAGCGTGTAGCTACTCCGATGATAATGGCAGAGAAAAGGAGATCAAGTAAACGCAATTGTTGTGTTGTCGGATGTTCCAATACGGGAAGTGAAGTACAATTTTATTGTTTTCCAAAACGAGCGATAGAAGTGGACCGAAGGAGGCGATGGATACAAGCAGTTAACCGAACGAAGTAAGGTCTACACATACGTACTGCACATGTTTGCAGTAAGTTCAATTGATCCGATTTAATTTAATTTCGGTTTTAATTTTTAGCACTGATGGATCACTTTGGCAACCTACGACTTACTCAAGAATATGTAGTGCACATTTCATCGGAAACAGAAGATCTGGCCATCCACTAAGTCCAGCCAATGTTCCGACAATATTTCCGAATGAATACAAGAAGAGGAATGTGCCGCCGGGACCCAGCTTACAGCGCTTTCACAGACAACTCAAGCGATTAAAAAAGGAAGAATCAGACGGAAAATTTTCAAGTACAGTTTGCCCAAGTAACATAACCAAGGATGCATCCGTGGGAACAGATGCATCTGATTTTCATTGTTCAGACTTCATGTTTTCTTGTTCACTAAATGAAAACGACGTAAATACACAGGCATGTATTCCACTTAATTTTGGTTTGGGAGGGAACATTACGAAACATGATAAAATGTGTGGAACGGAAGACGATCATGCAGACATCAAGGGTCCAGGTTTCCAAGGCAACAGGTCCATAAGGAACAATACACAAATGCGTGATTGAACAGGTGTGAACTTCAACGTCTTTGCCTTGCTGCTTGCGTTATTAAAAAACTGTAACGTTTCGAAATTATGTTAAAAAAAACACAGATTATCGATTTTCCTAGTGAAATGAAAACCGTACTGTCCTATTCTGCTTTGAGAGTGCTATTCAGAGTTCACAGGACAACAATTTCATGTATTTTTACGACCGTGCTTATGCAACTGGCACTGCGTACGAAACATTTCATGTTCTGGCCCAGTAAGGAAAGTGTTCAAGAAACAATGCCTCCAGTATTTAAGAGAAATTACGGTAACTGTCGAGTCATTATTGACTGCAAGCAATTTAGGGTTGAACAGCCCCCCAAGTAGATCAGAGAGTGTATTTCTAATCTCATTCTCAATACAAGGGTTGCAGAAGTTTTAATTGCAATCACGCCTAGAGGTGTGATCGCCTTTAAACCTAAATGTTACGGTGGAAGAGCTAGCGACCCATTCATAACAACCGACAGTGGTTTATTAACTTTCCTTCCACCTGGCGACGAGGTCATGGCTGATGAATGATTTCCTGGCATCAGAACTAACTTATCTGGCCGCGGTGCCATAATCGTGACACCACCGTTCTTACATGACAAGAGATTAACAGCTGAGGAAGTTGAGAGCAGGACAATATTGCGAGTATTAGAATTCGCGTAGAAAGGTGTATTCAAAGAATCAAAATATACAATATATTACAGAAATTGCCAACAGAACTTTTTCCACACATGGATGACATCGTGCATATGTGTTGCATATTACGAATTTGCAACCTGCAATAATTAAAGAATAGTTTCAGAATTTTTCTACCATCACTTCGTTTTATATATTCTTTGTTTACATTTTGATCTGTTCAACGTTCAACAAGCAAGAATTGACAAATAAATAATAATCATTATTATTAGGAATACCGCTAATTTTTGGCAAGTAATTACTGAAACAGAACTTAGTCGTTTCGGTGAGACATTCCTCGACATACTTATTGTCCTGATAAATAGGTATTGTCAACTGTTGTGCTTTGCTATATACATATAGATCACATTTTCCCAAGCCAGTTACGTACATCAGTATTTTTATTTAATACATATGCCTTGTCCTTAACTGTATGTTATTTTGCTCGTCAAAGTAAAGATAACGTACTCGCACATTTCCTGACTCATCTACTATTGGTTTATCTTTACAGGAAGATGGACATTTAACTTCTAACACTCTGTCAGCTACATTTCCTCTGAGAACTATGCCATCTGGAGATCCACAAATCCAAGGTTGCTTCTTGTGGATTATTAACCCACATCGAATAACACGAAAATCAAATGAACTTCCATAGCATTCTATTGCTTCACTTTCCATTTCACTTCCGTAAGAAAGATTGTTCAAAGCAGCTCCCCCAATTGGAGATTCAGTTACAAATGCGAGAGGTATCAAAGTTATGTCGCCTAGTTTTGATCCGATATGCTTTCGTGCTAACAGATATTCTTATCTTTCTTTCTGGAAACCATCGAAGGCATCCTGATTCAGATAGTCTGTCCAAAGAAATTTTAATTATATAATCTGTACCAACCTGCATTTTGCTGGTAAAATACATTTCGTCACTCACAGTGCAAAAGGTGTATATGTCTGGCAAGCGCACTTGCAAATGTACGAGTAATAGCTGTGTCACAATTTCCTCACAGTCTTCTCTCTCCACATCATTACCCTATCTATCAATGAGGTGACTACGGCCCTGCACGATTGTTCGATTTCAGTACTTGCTTCTGCTCGAAGCATTGTACGAAGACTGCAAGGGATATGTTTTAAAATATCCTCAGTTAATTCGAAGGGGGAAAGAGATGTCTCCAAAGTCTTTTTACCGAACAGTTCTACGGGTTTGCCTTTTCTACATTTTTCTGTTGACATTATTTTTGGGCTCAGTTTTCCCCATTGTTGCAGACAGTCTGTTTTGGAGGCAACACTTTCATTATTTATATAATACACTACCGTAGCTAGGTGTTTGAAAGTTCCTCTGGCGCCGGCAGGACACGAACATTCGCTGGTAGAGACATTACGGTTCTAGTCAACCTGAACACAAAATAAAAATGCGTAAAACTTAGCAAACATGCATTAAGCAATCCTTACTAAATAAACTTTATAAACTGTTACCTAACTACACCTTGCCTACCTCAAGTTTCACAATTAAGTATTTATTTTCCACCTAGTCGATACAATGATTGCTTAAGGCAATTTTTAATGGTCAAAAGTGGTACATGTTTCGTATATTATCAACATCTTCAGCCACATAACGACTGCTTTCTATTGTAGAAATAATTTATATATTTTCTCTTGAGTTATTTGTTTGTTTTAATCTTGTCAATCTTATGTTAATTTTAAGGACACTTCCTCTAAAGCATTACTTTGTCAATTTTATACATTTTTCATCTAAACAGTGTTATGTGGCTGAAGATGTTGATAATATACGAAACATGTACCACTTTTGACCATTAAAAATTGCCTTAAGCAATCATTGTATCGACTAGGTGGAAAATAAATACTTAATTGTGAATCTATTGAAGTGCGATACGGACCATGAAGTTGATTTTATGTAATACCTCAAGTTTCACGATATAAGGCGGCAAAGTGACAGACGTTTGTCGGGTGACTTTTCCTGTGATGTATCCGTAACCATTCAAAATTAACTTTTCAACGCCGTTCACGTGGCCAATGACAACAAGGTTTCTTCCTTTATTGCATGATTGCATGACGATTCACTTAGATCCCCGAATTGAATCGCTTTAAACCCGCAACTTCTTCGAATGTCACACATGTACTGAGACTGTCGCACTACGCCACACCTCTTGTTTCATAACGGGCCACTATGTAGCGCTAGTAGTAGCATTTCGACCTATCTGCACGGTGCCTATACATAATACGCAAGTATGCAAAATTTAAATTTCATTATCTTAAAAATTATGAACGTTATTTGGGAAATTATTTTGAATAAGTAATACTTGAGAACAGATCTGGCTGAAAGGAAATTGAAGGGCTAAAACCAGAGACAGTCCTGCATGTTTAAAGTGATGAATTCTTGCAGGACATTTTAAATTATGTTTTAAAAAATAAATGAAAAATAACATTTATTTGACCTCCAAAAGAGAAAATACCCTCTTAAACAAATTCTTAACCAAAATACTGTACACCATACACAAACTGGTTGTCACATACCAACGTGCTTCACTTTCAATGTGCAACGAATCAGAAAAATTCACTCAAAATGACATTTCCTTTTAGTTTTAAAACAAATTTAAATTGTTCACAGAGTTTAAGAGAGCTTTTACTAAAACATACTGTATGAACCAGTCACACAAAGAACTTAAGTGGACTCATCCTACAATTTATTTGTTTATTTACTTGTGCCTTGTTCAGTGGCGATGTTATGATTTTACGCCCTCTCTTACACTTAACCACATTATGTTTACAATCTCAAATTAAATTTAAAAAAATTAAAATAGTTAAAATACAATTAACAGAATTAAAACAAATTAAATATATATTTTTTTACCAGTGGTTTAACTTGCAAGTAACAACACTCATTCCTGTTCCATATTGAAAATGACGTTATGCATAAATATCTCCAGGATAATTTAATGAAACCACCTGTTCAATACATACCCCATTTAACATGGTCGGATCTACATGAATTTATATAGACTTATCAGGTACATGTTTCACCCTATTTTGGGCATCTTCAGCCTGTAGACAACCTTAAGGTCAAGGTCCGGGACATTATTTAACCATATGTAATATAAATTATGAACATTAATGTTACACAGTAATAACCTCTTAAAAATTAACATGCCACAATGATATTTTAAAAAAGTGAACAGTACATAAATGTGAGTACAGTAGAGTCTCATTAATCCAAACTAATTGGGACCAGAGTCTGTTCGGATTATGAAATTTTCAGATTAACCGGAAAATATTTTCTAATAATAATAATCTTATCGTTTTTACATTCCACTAACTACTTTTACGGTTTTTGGAGACGCCTAGGTGCCGGGATTTTCTCCCGCAGGAGTTCTTTTACGTGCCAGTAAATCTACTTACAAGAGGCTGACGTATTTGAGCACCTTCAGATACCACGGGACTGAGCTAGGATCAAACCTGCCGAGTTGGGGTCAGAAGGTCAGTGTCTCAACCGTCTGAGGAAAATAGTTTCTACAATACAGTACAGTACATACTGTAATTTGAAATGTCCATTCTTTAGCGTTTACTGATGTGATGTTTATGAGACGCTGGTTTAACACTGCATCTTCGAGTAGGTTCCAATCACTATGGCAAAAGAAACTAACAAACTTTGTAAAGATAAACGGCCAGTGATTGATGGTTTATGATGAGTAATTATGTTTCCATTAAGTTATTCTTGTAAAATATGACTAATAAAATGCAAGTAAATCTTCATTCTATAATATGTTCTTTCATTTCATTAAGGATATTTTAAAAAAAAAATGAATATTTCAGTTCGGATTAACCAGACTTTCGGATTAACGGGACTCTAGTGTAATATACAATGTATGGTATTTTAACACAATTAAAACGCGTCAGTCCTATTTTCTCTGATTTCTAAAAATGTCCAAAACTCAAATGGATCTTTTTCATCTGACATGAGGACCATTAGGATGACAGTGGTATATTTATCCGTAGGGGTTATTTGACCCACTTATATAATTTGACGAAACCAATGTTGAATGTGTTGTCAATCACAAATGAAGGTTTTGAAACCGATTGTTTGCTTCTTGCCTTGTTAGTGGCTTTACGTCGCACCGACACAGATAGGTCTTATGGCAATGATGGGATAGGAAAGGGCTAGGAGTTGCAAGGAAGCAGCCATGGCCTTAATTAAGTTACAGCCCCAACATTTGCCTGGTGTGAAAATGGGAAACCATGAAAAAACATCTTCAGGGCTGCCGACAGTGGGATTCAAACACACCATCTCCTGAAAGCTCACAGCTACGCGACCCTAACTTCATGACCAACTCACTCCATCAATTCAATAAATTATTAACTAACTAACTTAAAAAAAAGAACTGAAATAATTGAAGTTAAATTTAAAACTTATAGTAAACATCAAAATACAATAAAATTTGAATTGCTATTACAGTTGATACATTTTTTGCCAACTTGCCCTTGCCCACTGCACGTAATATTTGGCACGTATACATAATAGCATATGCTCTACCATTTTCCCTTTCCTTGGCAGGACACATGTACGTATTAAATTATATTGCTTCAATGCACACAGTATATATCACCGGGCGAGTTGGCTGTGCGCGTAGAGGCGCGTGGCTGTGAGCTTGCATCCGGGAGATAGTGGGTTCGAATCCCACTATCGGCAGTCCTGAAAATGGTTTTCCGTGGTTTCCCATTTTCACACCAGGCAAATGCTGGGGCTGTACCTTAATTAAGGCCACGGCCGCTTCCTTCCAACTCCTAGGCCTTTCCTATCCCATCGTCGCCATAAGACCTATCTGTGTCGGCGCGACGTAATGCCCCTAGCAATAAAGGCTATATATCCACTTTTGATCTCTTAAGGGGACTGTTCACTGAAAGAAAATGTGAAGAATGATATAGGAAAATGCATGCCTGAGGCCCTTAAAAGTGATAACATTGCCTACACTGTGATTCCTATTAAAATAAAGGAGCCTATCAAGTGAACTTACAATTCAATTTCCTAGAAAAAAATGTTATATGCATTTTCTTTCTACATAATTCTAACAGTTTTCAAGGAGAAAATAAATTTCTATGTTTTGGTGCATGCTCTTTCCTACCACAGATGATACGTCATTAACCCTCCCATGCTGAGAATATGCCAAGAATGTCAGGCTGATTAGTAGCATTTTGCACGTCCCTATTTAAAGTGCCACATCATTTACAATTTTGAATATATTGCTTTTAAACTTGCCAGAAATGTTGAGAATGGTATGCACTTACTACTAACGATAATTACAATACTGTTAAGTTTCAAAGTATATTTTTAAAAGATATTTTCTGAACACCTTGAAAAAATCAAAATTCAAAAATATCAATAAAAATAATTCAAAATTAAAATTACTGTAAAAAAAAGTGGTAATCCCTCTGCAATGCAGTCATTTAAGTGAATAAACACAGAAAATTTGAAAAGTATCAGGCTGGTAGTTCAGTAGGTGATTACCGTTACATAACTGCCAATTGAATCGTTTATTTCAGAAACCACCTAAGTGACATTTTTATCAAAATTGAGTTTTTGACAGGATAGTACTATTTGGAGATAAATACACTGCTTTTAGCAGAAACAACTCAGTTTCCATATAAACAATGCTGTCAGGCAGCTGTGTAAATAATGTGTTTATTTCAGAAAGAACCTAAGCACCGTCGCTTAGGTTCCTTCTGCGGTAAATTTATTCCTCCACTCATGATGGTTGGTGGTCCTGTTAGGATAACCTGTTTTGTGACTCGCACAGAATCGGACAGTTGTGCAGTTCTTATTGCATCTCTGTGACAGAGGTTGGTTTGAGATGATTACGCATTACTTCCCTGTCCGTGGGCACTCTTTATCGCCTTGTGACAGGGATTTTGGAAGTATTAAACGGCTCTTGAGGAAGGTGGACAGAATTTATACTGCAGATGAGTATGCTGCGCTCATGTTAAAGGCAAGTGTGTCTGGACGTTTTACCATTTATCATCTTACCTCGAACAATGTCTTCAGTTTTAAACATTTGTAGCCAACATTGTACAAGAAAATAACAAACTCCAATGAAACATCAGGCAGGGAAGTACCAAGAGAACGTAAGGAGCCATTCAAGGTTTCTAGTTACAGTTTCTGTACTCTAAATATACTCCAGGACAAGTTGTGGCAAAGGCGTTCATTGGAGGATTTTCATCTACTACTGAAAACTGACAGCCCACCTGAGCTACCTTCCTTATCCTTTGGGAAAGGTAAGTTGATTACAATAATATTAATAAAGGGATATAAATTATTATTAAAGGGATATAGAATTATTGAGCAAGTAAATATATTTTGTAGCCTATAATAACTTTATAAACTTTTACTGGGTTCTCCACAATGCATTTTTTTATTTTAGGTTGCAATCAACAAAAAGAAAGTAGAAGACATGAAAAAATGAATGGACTACACCGCTGGTTATGAAGACTTTTATGACAGTATCATTCAATGGCCAACAACCGATAGAGAACCTGCTGATGATATGCCAGAGGCTGAATAAAGCCAGAAAGGGTTTTATTGTTCTAATTTGTATTTTGTGGTTCATTAACTAATGTCTATTAAATTTTGGTGAATAGAACGGTGTTATTTACGTAACCTTTCATCTTAAAACTTGCATAGGTTAATCAATTAGCTGTTTTTTAAATAATTGCTACAAAAATTAACAGGAAAAGTTGTTTATTTCAGAAACAACCTAAGCGCAATGTTTTAAAAAAAATGTTTATGCCATTTAAAAAAATTTTAATCTTATTTCATGCTTAGTACACTTTTCTAGCACATTACAGTTTAATTTTAAAAATTTAGAAGGAGATCAGACTTCAACTTATACTCCCACACAGTTTTTTTTTTTTCCCAACAGTTTGAAAAAGTGCACTTAGGTGGTTTCTGCAATTAGCGATTCAATTGTCACAAACCAGAGAAGCAAATGAAATTCAGAAATCCATTGTGCTTAAATAAATGAACAAATGAGTCATATAGTGATAAAATTAGAAACTACGTTCTTTACTCTATGGAAACAAAATGTAAGATATTGCTATCTGCCATTCATAATCGTGCTAAATGTAAATAGTAAGGTGCACTGTTCAAATGCTGATATACTGCTGCTGGCACTTTACACACAAGTACCAAACTACGATATATCATTGGGCATTCTAAATGTTAATATAAATACAGAAAAGCAAGTTGCTGAGAATACTGCCCTGAGGATCACCACTAAGCATCATTTTCTACTAAAGAGGCTTTGTTTGCAGTTACCCGGTATTGACATTCACTCAAAAGAGATAAAAGGAACTCTAACACAGCTGGATCAAAATTTAGTAATTCCATCTTCTTTACCATAGTCTGAATTTCTAGATTGTCAAAGGGACTACTGAGGTCAAGACGGATAAGTATAGTGAGCAGTCATTTGTCATTAGTGTTTCCGACACAGTACAGTAACCATTCTTAATTCCAGACCCAGATGCGCCTTGCCCAGAAACACTACTTTTGTCTGCTGAAGTTTTGCTTTTCTTAGTCGCTACTTAAATAACTATTACTGGTATATCATTGCTATGTTTTAAACTTAGTATGTATTTCATTCCAAATTGATACTAGTTTTATCAAACAGAGCACTTTGTACTTTGTAATTATGACCTACAGTATTTTACAATGAAAATATTGAAACCTGTTATGTTGGGAACCCCCCTCATTCTGATGGTCGATTCTGCATGGTGCAAAATGATCAAGCAGATTGCAGGCTAAGTGCTCAATTGAGGATCAGAATTCAGGACAGATGTCTGTGAGAAATTGGTACGAGTCACTGCAGGTAGAACAACCGAGGGAAGATGAGGAACAGGGAACTGTTGCTGAGAAGTGTGAAAGTAGGAGAAAGGGTAGGGAAGGAAAATCTGGAGTAGTGGATATGAAGAGACAGGTGGAACAGGGTCATGGGATGGAGAAAAGGGAGGAGGAAGTAGCTTCTGCAGCTGTCAAGAAAGATAGGACTGACTAGGAGGGGAGGGGATCAAATGAGATGGGCAGGGTTGAGGCTCTGGTCATGGGGGATTCCAATGTTAGACATGTTGGGAAAGTATGTGGAGGAAAGGGTACCAGGGTAGAGAGTTATCCAGGAATTAGGTTAAGGCAGATGTTGAGGAAAATAGAAGAGAAGGAGGAGGAAAAGGAGAAGGTGGTAGTGTTTCACGTTGATACCAACAACATAAGGCAAGCAGGTATAAGTACCAACATAGTTGGGGATGTGTAGGACCTGGTAAATGCAGCACGGGTGAAATTTAAGGAAGCAGAGATTGTTATCAGTGGAATATTGTGTAGGAGGGATACTGACTGGAAGGTGATTGGGGATTTAAATGAGACTATGGAGTTGATATGTGGGAAACTGGGAGTGAAATTTCTAGATCCTAATGGGTGGGTAGGAGTTAGGGATCTAAGATGGCCTTTACTTAAACCGCAGTGGTACATACAATGATATAGAGATTAGTTTAGAAGGGTTATAGGAAGGTACATTCAGGGAAACGGGGTGGCCTAGAGAGCAGTGATAAGGGAACAAGGAACTGGAAATCAAATAAGGACGACATAAAAATGTTAGTGCTCAGCTGTAGAAGTATTGTAAAGAAAGGAATAGAATTAAGTAATTTAATAGACATATACTTATCAGATATTGTAATAGCAGTTGAATCATGGCTAAGAAACAGTATAATGGATGCAGAAATTTCTCACTAAACTCGAGTGCGCATCGCTCATTGTTTTAAGGGGCCTAACATCGAAGGTCATCGGCCCAAGGAGTGTGCATCATAGAGATAGGATAGGAATGGTAAGAGGGGGAGTATTCATTCTGGTAAAAGAAGAAGTTGTAAGCTATGTAAAAAGTTCAAGATGACAAACATGAAATTTTAGGTATAAGGCTCATCTCTAAAGATAATAGGCAACTTGATGTCTTTGGAGTGTACAGACCGGGAAAGGGTAGCGCAGACGCTGATTCAGAATTATTTGAGAAGACAATCAGCTATGTGGGAAACGATAAGGAGACGAACGTGATTGTAGGGACCAAATGTCAATTGGGAAGGTAATTCGAACGACCAGAAGCATGACCAACAAATGGCAAATAAATGAATATGGGAAGGGCATCTGATTAAGAAACTGATGGAACCAACTAGAGGGAAGAATTATTTAGTTTAATTTCCGGGTTGAACCGTGGAGTAGTTGTCTGTACTGTACCGGTAAAAGAGCCCGACTCTCAGATTACTTTTAAAGTAAGCAAGAATATAGTTCTCAGGGCTAAAATTGGGTGACTAGTAGCTAGGGCTCGGTACAGGAGGTAGGGTCCTATCTACAAGAAAACTTTGACTCTGACTGAACATGAGTTTATTCATATAAGACATGAAATTGCACATCACCTCCAGGTAGATATAAGTTGTCTTCCACATAGTCCTATAATATGGCTCTGATTCTCCAGTTCACCAAGCCGAGCAGGTTGGAACACGTTCCAGAAGATTCCAGGGACTCCGTACAGAAGCGGCTGGACTGTCTGGGTTGGTAGAAGGTAGAGATGCCTCGAACTTTCGAGGCCCAGGTTGAACCCCGATGATCCTGGTGATGTTGCAGATAATCATTTGCTACCTCAGTCCAATGTGACTGAGAGGGTTGATGTCTCCAAGGTCACTCACAGTACTGATAAATCTGCGTTCATAAACCTTGGGTGATTAACCTATTAGCGAAGTCACTGGTTATTATTCGTCAAGACTTTCAAAATTTAACACTCGTAAAATGATATGTCTCTGTATACGAGGATTATGAATACTTTCAAAGTTCACCACTAGCAAAGTCCTCATCTCTGAATAAATACTGGCCAAAAAAACACAAGTCTCTTCTCATGAAACTATGACCAAATTTAAAGTTTATCACTGGCGAAGGTACAAGTCTTTGAATGAACACAGATGAAAAACATAAGTCCATCCACATGAAAATCTGAATAGATATAAAGTTCATCACTGGCGAAATTTATAAAGTTTTGAATCAACGCTGGCGAATGTACAAGTCTTTGAGTGAACATGGACGAAAAACACAAGTCCATCCACATGAATAAATTTATAGTCTATCACTGGCAAGGTATCCAAGTCTTTGAATAAACACAGGTGAAATAAATATATGTTTTAAAGACGTTGAATGAAGTTAGAGTTCATCACCGGCAAAGTTTATAAGTCTTTGAACCAGTACCGGCAAAATCACAAATTTATGCTTACGGGAACTTTGAGCACATTCAGAGATCATCACTAGCAAAGTTTATAAATCACTGTTTATTAGAGGAATGAGTCTCTTAACACTTGCAAATATTGCAGGTTCAATTTATGAAGAATTCGTTCTTTAACCCACGTAAATAATACAAGTCCAATTATGAATTTAACACACGTAAATAATACAAGTCCATTTCATGAATAATTGGAAAAATTCCAGTCTCGAACACCCGTAAATATTGTAAGTTCAATTATGAAGACTTAGAAAATGTTCTTAACACTCGAAATACTGCAAGTCCACTTGAGAATACTTGGAAGAATTCGTTCTCCCACACTTGAAAAAAATACAAGTTCACTTTATGAATACTTAGAAAATTACAGAGTTCCTCGTCGGGACTGTCACTACACGACGATAGTAGCAGCGAGAGTGTCCACACTGACTACTCAGCTGTAACTGAGTGAACAGGCTACAGTGGGCCCTCCTTTTATTTGATCCGGGATGTCTACATCACAATACGGCTTGACTGAATATCTCCTGAATCCCTCGATGGATTTACTTGAAACTCGAGCATTACGACGTTCAGGTTATCCCAAACAAGATGACATATCGCTCAAGCCGCTAACATAATTATTACAGGAGTTACAAAATTTTCCCCGTCGAACATTCTGGAAGATGTGACGTGGAATCTAGAATATACGAGTCCAGACTGGGAACACGTGGTGTGACGGGCAGGCGGTCTAGCTAGCCCCTGTGGCTACGTCACAGCTCACAGCTGTCCTTCACTCGCTTGCTTGCCCCGCTGACGGTAAACAAACCAGACGTGCTCAAAACATTACGCGTGGTAATTAAATGTCATTTATACTCAAAAAATACTAATGTACAGGTCGTAACCGGTACAGTACATCACGTACAGTTTGCAGACGTTTCGAATACATTGCAGTATTCTTTGTCAAGGCGACTGAAATACCCCTGCTCGATCCGAGGTAATCAGTCTCCCAGGCAGCAATTTACACTACCAGAGTGGCCCTGACCTTGGCCTTTTTATATCCTAGTCTTTCTGGCTGACGTAAGCTCTGGCTGTCTCGTGAGTGTTCTGGAAAGTATGTGTCAGAGCCAGGTAGTGGGGGCTTGCCTGCACTGTTATGTAATGGGGTTTCGGCCCGTGTGTTTATGTTGTGGTCTGTATGTCTTAAACTATGAATGATAGGCATCCAAGAATTACTGATTTTATATCCTTCTTCTAAATATATGTTGTTCGGATGTTTCTTGATTTCGATAGCCTCGCGGATTTTCCTTCCAGATTCCAAGGGATAGCTGCTAGGATCTTGGTCTTATCAAATGATATTCCGTGCCTTGTTTCGTAGGAATGCTTGGCTACTGCTGAAATATCTGTGTTTTGATTCTTGGTGTGACGGATATGTTGTTTTAGGTGGGTGGAGATCAGACGTTTTGTTTCCCCGACATAACAAGCTCCGCAGCTACATTCAATGTGATATATTCCAGGAGCCTGTAATTCTATTGTGTTTTTTACTGGTGGTAGATAACGGGCTAGCTTCTGGTGAGGTTTATAGATGGTTTTTATGCCGTATTTGTCCAGTATCTTGCCGATCCTGTCTGTAGTATTTTTAATGTATGGCCGTATCGCTGTTTTTGGGTGAGTCAGTTCTTCTTTCCTGTTGTTTTCTCTTACGGCGGCCTCTTCTTTGTTTTCTTCTGATCTTTTAAAGACTCATCGGATGTTATTGAGCAAGTAGCCGTTTTTCTTGAGGGTTCTCGTGAGGTGTTCATTCTCTTCCTCGAGGTGCTCTGCGTCTGATATCGCTATGGCCCTGTTTACCAGTGATGTTAGGACAGCCTGCTTTTGTGATGGGTGATGATGAGACGAGGCGTGTAGGTACCTGTCTGTGTGAGTGGGTTTCCTGTATACTACGTGACTCAAGAAAAACGGCTACTCGCTCAATAACATCCGACGAGTCTTTAAAAAATCAGAAGAGAACAAAGAAAAGGCCACCATAAGAGAAAAAACAGGAAGGAAGAACTGACCTGCCCGGAAAGAAACAGCGATACTGCCATTCATTAAAAATACTACAGACAGGATCGGCAAGATACTGGACAAATACGGCATAAAAACCATCTATAAACCTCACCGGAAGCTAGCCCGTTACCTACCACCAGTAAAAGACACAATAGAATTACAGGCTCCTGGAGTATATCCATTGAATGTAGCTGCGGAGCTTGTTATGTCGGGGAAACAAAACGTCTGATCTCCACCCACCTAAAACAACATATCCGTCATACCAGGAATCAAAACACAGATATTTCAGCGGTAGCCAAGCATTCCTACGAAACAAGGCACGGAATATCATTTGTTAAGACTAAGATCCCAGCAGCTATCCCTTGGAATCTGGAAAGGAAAATCCGCGAGGCTATCGAAATCAAGAAACATCCAAACAACATATATTTAGAAGAAGGATATAAAATCAGTAATTCTTGGATGCCTATCATTCATAGTTTAAGACATACAGACCACAACATAAACACACGGGCCGAAACCCCATTACATAACAGCGCGGGCAAGCCCCCACTACCTGGCTCTGACACATATTTTCCAGAACATTCACGAGACAGCCAGGGCTTACATCAGCCAGAAAGACTAGGATATAAAAGGCCAAGGTCAGGGCCACTCTGGTAGTGTAAATTGCTGCCTGGGAGACTGATTACCTCGGATCGAGCAGGGGTACTTCAGTCGCCTTGACAAAGAATACTGCAATGTATTCGAAACTTCGGCAAACTGTACGTGATGTACAGACAACTACTACACGGTTCAACCCGGAAATTAAACTAAATAATTCTTCACACTGTGGAAGCATCACCTCTAAGATAGAGGGAAGAATATTCTGGATGTGGTGCTGTTAAAGGCAGGTGAGCTCTATAGAGAAACCAAAGTAATAGATGGTGTTAGTGATCATGAAGCTGTTTATGCCGTAGTTAAAAATAAATGCGAAAGAAAGGGAGATATTTAAATTAGGACTATTAGGTAGTACCATACAG
Organism: Anabrus simplex; assembly: GCF_040414725.1. Taxonomy (NCBI): domain Eukaryota; kingdom Metazoa; phylum Arthropoda; class Insecta; order Orthoptera; family Tettigoniidae; genus Anabrus; species Anabrus simplex. Next base: position 303,723,667 of record NC_090268.1, read on the forward strand.
CTGATAAAACAGACATGAGGGAGCTTTTAAAAAGTAACTATGATCGGTGGAAAACAGTAAATAAAAATGTAAACAGACTCTGGGATAGGTTTAAAGCAATTATTGAGGAATGTGAAAATAGGTTTGTACCTTTAAAGGTGGTAAGGAATGGTAAAGATCCACTGTATTATAACAGAGAAGTAAAGAGACTAAGAAGGAGGTGAAGGTTGAAAAGAAATAAAGTTAGAAATGACTGTGGAAGTAAGGAAAAATTGAAGAAACTTACTAGGAAATTGAATCTAGGAAAGAAGTCAGGTAAGGATAACATAATGCAAGCATAATTATCGGCGATACAAATTTTAGTGAAAAATGGAAGTGTAGGTATAGGTACTTTAAGGCTGAAACAGGTTCCAAGAAGGATATTCCAGGAATCATTAATGAACAAGGGGAGTGTGTATGCGAGGATTTTCAAAAGGCAGAAGTATTCAGTCATCAGTATGTAAAGATCGTTGGTTACAAGGATAATGTCCAGCTAAAGGAGATGACTAATACTAAAGAAGTATTAAAATTTACCTAAGACAACAATGACATTTACAGTAAGATGCAAAGGTTGAAAACTAGAAAAGCAATTTGAATTGATAAGGTTTTGGGGGATATACTAAAGACAATGGGTTAGGTTATAGTACAATATCTTAAGTACTTATTTGATTATTGTTTGCATGAAGGAGCTATACCAAATGAATGGAGAGTTGCTATAGTAGCCCCTGTGTATAAAGGAAAGGGTAATAAGACATAAAGCTGAAAATTACAGGCCAGTCAGTTTGACATGCATTGCAGGTAAGCTATGGGAAAGCATTCTTTCTGATTATATTAGACATGTTAGCAAAATTAATAACTGGTTTGATAGAAGGCAGTTTGGGTTTAGGAAAGGTTATTCCACTGAAGCTCAACCTGCAGGATTCCAGCAAGATATAGCAGATATCCTGGATTTAGCAGGTCAATTGGACTGTATCACGATTGACCTAACTAAGGCATTCGATAGGGCAGATCATGGGAGACTACTGGCAAAAATGAGTAATATTGGACTTGATAAAAGAGTGACTGAATAGGTAGCTATGTTTCTAGAAAACAGAACTAGGAGAATTAGAGTAGACGAAGCTTTATCTGTCCATGTAATAAGAGGGGAATTTCTAAAGGCAGTATTTATGGACCTTTATCTCCTTATAAATATCAATGATGTGTGTAAAGAAGTGGAATCAGAGATAAGGCTTTTTGCAGATGATGTTATTTTGTACAGAGTAATAAATAAGTTACAAGATTGTGAGCAACTGCAAAATGACCTTGATAATGTTGTGAGATGGACAGTAGGCAATGGTATGAAGCTAGTGGCTTTACGTCGCACCGACACACATAGGTCTTATGGAGACGATGGGATAAGAAAGGCCTAGGAGTTGGAAGTAAGCAGCCGTGGCCTTCATTAAGTTACATCCCCAGCATTTGCCTGATGTGAAAATGGGAAACCACGGAAAACCATCTTCAGGGCTGCCGACAGTGGGATTCGAACCCACTATTTCCCGGAAGCAAGCTCACAGCCATGCGCCCCTAACCACACGGCCAACTCGCCCAGTAATGGTATGATGATAAATGAAGTTAAAAGTCAGGTAGTGAGTTTCACAAACAGGAAAAGTCCTCTCAGTTTTAATTACTGGGTCGATGGGGTGGAAGTTGCTTTCAGGGATTTTTGTAAGTACCTAGGTCTTAATATAAGGAAAGATCTTCACAGGGGTAATCACATAAATATGATTGTAAATAAAGGATACAGATCTCTGTAGATGGTTATGAAGGTATTTACGGGTTGTAGTTAGGATGTAAAGGAAAGGGCATATAAGTCTCTGGTAAGACCCCAACTGGAGTATTGTTCCAGTGTATGGGACCCTCACCAGGATTACTAGATTCAAGAACTGGAAAAAATCCAAAGAAAAGCAGCTTGATTTTTTCTGGGTGATTTCCAACAAAAGAGTAGCGTTACAAAAATGTTGCAAAGTTTGGGCTGGAAGACTTGGGAGAAAGGAGACGAACTGCTCGACTAAGTAGTATGTTGCATAAGACCAATTTCATGTTTTTTGCCCATATTGAACTTACTAATAAGAGTTACAATTTCTGGTTATTATATCCACCTATTGGTGTCTTTTAAAGTAGGAAAGATCACAATATCAAGATAAAGTTGGAATACAAGTTGACAAATTGGGGCAAATATTTGGTTATAGGAAAAGGAGTTAGGGATTGGAATAACTTACCAAGGGAGGTGTTCAATAAATTAAGAATTTATTTGCGATCATTTATGAAAAGGCTAGGAAAACAGTAGATATAGAATCTGCCACCTGGGCGACTTCCCTAAATGCAGATCAGTAGTGACTGATTGATTGATTGATTGATTGATTGATTGATTGATTGATTGATTGATTGATTGATTGATTGATTGATACATGCAAAAAATGAGCTGCTAGTTTGAACCGGAAGACAGAAGACAAACTTCGGGCCAAACTATATAAATACAAACATGAATGTGACTGCAACTTGTTGGATTGGTTAACCCTAGCTGCTGGCCGGCTGTCAGCCTACTTGCTCGTATTTGAGCGCACGCAGATTACCAGGGAAATGGAAGCCAGAGAGTCTTTTATATTGTATTAGTTTAACAGGAAGTAACGTAAATATTTTGAGGGTTATTTAAAATAAAAGATAACACACTCAATGTGTTCCTTATAGAGAGGTCCTAAATTCTATTCATGTGTTGCAGTTCAAATCGAGTCATTTCTGCAATAAGCTTTGTTGCCAAAATTATTTATTGTGTTGCAGGAGCCTGCACGAAACTTTGGCCCAATAGTTTCGAAAAAGATGTTTAAACCTGAGATCATTATAGACACAGCTACAAAATCAGGAAAATGGGAAAGTGTGAGTTAAGAGGAGTCTTCCCACATCAAGGTGACAGTTATGCTCCTATTCTTGATTCATGGTCCTCATATATTGATGCAGCTTGTCTTCAACGACATTCCACAAAAAAACATACAGTTATTTCAAATTCCTCCCAGTACACTCACTCACTCACTCCGTACGCTTCTGAGGGACGTGAAGTTTTTGCGCCGATCTCGGAATCCTTTTCCATCCTTTTCGATCTTGAGCCTGCTCTTCCCAGTTATCAATTTGGAGGGTCCGACATACCTTGTTGATCGTCCTGTACTATTGGAAAAATCCAACCCATGGACAAAGGCTTGTTCTGACAATGGAAATCTTTATACCACAGATTGTCGGAGCTTATGTCTTGTCAAGACACTGATCTTGACCATATATACTATTCTTGAATTTCAGTCTTTCATTCATATTCAGTTTTCATCTCCAAGATTCCGGGACATGGCAGAGTTTGTAGTGCCTGTTAAATACTAGTGATGGGCAGTCTGAGATTAGCACTGGTACCATTTCTTGCCTACAGGTAGACGGAGCTGAATTTTGTTTGTGCCGAGTATGCGAATAGCCAACCACGGGCCTTTTCCATTCCGTAAATGTGTGTTAACAAGCTACTAGGGCGTTTATTTATTTCTACCGAAGTCTATTTGTACGCAGTAAAACATAAATATAAAGGAAACGCATTCTGGCATTATATGCCGCAGTATGTACATGAATGAGTAGGCTAAGCACAGAAATTGATGGCTACTGTAGATGTACATCGTTATAACTCATAATTCATCAGACCCCACCCCACATTCAATATCCATCTGACCAATGCTTGTGTTTACCGACATTATGGTGACAAAGGAAATAATTGAGTATTCGCATCATAATTAGGTACTTCGGTATATGATGGTGCAATGGGCAACTGTATCTCCTAATTGTATTACAAGATATTAAAATCATTCCGTATTGATGGTTTACACTTTACAAAGGAAAAACATTTATTACGTCCTATTCAATACAACGTATATCCATCTTAGATGGAATAATTCAATCAGACATATTTCTTTTTCCTTTGTAAAATTCTAATTGTAAGCAACAACTTTAAGACTATGTCCAAAATGCAACGTACGTTGTAGGTGTAGGATTATTTTTAAGAGATACCACATAGCACAGCCCAGTGGTCATTCAAAAGAAGTAAAATACACTGACTGACAGAGCAAACGCAACACCAAGAAGGAGTGGTTCAAAAGGGATGAAAGTTGGGGAAAAAACAGAGACGGTACGGACGAATAATTGATGTTTATTTCAAACCGATATGCAGGTTACACAATGCGCACGGCATCACTCAGTAGGTTGTAGGACCACCGCGAACGGCGATGCACGCAGAAACACGTCGAGGTACAGAGTCAATAAGAGTGCGGATGGTGTCCTGAGGGATGGTTCTCCATTCTCTGTCAACCATTTGCCACAGTTGGTCGTCCGTACGAGGCTGGGGCAGAGTTTGCAAACGGCGTCCAATGAGATCCCACACGTGTTCGATTGGTGAGAGATCCGGAGAGTACGCTGGCCACGGAAGCATCTGTACACCTCGTAGAGCCTGTTGGGAGATGCAAGCAGTGTGTGGGCGGGCATTATCCTGCTGAAACAGAGCATTGGGCAGCCCCTGAAGGTACGGGAGTGCCACCGGCCGCAGCACATGCTGCACGTAGCGGTGGGCATTTAACGTGCCTTGAATACGCACTAGAGGTGATGTGGAATCATACGCAATAGCGCCCCAAACCATGATGCCGCGCTGTCTAGCGGTAGGGCGCTCCACAGTTACTGCCGGATTTGACCTTTCTCCACGCCGACGCCACACTCGTCTGCGGTGACTATCACTGACAGAACAGAAGCGTGACTCATCGGAGAACACGACGTTCCGCCATTCCCTCATCCAAGTCGCTCTAGCCCGGCACCATGCCAGGCGTGCACGTCTATGCTGTGGAGTCAATGGTAGTCTTCTGAGCAGACGCCGGGAGTGCAGGCCTCCTTCAACCAATCGACGGGAAATTGTTCTGGTCGATATTGGAACAGCCAGGGTGTCTTGCACATGCTGAAGAATGGCGGTTGACGTGGCGTGCAGCGTGCGGGGCTGCCACCGCTTGGCGGCGGATGCGCCGATCCTCGCGTGCTGACGTCACTCGGGCTGCGCCTGGACCCCTCGCACGTGCCACATGTCCCTGCACCAACCATCTTCGCCACAGGCGCTGCACCGTGGACACATCCCTATGGGTATCGGCTGTGATTTGACGAAGCGACCAACCTGCCCTTCTCAGCCCGATCACCATACCCCTCGTAAAGTCGTCTGTCTGCTGGAAATGCCTCCGTTGACGGCGGTCTGGCATTCTTAGCTATACACGTGTCCTGTGGCACACGACAACACGTTGTACAATGACTGTCGGCTGAGAAATCACGGTACGAAGTGGGCCATTCGCCAACGCCGTGTCCCATTTATCGTTCGCTACGTGCGCAGCACAGCGGCGCATTTCACATCATGAGCATACCTCAGTGACGTCAGTCTACCCTGCAATTGGCATAAAGTTCTGACCACTCCTTCTTGGTGTTGCATTTGCTCTGTCAGTCAGTGTATGTCAGCAGAAATACTTCTGGGATAATCCGGCACCTAAAAGCACATAATATCCCTGAATGGGGAATCGTCACAGAGAATGCCTCTGGTGCAGTCTGCATAACAAGAAGCTACCCTGTCGACAACAATTGCGAGGTATCCAGTAGTGTCATGCAAACCATGCTCTATGCTCAGTTTATAATTGACAAGCATGACCAGTTTGCTTGTAAAAGGCGAGGCGAGCTATGTTTGGTCAACCTTGCCTCTTAATACTCGCTCCTTCACACGCTATCTCAGTCACAGGTACAAGTGTTCCCCTCCATCAGTCATTTCTACTAATGGTGGAATGATGTAACACATCAACAATATCTACTTTTCTAAAATTGGCACCGATGTTAATCAATTCTTGCCCTGATTGTTTAAAGCCTTCGCTTGCAAGTGTTAAATGGTCAGAAATCTTTGGCACACATGAAAACATATTTGCTAGTTAGGGTTGGCTTTATATTGTCGGCCAAAACTTGGTGAGAAGCGCTAGAATCGAATTTGCAAACCTGTTTTTTTACATGAGTTGTACAGGATTTATATGCTAACAATACATAAAACGTTTAATGGGAAACATAACTTTTCTCATGACTGTCTGCAGTAACCACAAGCAGGTATTTCTGCCAAACAACAGAACTGAGCCCTTCTCTCTTGATTAGTTTATATTCACCGTTCTGAATTTTAGCCATAACACTGTCCGTCGATTCATGTGGCATGATGAACTTCAGCTCAAAACAAATGGTTACCTCAACCATTCTTTCATCCTTTTATACCTCCGAATTCCCGGCCTTTGCTCTTTGTAAACAAAGGCTTATTCTTATCTGGATGAACCGCACTGTTTGCAATGTCAGTAAAGCAAGCAAGCAAGCAAGCAAGCAAGCAAGCAAGCGAGCGAGCGAGCGAGCAATGGGAACATGAATTGGAGCAAACTCAGGCACTTTAGACTACACGTTCCACTCATGCGTAATGGTGGTTGCATATCTTGCTCAATCTTGGTTACCGGTCATAAGATCTCAAGAGTGTTTTCCCCACATTGTGTGGTGAGCAGCGTGTCATAAGTCTACAGGTAGACGGAGAAAATTTTGTTTGTGCCGAGTATGCGAATAGCCAACCACGGGTCTTCTCCATTCCGTAAAGGGAGCTACCCTGTCAAATTCCTCAAGGCAGTATTATCGGACCTTTATGTTTTCTTATATATATAAATGATATGAGTAAAGGAGTAAGGCTTTTTGTGGATGATGTTATTCTCTATAGAGTGATAAATAAGTTACAAGATTGTGAGCAACTGCAACATGACCTCGAAAATGTTGTGAGATGGACAGCAGGCAATGGTATGTTGATAAACGGGGTTAAAAGTCAGGTTGTGAGTTTCACAAACAGGAAAAGTCCTCTCAGTTTTAATTACTGCATTGATGGGGTGAAAGTTCCTTTTGGAGATCATTGTAAGTATCTAGGTGTTAATATAAGGAAAGATCTTCATTGGGGTAATCATATAAATGGGATTGTAAATAAAGGGAACAGATCTCTGCACATGGTTATGAGGGTGTTTAGGGGTTGTAGTAAGGATGTAAAGGAGAGTGCATATAAGTCTCTGGTAAGACCCCAACTAGAGTATGGTTCCAGTGTATGGGACCCTCACCAGGATTACCTGATTCAAGAACTGGAAAAAATCCAAAGAAAAGCAGCTCGATTTGTTCTGGGTGATTTCCGACAAAAGAGTAGCATTACAAAAATGTTGCAATGTTTGGGTTGGGAAGAATTGAGAGAAAGAAGAAGAGCTGCTCGACTAAGTGGTATGTTGATATATATGTTGATTCCCATAGGGAATCTGAAACATTTGTCCCGAATGAGTAAATTTATAATACCAATATAAATGGTCCATTATTGGACATTATAAATTTTCCAGCTAACTCATTCTTGGTTGCCAGCGTTTCGCCCTCGTGTGCTAGGGTGGGCTCATCAGTTGGTACCTAGCACACCTACCAATACGCTAGCTAGTGCATATCGTGGAGGCCACTGCGTAGGCTACATGCAGCCACCGGCAGTGCCAATACACTAGAGACTTCGTCTCATTACCAAAAATTGATGCCTGCTTGGCCATCAGATGATATATATGTTGATTCTCATAGGGAATCTGAAACATTTGTCCCGAATGAGTAAATTTATAATACCAATATAAATGGTCCATTATTGGACATTATAAATTTTCCAGCTAACTCATTCTTGGTTGCCAGCGTTTCGCCCTCGTGTGCTAGGGTGGGCTCATCAGTTGGTACCTAGCACACCTACCAATACGCTAACTAGTGCATATCGTGGAGGCCACTGCGTAGGCTACATGCAGCCACCGGCAGTGCCAATACACTAGAGATTTCGTCTCATTACCAAAAATTGATGCCTGCTTGGCCATCAGATGATATATATGTTGATTCCCATAGGGAATCTGAAACATTTGTCCCGAATGAGTAAATTTATAATACCAATATAAATGGTCCATTATTGGACATTATAAATTTTCCAGCTAACTCATTCTTGGTTGCCAGCGTTTCGCCCTCGTGTGCTAGGGTGGGCTCATCAGTTGGTACCTAGCACACCTACCAATACGCTAGCTAGTGCATATATTGGAGGCCACTGCGTAGGCTACATGCAGCCACCGGCAGTGCCAATACATTAGAGACGGGACAAATGTTTCAGATTCCCTATGGGAATCAACATATATATCATCTGATGGCCAAGCAGGCATCAATTTTTGGTAATGAGACGAAGTCTCTAGTGTATTGGCACTGCCGGTGGCTGCATGTAGCCTACGCAGTGGCCTCCACGATATGCACTAGCTAGCGTATTGGTAGGTGTGCTAGGTACCAACTGATGAGCCCACCCTAGCACACGAGGGCGAAACGCTGGCAACCAAGAATGAGTTAGCTGGAAAATTTATAATGTCCAATAATGGACCATTTATATTGGTATTATAAATTTACTCATTCGGGACAAATGTTTCAGATTCCCTATGGGAATCAACATATATATCATCTGATGGCCAAGCAGGCATCAATTTTTGGTAATGAGACAAAGTCTCTAGTGTATTGGCACTGCCGGTGGCTGCATGTAGCCTACGCAGTGGCCTCCACGATATGCACTAGCTAGCGTATTGGTAGGTGTGCTAGGTACCAACTGATGAGCCCACCCTAGCACACGAGGGCGAAACGCTGGCAACCAAGAATGAGTTAGCTGGAAAATTTATAATGTCCAATAATGGACCATTTATATTGGTATTATAAATTTACTCATTCGGGACAAATGTTTCAGATTCCCTATGGGAATCAACATATATATCATCTGATGGCCAAGCAGGCATCAATTTTTGGTAATGAGACGAAGTCTCTAGTGTATTGACACTGCCGGTGGCTGCATGTTTAGCCTACGCAGTGGCCTCCACGATATGCACTAACTAGCGTATTGGTAGGTGTGCTAGGTACCAACTGATGAGCCCACCCTAGCACACGAGGGCGAAACGCTGGCAACCAAGAATGAGTTAGCTGGAAAATTTATAATGTCCAATAATGGACCATTTATATTGGTATTATAAATTTACTCATTCGGGACGAATGTTTCAGATTCCCTATGGGAATCAACATATATATCATCTGATGGCCAAGCAGGCATCAATTTTTGGTAATGAGACGAAATCTCTAGTGTATTGGCACTGCCGGTGGCTGCATGTAGCCTAGGCAGTGGCCTCCACGATATGCACTAGCTAGCGTATTGGTAGGTGTGCTAGGTACCAACTGATGAGCCCACCCTAGCACACGAGGGCGAAACGCTGGCAACCAAGAATGAGTTAGCTGGAAAATTTATAATGTCCAATAATGGACCATTTATATTGGTATTATAAGTGGTATGTTCCGAGCTGTCAGTGGAGAGATGGTGTGGAATGACATTAGTAGACGAATAAGTTTGAGTGGCGTTTATAAAAGTAGGAAAGATCACAATATGAAGATAAAGTTGGAATTCAAGAGAACAAACTGGGGCAAATATTCATTTATAGGAAGGAGAGTTAGGGATTGGAATAACTTCCCAAGGGAGATGTTCAATAAATTTCCAATTTCTTTGAAATCATTTAGGAAAAGGCTAGGAAAGCAACAGATAGGGAATCTGTAACTTGGGCGACTGCCCTAAATGCAGATCAGTATTGATTGATTGAACAATTGCAAGGTATCCAGTAGTGTCATGCAAACCATGCTCTATACTGTTTTCACTTTCATTAATGGTATTAAGGTGTTCATAGCTGAGCGTGCAGTACTTTTTCAAGCTTTTGACAAAATTTGAAGTTCATTCCAGAATAAGGGTCTATGCCACAAAACTAAAATGTTCAGGAAACAGAAAAAACGTCTGAATAATGAGAAAATGAAATATATATATTTTGAATTAAATCAGAATGCTTAAAGACCACTTGAAAACCGAATCATCACAAATTAACCTTATTAATGTATTAAAAACACTTTCTCATTTTGAAATCATGGAATAAGGGTCTAAACCACATTCTCACAGTTTAATCCAGTGTTACTTATTACGAGATGAATCACTTCAAATCACTATAGAATCGTCTGAATTCTTGAGACATATAGTCACACATCTTCAGTAGGTCATTCTTTTTTCTTACTTAATGGGCAGTGTTGAGCCGTAGAGTTGTGGCATTTCTCGAGGCAGGAATAGCAGCTGATTACGTCTGTTCTTGACACCTTTAACTAAGGCATATCTTTCCCGAGGAGCAATCAAATTGTGGCATCTTCCCATAAACACAGATGTGGGGTCTTCTTCAGAAAACTTCAGTCACATTCCTTCAGTAACCTTGAATTTAGGGTCTTTGACCAACATTTCGCGTCTTTGAAGTCAGAACTCTGGACAGAGAGACTAAACATGCCTGAAAAAGATATTTTACATACCTGCAGTGAACTACTGTCACTACCTTTTGCTGGAACATGGTATTCAAAAGAATGTTTACGACGTGAAGTGGCATCTGTTCTCTGATTACACCTCCTTTTCGGTTCAGAGAATTTGAGGCACTTATTCACAAGAAACAAAGACTGTTCATTAAGGTCCATGGTATAGTATTCTGTACACTACTTCTCCTTTTAACAGTCAGTGAGCTGAATACACCCATTCTCGTTACAGAACTCTGGATCATACACACGGCCCCGAAACAACGAAGAAGCAGAAAATTATTATAATGTTATACCCTAAACCAATTTTTTTGTTATTTACTTTACATCGCACCGACACAGGTAGGTCTTGTGGCGAAGATGGGATAGGAAAGGCCTAGGAATGGGAGGGAAGCGGCCGTGGCCTTAATGAAGGTACATCCTCAGCATTTGCGTGGTGTGAAAATGGGAAACCACGGAAAACCATCTTCAGGGCTGCCGACAGTGGGGTTCGAACCCACTATCTCCCGATTACTGGATACTGGCCGCACTTAAGCAACTGCAGCTATCGAGCTCGGTCTATACCATTTTACCGTAATGATAATTAAATGAATGGTTTGTATAATGCATTATGTATTAAACAATGACCAAATTTATTCTAAGGACCTTCCTTAGCACAACATAACCCATTTGTTATAGACCCTTATTCCACTCACCTGTTGTGGCCTCGTTTTTGCTTCTTTCATAATGCCTTTCGTTGTTGTATAAGCCTCACTCCTATTTCATTTCCTTTTACGTTCATTATCCTTCTAGTTATCCATATTTACCTTAGTTTTTCTGGTTTTATTCAAGTTTTTTAACTCGTTTGACGAAACATTCAACACACCGGCATCCATCTTGAATGAGTGGCATAGACCCTTCTTCCAGGCAAAGAAGTTTTTTAACAGACAAATGACCTATTTCTGTTAATGTTGTGACTATCATAGTTCGTATGCAATAACCTGAGATGATATAGATCTTTATTCCGCAAAAAACTCAACTTGCTGAAAAATGTGGTTTAGACCCTTCTTCCAGGGGGGGCCTTCATTTATCGGCACATAAGTTTCCATATAAGAATTATGTTTCACGCAATAACTGCTTACTATCACACTTATGTTCATGGATACTGGGACGTTGCACAGATCACAGCACAAGAGAATCGGTCTTGAGATTCTCGAGATCTGCGACGTCAGTTTCGATCAAGAGCATTGCCCATCACTATTAAATACTGCCAAACAGTGTGGCAATGCAGTGCTTGTTCACCTTCATGGTGTCAAGAAGACTTTTTTTCGAACATTCCACCACTGCCAATAAGTTTTGCTTTACCTTCTCAAATGCAGTGGTCTTTAAAATATACACAGCAAATGACTCCAATTCGCCAGCTCAGCTGATTGTAGTGTACCCGCTCACCTCATGGCAATCCTGCAGGGATGTTCAGCCATGTTACATTGCTCATGTGACAACGAAGATTTTAATTTTGATTTTTGAATGTTGCAGTGGAAAAGACCAACTCATTTTTTGCATGAGGAATTCTTACAAAATGCAGAATCAACCATTAAAACGAGAAGTGGGTTCTGACATAAGTTTCAATACTTTCCTTGTTAGATCTATTCTACTTTTCTGGTATGGTAATTGAAAGCAAATGTAAAATGCTGATATAAAATGAAAGCAAGCAAGCAGTATTATGTGACTGTTTATACTGTAACCATAGCCATGGGACGTCCAGTTTTAAGTGTAATTCGAACCACACGGATGTGACTTCTCATTTCAAAATCCTATGTGCAATGCCTAGGATTCAAACTGCAGTTGGTTTGCCGAGAAGCCAGCGACTATGCCGCTCCACTATCATGGCTGCATTTATATGAATAAGAAAATGGGCACACTTTCCATTGATATGATGAGAAAAATAGTATAACTCATGTTTTGTAATTCAGGCAAGTCTCTGGCCTTTTAAAAGAATCAGTTAACCCATAGCAAGCACAAGAGCAAGTGTGAGCTCTTAAGTTGTTTGCTACTGGCCCATATGGGACTGGGATAACTCGTCCGCTTGATGCACCACCATTGCTATTTGACAGTTGATATCTGTAGTTGTAATACGTTTCTGTTCAGTAGTGTTGTCCTATGAAGTCAAGAACGTATGAGTCTTGTATTACTGTTGAGTGAACGTAAAGAGCGTATAACAGACAGCACAGGAAAAATAAACTCAATTCATGTGTTGGTGTTCATGTTTGTACCCCTATTATATAATTGGTCCACCAGCTGCTGTTTATGCAAGACGAAATTCTACACCTGGTAATATTTTGTCACTAATTTTAATCCACGTGGTCTTACAACTAGAGCAAACTGGCATCAGAATGATTGGTTTCACATTAGATGAAGTTCCGTCTAATAAAAAGGTATTGAAATGTTTAGGAATAAATGGGAGAGAAGGGAAGGTAATATGCTCTATTCCTAACACTTTAGATGAAAGTAGGAGACTTTGGACCTTTCCAGATGCTGTACATTTAGTTGAATGCATCAGAAATAATTTTCACGACAAAAGGCAAGTCTATTACAATAATGGAGTCAAAGACTTTAACATTTCGATATGCGCTTACAGCAAAATTTAATCACGATCAGACAACAGCATTTTGGTATATAATGCTCAAAGTTGTGACGATCACAAGTGGGAATCAAGAGATCGTCATGTCAAACCAATATTGGAAAGGACTTGCATCTGTATCCTTACAAATTTACTGTTGTGCATGCGTTAAAGCATCCAGATGAACCTTTATATTTTGAGTTCTGTGGGTGGTTTCTGACTGAAGTGGAGTGAGGACTTACAGATCCTCAGTTTTCCATTTCTTCAGATGAGACCATTTCCAGCATCTCCTATGATTTTCATTAACAAGGATCCTGCGTCTGTCCTATTGTAAATACTTATTGGGCCAGTTTTATTTTGCCCACCCTGTACTAGTTTTATAGATTTATAAGACTCAATCTGTACTAAAGGGGACCCTATTTTTAATTGTTTCCTTTCAAGGGAATTTTATGTGATATATAGTCAATACAGAAATATATATATATATATATATATATATATATATATACAAGGTCTTTGTTTATACTTGGCAAGGACTTTCTCGCTCGACCTTGGCTGCCAGTGACGGTTCAGTTGCTGGCTACCGCACGTGCGTATGTATGGCAGAATACGCTGCTCAAAATCATTATCATGCATTTTACTCACCATGTTTACAGTTATGCTCAAAAATCATTATCATGCATTAATCATGCATTTTACTTACCGTTTTTACAGTTTACGCTGAAAATGTTCCCCATGCACTGCCAAACATAATCGGCATCTCCTTATGAAGTTTTCTGTTACTCTACCAAGTTCTTCAGTATTGATGGATTCAATCGCAGCTCTTATATTGTATTTAAGTTCATCTAGTGTGTGAGGGTTGTAACCGTAATCGAGATTTACACCTACACATATTACTACTACTACTACTAATAATAAATAGAAAAAAAAATATATAATATAATATAATATAATATAATATAATATAATATAATATAATATAATATAATATAATATAATAATTGAGGCGCTCGGGGCTAGATAATGGTAAGCCACACATTGAGCAATATTGAAATTTGTACGCATTTCGTATCTGCTAGAGGATGGCAAGCCACTGGCAGAGTGCTATTTGAAGAAACCAATAGATGGCAACACACGCTCTGTTGTTATGTATTGCACCAAGACACAGCAAGTCATTTTTGTGCTTTAGTATGGTAAGCCGCAGCAAGATGGCGTCTTGCAGAGGAAACAGTGTGAGCTTTTGTTTCGGTAAAAAATGCATTTTGGAACCGAGATGGAAGCCAATTGTCTTGAGAGTGAATCCTCGTGCGATGACAGTGTTGTAGATGTGGATTATCAGCCAAATCCATGTGATATCTCATCAACATCACAGGTAAGCATCAACAAAATGTTATTATGTGGCATGCCATATTATAGCATATGACAATGTGGATTATCATGACAATGCAGTACATGTAGTACTGTAAGATAACGCTAATATTTAATGGAACTATGGGACTACTTCTAAGATATTTATAAGGAGCCAAGTAACCATAAACGACTGTTGGACTAAGAGTGACTGCTATAGGGGTTATTGTGGCTTGCCATTATACAGCTGTTGAATTGCTGTATTGTTCAGTGCAGTTTCATAGGTTTATGCTATTCGTTTTTTATTCTTTTTTCTTCTGCAAGGATGAAGACTTAGCTCCCCTTGTTAGAGAGCAGCCCATCTCACCTGCTAAGAATGGAAGGCATCGATGGTGGCAGTAAACACCGGAGTTGAGTAAAAGGGCTAAACGTAAACGCTGGTGTAATCGGGTATGCACTTAAACATAGCTATTAACCAGAATTAAAAATATTAGAAAAATAATTACTTCAATTAAATAATTATTATATAGGAGAGCCGGCACAGAATATCGAACTAATATTAAATTAGCAATACGATATGTTTCAAAAACACGTTGTAAGATGGACATTATTTTTTATTTTTAAGGGTGAAGAGTACACTGTTCACGGAGACTTCTGTGAAATTAATGTCAAGAAGCATGACCGTCCTACAGAGACATCGTGGATTGCGACCTTAACACCAAAAAATCGTAGGCCCATTCCTATATGGCATAAAAAACTGTCTGACGTCATGGACCAGCTTCCCTACATACCTGCGGTGCATCATGGATATTATTTATCTCTGACTCAGTACGAAACCACAGAGCAGGTTGAGGAACCTGAATTAATTGATGGCAGTTTCTTAGATGACGGTGGGAGTGACGTGATCGGTGATCAGTAAAGCCAAATGTTGGCACTGAAACTTTGATGATAGACAATGACAAGCCACAAAATTATGTGTATTCCTTGTACTTAATGTTTTTTATACTATGTACATTAGTTAAAAAGGTTCTATTTCATGTTACAATAATACCTTAATGTATATAGTACCTTATCATTCAATAAACATATCTCTTATGTCCATCACCTGATTTATGGAATTTTTTGAACCTTCATATGTCTCTCCTGTAAAATTTCCTCAATGTGGCTTATCATTATCTAGCCCCGAGCGCCTCAATTATATGAACACCGGAAATAATAACAAATAACAAAGTTGCGGCGGATGCATCAAAGCTTGGAAATACGACGGCAGATAATAAATACGCAAAAAAAAAAAAAAAAAAAAAAAAAGCAAAGCGAACACTTACAGGCCTAATAATGACAACTATTGAAGGATTGTGGAAGGTGCGGGAGCCCTATTGAGGTCCATGAGAAGGTATGACGTTATGGGGAAGAAAAGGTTTACAATCATCCACCTCGAAACTCATCATATTAACATTAACAAAACAAATATTACAAGAAACAAAGTTAGATGACATAGCAACTGATACTTAACTCACAAATCAGGATGTTTAAAAGACTTTAACAAAATACAGTTCCATGAAACCGAAATCAAGACATAAGCGAGATCTTAAGTAACTTAGTGAAAAACTCGGTTTAACATAGAAAGGTGATGCTGCATTACAATGTATAGTTTAAAACAAACGTAGGTGAAACAATTGATATTAGAAACAACAGGAATCTAGGGCAAACTCAGACACATGGAATTTAAAACTTAGAAAGTTACATAAAACGCGGAAATACCGAAAGTATTAAATAAAATCAAACATGATCAGAAAAGGATAGAAATAGCACTTACCAAGCAGGGTAGGAGTTCCCCTGGGGGAAACCCTCGAGTGCGACCGCTCTCGAGGACGGTCAGATGGAATAGACGCCAAGAACTCGCATCATACACGCAAAGCCGGCAGAAGACTGGAAATGGCCAGATCACAAACCACCAATCGGATGTAATTTCCACTAGATTCCCGTTCTTTTCGCCAATTGGAACGCCCGTATTTTGGCCAATACAATTGTATGACCATACATGGTCATTTCCTGACTTGCTGAAGCAAGAGGAATTGCATCACCTAAACTCTCCACATGCAGTACCCACTGGTCCAAAAGTTATGTACCGCACGAGTTTTACCACCATGTTACATACAGAATTCAAAAAATAATTTTCAAATAATTCTTCAAGAAATTCTTCAATTAAAACGTCCCAAATGTCTTTTCTTTACACCTGCTGACATTAATTTAAATGATCAATTACATAAAATTTACATACAAAAACAATCACTTCAAAAATAATTCTCGCATCTTGCAATATTCATTTACCTTTCCATATATCTTGATGTTTCCCTAAATTACATTTCAAAAAATTTATTACAAACATATTCAAATTAATATTTTCTTCCAGTTACATTTTAAAAAAATCCAGCAGAGTCCAGAGTGCTTATTTCTTCATTTTTCACAATACAAAAATGAAATCCTGCTGTCCTTTCTTGATGACACACTTGTCACATCTTCCCCTCCTTCAAACTTGAGCTAAGCTCGAGAGAGAGAGAGAGAGAGAGAGAGAGAAAAAAAAAAGAAAAAGAAAAAAAGACAACTTAAACTTTACTGAGGGGTTTGTGACCACACTACATTCGACACTTTACATCATAATACTTTCGTTCTCTTCAGGAAGGTCTATACACGTCTATACACAATCCCAAGTAGAGCGTTGGTATCGCTGTCAAATGAAGCCGTTGGCCGCGGCTGATGCCAACGATCTCCATCAATGTTGCAGTTCACCTTAGCTCTCTTATAGCCTCAGCACAGCCCACCAGCTTAGTGAACTGGCCGATAACAGGCGAAGGTTGCTGGTGCAGCACTGCCGACTGCCGCCATCAGAAACCCCTTTCCATTCCACCATCGGATATTAGTGGCCACTAGGTACATTACAACTCCAAACAGACACCATACGTTGAACAGGGGCTATGGTATTGCGGTCACTGGAACATAAGCAGACACAGCAGAAACATCGAACTGAAGAAATAAGGCCACTGGCCTGAACTATCGAAGAACTTAAGGTTGAGGTTCAAGGGTGGGTTTTTATTGCTTTTTGGTAACAAATAACAACACTCCCTAGGGAGGTCCCCTCACACAGTTCTGGGGTACCCCAGCCCCACTGGCAAGTGCTACTTCAGAATTTAGGAAAAACATAAAAGACAAAAGTAATCTGCCAGAGTTTACCCTAGTAACAACAACAATGCAAACGTCCCTAACTATGCACATTAATAAAATTCTAATCTTACCCTAAAATGCATTATATTCCAGTATACCTAATATGGTCACAAACAACCATCCTAATTACAACTAATATACTTAATTGAACTATAAAATCCAGGAGATAGCCAGTCAGCCATTTATTCAAAAGAAAATTTGCTTATAACTAAATAAATCCCTTATAACTACTAAATTAAGTTACTATGTGTATTCTTAACACATTCACTACCGTAGACACTTTAAGGTGTTTAAAAGCTGCCTATGTGCAGGACCGTATCCGAGTTAAGGCATTTAAGGCCGCGCGATTGTAAACGTCGTTTGAATTTAACGCAAAATTTGCACTAAGTCGTAGTTCGTGGTGAAAATCATAGATGGCATATAAATGACCAGTCCCTCGCCCTGACTACCTGACCAGAGGGTACATTCCAATGCTTTCTTTCTTTTTTTCTTTGAGTAAACACAGACCCAAGCCAGTCGTGATATTCTTGTGAAGGTTTGTAGTGAAGTGAGTTTTTGTGTCGCAACAAGATGACGAGTTACAAAGACAGTATTCGAAGTGAGGAAATTGAAGACATACTACTGAACGATGATTCCGGTGATGGACTCATCCTTGATTTCAGTGATAGCGATAGAAATTTCGATGATGACATACCAGACTATGGGCAAAGAGAAATTCACCACATTCAAATAACCGATACGCATACATCTTATTGCCTGCCTCCAATCAATTTCACTGGCCGCGTAGGATTAAATGTTGAGATCGAAGATAGCAATGAAATTATGTCTTTCATCAATTTATTTGTAAATGACGATTTCCTTGAATATATATGTGATCAGACAAACCTTTACGCGGAATAAGTTATTAGTGCAGCGCCGCGTCCTTTCACTAAACATTCTATATTTCAGACATGGAAACCGGTCAACGTAAATGAGATGAAAAAGTTTTTAGGACTAATGTTTTTAACGGGAATAATTCAAAAACCAGATTTGAAAATATACTGGACAGAGGACACTATTTTCGGGTCGCCGATATTTTTGAAAACAATGGCACGAACCCGGTTCGAAAACATTTTGTCGTTCTTGCACTTTAGCGACAGCAGTCATTATGAGGGGAATCCTGATAGGCTATACAAAATTAGGCCGATTCTCAAAAGGCTCAGCGACCAGTTTTCAGCTGTGTTCACTCCGGACTGGAAAATTGCCCTTTATGAAGGAATGTTAACTTGGAGGGACCGTTTGCGTTTCAGAGTTTATAATCCAGGAAAATAACGAAGTATGGGATTTTAGTAAGAATGGTGTGTGCATCCCCTGGCGGGTACACATGCAAGTTAAAGATATATGATGCAAGTGGAATGAACATCCGAGACACTATATTTGACTTGTTAGATCCCTACCTTGGCCAGGGGTATACAGTGTTATGGACAACTTTTACAATAGTGTAAGCTTAGCCAAGGAACTGTGTGAATGAGAAACGCCTGTATGTGGGACAATAAGGCAGAATAGGGGACTTTCTAAGGAATTCAGTGAAAGGCAGAAGAAGTTGAAAACAGCGGAAATGACTTTCGATGGGGACAATGAAGTATTGCTATGTTCATGGAAGGACAAAAAAGTAATTACCATGGTTTCAACAATATATTCTGCAGAAATGGCTGAAGTACCGAACAGGTTTGGGAAAATAAAAAATGAAACCTGTAAGCATCATTGATTATAATCAGTTTATGCACAGAGTGGATACAGCCGACCAGAATTTGGCAATGTATCCGTTCATGCGAAAAACATTGAAGTGGCCGAAAAAAAGTTTTTGCAGTGTACATTTTTTAATGCATTCCAGCTTTTCCAAAAATCAAATCCAGGCATGAAATCAGACAATTTCCCAACTAGACGGTGCAGAATGTGCGCGAAAAGCAACATCCGATGTGAAACCAGGTGGTTCTATGGAAAGTGTGATGGGCCTCCCCATCCAGGAAAATGTCAAACCCGGTACCACAGCCTCAAGCACTACTAGTTATCATCCTAAAGGTATGTTGAAAATTGTACTTACGATAGTTTTCTTACAGTAACATTTAATGTGCGCTATAGAGCTGAGGGGATTTAAAAAGGCTGGGCTGGAGGTTTAAGCACCTGCTGAGGAGCCGGTAGTGAACGTGTTAATTACCCAGCATTAAGCAAAATAAACCAAACAAATAACAGGAAAAATTTAGGATGTTGCAAGAGAACTCAAAACAGAGAAATAACTACTTAATTACATTAGCTTGCAACCATATTCAATGAATTGAGGTTAGTTAGTCACTATTCATTTACCATGTTATGTACTCAAATTTTTTTTAACACAGATAAACTCACATTACGTATTACGTGTCACACCAGTCAAATTAAGGCGCAATTAAGCCAGAAATACCAAATCAAAAACACATTACATTTACCAACAAAAACTCTGAAATGATTAAACAGGAAATCCCAAATAAAACCTTAAAATAATTCAAGAGTGTGCATACAGAAATCCAACTCACTGATAAAAGAAATAAAAAGGCACAAGTAACACCTTCATACCAGCGATTATCAATTAACAGCACGACACACAAGACTACCAAGCCCATCTGTCCTTCGACACACACAAAGAACAACACCAAACTACCACAACACAAGTGCGACGATCCATGTATCAGCATAACCAACCAATGGTAAAAGGCACGAACGACCTCAACAATGACGACATCACAAGAAAAAAAAACAACACACCCTCCCACCCCCCCCCCTCTGTGTGTGACACATCAAGTAGTGCCCATAATAGAAAAAGGACAGTACATGACCTCAAGTACCCTTGAACTTATCACACGACAGTGAGACTCTTAGGGCCAATACCGTGCTCCCAGGAGAGGAATGGCCTCTCAGCCCTAAGTCTCAGCATACCCACATATGCCTAGCCAAGACAGACACACAATTACTTACAAAATAGGACAGATACAGCCTGGCTACCCAATTTAGAAAACTTACTCAGCCCAAAAGATCCCATAGTCTGGCAAAATGAAGGTGTCACAATTTAGCTAAGCCAGTCAATTAATTTTTCTGCTTGTTTTGTCTTGTTCAATTTTCTCAATGTTAAAATTTCTTTCGTTGTTGGGTTCGTGTCCTCTAAATTTATTTACTAGTGACAAATTAAAGTAACAGAAACAATAATCCTGATGACCTGAAAACCAACTACAAATTTAACGGTAATTAACAGCTCAGCATAATGACACCGAAATGAACATTTGCAGAAAATCTTCCTAGTATTAATTTTTTACAATAACAAGGGACATCATTTTCCATCTAGGCACGTAATACTGGGCCAAAGATCACAGAAGAATCTCATATCAGATACACCAGATTTCAAACATGTCATGAGCACAAGTGCAGATCCGTAACCCGTCAAATTTTGCCAAAATGGCTTCAGCTTGACGCTGGTCTGTTAATATGGTGAGCACGTTTCACCCTACGAGAATATCGCAGTCAACGTAGATCCTTCCTACCAAGAATAGGAATACACGGGTAATAAATATACATGAATAGGGAACAGACACTTACACCCTGGAAAAGCTCAATAAGATAAACTAGGGAATTTTCACTCAGATTAAGAGATCCCATAGCCTCTAATCTGATTGGCGAATTTAGCAACTGGCTGGGAACCATTCCAAATAGTCCCATACCTACTCAGAAATGAACCCAGATCCAGCAAAAGACCAAAAAAACACCACATGATCAGAAATTTAACTACATACCGAGGTAAAATACGACATTAAAAATAGTTTTAGAAGATCGCACACATAGAATACCACCAAATAAAACACAACAGGCAACAAGAAACAAAATTTTGAAAATGCTTTACTAAAACACGAGATTTACAAACAGAAAACATTCGAAGAAATAGACAAAAATTTACAAACATTAACCTGAAAATTATTGCCAAAAATTTACGAAAACAACATTTTTAGAAAAACAAGACTCCATGCTAAAACTTGACCAGAACACACACACTACAATTCACGTTATCTGGAAAAAGAACAAGATCACGACACGAATAATAGTATAAGATTGAATTGAGTGCTCATAATCTCGGAGTAAGTCAAGCAATCATCTGTCTTCAACACATACGCTATTCAACTGTTCGGGAGATAACATCAGGTCAGGCAGTGAAGTACAGCACTTGGCATAAACTAATGACATAACTTAAAGCAACACGTAATCCCACAAATGTTAAGATCAAAACACAAGTATCAAAGAAAACTTGAAATAATCAAACATATTGAAATTTATTAAAGAAGAGTTCCGGAACGCAAACACGGCACACACAATGTGAAAATATCACTTTTTTTTTTGCTAGGGGCTTTACGTCGCACCGACACAGATAGGTCTTATGGCGACGATGGGATAGGAAAGGCCTAGGAGTTGGAAGGAAGCGGCCGTGGCCTTAATTAAGGTACAGCCCCAGCATTTGCCTGGTGTGAAAATGGGAAACCACGGAAAACCATTTTCAGGGCTGCCGATAGTGCGATTCGAACCTACTATCTCCCGGATGCAAAAAATATCACTTTACTACAATACATGTGGTAAGCCGAAACCCTACCACACAAGATAATTTAATGAAAAATTAGCAACGAAATGAAAAAAGGTCGTTACAGATAGTGACTTACAATTTCCTCGAACCGATAATTACAAGATTAAACACAGCAACACAGACTGCACATCGCGGCACAAAAAAACATGTGGTGAGAAGAACTCGAGCAAGAATCATGAAAAACAAAAACAGGAATTAAGAATACACACTTAATAATTACAACATACAAAAGAAACATGTTAGTAATATATTCAAAATTAGGATCTAAAATAATTTTACAATGTTAGCTGAGAATGATTATCGTGAACCTTCCTACTTCCATAACACACGATTTGCTACCAACGTAACCGTAATCGAGATATACAACTACACATAATAATAATAATAATAATAATAATAATAATAATAAATAGAAAAATAATAATATAATATAATGATATGAACACCAAAAATAATAACAAATAACAAAATTGCAGTGGATGCATCGAAGCTTGGAAATACGATGATAGATAATAAATACGCAAAATGAAACCAAATGCGAAGGGAACACTTACAGGCCTAATAATGACAACTACTGAAGGATTGTGGAAGGTGCGGGAGCACTATTGAGGTCCATGAGAAGGTATGACGTTATGGGGAAGAAAAGGTTTACAATCATCCACCTCGAAACTCATCATATTAACATTAACAAAACAAATATTACAAGAAACAAAGTTAGATGACATAGCAACTGATACTTAACTCACAAATCAGGATGTTTAAAAGACTTTAACAAAATACAGTTCCATGAAACCGAAATCAAGACATAAGCGAGATCTTAAGTAACTTAGTGAAAAACTCGGTTTAACATAGAAAGGTGATGCTGCATTACAATGTATAGTTTAAAACAAACGTAGGTGAAACAATTGATATTAGAAACAACAGGAATCTAGGGCAAACTCAGACACATGGAATTTAAAACTTAGAAAGTTACATAAAACATGGAAATACCGAAAGTATTAAATAAAATCAAACATGATCAGAAAAGGATAGAAATAGCACTTACCAAGCAGGGTAGGTGTTCCCCTGAAGGGAACCCTCGAGTTCAACCGCTCCAGAGGACGGTCAGATGGAATAGATGCCAAGAACTCGCATCATACACGCAAAGCTGGCAGAAGACTGGAAATGGCCAGATCACAAACCACCAATCGGATGTAATTTCCACTAGATTCCCGTTCTTTTCGCCAACTGGAATGCCCGTTCTTTTGGCCAATACAATTGTATGACCATAGATGGTCATTTCCTGACTTGCTGAAGCAAGAGGAATTGCATCACCTAAACTCTCCCACTGGTCCAAAAGTTATGTACCGCACGAGTTTTACCACCATGTTACAATTTTGACATACAGAATTCAAAAAATAATTTTCAAATAATTCTTCAAGAAATTATTCAATTAAAACGTCCCAAATGTCTTTTCTTCACACTTGCTGACATTAATTTAAATGATCAATTACATAAAATTTACATACAAAAACAATCACTTCAAAAATAATTCTCGCATCTTGCAATATTCATTTACCTTTCCATATATCTTGATGTTTCCCTAAATTACATTTCAAAAAATTTATTACAAACATATTCAAATTAATATTTTCTTCCACTTACATAAAAAAATTCCAGCAGAGTCCAGAGTGCTTATTTCTTCATTGTTCACAATACAAAATTATTACAGACAAAAATGAAATCCTGCTGTCCTTTCTTGATGACACACCTGTCACAGGGTTGTTCCCATAAACTACATTTTTTAAACATTCTCCACAAATAAAAATCACATGCTGTTAAATCTGGGCCACGAGGGGGCCACAGATTTTTAGTTATGATCCTCGTACCAAACACGCTTCAGTAAGGAGATAACGACCTTTAAGTCTATGTTTATTGTTTACTGAACCTGCAGGTTTGAATCTCTTGGCCAGTTGTTTTATTGTCCAATTGATAGGAATGGGTCTCCCTGGAAATTTCGCTCGAAACTTTTGTCTTGTACTAGCGCACGATTTTCTGCCCTGTAAGTATTGTGCAAATATACACGTTCACATAATGAATATTTCACATACATTACAGCACTATACACAATCACAATAAAACACTATACAATACAACATACAGTACGCAGTAGCTTCATTGAATTACCTACTATCTCGGAGCTCAGCTCTCAGCAAGTGCAGAAGTGCCGGAAACCGCACACGCCAGCGGCCTGTAATCGATGGCCAAGTTCGAGCGATTAAGTCCCTGCCAAGCATAAATAAACACCCTGGATATATATTTGTTTAGCTATCAAACCTGCAACTTTGTATTAGAAAGTAGAATAGTGCTTAGTGACATTTTGCTCATACACCAGTGCAGTATGTACTTTGAAATGCTACAGTGTGTTCAGGAATTGTGTTTGTTTAGAATTTTTCTTTCCTCTTCAGTGGTCTTACATTGGAGAAGTATCAGAAATACTGGAAGAGGATGACAGATATAAGAGATATATTGTAACAGTTTTGCTTCTGTGAGAAGCAACATCTTTGATGTAATGAAGTGAGCAGTTATACAATACAAAAATTTGAAGGGTCCAGGGGAGTCCAGTTTTTCATTTTTTCTGATATTACTGCCATCTTTTGGCTTGAAGAATGTAGTTTTAGTCCTCTGTCCAATAAAGGGAATGAACCTGTTAAGTTCCTAGATATGAGCTATTTTAAAAACCATACACAGGAGAAGAACATGACGAGTCCATGTGAAACAGGGAAATAAGCTGTCTAGTCCAGGAAGTTGGTTACTGAAATACGAGAATCATTTTCGAGAAGTAGTGTTTTCCTGTATATTTTACACCATTCTTTTTAGTTGTTTAACAATGCTAGTACATTATTTAGTTGTTTCATTATTATGAATTCAGTATCATTCATGTGTGTCAAGTTCATATTTGATCGTTAAGCAGAGCAGTCATGGATAGCGATAATGAAATAAGTAGTGATGAAGTGCTGACTTCAACATGTTCTCGCACAGCAGGAAAGAGATTAAAGTTAGGATGCACGAGTGATGTTAAGAAGATGTTGACTATTTGAAGCGATGAAACTGGAGAGCCTTGTAAATGCAAAAGAAAGTGTTTTGACAAATTGAATGCAGAAAAACGCAGGTATATAATAAACACAATGAACCAAATGGGGTCCCACGATGAGATTAATACTTTTTGTGTGGTCTAATAAATGCGGTACCTGTGCAGCATCGTAAACCAAGAGCTGATGAACAAGAAGCTAAGTTATGATCTGCAACATATTACTACAGAGTCGTTACCAAGTTGATGGAAGAACAGAAGAAAGATATTTGTTGAGATGCTTTTCTATTATTGCATGGAATAGGGAGAGGCAAACTTAATTCTCTCTTGAAATCATTAAAGAGTACAGGCATTGCATCATGAGATCAAAGAGTGAGGCACAATAAGCGCCCTCAAAATTGTCAGATGATGCCAAAAGAACAATTCATGAAAGGCAGAGAAAGCCATTACAGTATAAATGAAAATATACCTGCCAGCAGAGCTCAATATTGCCAAGCTTCATGAAATGTTCAAGGACAAAAATCCTGATATTAATGTGTCATATGAAACATATTGCACATTATCAACACTAACTTCAATATAGCATTTGGTTATCCACGAACAGACACCTGTTCACATCGTGACAAATTCGGTGTAGCTACCAAGAATTTTGAAGATGAAATATCGAATGAGAGAAATGAAGAAGTCAAAAGAAACCTTACGCTAAGAAATTCAGAAGATTGCATTTCAAAGGAAACTGCACCTCGTATGAGCACAAACATAGTACAAGAAAAAGCGCAATGCAAAAAGCTCTAGCAGAAAAGAAATCTACACTAGTGCCCAAAAGTTAAGCATAATCACTGACAAGCCCATACCACCTGACAGGAACATCAGACAGATTGCTGAACAAACGGAAGCTAATTCACTCACCATGTCACACAACTTGTAAAAGAAAAAAAAAAAAGTTCAGAAAGGTTCTGGTAACTAAGGTACACCTTTGACAACAACTACTAAAACTTGGCAATGTCTCCCACAACAAAATATGCTGTTAACAGGGTGCATGGTTACCCCTAACGGCCACACATGCTTCGCAGCCACGTGGCATGCTCTCTATCAGATGGTCCAAGAGCTCTTGTGGCAGTAGATCCCATTCCTCCGAAAGCACAATGCGAAGGTCTTGGAGGGTCGTTGGTGGAGGCTGGCGGAATGCAATTCGCCTCCCCAATGCATCCCAGGCATGTTCTACAGGATTCAGATATGCAGAACTCGCTGGCCATTCCGTGCGATTAATGTCTTCCCCAGCCAGAAATTCATCCACTGGAGCAACGTGGTGCAGGCTGGCATTATCGTCCATTAAGAGGAAGTCTGGACCAACCGCACCTCTGAAAAGTCATCCCTGTATCTCCGAGCGTTAACAGTGTTCCTCGGACCACTCAGGAAGATTGAAGGTCAGTATGGCCATTCAACATGATGCAGTTCCACATCATGACGCCACCACCACCACCATGCTGGCCCCATTCCACGATGTTCCTGTGGTTGTATTGGCTACCCGGT
The DNA here is from genome assembly GCF_040414725.1 of Anabrus simplex. NCBI lineage: Eukaryota > Metazoa > Arthropoda > Insecta > Orthoptera > Tettigoniidae > Anabrus > Anabrus simplex. The sequence goes on from NC_090268.1 coordinate 303,750,586, forward strand.
TCTCTCCAGATTAATGTGCGACAGAAATTGTTCTGCCAACTAAAGCGGGATTCATCTGTGAAAAGCACATGCCTCCATTCATTCATGTGTCAGTTTCGATGTTGACGGCTCCACAGTAAACGGGCCCGTCTCCGTACTAGAGTGAGCGGGACGCATACCGCTGGACGTTGGGCAAACAGCCCTGCTGTTTTGAGCCTCCGGTACAGAGTTTGCCGGGAAACGGCTGCAAGCTCCGCCGACAATTGTCTTGCAGGTGCACTCCGATTTCGTCGGGCGGTTAAGGCCAGATATAGGTCCTGCTGTGCGGTGGTTACCCTTCGTCGACCTGGTACTGGCCTACGACTAACACCTCCTGTCTCTCGAAATCGTCTCCAAAGCCTGGAAATGACACTTTGTGGCACATTCAAGGATATGGCAACTTTGGTCTGTGTCTGGCCTGTTCCCAGGCGGCCAAGTATTCTACCCTGCAAAATGGGGTCCAAATGTGCCATTATGTTGTCACGTCCACCACAAGGCTACACTCCGCAAATTATAACAGGGCAAACACAACTGAGGGAATATGGGGCGCAGGCACTGGCTGTTTTTATCTTGCGGTTACGCCACTAGTCAAAGCAGAGAACAATCCTTTCCTATACAGAGCGAACACATAAAGTTGGTAGGTGCATATTGTAACCGCTACTACAGTGGTTACACAAAACAAAGCACTAAACACAATAAAGGGGGGGTGAGGGGGAAGGTGCCTTTACGCAGTACCAAAAAACTTCACACACAGTTGAACATCAGTTGGATCTACGCGGATCTCCGCCAACAACAACACACGCAAAAATATCAGTAGGGCCAACTAGTGGATAATAAACCAGGAAGGTGGAAGGAGCTAGGACTTACCGAGGGCATGGACATGGCTTACATTGCAGAATCCGAAATGATCAACCGTGATCCTTAAATTTTAAAATTTTATTTTCCAAAGGATTTTACAAATACATTCCGAACAAAATCCGCCAACTTGCAACTTACGAACTATATTCTCTGTGATACACATAACTTAGAGGTTCTTTGATAATACCTTCGTTCAAGTTCAAAATTTCAAACCAACATCTAGTTACAAATCCAGTTGTACAATGCAATTTACAGTGAAGTAAACGTACTCTCCAAAACTCTAGCATACATCAAGTGACACTGAACTATCAGAGGCAAACCGCAAGATAAATATATTAAACTACAATCTACATATTTAGTGAAACAAGAAATGGGAATGCCTCGAAAACAAACAGGCAAGCCCAGCTGAAAAGCTAAGGCGTCATAAATAATTAATTTGCCGAGTCTAGGTTAGGCTAGGGCAGACTCCTATACAAAATAGCAACCGAACATTACAGAAATTTTTAGCCGAAACGGAATGCAAGAGTGCTTACCCGAAGGTGAGTCATCCCGGTAGCGAGGCGTCGCACACAATGCAAAACTTCAGACAGACCAACACAGACTAAGGCAGACCAGGCCAAGACAAGACGACGAAATACTGCCTCGCACTCTATATAAAGGTAAACCCTGGCCTTGGAGTAGCCAATCAGAATGCATGAGTTCGCCTATCGCCACCTAGATCGACCAATCACAACTCCAACTTTCAGTTGCGAACTTTAACTAAGTTTTTCAAATACGCATGTTCGCGAATCTTCCATTTCCAGAATAGTTAGAAACTGCATTCTAGAACACATAACCAACAAAGGCAACACACCCTATTCAAAAATTCAGGTAACAATTTTCTAGATACTTCCAGTAAGTACAGAACTGAAATCTACTATTTACAAATACATATGTTACAAATATTACACTGTACAAGTTAGGTCGTTACAAATAAAACATATTACCACACTTTACAAATAAAGTCTTCAATAAACATTTTCCACTTCCACTACATTGTTCACCTGTAACACATATGTTGTGCGATTTGCTGTTGCCCTGCTTACTCGTATCTTATGCTTAACTTTTGGACATTAGTGTATAAGGAAGTTATTGTTTTTGACTATGCAAAACACTAACCTTATCCAAACATAACATCCAACGATGTATACTACAGACGTCAGCTATCTACTTTTATGTTCAATGTGCACATACTTTCAAGAGGTGTTTTTTATATTTATCCCTAGACAAAAGGTAAGAAAGGCAGTGATGAGGTTTCTTCATTCCTTCACCTTTTCATGCACAAATTCCTTGATGCTAATGTTACTAATCTAGAGATGTTTGGCAATTCATGTGTTGGACAGAACAAAAACTCTACTGTTCTAAGACTTTTCCATCATATCGTTCATCATGAAAAAAGGCTCAAATCAGTCCGCTGTTGGTTCCCTGTATAAGGGCACTCTTACAATGAATGTGATAAAAACAGTGCCTTGGTTAATTCGAAGACTATAGTAGAACATCCTGATGAATGGATGGATTATGTCAGTGGTTGTAGGAAGAAACCATCCCCAATCAAAGTCGTCTCAGTAGATGAAGGACTGATCCTGAGTTGGACGTCTTTTGGACAAAATGTACAGAAGAAAGCTCCCATTTGGTGTCCTAGCAATTAGAGCCTTTGAAGTAACTGGAGATCATCCTATTTTGATGCGTTACAAAGTAAGTTACAGAGGACCCTGGATAGATGGACCACTTCTCCCCCCACCCAAGTCGAAGAGGGCACCCCTGTCTCAGATTAATCATCCTCAGCAGGCCTGCCATGGAAAGTTTCTGTTATTGACAGGTTTTCTCCTTCAATATGCTGTCCATGTTAGATATGGTATGTCATTGCATTCTACCTATCTGTATTTTACTTTTGCGGGTCTTATTCCAATTTCCAAAGAAAAGTATGCAAACTTGCAAGTTCTGAACGATTTCTGCATCAGTCCAGCAGCTAGAGCCCGCTTTAAAAGTCATCCATACAAATAAACTAAGACGTACTGTCGAAGTATGCAAGAATTGAAATGAACCTCATGTGACGCGATTATTATATTTTTAAACCTCGAAGATTTAGCTTAGTGTGAAGATATTTTTGTGAAGCTTAGAATTAACTAACCACTGTGTAGACCTTTTAAAGGGCAGTTTAAAGGTGTGAATAAAGGAGATAGAACATAATGTTAACTGGACTTAGCAGTTTCTTCACTTGTAAATCGAGTATTCTTACTTACTTTTGGTGTATGGAAATTAATTGGTATTATAAATTCACAAACTTCAACTGAAGGTAATTTTAAAACATAATCAGAATTAGTTTAATTGTTTAAGAATACTAATTTACGGCTGTATTTCAGCGTGACAATGCTGCAAAGTTTTAAAATGCTCTCCTGTAACCTCCTCAGTCTGTATGTAGCACATGCTCTACATGTGGTTTTGTTTACTTACAATAATACAAAACAATTTAAAGGAACAAATAATAATGGTAGGAAAGTCAACTCTGAGTCCTGATGTAGCATATATGCTACACGCCATAAAACAACTTGCTGAAACACACTCATTTTCTATGGTGAATTTTAAAAAATTATTTGAGCAAAATATAACACATCGAATGCAGAAAAGTTTCGGGACTGAAGAGGGTAAAATTAATGAAATGTGACTAAGCATGTTCTTCCCCTGGACCCTTCCTTCATTTGAGGAATTTTCACTATCAGAATATTTCATAATCATCCATAATTTAACATAATACACATTCACAATACACTTATTAATGTTCTTCAAGAGAAACTGCATGATGATGGTGCTGTAATCAAGCCACAGATTAGTTTTAGAATACTCTTATTCTTTCACAAGGTAGACCGATTGAGAAATTAGCCATTAAAAATACAGTAACACATCAATTTACACACTGCAAAGACACCACCAACCTGTTCAAGAAAAAGGACCTGATCGATAATGGTCTAGTGTAATCACCGCCCAAATACATAGTGCAACCTCATCAAGATGGACACAGGCAAAACAAAGCAATTACATTTAAGGCAAAATGAAAAAAAAACACAAATACTTACCATGAGGGCAGTAGCATAAAATACAATGCAGGGCCGAAACAAACAGGGTAAAGGACGGGATCTTAAAATTAACGTTTGAAAGGTTGCCAGGTCAATATTACTAACTACCAAATGAATAAAAAACAAAACTACACCACCACATTAAAATAGGGGTGAAATATTTAATTTAAATTAAAATTGAAAAATAGTTCATGTTTGTGGGTTACTGTAGTCACGTCCTAGTTCGTGAATCATGGGCAATGGCTGAGTGGCCTAGTAAGTGGTCCTGAGAGTCGGGATACCGGTTGCTATGGAATGGGAGTGGGCATCTCGGACATATTCTGAGTCGTGGCCCTCCTTGTGCTCAGGCGGCTAGGACTATACAATTCACCGGTGGTCCATAATCCGTTAGAGGAGAGATCCTCACTTGGACTATGTGCAAGTAGGGCAGCATCCTGCTTCATGAATTTACCGAGCTCAGAACACTTTAAGCAAGCCTCGGACCTATGGGAGTAATGGAGTCCCACTCCCATTTGACAGGCGAGGGACTCCTTGGAAACAACTTGGCGAACGAAATGGAATTCGATGGGGAGCTATCAATATTAATGGGGCTTATGGAAGAAAGAAGGTAGAACTGGCTGAGTCAGCAAAGAGGATGCATCTGGATGTGCTAGGAGTAAGTGATATTCGGGTAAGGGGAGATAATGAGGAAGAGATAGGAGATTATAAGGTGTACTTGACGGATGTTAGAAAGGGAAGGGCAGAGTCTGGGGTAGGGCTCTTTATCAGGAATACCATTGCACGCAACATAGTTTCTGTTAGGCACGTAAATGAGCGAATGATGTGGGTAGATTTGTCAGTGGGAGGAATTAAGACAAGAATTGTGTCCGTGTATTCACCATGTGAGGGTGCAGATGAGGATGAAGTTGACAAGTTTTATGAAGCATTGAGTGACATCGTGGTCAGGGTCAACAGCAAGGATAGAATAGTGCTAATGGGCGATTTCAATGCGAGAGTTGGGAATAGAACTGAAGGATACGAAAAGGTGATTGGTAAATGTGGGGAAGATATGGAAGCTAATGGGAATGGGAAGCGTTTGCTGGACTTCTGTGCTAGTATGGGTTTAGCAGTTACGAATACATTCTTCAAGCATAAGGCTATTCACCGCTACACATGGGAGGCTAGGGGTACCAGATCCATAATAGACTATATCTTAACAGACTTTGAATTCAGGAAATCTGTTAGGAATGTAAGAGTTTTTCGGGGATTTTTCGATGATACAGACCACTATCTGATCTGTAGTGAACTAAGTATCTCTAGGCCTAGGGTACAGAAAGTGAAATCTGTCTGCAAACGAATAAGGGTAGAAAATCTCCAGGACTAGGAAATTAGACAGAAGTACATGGATATGATTAGTGAGAAGTTTCAAACAGTAGACAGTAAGCAGGTTCAGGATGTAGAAAGTGAATGGGTGGCATACAGGGATGCTGTAGTAGAAACAGCAAGGGAATGCCTAGGAACAACTGTGTGTAAAGATGGGAAAAGGCGAACATCTTGGTGGAATGATGAAGTGAGAGCAGCCTGTAAATGTAAAAAGAAGGCTTATCTGAAGTGGCTCCAAACAAGGGCCGAGGCAGACAGGGATTGGTACGTAAATGAAAGAAACAGAGCGAAACAAATAGTTGTTGAATCCAAAAGGAAGTCATGGGAAGATTTTGGTAATAACCTGGAAAGGCTAGGTCAAGCAGCAGGGAAACCTTTCTGGACAGTAATAAAGAATCTTAGGAAGGGAGGGAAAAAGGAAATGAACAGTGTTTTGAGTAATTCACGTGAACTCATAATAGACCCCAGGGAATCACTGGAGAGGTGGAGGGAATATTTTGAACATCTTCTCAATGTAAAAGGAAATCATCATGGTGGTGTTGCAAACAGCCAAGCTCATGGGGAGGAGGAAAATGATGTTGGTGAAATTATGCTTGAGGAAGTGGAAAGGATAGTAAATAAACTCCATTGTCATAAGGCAGCAGGAATAGATTAAATTAGACCTGAAATGGTGTAGTGGGAAGGCAGGGATGAAATGGCTTCATAGAGTAGTAAAATTAGCGTGGAGTGTTGGTAAGGTACCTTCAGATTGGACAAAAGCAGTAATTGCACCTATCTACAAGCAAGGAAACAGGAAGGATTGCAACAACTATCGAGGTATCTCATTGATTAGTATACCAGGCAAAGCATTCACTGGCATCTTGGAAGGGAGGGTGCGATCAGTCGTTGAGAGGAAGTTGGATGAAAACCAGTGTGGTTTCAGACCACAGAGAGGCTGTCAGGATCAGATTTTCAGTATGCGCCAGGTAACTGAAAAATGCTACGAGAGGAATAGGCAGTTGTGTTTATGTTTCGTAGATCTAGAGAAAGCATATGACAGGGTACCGAGGGAAAAGATGTTTGCCATACTGGGGGACCATGGAATTAAAGGTAGATTATTAAAATCAATCAAAGGCATTTATGTTGACAATTGGCCTTCAGTGAGAATTGATGGTAGAATGAGTTCTTGGTTCAGGGTACTTACAGAAGTTAGACAAGGCTGTAATCTTTCACCTTTGCTGTTCATAGTTTACATGGATCATCTGCTGAAAGGTATAAAATGGCAGGGAGGGATTCAGTTAGGTGGAAATGTAGTAAGCAGTTTGACCTATGCTGACGACTTGGTCTTAATGGCAGACTGTACCGAAAGCCTGCAGTCTAATATCTTGGAACTTGAAAATAGGTGCAATGAGTATGGTATGAAAATTAGCCTCTCAAAGACTAAATTGATGTCAGTAGGTAAGAAATTCAACAGAACTGAATGTCAGATTGGTGATACAAAGCTAGAACAGGTCGATCATTTCAAGTATTTAGGTTGTGTGTTCTCCCAGGATGGTAATATAGTAAGCAAGGTGTCGTAAAGCTAATGCAGTGAGCTCGCAGTTGCGATCAGCAGTATTCTGTAAGAAGGAAGTCAGCTCCCAGACGAAACTATCTTTACATCGGTCTGTTTTCAGACCAACTTTGCTTCACGGGACCGAAAGCTGGGTGGACTCAGGATATCTTATTCATAAGTTAGAAGTAACAGACATGAAAGTAGCAAGAATGATTGCTGGTACAAACAGGTGGGAACAATGGCAGGAGGGTACTCGCAATGAGGAGATAAAGGCTAATTTAGGAATGAACTCGATGGATGAAGCTGTACGCATAAACCAGCTTCGGTTGTGGGGTCATGTGAGACGAATGGAGGAGGATAGGTTACCTAGGAGAGTAATGGACTCTGTTATGGAGGGTAAGAGAAGTAGAGGGAGACCAAGACGACGGTGGTTAGACTCGGTTTCTAACGATTTAAAGATAAGAGGTATAGAACTAAATGAGGCCACAACACTAGTTGCAAATCAAGGATTGTGGCGACGTTTAGTAAATTCTCAGAGGCTTGCAGACTGAACGCTGAAAGGCATAACAGTCTATAATGATAATGTATGTATGTATGTAAAATTGAAAATAATAATAATCACATTCAAACAAATGTACCACGCCCTAAAAGCAGGTGTCTTCATCATGTAAACAATTTCTAATATGATCACTAAGTATTAAATAAGTTATAATAATAATGTTATTTGCTTTAGGTCCCACTAACTACTTTTATGGTCTTCGGAGATGCCAAGGTGCTGGAATTTAGTCCAGCAGGAGTTCTTTTACGTGCCAGTAAATCTACCGACACGAGGCCGACGTATTTGAGCACCTTCAAATACCACCGGACTGAGCCAGGTTCGAACCTGCCAAGTTGGGGTCGGAAGGCCAGCGCCTCAACCGTCTGAGCCACTCAGCCCGGCATTAAATAAGTTAGGTGCAAAATAAATTGGGTCGACCCAAATAATAATAAAAAAGGCAAACATGTCAGGAGGTATAATTCTTAAATATTAACGCTGGAATGTATAATCTAGAGGTTTGTGTACCTCTTACACATCCAGTGCAGTCACAACAGAATTTCGCAAAATAATACTTGTTTACCAAACGATGAAGTAAATAGTTAATAGTATACTCCCTCTAAAATCCCAAAATCATGACACCGGTACTCGGGAGACACATCAGAAATCTAAACAAATCCCAAACCGATGAATTGACCAAAATAAGGTCGTTAGACCACATATATAACAGTGAGGCAGGAGAATGTCAAATATAATAACACATTAGGTCAGCACACAACAGAATGTAACGGGTAACAATTGACAAAAGATAAGAGGGACGTCACTATCTGTCACCCAGCACCACTATCAAGATTGAGAGGCAAGAGAAGCAGCAACTAGTTCATAACAATACATGAATTGCATAACTGACAATGAATTTTATGCCGGTGAACAAAATTTAATTGCAAATAATTACCAATATAAGATTATGTTACTACTAGAGGAACTTAACATCATAGAAACAAAAAATGTATTATCTTAATCTATCCTAGAATTAATATCTGCCGATAAAATGATTAATTCTATGTATAAGACACAAGCACCTTAAATATGCCCACTATAATGAAATAAAATTCCAGTTACTTGGATATTCGTTTTAACAGTTAATAATTCCTTGGTTTTAAAATAATTTTCCTCAGCCAAGAATGTATTCGTGGCACACTTCACTAACACAATTCACATGATGAGGCTTCAAGATCTGTTAAATGTAGAATTTAATATACACAATGTGATGTCAGGATAGAGATAGTAAATGTCGATCCCGTAATCGTCAGCTAAATACAGATATAAAAGTTGACTACTTACAAATGCAGTTCCTAGACGACCTGTTAAATCTCAGTTCACTTACATTCACACGCATAACCCAATATATGGTTAACATAGCAAACAGCAATCTGTAGGTAAACCCTTTTTAACACCTAGGTAATTTTGGGATCAAGGACTTGTCCCATGACAAGTTCTTTCATCTTAACGGTCTTCTTCACGAGATGGGAAACGTCCACCATGTTGAAGCTCGGCTCAAGGACTGACAGCGGCGAGCACAGTCACCCGATCAAGCACGAGCTACGCGCATGCGTGCACAATCGATTTACTTATTGAATGAATGGGAAGATCGTAGCTCAGCGCCACAAGGCAACTTGCAGAAATAAATATATTTACATTGTCGATCGCTCCAATCAACAGCAATTCCAAACAATGGGTGAGAATGTTAGATAACTTTTCAGCACACAAGTAGACATGCCAAATAAATAAATTTTCATAGATGTTTTCACGTTACACATAGGTGACTTATTTTATTTTTAATGGTTGAAGGAGTGTGTGTTCTAAAACTAAACTGTGGCTTGATTACAGCACCATTACCATGCAATTACTCTTGAAGAATATTAATGAGTGCATATTGTGAACGTGTATTATGTTAAAATATGTAAGTTTACAAAATATTTTGACAGTGAAAATAACTAATATTAGTTTTGTATTAGATAACAGTGTTGTGTGTGAAAATAATTTGATGTTACAGAATGGTGTAGTTAAGGATGTCAGCTGAATGACCAACTTATGTGTGATGTAAGGGATGTCAAAAAATTTAGATTACCACAGGCTCACTCTTGCTTGTCTGCGGTACTTTGCTTCTGATGCTTCGATTCTAGTCACGCTGACAAGTTTCAGCTATCCTTGGAACACATTCTCTACGAGAGACAACAATTACTTCAGGATGCATGCTGTACATGCATTTCAGCGTAGGATTAACAGGATTTAAGATGGATTTTCCTGTCATCTGGATCTACAACACCTTCAACATGATCATTTAAGGAGTGGAACTGTGGTCAGCAGCCATAAGATGTGAAGCAGCTCATCCATAAAGATCATTAATCCTGGGACAATCTCCAACTATCCGAGATGGGATAAAAATGTAAGTCCACAATTTTTTATAGCTCCTTTTGTACAAATGATGTCTTGTGGTGGGTGTGGCCATGCCTTATTTGCTCTCAATCGTTTGCTGTAAAACCCTGTACAGATGGAGACATGTCTTGCAGCAGAACTGGCCCGAGAAAATGTTCTCGTGTGAAAATCGAACTTGCATGCCATTTGCTAGCAAGCAACTCTTATAGAGTGCATGCCAACAAATGATGCCAGATATTGTATCATTTTCCTGGCTACTGTAGTTTGGTTCAGGTTACTGAAGCAGTGCTATGAGTGTTTATGTGTTATAAAATGGAGTGGAGCAGGCTGGTAGTAGAATGTTTAATCGATACCTACAAGGAAGAGGTTTGTATTAGTGATGGGCAGTCCGAGACGGGGTCTTGGAGATTTATCGAGATAGCACATGCACGGTTTCTTGTGATAAATTTCGAGAGATCTCAAGAGCATTGTCCCCACATTGTGTGGCAAGCAGTGTCGTAGGCCTACAGGCAGACAGAGCTGAATGTTATTTGTGCCGAACATGTGAATAGCCAATCACAGACCTTCTCCATTCCATAAATGTGCGTGAAAAGGCGAGTAGGGCGTTCATTTCTACCGAGGTCTACTTTGACGCAGTTTAACATAATTTTAAAGGATACACATTCTTGCATTGTATGCAGCAGTAAGTACACGAATGAGTAGGCTAAAGTACAGAAAATTACAGCTACTGTAGGTGTAAATCCTTATCAGACCGCAGTGCTTGTGTTCACCTATATTTTGGAGACGGAAATAATTCCTTACAATGTTATAGAGTATTCGCATCATAATTAGGTACTTCAGTATATGATGGTGCAGTGCAATTGTGTCTCATTGTACACGCCAACTTTAACACTATGTCTGAAACACAACATTAAGTCGAGGATGTAGGTTATTTTGAAGAGATGCCTCATAGCACAGCCTGCTGTGTTTTTTATTCAAAAGTAAAATACGTCAGCAGAAATAGTTCTGGGATGATCCGGACTTAAAAACACATATTGCTGAAGGGGAATTGTCACAGAATACCTCTGGCACAGCCTCCATCACAAGAAGCTATCCTGTCGACAACTGTGAGGTATCCAAGTAGGTCTACATCCTATCTATAGATAGTCACAAATTATTGCAGGGTTATTCAGCTAAGATGTCCAACCCAAAGAACTCATGTACTGTTTAAGATACCGACATCCTGTTTCCACTTTTGTTAATGATATTAAGGGACTCGTGGTTGAACATGCAATGCTTTCTAGGCTTTTGACAAAATTTATCGGCAAACACATTTCCATATGAGAACTGCTGCTGATGTACTATCAAGCTTACACTCGTAGTTACTGGGACGTCGCACAGCTTGCAGCACAGGCAAATTGGCCTCAAGAGCATTGCCCTTCACTACCCTGTCGAAGGAACTGAAGCAAACTTGGGCATTTTAGATTACATGTTCCACTCATGCATAATGGAATATGCATACGCAAGCAAGGCACATCTTGCCCTGTCTCAAGTTCGAATAATGTGCGCCTCATCCAGGTAGGTGTACATCCAGCTATAGTTATCCACAAATTATGCTGGGTTATTCAGCTAAATAAGTTGTGAACAGTTTAAAATACTGACATACTGTTTTCACTTTCGTTAATGGTATTAAAGGGGTTAATATTTAGGCGCGTCCAGACTTGTAACAGAACCTCGTAATGTAACCGTGTTGCGCTCCTGTCTGGACGGTACTGCGTAACTTCGTCGCGTAACCATAGCCTGCAACATGAACGATACGGAACGAGGTTCGCTCCGTTCCACTGCTTGTCGGTTTTTCTGCGTCACATCAAAGAACTGCATGCGCGGAAGTTACAGCAAGCTTGGACGTACACAGAAAATCGACGCACAACACGCATTTGCCTCTGTCTGCTTGAACAGTAAACATGGAGTGGACCGAACACTACACACTGAATTTTATTGAAATGTACAGAGGTAAGGAAATTCTGTGGCTAGCTGGTCATGCTGGTATGTCAAAATAATTTTAAGGAATGATCCTTGGGAGGAGCTGGCGACGGTACTTAACGGCCGAGGAAAGCCGGAAGAAAATGACGCCCTTGCTTTCTTCACTCCGGAGTGACAAAGGAAAGATAAAGAAGAGCAGGGTCAGGTGTGTATAAATAAAATTATATAATATTACGCATAAAATATCGTATCAGACTGTAGGTGACATTCTGGTTAAAGTTTTATAATGGCCATCAACTGTTTGAAACTTCAGTCACTGCGCCGAGTGACTCAGATGGTTGAGGTGCTGGCCTTCTTGGCAGGTTCGATCCTGGCTCAGTCTGGTGGTATTTGAAGGTGCTCAAATACGTCAGCCTCGAGTCGGTAAATTACTGGCACGTAAACAAACTCCAGCGGGACTACATTCCAGCATCTCCAAAACCGTAAAAGTAGTCGGTTTGCTTCACAATGCAAATATAGCAAAATATAGGCTGCTGCAGCTATCTCCGTGTTTGAAAATTGCACTAGCTCAACTCCTGGAACGCTAGTAGGTTACGCTACATGTTTGCCGTCCAGGGCTCCTAAACAATGAGGCAAGTTCCATATGCGTTCATAGTTTTGTGCCACAGCCGGCCATCCTTGTTCTGTTGTAGGAATCTGTAAATAATAATAATAATAGAAGTAGAACATATACACATGTATAAATGTGTATGTGTAGCCTATACATGATATTTCTTTATATACATGCCAGCACCAGACAACGAACAAGAACAAGAAGATACACAACATGCGGACAGCATCACAGAAACTATATCGCCTCCGCCGTAGCCTGTTTCTCATAAACGGAAAAGACAAGTTGAGGACGAGAGACTAGAGGAGGCATTTGAAATACTGGCGGCATCTGCAAGCAAATGTCAACAAGAGGACGAATGCCAGATCTTCGGGAACTTGGTTGCCAAAAGGATGCAGGAATATTCACCAATAACTCGAGCCGAAGTTGAACATGCTCTGATGGACATTTTACTTCGTGCAGACCGGGGACAGTATGACCACTTTCCCCGTCCACTCCCTTCTCCGGTTCACTCTACATGTTCCCAATATCCCTATCATGCTGCACAGCATAATGTTATCAGCTGCCGAACCTGTCACATTTTCAAGGTTACACTGTTTCAACACCCACTCCTTCAGCTTCCCTATCCTCACCGAATACTACTTCTACACCTGATTCTCCTCACTCCAACTCCACTCTGTCCACTGAGTCAAATAAAATAAGCAATTCCCACGATGTGAATATGGATTTTCAGGACTTGATTAGACTTACAAAGTAGTGTTTCTGTGTTGAATAAGCAATTAAAATAGATAATGTTTGATGTATGTAACATAGAATATTCCAGCGATAAATTCCTTACTTACATATGTATTTTCTTTCAGTGCTTCAATCAGAGCTTGACACACTTCCGGTACGATAATACTAATCGACTGCTTGGATATTTTGAAAAGATGCTGCAGACTATGTAGTGTATGAATCACTGGTTGCTAGAAATCGTACTGTCACTACCAGTCTCTCTTGCACCGAGATAGCCTCTCTGAATGTGGTATCTTTCTTAGCAACTTTAGGCCCTATCAAACTGATGACCAGGCAAGTTGGCTGTGCGTGTAGAGGCGTGCAGCTGTGAGCTTGCATCCGGGAGATAGTGGGTTCGAATCCCACTGTCGGCAGCCCTGAGGATGATTTTCTGTGGTTTCCCATTTTCACACTAGGCAAATGCTGGCGCTGTACCTTAATTAAGGCCACGACCGTTTCCTTCCAACTCCTAGGCCTTTCCTATCCCATCGTCGCCATAAGACCTATCTGTGTCGGTGCGGCGAAAAGCCCCTAGCATCAAATTGATGAGGTATTCAATGTATGTAGGTGACATTCTAGTAAAATTTTTATAATACCCACTAACTGTCTGAAACTTCATGTCTGCCAGCAAATTTGAACCACCATGTGTAGTTCTACGTGAATATAGCTGAGTTTGGTTCCATAATGCAAATAAATATAGGCTGCTGCAGCTATGTTTATCTTTCAAAGCTGCACTGTCTCAACGGGTGGAACGCTGGTAGGTTACGTGTTACAACCTGCGGCGCAGGGTAGAAAAGTTTACCTCACAACCACGGTGCATAAAATTGCCCCGTTTAACCTTGGCGCGCGACGTGGTTACGTTACAGAGTTAGGAGTGCATGTCTGTACCCACCTTTTGAACATGCAGTACTTTTCCACGGTTTTTACAAAATTTATCGTCGCTATATCAAGCTTACACTCGTAGTTACTGGCGCGTTGCACAGATCGCAGCACAGGAGAATCGGTTTCGAGATTCTAGAGATCTGTGATGCAAGTGTTGAGAGTCTCGATCGAGAGCATTGTCCATCACTAGTTTATATGCATAATACCAAGTCAGCAAATTACCATAATAGGCATACTGGAGAAAGCGTTATGGAAAGAACTGCATGTGCAATAAATAATGTTAGATCATCAACTGCCAGCAACATTATGATGAAAATGAAAAGTTTACGTACCTTGTTTGGGACTAAACTGAACAAGATCAGTCAAATAAGGGGGCAGCAAGGTTCATGACAAATGCATAACCTACAATTTGGAATTATCAATAGGCATTTTATAACAGAACATGTTCTATCAAGACGAGGATCTTATAATGAAGAAATGACTTTGCTGCCTAGATTCTGTTCAACATTGTAAAACAGTTTATATTTTTATGAAGGTAAAGACATAGCCTACTACTTAATACATTCAGAAAACTCAATCATAAAATTATCAATGTCTCATACCAGTGTGACTTGGGCTCATAAGTTGGAAACTCCACTTTTCCACGACACTGGCCGGTTAACACACCGATAGCACAAGCCATCTGCGATAAGCACAAATGCAGTGCCGACATCCTAGGGGAGATAGTCAAGAGACTATGTAATTCATGTCCACCTTCGTCTCACTGTTATATCCACGGTTTTGTCCACCATTTTCTACTCAACCACCATAATCATCTTCTCCGGCAGTGATCACAGGAATAATCGCCTGTACAACAGTTACCACTGCCTCGATTTCACCATCAGCCATTTTCCTGACAGAATTTGTTCCATTTAAGCCATTGTGTGTTTATCTGCTACACACAGAAGGCATACCAGTACATTGCAAAAGATATGGTAACAAAAGTTCTGGCACAAGAAAAGTGTCTGTCTGTACAGGACTTAATATTTTCATTTAAGTTTCATGCTTTGGCAAGACGCATATTCTAATGTATTTTGATACTTTTGAATAATTTGTGATAAATATTTCTTATCAAAAGGATCACATGGAGACTGAGTAGCATTTAATAATCATGAATCTAAATAACATCAAACCCATTTAATTAAATTTAATGAAATAATATTATATGACTTGGTTGATCATTCTGTGACAGTTAACTAACCGCATGACACTAAAGCCCTTGAAGGGCCTTAGCCTAACAAGCGACCGCTGCTCAGTCTGAAGGCCTGCAGATTACGAGGTGTCGTGTGGTCAGCACGATTCCTCTCGGCCGTTATTCTTGGCTTTCTAGACCGGGTCTGTGTTGGTTACAGTGGTAATTTTTTCCTTGTTGTTGGGTTGTATAATTTCTTCAAAATAATGTTACCTTATGGCATCAAAGATTAGAGATTCATTGTAAGTTAAACATCCCTTATTTTGGTACTGATGGTGAAAACTATTAAATAAACCATACATCACTTAGGATACTCATAATAATAATAATAATTAAACAATCAATTAATGAAACTAGTGCTGGATTCATAATATTTGTGCTTCACATTGCTTTAACATGTAGAGTTGAATAATGTCCTGCATTATTGTGGATAATGTTAAAGCCATTTATGATATATTTCATTCTTGTGTCCACGACTTGTAGTCAAATGATGTGTGTTATGTTGTAATGTGAAGCTGATGCTAGTGTCATTTAATACGGAATAGTTTATAGCGATTTAAGGATGTATTTTCTTTCACACATTATATTTGAACCCTTTGCGAAGTTATGGATTCTTTGTAAGCACACTGAATAAATTAAGTCGTGATGCAATCCAGTGCACTGTCTTCTCGTGTAAATTTAACCATTTCAGAGATATTGTGCCTTTGAAACTTGTCTGTGTCTTTCCTTTTTCTGATTATTCTTGAGGGAGATGTTTCACGAGATTTATGTTCCTCATGTTAAGATCATATTTAAGCATGTTAAAGTTCCAAGTAAGCGACCGTGTTTTTATGTCGTCACAACTCTAAGCTGAACATTAAGAATGTATGCGTAACTGAATTATACAGGTCTTCTGGCTAAATAATTCCTTATATTTCATGATCTGTGACTTGTAAATATATATTTATGATGTTGGACTTGTAGATATTTTCCCCATGTGCTTAGTGATAGTTTGGTGATTTGTGCGTGCGGCATTTACCATATTTTTGTCTTACGTCTCACTGTTATCTTAGTGTTTTGTCAGAATTGTTGAATGTTTTCAGCGCTGATTATTTTTAATTCTTGTTCATGGGGATGCGATAATATTTATTTTAGTTATGTCACAAAGTTTAGCCAAATTAATTTTTTTTGGAACAGAAGTTAGATTATTCTGCTGATTTAACTTATATTTAAAACACCTAATGAGTGCACAATGAATTACCAATTAACACAAGTAATTAATAAATGTTAAATTACATTTCAAAAGTGATTTTGATATTAAGTTTTGACAGTTTAATGTTTATTTACTTAGCTCAATAGAAATAATATCTGCATTAATTAACATTTAATTCTGTTTCAGACTTTGAACAAGTGTATATTATAATTTTAACCTTCAGTATTTTTCAAATAAAATCCATTGTTAATTGATTAAAGACTAATGTTAAGTGATGAAGATTTGCTTGTCATATTGTATGTTGATTCAAAAGTTTAACGTAGCGATCGTGCCCATAATTGTAGGATGGCTAATGTTCTCAATAAATTGGTTAAAAATTGAATTTAACTGGGCCCTTTATTTATTACTCGCCTGATCGTGTTTTTCATTGGATCCACGTTATTCTCACTTGATCCAGTTCAACTCGTTACTGAGGACCCCTGAGGTGTCTTATTGTTCTGTCATTACAGACTGATGATGATTATGCTTGTTGTTTAACGGAGCCTAACATCTAGGTCTTCAACTCCTGATGGTATGAAATGTAATGACAATTTAAGTTTGAAATCATCCACTGACCAGAATAAAAAATGTGATGAAGAATGAACGGATGGATATGAATTCAAAACAGTCAGTGGATCCGACCCAGAAACTATCATTACTGACCAAGGGACTGCTTCTAAAGCACAATCCTGCTGAATCGAGGATGCTTGTTGTCTGAAGGGGTCCAAAATCCAGGTCAACAACCCCTCATAATACTACTTATCGCTAGTAAAGTAGAACCATGGTATTTGTCACGTTGCAGTAGTAATCAAAAGTAGTGTAGACTCACGGTGTTCTACATATTATGGTACTACTCACAAGTATTGTACGTTTTACAGGTAACGCAGACTTGTGGTGTTTCCACATATCAGCATTCATAGGAAATGCAAACCCATGGTGCTCCTCACCTAGGTGTACTAATCGTGGTGCTCCTCATATAGTGGGTACTAATCACAGGCAACGCACATCCACGGTACCGCTCATATAGTGGTACGAATCACAGACAACGCCCAGACCTGTGGTATTTCTCACAATGGTACTAATGAAGAGTACTGGAAACCCACAGTGAACCACACACTGCTGCTACTAATCACAAACCTATTGTGTACCAGACATAGTGAGACTCTTCAAAGATATAAACTTCATTTTTGTTTCCGTATTGAAGTGAGATCACAAAGGTAAGTTTTTTAAGGTTCAACCTTTTCAATACAAATTACAAGTGTACAAGATATTATTTACAACATTTATTTAATAATGGTACTGGTTTCGACATTTAAATGTCACCATCAGCCATAAAGTATGTTAATCACACAACTGAGAAACGACACGATAGTTAAAAGTTTTGACGTGTTATCGACGTATAAAAGTCTTTTGAAATGCTTATTTACACTGTGCTAATACTAAGATCATCACATCAGATTTACGGTTGCATTTGAATCTTTGGCGATAATTTGTTAGTCCATTAAGACACTTGTTATTCAATTGTTGTCAAAGTGAAAACTTAATTTTAGTTGATAACACCTTGTTCGTGCAAAGTACTTTTAGAACTATGCGTTAGTATATCTCAATACACACGTTGTCTTGAAAGGCTTGTTGTGCTCGTTAAAATTATACATTGATGTATAAATAAAATTATAATGTGAGAAACTGTTAATGGCAATTGGTTGTCCTTCGGTTTTCTCTTCTGATATAGTACAGGTGAACTAAAATTCCTCAGTTCAATCAGAAGGATTTGAATCAGCCTTGGACAGCGTGTTGAGAAGCTAAAGTTATGAGAAGGTAAGGGCTACCCATGGTGTTCCCCGCGTGATGGTACCAATCACAAGTAGTTTCATGGTTCTAATACAATCATCTATTGGTCGCCTCTTAGGACAGGCAGGGGATACCATCAGTGTATTCTTCGTCTGCGTCCCTCACCCACAGGGGAGGTCACTACAGACTAGACATAACAGGCAGACGACGTAGAAGACACTTTGAAACACTAGACGGGTGGGGGTATGTGTTCTGATGAGGATTCTGAAGGGGAGGATGAAGGTGATTTACTAAACAATCCTCCAGGACATTACTGAGCGCTCCAGCGGAAGTGGCATACAATCAAATAAGCGAAGATAGTAATTTGCAGTGCAATTCCTTGACAGAGGATGTGTCTGAAAGGCAAAGGCCTAAGGAAAAGTCTTGAGTTCCTTTGGCATAGACACAGGATGATCTTAGGATCAAATACTTACCCTTTTTGAATGCAGACCATTCTTCACTCTGAGGTAAGTCACCATGGAGATATCTGAATTCTTTTTTGATCAATATATTAAATCACTTGTGTGCCAAAGCAAATCGGTGTGCCCTCTTTAAAAATGAGACTGACCCAAATATAGCACCTGAAGGTATTCATTTGTATTTTACTCCTGGGTGGACATAACCAAGTGGCCGACAAGAAGAGATTCTGGGAATGTGCCACCGATGATTGCAACAATATGGTTTGTAATGCCACACATTGCGATTGGTTCATAAATACTATGAAACAGATTAACTTTGTGGATAACAGTAATTACAGTAAAATGCCCAAGACAAACTATGGAAATTGAGACATTTAATAATTACAGCTGTCAATTTATTAAAAATTTTGCTCGTTTAACCGAATGCCTTTAATCGATTGATCAAATTTTAATTGGGTTCACATAGCATTCTTGAAAGCTTTATTTTAACTTCAAGAATAATGGCCGAGAGGATCCGTCGTGCTGACCACACGACACCACCTAATCTGCAACCCTTCGGGCTGAGCAGCGGTCGCTTGGTAGGCCATGGCCCTTCAGGGCTGTTGCGCCATGGGTTTTTAAAATTTATTTGAACATAATTGTAGTATGGGCTGCACACCAAAATTGTCGTGTTTTGCTCTCTCAACTCCTAGAACGACATTTCTTGCATTGTTAATGGAAAGTGACAACTTTGTCTTCCAACCCCTATTCACGGACTACATCTTCAAACTCTTCTGTGCAGTTAGCAGCATTGCGGTTTTTCCTATGATGTTTAACTGGTGATGTTGAATGACGAAACTACACATTTGAATCAATCCAATAAGCTGTAACCCCCAGGTAGGTACGGTTAGATATGGAAGATCAAAAATCCCCCGTGAGATTAACAAATTCTGCTTGTTTCAGTTCATCTAATAATTTGATCTTTCTATGTCATACAACTTGTCTTTTTTTTTTTTGTTACCATGTGTCTAGAGAGAAAATAGTGAGAAATGAGAGGTTCCTGCAAAATCTCTTCAATACGACAATCAGAAACAACACAGCTTGCTATCCTGCACAATTCACTCACTAGTTTATTCATATTTTCAGTTTCTATTTTAGAGAACACAGACTTCACTATTAGGTGCTCCAGCATTGACTGAGAAGATCAACTGGTAAGAGACATTGATAGATGGAGGTACGCTCTGGAAGGGATGAATATGTTTAAGATGATATTGAAGACTACTTGTACTTCCAACGTAATGTTTTTCCACATTTCTTACAAAACATTGTTTTTCTGTCTGTCACGTTACAATAGTTGTTTAGTTTTAAGTCCAGAAAATTCACCAAGTTTTCCTCGCATTGGTTCAGAAGCCGTATTCGTAACGGAAATTCACAAACACTGAATGCGAATATATACTGTCTGCTGTATAACAAACAAACATGAACTGAGGTTAAAGTTGTCATATTTTCTACTGCGTCTTTCGGGCATTTGGTATCTGCCCATTCCCACATTACCTAAAAATTTCCTAATGACAGTAGCTGCAAGTACCTTCCCCATATCTTTCCATTATGCCGCCTTACTATGTTTTGTAAAGGTTTGCAAATATACTACAATAGTATGAAAGATGTGAACATCAGCTTACTATAATAATAATAATAATAATAATAATAATAATAATAATAATAATAATAATAATAATATCAATAACAATAATAAGTGCTTTACGTCTTGCTGACTACTTTTACTGTTTTTGGAGATGCCAAGGTGGAGTTCTTTTACGTGCCAGTAAATCTACCGACATAAGGCTGATGTATTTGAGCACCTTCAAATACCACCGGACTGAGCCAGGATCAAAACTGCCAAGCTGGGGTCAGATGGCCAGCGCCTCATCTGTCTTGAGCCACTCAGCGCGGCTACTTTAATGACTAGTCCATCATACAATGCCTGAGACTAGCACACCAAATTGCAAATAACAATACAATACACAGGTTTTGTGCCACAAAAACCCATTATTTTTTCTTCATTATGCTGTAATTTTAATTGGTTTGATTAATCAACTAAAGAATATCGATCAGTTAGATTAAATTGGCAGCTCTATTAATAATGAAAGTTCAGGAAAAATGTCTAAAGCATTTCAGAGCCGAAGAAAATTTATCTTGTAATGAATGCATGATACATTATTATGGGAAACATGAACATAAACAAGTCATCAGAGGGAAGCCCATTAATTTCGGTATGAGGTATTGCGTTTAAATACTGTCGATGGATATTCAATTTTCATCAAAATTTACCAGGGTAAAACTCCTTATGCAAACGAGCAGTATGACATTGAATTTATAAAAGCTGATAATGACTGACCAGCTACCTGATGACATTTCATATTGCCATTTACATTTTTTTTTTTGGTGACAATTATTTTACTAGTTTCAATTTGTTAGACCATATGCACAGATACGATGCATGAAAATAGAATCCCTGAAGACTGCCCTCTCACACAAAGTATGGAAATGAAGAAAAGGTACTAACGAATGTGCCCACATAAAGGAGGACAATTTATTGCACTCGGTAGGTAGACAATGCAGTTACATGCCTGCCAACTTTCAGAAATCAAAAATAGAAAGATTTTTTAATTATTGGATTTTATCGCGTATAATGCGCCATGGTATCGACGAAAAAGGGCCTACAATTACAAGGCGAATTGACCATTAAATTTAAAATCTTAAACTAAGAAAAGATAAAAATGGTTACAAGAAAATGTAACGAACACGGAACCAAATTCATAATAGTTTCCTTTATCAGACTAACACGAATGGAAATTCAATTTTATAGGTATCTCTCAACACTTGGAGATAACGTTTGTTATGTTTTGTGGCCATAATATGAAGAGAAAATACCAGAAACTGTCACAGACACAGCTCTCTGAAATACTTTCAACTCGTCCAAATTATGAACTAAGAATGAACACAAATGCACTGAAATACGCAAAACTACCACATACAAAATGGATCAAACAGCGTGTGCTAGCCTCTCTCGTTTGTAGGACAATTTCCGTCCCAAATTTCCAGCTTTAAAGCACACACGATGCTATAGTGAGTGAGAAATATGATTCACGAAGACGATGGACGATAAACATGCCAAATAAATACATTTGAAAATGAGGTTGGGTAAATTACACAAGCACACAATTTATCCTAGGGGAAGAGTATTGACCTACCGACGTTATAACCTCCTACAAAAAATAGGATGAATTAAAAATAAATCGAAAAATGAGTTTAAAAAACAAAGTTTCTGGGTAGATCGAAAGCCTTGACAAGTATGCAGTTGTCTCTGCAATTTCAAAATGCCATGGCATTAATCCTGTCACTAACACAGGCAGATACAGTCAAGCAGAAAGTCTTAATGGGCCACCAAATTTTTTTTTGAGAGTACAGGCATTAGAGACGATTGTGGTGGTGTATTTTCAGTTGGCTTTTTGACATCATGCTGCACAATGCTTGGAAACTTTTTCAAAAATCAGGGAGACATACCTCAATTGCAGTTTCAGAGGGAAAAAGTGACAACATACCTCATATGGTTCATGAACCCATTTAGAACTATAGGACAACCGTCAAAGGCACAAGGCTGCACTATCAGTATCTGGTATGTAAATATTTCGTAGACTTCGCAAATTTACTCTTTGAAAATGTCAGTCTCTGTAACATCACTTTCTTTCAGGGTATCTGATGCCATAAGATTAGATGATCATCATCTCGTTCCAGCAAGCTAGCACCATTGATGTGCAAGTGAAACTTGTGAATTACGAGTAAGAATGGAATGTGTAAAGTGCAAGGTTAGCGTGTGTGTTCACTGTTTTGCACAATTTTGCTTCCACTTCTGAAAATCTTCTTGCTTTCAGCTTTTCTATCTGTCATCATAAGGTCAAATCTTGTTCTCTTCCAATCCCGATGGTATTAGGTTTGCGAGGCCTAGGGAGTCTTTCATTTTTGCACCTTTTGTGTCCCTTTTCTTTCACTGATACCTTCATTCTTCTAAGTGCTTGACCCGTTCCATTTTTCATCTGATTAGCGTAAACAGGACGGTTGCCTATTGTACTTCCTCTTGAAACACAACCACCACCACCACCACCACCACCACCACCACAATTCCAGTTTTGTATGAGAGTTATAACCTAAACATACTATGTCCTTTATTGATGAAAGGCATATAGCGCAGTTATTCAGAGCTCTAAAATGCGGTTAGAGGCTTGTGTCCTCTGTAAGTATGGGCAGATCTCGCCTTCGAAAACTGTTTTACAGATCAGAGGAACTTTCGGCTTCATTGTTTCAAACATTCAATGCTGACAACTAATAGTTGCTGTACCAGAATTAGGTAAAGTGGGTTTTAAAGCAAGCTAGTAATTTTACGCGACTGTTAATATCATGATCATAGCCACGTGGCTTCCAGTTTTATGTTTAATCCAAACCAAAAGATATCTTGTGCTAATAACCCCAGGATTTTTCCCCGTAATATAACAATAACTACCATCAAAATACACATATGTTCAATCACATTTTATGTTTATTGAATTTATAAGAAAAACCAAACAAACAAACCTACTAGTCAACCAGCAAATATGTTTCTACTGTGTGAAGTGGAAATGAGAAAGAAAGCAGGCAATGCATCATGCTGGAAGAGTGAACCCTGCATGTCATACCAGACTGTTATGTTATTTTTGGATCAGACTACCCTTTGTGGTCCTTCTGTTTCTTTCAGAGATACCTTTATTCTTTGAAGTGCTTGACGTGTTCCATTTTCCATAAATGTTCTTAAGGATGCATTGCCTAATTCTGTTTCTAGCAACTGAAACTAACACAGCTCACTTTTTGTATAAACTTTAAGCAGTCCTAACAGGAAAATTTTATGAGTTTTTGCATGATCATGTTGATTGTCTTGTTAATAATAAAGAGTTATATGTGAGTCATTTCTGGACATTCGTTATATAAACAGGCTAGTTCTGTTCACAGAGAAAATATGCTACTGAGTGAGGTAGCTACACAGTTTGGATAACGTAGCTATGGGCTTGTGTTTAGGAGATGACAGATTAGAATCCACAGTCAGTAGCCCTGCAGATGGTTTTCCACAGTTCATTTTCACACCAGGCAAATGCTGTGGCTATTATCTTAATTAACGTCAAGCTCACTGCCTTCCCAGTCCTATTCCATCATCACCATACAACTCGTCTGTGATGGCGCGGCATAAAATCCATAGGCAAAAAAAAGTAAACTAAAACACTAACCACAAGCTAACTTCAAACATTTCGTGTAACCATGATGTTTAGTTTTCAAGAGACTGTCAGAATGTATCCACACCATTGGCAAAGTCAATGTTAAAATACAAAATCATAAACTACTTTTCCTCAGAATGAGGATGCCCTAAAATGTGTGCTTTAACATATAAAATAGTTTCCTGAAAAAACCATTAGTTATTTAAAAGAAATTACATTTTTTTTTGCAGGAAACTGAATTTTAAGTTCACATGGCAGGCTTCAATTTTTACAATAGTGTTCAGTCAAGAAGATAAAAAAAATGAGAGTGAATTCTTGATTTTAAGCACATACAATATCTAAAAGTTCAGTACATACCTACCTACACATAAATGAGTGCAATTTTGAAATAGCGGAATATGGTAAAATCAAAACAAGTCTCTGCATGAATCGAACATCTCGCATATACCCATTTCAGGTTTCAGCCCAATTGGTCCACAAGTTTTGCCATGGTTCCACAAGAAACATATCATCTCATTTTTAAGCCATGAAGCAATTTCTGAAATAATAATTTGTTTACTGTAAACTCCCAATATATTAAGATTTAAAAAACTTATAAACCAAAAATTTATCCCTGAGTTGATATATTCTTAACAAAATTTGGTTGAAATACCCATACAAATTCTGTTATAAGTGTACAACAACAAAATAATTTCTCATGCAATAGTGTTCAGTCAAGAAGATGAAAAAGGAAAGAAAAGAAAAAAACCAGAGTGAATTTGCAAAGAGACAAATAGATTTCTATGAATTGGTCATTATCCAATCAGAGATCATTGAAAATGTATTTCTTTAATCTTCTTGTATCCCACTTCAGCCTTGGTTGGCTGATTTTCTTTCGGCAGGTATGGTCTAATTTAGGACAATTGTGGTTCTTATTCAATGATCTTCTTATGCAACATTTACAACTGATCTTTATGATGGAGAACAACCAGCTGAATCAAAGATTTCCTACTGCTTTCTTCCCAAGTTCAAGTTTTCCAATTGCATTTAATGATTACCATCTCTTGTTAGATGATAATCTAAATCAGGTTCCCATGTTCAAGTTTTCCAATTGCATTTAATGATCATCTCTTGTTAGATGATAATCTAAATCAGTCTTTTTATGTTATTTAACAGTTTACAATCAAGTTAATTAAGGTAAGAAAATAACATTCTTGAATCAAACAAAGTATAGCATTTTTTTTTTTTTTGCTATTGGCTTTACGTCGCACCGACACAGGCAGGTCTTATGGCGACGATGGGACCGGAAAGGGCTATGAGTGGGAAGGAAGCGGCCATGGCCTTAATTAAGGTACAGCCCCAGCATTTGCCTGGTGTGAGAATGGGAAACCACGGAAAACCATCTTCAGGGCTGCCGACAGTGGGGTTCGAACCCACTATCTCCTGAATACTGGATACTGACCACACTTAAGCAACTGCAGCTATCACGCTCGGTAGTATAGCATTTACATATCTGCCAACTTTACAAAACCAAAAATCAGGAGATTTTGATTTTTAAATCAGGAAAAATCAGGAGAAATCAGGAGATACAATTGGTCAAAATTGCTTATTCTACATGTCTTGCGCAACACAGTACTACGATATATTTATAACACTTATTGTCTCAAAGCCCGACTGTTGCTATACGAGGCTACAAGGCTAAAAATTACACATCTCTATTCCCTCACAGGAAGTGCGTGAGTGGGATGATCGGTCTCTGATAAGCCTACCGAAAATAGTATGAACTCATGCTCCAGATGTGTGAATCAGTCATGCACTTAGCAAATGCATAGATTAATATATTGCATCAAGCACCCGCGCAATTATGCGAAGCGCAATGCTATTTGGATCAAATAACTAGCTGATGTACCCGTGCTTCACTACGGAATTCTCAGGAAGACTGTCCTTATAGTTTTCCCAACTGAAGTCAACATTTCATTACGACAACGCCAGTATGAATGTCGTGATTAAAAGCAATGATTTCATACGAAATATTCGATAAAATGAAAACAGCACATTTTCTCACTTTTAGCGAAAGGTACTACAGTGTCAATCTAACAGTTCAAAGTTTCAGAGCTAGAATGACCAGGCTGCAGACAGCCGCAAACACTCTTGTGTAATTATTCTGTTTAAGTGTGCACACTGTTCATTCAAATCACTACCTCCGAGTAGGGATCGAATAGCTGGAATACTATGATGATCCAGTGTGTAACGTACCAGTAGTATCAGAAAATTTATAAACCAGAAGAATGGCATGCTAAAGAAGAGAGATCTAACTCCCCACTCCCCAGCTTCTTCCCGCCAGTATTCAGGCAGGCTGTTATACTTGAAACCCAGCAGTAATCCCGTCTATCGTAGATAAATGGCAGCAGAATACACAAAGCACATCACAACAAACAATGGTCAATGTAATGCTATTGTTGATCAATTTTATGAGCTTTCTATATTGGAGGCCTTCACATTTAGTTTTCTTCTGAATATGTGATATTAGAGCATCTAATGTAAAGTGAGTCGTCCTTTCTTTCATGACTCCCTCTTGTGGTATTATTCAAGCGATCGTTCCTTCATGACTTTCTTCATTATTATAATCTTCAAAATTTAATCACCATCACCACCAATATTATTGTAGTCAGAACAGTAAAACTGAATAAGCAAATTATCACAAAAATAATTTATTCTATTATTACCACCTATTCAATACAAGCCACGTGCTTCGTGGATGAAATCTACATAATACTATATACACTTCTCAGGGACATGTTTCGCCCCTTGTTAACGGCATCATCAGCCTGTAGGTAACCTTAAGGTCAAATGTCTGAAACATTATCTATTCATATATGGATTACAATGAAAAGTATGTTACACATTAATCCATGTATGAATAGATAATGTTTCAGACATATGAACTTAAGGTTACCTAAAGGTTGATGATGCCCTTAACAAGGGGCAAAAAATGTCCCTGAGAAGTGTAAGTTATACGAATCAATCATGAGAAGTGTCTCTTGCAAAACTGAATAAGACAAATAATCGGAAATTGCATTCTCTGTAACTTTTGTTATGTAGTATTTTTCAATATGACCACTAAGATAGGTAATTTTTAAAAAATGTTGGCACCTTCCCCTAAACTACCATTTTGAACAGAGTGAATAAAATTATTTATAGCATAGACTGTAGTTCCTTATTCCCTGACTTTACATACAATTCTGTTCACCCATTTTCTCGTACATCGGCGCTGATATGGACTTAGCAAAAAAAAAAAAAAAAAATCTAAATTCATGAATATCTCTGTTATCACAGCCGGTACGGTAAAAATGTATAAGACATAAATGATAGGAAATTTAATAATATATAACTTTAGTTATGTAGTATTTATAATTAGGGCCAATAATAACATAAATATTTGAGAATTAAATTTTAGGCCTTCCCCTAAACTACCATTTCACTCAGCGCGAATAACATTATTTATGGCCTAGATTGTAGCAACTTATTCCCCGACGTTATATACCGATTTTCATTAAATTCTCTTCAGCCGTTTTCTCGTGATGAGCCTGCGCACGTACAGACAGACAGACAGACAGACAGAAATTACGGAAAATTAAAACTTATTTCTCCTTGTTAATATGGCCACGACCGGTACGGAAATATCATTCTTTTTAAATTCTGAGCAATGTACAGACAAAACATTTTATTTATATTGAGATAATTTAAAATTAGTCAGAATTGTCTCCAAATGGCTTCTAAAATCTCTAGAAAAGTCACCCGTCGTTATCATTGAAATTATGTCACTATATTACTAAGAAAGCGACTAGTCTCTAGAATCGACCAAAGAGGATGGAATCGACTAGACTGACGTGAACGAACACGAACATAGCACGCGAGAACGAGAGATTGACAATCGATATGCGCGTCGCGATATACAGGTTTCAATAAACATCGCACATTCGCGCACATTTCTCGCATTAATAAACTTCGATATTTCGTTTGAAAGCGGCCATTGAGCGAAGGACTTCCGGCCACTGACGTAAAAAAGCTGAAATGGAGGGATTTGAAAACAAATGTTTGAAGTTCACCAAAAAATCGGGAGAAAAGATAGAATATTCGGGAGGCGGGAAAAACTGTCGAAAATCGGGAGTCTCCCGCCTGAATCGGGAAAGTTGGCAGGTATGCATTTAACATCAATACTGAATAAACATACATTTTTGTTCACATGAAGATTGAAGTAAGATACTCCGTGAGGAAGAGAAAAGTGCAGTACATCAGTGCCCAAAAAGCGTTGATTATGAACACATTTGTTTTGGCCCGACTCATTCTCGAAATTAAAAAGAGATTAAATCTCTTTTGGTATACCATTGTTACATTTCTCCTTCCTCATATCGTGATCTATTTTTATAGAAGTAATGGAGCTGGCATGAGAAAACTTGTTTCATTATTAGCTCCATGAACAAGATTAAATGTGAAGCCTTTAGAGGCATTATAGTCTTGTTACATATCCTGAAGCAGCTGGAAAAGATAATAGGGAAGACACTAGGAAAAGAAGTAGAACCTATACTAGAAGACCACCACCACAAAAGGCTAGGAATATTTGTTGTTAAAATACAAATAGGTGGTTTAATCAGGCTCAGTTTGGTGGTATTTGAAGGGGCTCAAATATGCCAGCATCACATTTTTATTTAAATTCTAGCACCCATCTCCAAAAACCATTAAAGTAGTTACTAGGGCATAAAAACAATACTATTATTATTAGACACAAGCACAACCGCAGTTCAGCCCACACTGAAGTCAAAATTAGAAATCTGATTCAACAGTGATGGCAATAATAATTGCCTCTAATCATCCTCTCTGTCAAGGTTCATCTCGCTTGCACCATTAATGTGTATTAATAACGATTTTCACCCTAATCAACCCAGCTGTATCATAATCAGCATGCGAACCCTCCAGACTGTATGCTTGAAAAGTTCCTTAAACAAGTATAATTGCAATTATCTGGCAAAATGTTAAGAGTTAAGAAGAAAATACGTATGGACATCTTTGTAGGAAATTTAATTTTAAATGGTTTATATGTTCCTTCCTTGATATGACTAATATTTTACCCAATACATTGGTTATTGGAAAAAACCTGTGCCAAAACTCACGAGACATACTCCCCACCCCTGGAAAACTCCTAGACTAAGGAGAAAATGCACATGAACTTTTCTTGTAGAAAACTGAATTCTACGTAGATTTTTAATACAACTAACAGTTCAGACAGCAAATACAACCTCTGCTACCAATTTGGTACCTCAGCTACAGCAGTAACAATAAACAAGGCACGAACAGAGTTAAAGGGGGAAGGTAAGAGCAAACTACACAATATAAGAAATCACTACACACTCGGAACAGTAGCTGGCATTACGCGATCTCCAACAAAACATGTATGTAAACATCAGTAGGGCCAACTAGTGAACAACAAACCGGGAAGGCCTGGACATGGCTTAGATAGCGGATTCCGAAATAAATGGCCATGATCCTTAGATCTGAAGAATATTATTTACCAAATAATTTTACAAATACATTTCACATACAATTCCGAGGTGCGAGCTATAAGTTCAGTGATGTACATAGCTTATTTCGTAGCAGTGTAAATTCAAATCTCAAATCAACTATACATCTATTTACCAATGTAGTTGTACAATGCAATATACAGTGATGTGAAAAAGGTTATCCAAAACTTAGCGTACCTAAGGTGATACAGAACTACCAGAGGCAAACCCCAAGGGAAATAATATTAAACTACACTCTACATATTTTAGTGAAACAAGAAATGGGAATGCCTCGGAAACGAACAGGTAAGCCTAGCTGAAAAACTAAAGCGTCATACGTAACTAATTTGGTGAATCTAGGCGAGGTTAGGGCAGACTCCTGTATGAAAAGCAAATCGGAACATTACGGAAATTTTAGCAGGAACGGAATTCAAGAGTGCTTACCCGAGGAGAGTGCCATCCCGGAAACTGGGGGACATCATCCAGGAAAGTCTCAGATACAAAATTTCTTACTTGCTCTATTTTTATTAAAACTACCTGCTACCCTGACAAGCCAACATAATTATATACAGCCAATAATAATCTGGAAGAAATAAGCTTTCTAATGGTGAAAGAATATTGTAATCGGCTTAGCGGTTCCAAAGATTACCCTTCACCTAAAAACCAACTTACAAACTTTCTCTTTTTATATTATTAATATGGATTATAATATTTTTAGAATGGATATGTCTTATGGTACTGTTCCAAGGATGAATGTGTGTGTTTCGCAAGGTTTAACCCATTAACTGGGGAGCACACGAAGCAGTAACTCCATTCTGATGGGGACAAATTTTTGTAACTCGAAAAATATTCACACTCACTCCATAGGCTTCTTAGGGATATGAAGTTCCGTGCCGATCTCTCAATCCTCTTCCATCCTTTGCGATCTTGAGCCTGCTCTTCCCAGTTATCAATTTGGAGAGTCCAGCATACCCTGTTGATCTCTTTCTTCCAGGTGCTTCAGGGTCTCGAAGTTCTTTTCCCATTAACAGATCCCTTGTATAGATCTACTGGTGCTCTGTTATTTTGCATCCTTAGTACATGTCCATCCCAGCGCAATTTGTTGGATTCTATCACACTCATTATAGTGTGTTGTTGAGAGAGGGTGTATATCTCATAATTAGATCTTTTCTGCCAGCTTTGAGAGATAGGATCATACCATGGGACAAATATTTTTCTATAAACTTTATTCTCAAAGACTTGAAACTGCTGCTGCTCTTTCTTGGTTATACTCCATGTCTCGGAACCATACAAAAGTAATGGTAGAATGATTGTATTGTATATAATCATTTTTCAATCCTTGTTAAAAACTTTTAAGCCTAATATAGAGCTCATACTGTATAGTGAAACGCCTTATTTGCATTCTTAATTCTAGCTTCGTGTTCCTGTTGCCTTCAGTTTTGCTCATCAATTAATACAACAAGGAATTTAAACTCCTCTACTCTTTTAAATACATATTTCCCAATCTTCAAAGGCAATCTGTCAACTTCCTCATGATACGGTCTCTGTACAATCATGTAATGTGTCTTAATCGTTTACCTGTAAGCCAATTTTTGCTGCCATTTTCTCTAGTTCCATAAATAACTGCCTAATTTCTAATTCACTGCGGCAAATAAGAATAATATCATCCGCATATGCAAAAAATTTATGTTGTCTCCCCAATATGATGCCAGCAAGTACAAGAGCTAATTTCCTGATAATCTTCTCCAGTGCAATGTTGAATAGAAGAAGAGATAGTGCATCCCCTTGTCTCAGTCCAGTTTTATTCTGGAAGAAACTTGATTTTCTGCCCTTGGGCAAAACACAGCTAACATTACCATCCATACACAGTTTGCACACGTTAATTTTATGGGAAAGCCAAACTCCATCATGATGTTCCACAGCCCTTCTCTATGGATTGAGTTATATGCCTTGAAGAAATCAATGAAGAGATAATGAACCAACTCCTTGTGTTCCAACACCTTATCATTAATAGTCTTAATTACAAATATGTTGTCTGTAGTGGATCTGTTACTACAAAAACTGTTCTGATAATCCACAATAACATTTTCAGCAAATGGTTTTAAACGCTGTAAAAGAATGACAGAATTTCGTAGGCTGTGTTTACAAGAGATATACCATGATAATTTTGAAGCTCTCCCTTATCCCTTCTGTATAGTTCCTCAACATCTACATTCTTAGACTGTAGACACTTCTTTCGCCATACTGCCACTTCATTAACTGCATCCTGACGTGCCTCATCGAACCATTTCTTTTTCTTACTAACACCTTTTGGTATCACTTTCATTGTTATTGGTGTCACGATTTGTTTCGCGTTACTCCACATTTGTTCACAAACTTAGTCATTTGTTTCATCAATGTCTTCTGTAGGATCCTCTCCCAGAATATCAAATCTGTTTGTAATTTCCACATTATACTTTCACCTTCATTCCGCCTGCTTCAGTTTCAGTGTTAACTTTGCATCTTTCCTCAGTCTGTGACTTACAAGAGGTTTTTAATTTAATTTTAATCAAATAAATTCAAGAAACCATAGAAATGTTGAAATACTTGATAATATGCTACATACCGTACATCCTAATTCTGACATAGAAATTTGTTTATTCGCCCATTCATTAATATTTAGGGGCGTTTTAGTTTTTGAGCAAAAACGACCAAAGTCTCGTACTAGCTTATGTATATTACAAATATAAATTTCTTCTCAGAATATCTTTATTTTCATATTAATTTCAGGATTTTTTTTTTAAATGTACACTATAAATACATTTTATCATAAACTAATCTACTAATTTCTAAAATAAATGCCTTAGGTGAGAGTGAGTACTTACAATTGTAGCCTGGTTCTAACAGTTTTCTACAAATTACTTCTTTATCACAATGAATTTACACATCGGGACTGATTTCACTAATTATATTATTTACATTTTTGCACAGTTTGCCTCTCGCACACTGTTTTTACACTTCTTGTATGTGATAAGCACGGAACTGCAGGGAGAGCGACATCACAGTCGCTACACCTGTGGATTGTTTCAAGTCTCTTTTCTCCAGACACACCACGCTCCTCTTCACATCATGCTGCCTTTTTCCCGGTGGTGGATTCACATCAGGAAAATGCCTACCGCTGAATCTTTGTGAGAGCAGCAGGAAGAGGTCTAAGTGAAAGGACAGGCATAGATTCAGCGGGGGTTGATCCTGTGTACTTTTCGAGGATTTTATCAATGATGTGTATTCTGAAGTGCAGATGATTGAATTTTCCTCCATGCTGTCAGAAAATGATGAATGAATTGAATGCTAGGAGGTCCAGAAGATGCCGGAAAATATTATGGTAGTATTTCTTCATCCGTTTCCTTGCTGTGGAGTACGTAATGACTTACTGATCGGAAAGATTAACTCTCCCCATGGAATCATTGTAGTCAATGCAAACTACAGGTTTCTCTTTAGTTTTGTCCTGTCCTCCAATAGGGACAGTTCGCATTTCTGCATCGTGGATACTACTGAGCACGCAAACAACTCTTGTCCTTCCATTTTAGGACCCTAAGTTTCTTTTGATAAGCAGCTGTTACCTCTCCTTTTTCAGCTTAGGGACATTTTTCTGGTTGGTTCTTATTGTACCCACTGCATCAGTATCAAGGTCATTTAGCAGGTCGCATAATTCAGGGCTGCTTTCACTCCTATCAGGTATCCTTGTTTCAGTAGATTATCTGCCAGAGTACACACAATTCTCATCGGCTTAGAAGACTGTGACACATCGATGTCATGGACTTCATTGTTGAGTTCTGTTGATTTTCCAGTGTACCATAACATACTCCACACATAACCCATTTACACTTCGCAAATTTTGTAAGATTCCTTTCAGAACCGAGACCTTTTGTTTGGATTGTATACCTTCCAACCAAGGCGACCTTTCCATAGAGGCAGGCTTTCGTCTATGGATAGCTTGTCATCCGGGATGTAAGCCTCTTGAAACATTTTCACAAACTGATCGAAGACTGGATTTACATTGTACAGTTTGGGAGCCATCTTCCCATCATATGCCTCATTGTCAGAAAAACGGACAAATTTTAGTAAAGGAAAACCTCTTTTCCGTCAGAATGTCATAAAATGTGGGCAGGGCCAGTAACTTGTTACGAGAAAAATAATGTCCCATCGTAGGTTTGTGGATAATCCCTTGAAGAAGCAAAGGCCTGCATAAAAGTTTTATTTCATTCTTATTTGTAGGAATCCAGTCTTTTTCCCCTACTCCTCCATTCTATTTTGCTCATCAGTGTTTTCCCACAAATTTTCTGTTGAGCATAAATATTACTTTGCTCAGCAATATACTGACAGATAGAATCATCCACAAACAGTTCGTAAATATACTCTGGAGTCTTTACATCCAAGAACTGTCCTTCTACTCCAGGAATGAATTTTGCTGGAAATCTACTTCTTTTCTAGCTATATTCTATCCACGTAATAGGCCCCGACATATTGCTGTCGTTTGAGTCTGCCTGTGTATCTCCATTGTCACTGACGTCACCCGAGGTGTCACTTTCGAGCCCGCAACCATTCGCTGTGATAGCATCAGAATGCTGTCCTGTACTTGTGTCTCCTTTACCAGAGAATGAATTATCTTCACTATCTGAATTCGTCGTCCTCGTCGCTAAACTCCAACATTTCATGTACAAGTGAGCACAAGTTGTCATCACATAATTCTTAACTCAACATCGTTTAGAAGACATTATTATGACTGAAAAGTACTCTAATGAAACAACAGAAGTGCAATGCATCTGTAAATTCAAATTCACTCTTCGCCGTAATTACTCCTTTTCACACCGATATACTATACAGTTCCCAGTCTCATAAAACACTAAAGCATTCGAGTAAGCACGTAGTAAGAACACATCTGATTACTTCCCGCGTGAGATGAACACACAGCGCGCTTTTGCACGGAAGCAAATTTTGTTAAATGACATACAGCTCTGTCCACTCTGTTTCTATCAACCGGAAGTTCTTACTAAAAATACCACCTGATGACAGGGGCATGCAGATAACGAAGAACAAATTTCATAACTCTGGATAAGCTCCGAGTCGAGGAAGAAAATAAAACAGCAGCGTATGATTGAAGTCGCTCTCCCCACCTGGCTGGTTATTTCCTCGAGCGACTTCAGTCAGGCTCCCCAGTATATGGGTTAATAAAAAGGCCAAATGTTTTTGGTTGTAAATCACATTAACTATATTTTCATGGTTTTCGGAGAATCCAAGGTGGCAGAATTTTGTCCTGCATGAGGAGTTCTATGTGCCAGTAAATCTATCAACAAAAGGCTGATGTATATGAGCACTTTCAAATACCACCGGCCTGAGTCAGGATAAAATCGGCCAAGTTAGGCTCAGAAGGCCAGCGCTCCACCATATGAGCTACTCAACCTGGCTTTGTAAGATTTGAAGGTACCAACCTTCTTGACTAAAACTTAAGATACAACACCATAAAATTTATACAGTAATTGTATCAAAATAAGTAATGAAAGATCAAAATGAAAGGAGTCTAGTGAGATAGTGCATTGCTATCTCTCCTAAGGAGAAGATTGTAAAATCCATAGATAATTTTAATGCATTTGACAAAACTGTTAACACTTTAAAACCTTTAGTACATGCCAGGTATAATAAATATTAGCCCCACTTATTAGTTTTCCAATTAATATTTTGGAAAGTAAAGTAATATCAGTGATTTTATGATTTACTACATAACATGCGCTGAAGTAATCAGTGATTTAATGATTTGGTACATAATGTGTACAGAGAAGTAATCAAGTAAGAATACTTGACAAAACAACGTTAATTTTTAAATGCTTCACCACTTAGGAGCAACAGTCAATGGTATTCTCCAGGAAAGTTGAAATGAGTTACTTGTATCACATTGCTCATAGAGTCAATAAGTTTTTTCTTGAACAAATTACTTTATTATTCACTACCACAACAATAAAAGTCTTTTAAGAAGACGAGATCTATTCACCTCTAAGCAACATGGACATACAGCTCTTAAATACCAGTGTATTAAATTTCAATCTACGACTAACATCGTCGACAGATGTCTCAGAATTTCTAAGATGAAAATTCTAAGCACTTTGTCATACAGGAAAATATAGGAAGGAAAAAAAAAAACCCATTCAGATATGGATAACTTTAATAAAATAATCAAAGAAATAAAACAAAGGAGGGAGAAAATTGATGTAAAAATGAAGTACCAAAATAAACATGTCACAAAATGGTAGAAACACAATATAAAAAATGGTGACAATAATGGGAATCAATCTACAAACTCCAAGACTAGTAGTAGTTTTGAATCTATAATTTTAAGGGAAAATTCAACTTTTTCATGTAACATTTTATTAATGGTGAAGGATGAATACTCCAAGTAGTTGAACTTTCATGATATCTGTAAGTTGCATCCAACAAAACCAAATGTCAATAAGTGAAAGCAATACAATCCATTAAACCATCTGTATTTCCTGCTTTCACAGCTTTATATAACAATATTTTGAAAAGCCCACCTTTTTATTCTACAAAAAAAAAACAACAAAATAACCAAAGTAACAACTTTTAAGCTGTTGGCTTTCAACCTCTATATCACGCCGCCTTTGAATACTTCAGAAACAAATTACCGTATGTTCTCACATAATTAACACAGCTCAATTTCCTTGGTTCAAAGAGTGGAAAAAGAAAGGTTTGCATATTTTCTCGATGATTTACTGCACAGTTTGGATGAGTTTCAAAATAAAGATGTCAAGTAGCAGCCTTCCTATTGTGAAACCTGGCTTTCCAAATTCTGTGCAACTTCCTGTTCCACTGCATTTGTTTAATGAATGAATCAGCGCAGGCCTGACCAGTCACATTCTATTCCAGTCTGGTAGAAAAATGTTTTATGAGTGTTTTGAGTGCTTGACTGTTCTGTGATCTCAAAAATGTTTGTTAATCCATAAGGAGGGAGTATTCAAGTGATACTGTATCATATAAACTTGCAGTTATAAGTTACACCAAAACAGAATGGTAAAAGGGCAATGGGCTGTAGGTATTCCATGTGTGAGTGCAACAGGGGCTACTGGTGGTAACAGAAAAATGCACTTCAAGCGATCAACAAGTCTTACAAAGCATTTTGCAACCCAAAAAGTGGTAAGCTTCCACAAGTAGAGGAGGATCTGCAGATGTATATGTTTTCTTTATGGAACAATGGATATACCATTTCTCAAAAAATGTCTTATTTTAAAGGATAAGAAAGAGCTGCAGCACAAGGAATCAATCTCGGATTTTATGGTTAGCCGAGGCTGGAAAATTAACTTTATGAAGATACATGGACTTCCTCTTTGATGAAGATCATTAAGCCGAATGATTTCAACAAAAAATGTCACAGATTTTCAATGATTTGTAATTGGGAAGCAGAAAGTGAAGAAATATTTGCTTTCCCAAACACGAAACACAGATCCAATGCCAATCAGTATGGATATGTCACAAAGTTCAACAATCGATACGAAAGGGGTATCGAGTGTTATTGTACTGGAAGCAAAAAGCTATGTACTACAATGCTTGCTGTAATATCTGATGGCAGAAAGCTTCAAACTTACGTTGTTCTGAAACAAAGACGAAAAAAATAAAATTTCCGTGAGGGATTCACGTTCGTATCTAAGAAAAAGGGTGGATGAACACGTCACTTGTACAAGATTGGATACAAACAGTTCGGGGAAATAGAGCGGGTGTTCTCCTTTGACGCCAGCTTTCTTTCCTTTTCATCATGTCACCATGAAAATCAAGAAATTACTGAAAAATTATGAAAACTGATTTGGCAGCGATTCCTAGTGGATTCACATCAGTAATTCAGCCCTTGAATGATTAAATAAATAAATAAACCATTTAAGGACAATGTATGAGAACTATCAGTGCTGGATAATGGAAAGTATGCACATACTTGCTCCAACCGGCAAGATTTGGAAACCATCTGCGGAACGCCTTCATGAGTGGATATCACACGCTTAGGACAGGATTTCTTTGCAGGTGATAAAAAAGAGCTTAGGGAAAATGGGAATCTCGAATATGTTAAGACAGGAGTGATGATAACTACTTATGGAGGGATGTGAGCAGTGATAACAGCAGCAATTCTTCCTGCAATGCCGGTAGTGATGTCAAAGGCGGTACCCTATAACAATGAAGACTTTTGCAGGTACGTCATTATTACTTCTGTGATTGGTGCTTTAGCTAATTCATATTTATTGCATTTCAGGTCAAATGATCAGTTCGCAACAGGAAGAATATTTTCCAGAAAACATACTTCAAACCTGTGTACTCAATATGTAAAGTATTGAATTTGTCCCATGTACTCAATTCAACTGTTCAGTAGAAAAGTTATGCCATAATTTTATGTCAAATGAACGAGTTGAACCAATTGTGTGTATGGTATAATGTATAATATATTTTTTAATATCTGAATTCCTTAAATGATTTATGCATCCAAATTCTTCGCTGGTATTTTTTGTAAAAAGTATATTTCAATTATGCGAGAAAATACGTTAATGAATGTTCTGTGTTCAATCTCATTCTAAATTCCTACAAAAATAAGATTCTCATACCAATGTTCAGTATTACAAAGATAACTGGAAATGACTTGTTTTGCATAGTCCAATCTGCATTGAAACAAATTCAATACTTTATATATCCTCATATAAACAGGATGCACCTTGAAAAGGCTGTAATATATTGATCAATTTATCATTGCCAGCACTTCTAAATCAGATAATAAACACCTAATAACTTTTTTAAGTTCAATTGTCTATGCAAAACTCTGTCAATTTAACTTATTAGAGTAGTATTAAGTCAGCTTTTATAATTAAATTAATAATCAGAGGGTGAAGCTGCAAACTTAAAAAGTGGTTTCTGGGTGCTAATCTATGACAAGTGTCGAAGCATAAAACATGTTAGGGAGTTCTGGTTATTGTCCTAGTCCATTAAAATACTTCATGAATCAAATATGACAACATTCATCCTCATTACTCATTCACATATCGAACAAGTCTAGATGCAGGGAGAAGTATATGTAAAGTAACAAATAACAATTTGAGGCCTATTCTGAAGATGAACATGGATCTTCACTGCCTTCAGCAGCTGAGCCTGTTTCTTCCGACACATCGCTTGAACCACCTGCAGCTTCAGAAGTTCCTTGATGAACTGTAAAAGAAAAAAAGAAAAAATAATGAAGTTCTTAATAGGGAAATAAATAATTAGTACAAAAGATAATTTAGGGTTAGATGAGAATGAGGAAATGTGGGAGGGAGGAATCACTGATGCGATTGGTACCTTACTTAAAAACCAAACCCCATGGCGTAACGGCCCTGAAGGGCCATGACCTATCAAGCGACAGCTGCTCAGCCCGAAGGCCTGCAGATTATGAGGTGTTGTATGGTCAGCATGACTAATCCTCTCCACCATTATTCTTGGCTTCCTAGATTGGGGTAACCATCTCATCAGATAGCTCCTCAATTGTAATCACGTAGGCTAACTGGACCTTGAACCAGCCCTCAGATCCAGGTAAAAAT
The DNA here is from genome assembly GCF_040414725.1 of Anabrus simplex. NCBI lineage: Eukaryota > Metazoa > Arthropoda > Insecta > Orthoptera > Tettigoniidae > Anabrus > Anabrus simplex. The sequence goes on from NC_090268.1 coordinate 303,789,796, forward strand.
CCCCGACGTGGTTCGGAATCAAACCCAGGGCCTCCAGGTAAGAGACAGGCACCCTACCCCTATACCGCGGGGCTGCGATATCTTAGTTAACTTGTAATTATTTACAGTACGTGCGGATATACTGTAAGCATCCATCCTGTTGTGTGTAGGGGCTATTGCATCAAGAACATTTATACACTACTTGACCAAAAGTATCAGGACACCCCAACGTAATGCAGAAATGAACCCTTGATGTCATGTGTAACTGTCTCTAATCACCTTCGCCACATTCATCATGTTTGACATCCGCTACGCAACTCCTATCAGCTGTTTTCTCACCTGCAACTTGGATGATGTCCTCGAGCCAGCGACTCTACACTCCTCAAGCATATTCTTGGCATTTCCAGATCAGTGTGTCACGCCTTCCCCTGTACCTCCCCTATATAAACTGCACACAATACCTACCTCGGAGAGACATTCTTCGGCTGTTGGAGAGAGGACAAATATTTATGCTACGCTCGTGTATATTTTTCACATCTGTATGGAACTTCATTTCTGAGCATGAGGTACTATATTCTGAACTCTGCTTTACTTTCTTTTAGAGTGTTGTACTCGATTATGCATCGATTATGCGGCAGCTGGATATCTAATTCCTTTATTCTGAAATAACTGTTTTTATTTTTTTATTTAAGTGATTACGAACTTCCTGAGTGTTGATACCTTTGAAAATTTCTGGAGGTTCAAATTACTCTGTATTCTTCTGCTGTTTAAATGGCCTGCCCCTGGACTTTGTTCACCTCTATCTTATTGCGCAAATATGCATCGGTCTTACACTCAGTGTATTTGGAACTATATTTGTAAATTTGCATTCTACTTTCTAAGCCAGGTCTATTATTTCTGAATGCCTGGATTTGTAATTTTGTAATGCTCTCTTCTTTAATTCATTTTCCTACTTTATGGTCTTTCCTATCTTTCCTAACCTCTTTTATATTTTGTGCAGTTGGTTGGGAATCATTTGTTCTGTTCTTAGTGATTTTGTGAAACTGCTGTTCTGATGTAATCATAAATTGTGCCCTTTTTATTGTAAACTATGTTCTACTCATTGACTTTCTTGATGCCATGCCAGTTTCTACCATTTGTGTCTTACGTCGTCAATAAATTCATTGTTCATCTGACGTTGGCAATTCTGATTTTTCTCCTAGTGTGCTTGTAAACTTCCTCCCTGTATATGCATGCATTGCTCTTTCCCCTCTGGTACCATCCACAGATTACGTCTGGATTGCCCAGCTCTTGTATTATGTTGTTTCCACGATCCCTTATTTATTTTTCTTACATTGTAGCCACCATGACTGTGACAGGAGTTGAAAAGAAAAAGATACAATGGTTGAGCTCCTGCTCATAAGCCAAACATTTCTGTATTCAATGCTAAGCGACGCCACTGCACAGTGGATGACTGGAAACGAGTGATTTGGAGTGATAAATCACGCTATAGCCGGTGGCAATCCAATGGAAGGAGTTGGATTTGGCAAATGCCTGGAGAACGTTACCTGCAATCATGTTTAGTGCGTGGTCTGTGAGGGAATGGTTCATGGACAGTAACATCCCTTAAATGGACTGGCCTGCCCAGAGTCTCATCCTGAACCCAATGGAACCCCGTTAGAGTGAGTTAGAACATCAACTTTGCTCCATACCCAAGCATCCAACATCAATACCTTCAGTGCTTTCGGCTCTTGAGGAAGATAGGTTACCATTCCTCCACAGACATTTAGACACCTCAATGAGAGTGTCCCCAGCAGAGTTAAAGCTGTAATAAAGGCAAAGGGTGGACCCACCCCATATTCACATCCAAAATAGGGAATGTGACATAGGTAAAGTCCAAGTGCAATTTAGGATAGGTGTCTGGATACTTTTGGTCAGGTAGTGTATGTGGATTCTCAGCATCCCAACACACAGATGTGTCTCAACTCTAAAGCCCCTTTCACACGAACCACTGCTTTCCATGCCACTCCACTCCACCAGATGTGTAGAAAAAGGCCTGTAGCATTCACGAGACACTTCGTGTGGTGCAACCTCCCTCCATTCTCGTCAACAGCAGACTGCTGTCAACCGGCCTGAAGTGTCTTCCACTCTTGGCGACCGAAAGCTCACTAAATCAGATTAGTTCGTTCAGACAGTCAACAATGTGTGAGTTACAAGTTTGAAGTTTTTGTCTGAAAATGTCAGTGGAATACATTTTCTCATGTTGGTGACCTAGAGCTGTGAACTTCCTTCAAAGATTGAGAACAATTCATCAAGCGAATTCCCATTCATACGAAAGTAATTAAAGAACTTTTTTTGATCACTGGTATATTCATCTAGAAAAAACGAACCCCTCGTCCTAGGCAACATGAATTTAATGGATGGACCCAATTACCCTTAATACTCTTCTTTCTCCTCAATCTTCTTTTCGTAAGAATATAAATCCCAAGGATAACATTTGCGTCCATGGTCCCAAGACAAACTGAGATGCAAAATATATGATGGGGACTAGAAGTTTCCGGCAAGTTTTTGGAAGTGGAGAGCAAGGAAAAGCAGAGTGTCTGAGAAGTGGAGTGGAGTGGAAAGAAGTGGATCATGTGAAAGGAGCCTCAAAGGTTGCTTTAGCAGTCAGAGCTCAAATTAATATTTTACCAATATGTCAATTTTGTATACTAATCAGGAACATTTTTTTTTTTTCTTTTTGCTAGTTGCTTTACGTTGCACCGACACAGATAGGTCTTATGGCGACGATGGGACAGGAAAGGGCTAGGAGTGGGAAGGAAGCGGCCGTGGCCTTAATTAAGGTACAGCCCCAGCATTTGCCTGGTGTGAAAACGGGAAACCACGGGAAACCATTTTCAGGGCTGCCGACAGTGGGGTTCGAACCTACTATCTCCCGAATACTAGATACTGGCCGCACTTAAGCGACTGCAGCTATCGAGCTCGGTAATCAGGAACATTTTCACTAGAAGTAGGCATAGTGAATATGACTAACTTCAATTCTTCTCCATCCATTGTATGCTTTTTCTAGGTATGCTGGAATCATGGGATGGTTTTTGTCATGTGATTGTACAAAACACTGAGTTAGAACTGCAAGATTTTCCTCTGAATTTACAGATCTAGACCTAAAAAAAAAAAGTTCACAACTGACCCAATCTGCTGAAGCCTTTTACTTACTTGCAGATACCAGATGGAGTACAGCTGAACAATTCAGAATTTTTTTTACAAGTAACTCTACATCACCGTAACAATGGTCATGTTTTCACTGAAGTACAAAAACATGCTCTGTATGTAGAAAACATTCTGCTCTTCAATGTACCCAGCTCACTACTCACTACTGATCCAACTAGGTATAATGCTAAACATGAAAAAGTAACACCAACAAAAACAACTTCAAATTCTAACGTCAAGTGACTTACAGGTCACTCTGTACTTCAAAAGGTTTTGTAGTAGTTCTGCAACTCTTGAGCTGCAGTACACGGGTATGCCTCATAATGTGCAGGTGTGATGGAACATTTACCTGTTATTGTAAGAAATTACTTGTTGAGTTTATAATTTAGTGTGTTTCACATTCTTTTGATTCTCTGTCACTGCACAGATCAAGTAGGAGAGCACTTGTTTAATCTGTATTACATGCTGCAAATTTTGATATATCTGAAGGAATTAAATGGAATTTATTTAGTCAAATTTTTTATATCAAAATATTGATACATTTGTATTTCTCGTCTCTACCACTCCACTATGCGGTTTCTTTCCTACACTTGCTGCATGTTTTGTGCATGTGCTTTACCATAAACAGTGAGGATTGGCAAAACATTTCCTGCCTTTTATTATATTATGTTGATTTAATATCTGGGACTGTCTGTCAGTGCCTTTTCAACTTTATGACTATTCTCGCACTGGCGGGGACCCGTCCACTGCTAGACTTTACTTTAAATGTCTGAATTTATCTTCCCCGTCTTCCTTCCGAATGGTATAGTCCCCACACCTTATGATTATTTCAATTCTATTACAGCTGTGCTCAGAATTAGTCAGAAAATTGAGACTGATAGCCAGTCTTGCTATTTTCTATTACTACGGTATGCAGCAAAACAACCCCCTGTGGGTGGGCGACAGTAGAATAACACCCATGGTATCCCCTGCCTGTCATAAGAGGCAGCTAAAAGAGGCCCCAGGGGCTCTTAACTTGAGAGCATGTAGGCAACCATGGGCCCCTTAGCTGAATCCTGATATTGCTTCCACTTACTTGTGCCAGGTTCCTCACTTTAATCTAACCTATCTGACCTCCCAGGGTCAACTCTTGTTGTTTCCCGACCCTAACAGTATTAGGTTTGTGACAAAAGGTCTGCATTTCCTGTTTACAGTCGGCTGAATGAAGGTAGTCGTATAGTTAAGTCCTACTACGCTAGTGAGAGTGTGACCTGACCAACTCTAGACAGTCTGAGCAAACTCACCACATTTGGTCCAAATGATTTATATTTGCTGTCACTACGACATTCATTGCAAACAAGGAACAGGAGCCCCAAAACAGAGTGAAAGCATAACTTGAAAGGAAGGAATATGGATTACTTAATTATGAAAGGATGAAGAGCGGAATTCTTGCTAGTAACAAATGCAAATGGTTAAAACGTACGATATGTGCAATGTAAATGTTGTACTTCCTTACTGATGTTTCCATCTACTAGCTCACATATGAAATCACAGTTACGTAAAGTGCAACTGAATACAGTGCACCCATCAAATACAATACTACAAAACATTACACAGAAGTATGTCAAAATGTGTGCAACAGATCTCCGTCCCATTTCGGTTGTTTAGGGGAACAGGTTCCTAGATCTATGTCAAAAAACAAGTTTTGTTGGTGCAGATTGTGGACAAATAAACGTTGCCAATATTCTTACAACAACGCATTTATTAAAAGGTCACCTTTCTTCTGACGATCCCCTTGCACTGTGGAGAAATAACAGCACAGAATATCCAAGAATTGCTCTGCTAGCAAAGAAAATATTGTCTATTCCAGCCTATAATGAGGCAAGTGAAAGAAATTTCAGTTCAGCTGGTAAACTAGTGACAAAAGGAGTTTGCTTAACCGAGGTATAGTAATAGACGCTCTTTTGATTCATGCTGTACTAAAACAGACAACACAAATAACGGTGAATATTTGTGATGATGTGAAAGACAGTAGAAGTTAATGTTCTGTGTCTACCAACATGGAAAGTTGATCTCACAGTGTTTATATTAAGTTTGTTATAACATTAATTCAATGCATATTCCGTTAATCTGCAGGGTGTCCAACATTTTATAGTCAGCCTCGCTCCTTTTAAGTTAGTTCATCGTTAACTTCGTTGATACTGTCCGTTAGCGCATCAGCCTCTTTACCACATACGTGATAATAGCCAACCCGTTCAAAGTTAACCATATGAGGTTTGAATGAAGGTGAGTGAACAAACTAGGTGGTTTGCAGACCTCTCGTGTGCGAATCCTACATAGTGTTTTATTTTTTAAAATTTTCACACCCTTTATGGCCCTTGTCATTCTTTAGTCGATACATTCATTTTTCGAAGTGCTGAACCCCTTCCATTTTCCCTAAACAGCGAGGATAGACAAAACATTCCCTGCCTTTTATTATATTATGTTGCTGCATATATTTTGAAGCACCTCAGTGTAATATTTTGTTAATACCATGTGACACTGTATTTGATAAGCGCACTGGCACTGTATTCAGCTGCACCTTACACGTGTGCTTTCGTATGTGAGGTAGTAGATGCAAACATCAATGAGGAAGAACAACATTTACATGGTCCATATGTTTCAGAATGAGTATTTACCTTCATTCATCACGAGAGAACTTATACCTTTACAGCCAGTATTCGAGAGTGGAAATAAATTCTGTGTTTAGTTTATGACCACGTGTAGGAACTTGTAAATACTAATTTTACCTACAAATTCTCAGAAGTTAATATATTTTGTTTTGCGCAACAAGTGATCTTCTCGATGCTGGAACTATCTATTTTATCACAAGGAAAACCTTAGTTGTCGATGTCTACGGACTTATTTTTCTACGAATTGACTTTGAAATTCGCCTAGTGAAACAATTAACTCATTAGTTCTAGTTTTTACTTTGGAACTTGTACCTTCAACACATTTCATACTACAAGCGAGCATGATCCGTCTTCAAGAACGAGCATCAATGGAGCCTCAACGGGGTACGTGGTTTCATGGTACGGATACAGGGTTCTATGGTGAGGACAGCAGGATTCGTGACTCCATGGTGAGGACATTACTAACGGGTCTTGGAGTATACATCATCCCAGAAAGCTACAACTACTTATAAAATAACAGTGATATGAATCAGATATTGAATTAAAACCAGAATATCAAAGTTAATGACTATTCTAGAAGTAAAATATATCTCTGTACCCACTACTATAGTGTACTACAAATGCCCTGTGTTATCTGCTCATGCTCGTTAAGCTAGCGCTCAAGTGCAGGCATTTCCTGCTCTAATACAAAAGTTTGACATATTGTGAATTCAACTTTACATGGATTTTTACAATTGAAAGGCTGAGCGCAACAGTGGTCTAACCCTCCCCAATGTCGAAATTTAGTTAATTGCGCTATCTGTTATTATTAGCTTTGAACTACATAGAATCGACATATACTGTATAAAGTCATTTTTCGTGTGTTGGCAGCTATGTTATTAATTGCCCTCGAAAGAAAGCACTGAATATTTAGTGCAACTGTGGTCTAAGCAACTTCTGCCTATCAGAATTGGTATATGAGGTCACGTGCACAAACAAACAAAATGGCTGACGGTGTTAGTGTTGTCTATGATGTAAGTGATAGTTCCGACAAAAATTCAATGGAAAAGGACAGTACAAGAAGTCGAAAGAGGACAAGAAATGAAATGTGGGCTAGAAAATGAGGAAGAAAAAAAAAGAAACACTGGAGAACAATGTCAGTCGTAGGGAAAGGCAGTTGCCAAGAGACAACAAGGTTCACCATGCAAATGTGTAAATAAGTGCTAGGAAGGTATCAGTGAGAACGACAGAAACGGAATTTTTGAAAGGTTTTGGTTCGCTCTACAAAATGCATTTATAAGTGGTAGTGTAAAAGTGAGTATTGTAAACAAACGTTATGGTGAAAAAGTAAACAGCAGACGTCAAATTTTCTCGAGAATATTTTGTTTGTGTTCAGGGTTGTGATAGGAAAATTTGTAAAGAAGCCTTTATTTCGTTACTGGGAATAAGTTTTTTTTTTTTGCAAGTTGCTTTACGTCGCACCGACACAGATAGGTCTTATGGCGACGATGGGACAGGAAAGGGCTAGGAGTGGGAAGGAAGCGGCCGTGGCCTTAATTAAGGTACTGGTGTGAAAATGGGAAACCACGGAAAACCATCTTAAGGGCTCCCGACAGTGGGGTTCGACCCATTATCTCCCGAATACTGGATACTGGCCGCACTTAAGCGACTGCAGCTATCGAGCTTGGTACTGGGAATAAGTAATGGTAGACTGAGTCGACGTGTTTCCACAAGACAAGTGGAAGAAACTTCCAAACATGATGGTAGGGGAAAACACAACAGTAGACCTAATAAAACTACTGAAAACCAAGAAAAATATGTTCAGGAACATATTGAGTCTATCCCTAAACGTGCAAATCATTATTCAGTGAAAGTGATCCATCACAGAAGATTAAATGTATCTAGACTTTATTTCTTGTATGTTGAATGGATGAAAACTGAACATAAGAACTAACCTGTCGTGAGTGAGTATATGTATAGACATATTTTCAATACCAAATTTAACCTTTCTTTCCAAAATTCTGCAACTGCCACTTGTAAAACATGTGATGTATTAAATGCTAAGCTAGAGTGTGCAGATGAGGAAGGTAGAATGACATTAAAAGCAGATTTAGAACTGCACCAAAGAAAGGCTACACTGGCCTACGAAAATCTTAAGGATGACATTAAAAGGTCAAGAGAGTCAATGATATGAAGGTTATTACTAGGGCTCAGATGTTAAGGAAAAGTCATATTTTTTCTTTGTTTCTATTTTCTTGCACGATTGGATTTTGGTGCAAATCAGGTGATTATCGTCACAGTTAAGTAATATAAATGCATATTTTGGCTATTTTTTGTCATAAGGTCATATTTTGAGCTATTTTCGTAGAAACGTCATGTTTCGGTCATATTTCGGCGGTTTGACGACAGCTGTAGCTGCGCAAAATTATCTTCAAGTTACCAATATGAACTAGTATTCACAAAACTGTTTCTCGGTATCACATCTGCAGTTAATACAAGTGGAATACTCTGCCTCTTCTATCAAGATTGTGCAGGAATTGTTTTCCAGCACTTTGACAGAAAGTCTGTCATATATTAAGTTGAACTTCGGAATTATATCGAGTGCAATTCATCGTTTAGAAGCTGCTAGCTTAGAAAATCATGCACGTATTGACATTGTGAAAAGTATTGAACTTTCAGTACATTAATCACATGGAATAGTTGGCTACAGTGTAAAACGGAAATTTTAAAACGTGCTTAATCGAAACGACACTTTTCCCTCTGTGTGCAAGATAAATGAAGTTCTTTACCAGTGCATACTCTACAGCAGTGATTTAACATTATTTAAATATGCACCAAAAATGTTTTTTGTCGTAGAAAGGAGCTTCTCTTCGCACAATAACGTGTTAAGTGATAATCGGAGGTCTTTCGCGCCTTATGCTTTGAAGATGAATCTTATACACTCAATTCCACCCGCGGAGAAGAATGAAAAAGGTATGAGAGGTTGCACTATTTGCCCTGCCGCCCTACCATAATGTATTGAAAGACATCTACTTAATTCGTTTCGTGGTGCTCAATTTAATCGTTAACGCATTTGAGTAATATTAATGAAATCTGGACGTTCCAAAATAATTAAAAATAGATTGATTTCTAGTTTTTTCATATTTCAAACCACCAATGTAGGGTGTAAACATGTTTTGACTTTTAAAATATTGTGTGATCTGATAATCTTAGCGAACTTAGTAATTTATAGGCATGTATTGTACCATTTCATTGCCCGATTTGCGTCATGATCGGGAGTTACATCCCTAATACTTGCCATGCATCGCGATAAAAATGACGGAGGTTACATAATGAAAGAGTATATTCTAGAGAGAAAATGCAGATATAACCAGTCAAGTAGGCCATGAGTTGATATTGCGACGATCGGACCTTAGCAATCCAAATGGCCGTGATAAAAGAATCAGATTGTTGTCCCGAGTAAAAAAAAGACGACACTTTTAAAAAAAATCGTATTGATCATCGGAACGAAATTGTGAGCAAGAATTGGTATTCAAGAAAAGAAGAGGTTGAATTCAGAGAAGAAAACTGCTAATAATATAATTACGGCGGTATATAAACCATAAAATACGAATTAAAAGCATCGGGCGTGAAAGAAGTGAAAGGAAAGAGGAAGATATCGCCCATAAGATTTGCCAATACTGTACCATTACGTTACGATTGACGTCAGTTTACATGAATATACATCGGAAGAAAAATGGCGCAGATCAGCTTCAAGCGTTAAGAATGCACGGAATAACTTTTTGTGACAAGTTGACCGCAATTAGGAGGCAGTGCCTGGCGAGATGGAAAGCAAACTCTATGAGAAATGAACCATTATACGTAAAAAAAAAAAAAAAAATTGAAAAACGGTCTATTATTATCTACTTTGGCAAGAAGAGTTTTCGTCGTAAACGGACTGTGAATTGCGATTACTTGACCAGAAGATTAGCTGACATAATCAATATAACCATAATAGGAGCCATACGAAGGAAGAATCCAGAAACAAACTACTGGAAAATACATAAAAACGGCAGGGAAACACGCATAATAGATTTTAAATACTGTACGGAAGAAGAGGTGTTGGGATACGGCATTCGTAAATAAGGCCTACACTGACTTAATAAACGGCCAAATTTTCATCAAATTATACGTATTGCCCATTGATAAGATTTAAAGAACATTATTCAGACAACATAAAAAAGACCAAGGAAGAGCCAGTTTATGAAAATAAAATTGAATCTGAGCAGTATCTTTAGAGGAAAAGAAATATATATACAATTAGAGAAAGTACTTGGAAAAGCTTTATATACTGAAAATTAAGATGTATTCTATCAATCTAATATTGTCTTTTCGTTGCATGGAAACTGGACACGAAATGGAGCTAGCCTAAAGCGATGGAGGGAGGCTGACCAGATCATCGTAAGCTCAAGCCTGAAGACCTAGAGATCCAGCATGACGTGATCCAGTGCAAGGCTAAGCATTCCGAGATGCCGTGACGAGGAAGAAGAAAGCAGAGTCGGACATAACATGGCCAGAGATAAGTAACGTTCTAGTAAATTTAACTATAAAGTATTTCATTTGGTGTAGTATAATTGTAAGAATGCTGAAATGCCAAAGATATGACCTGTTTGTGCCATTGTGTGAATTCTAAGGCATATGCCGGAGAAAATAACCACAGATACGTATTATTTATGTGTAGTAATATACTGCCGTGCTCATAAGTTTGATATGAGGTTAATGTGAGCAGTATCGGGAAGAGAATTGATGTTTTTGAACCTATATGCTTACGAGAACGTCATATATATTAAACTAGGCAAGGCTAAGGTAGTGAAGTGCAATATAATAATAATAAACCTAGGCTACCCAATGACCAGATTGAATAACTAGGCCAATATCGTCTACATTTACGATGAGTTGAAATAAACAGTAGCAGCTTGCGGTGTTTTGAGTAGATATTTAAGTAAAAGGAATGTTTTACTGCGACGTGGTAGACATTACGTGGAATCTGAGTAGAGATATTGTTGTATGCGGAGGAATCACAGTAATTAAATGCATAAATGATAATATGTTGTTGGAGATTTGAGATGTTGAATAGGTATTGTGTAAGTAAATGATTGATGGAAATAGGTGCGAATTTATTCTTAGCTACAGTTATGTTGCGATTGAAAATGAGGCAAGCAGTGAAATTAAGGCCTAGATACGTGAATATATTAAGTGAAGCAGTGAGATTAAATGGTCTATTGGTCGAACTTATATGGAATATGGAGATAGATGGATCGTAATTTACATGTATTTGAAGTGTATATAGAAAAGAGATATAGCCGCCTAGTAATATATTCGTCTCATATAATGAATATATAGCAGTGGAGCACGTGTTAACCTCAAAATGGTAAAATTAGTAGGCAGTAGAAGGAGTAATTTTAATTGAAAATACACATAATAATTAATCGGTCGGTACGATTCTGACAGGTCATGACGGTTGAAGAACATGGCGATGGCATTCGTAAATGAAGATATTTAATTTTATTTTTGGCACACATTTTTAATATATAGGATGTTGGAATTTATATTTATGGTTAGGATTAATTTCTTTTAGATACTTAAAATGGCATTTTGAAGCCATCATTGGAAAGAGTTACTTATCTCATGCCATAAACAAGTAAATACGCAAATTCCCAAACCAATTCCAAAGAGTAGTGCAAATAGACCTAAAGGAAAGAAAGACCACTCCCTCCTTTAATAAAGGGTAAATCCTAGTTGTCCCCATATTGAAATAAAGTGATGAAGTGTGGTCACGCAACAAAATAATAATTGCCCAGATGAATTAAAGATACCTGCCCAATTTTAATTATGTCAATTCGTCAATTTTAGTTGTCAAGAAAAATAATATGTGATTTTTTTGATTTACTTTCCTCTATTACCAAAGATGATCATTATTTTGTTAATTATAATATTGGCATGCTAATAAATTAGTTTTAAGTTTTATTCTAGCGTTTATTTTCAAAGGTAGGAAGATTAGTTGTAAGGATACATTTAGGCTGATATTTCGGAGTCATGATATTTAAAGGCTTATATTAATTCTACGGTAGGATTTCAGAGTAAATGAGTAACACATTGAACTATACACCCTCTTCAACGGAACTTGCGAAGGTAAATAGTATTGTTGAATATATATAGATGTTTTTACCCTGAGATATTGACTTAATATGGACATGCAACCACCGCGTTTGATTGGTATATCCATCCCCGATTTCGCATAGTTAATTAGCAACATGTAAGTGGAAATATTGCACGGGCAACATCATATTAAATTAGTACTACAACTTGAGGTGAAGTATGAGGAAGTACAGCGCGATGGTGATACCTATATTTTTATCAGTCCAACCTGGACCTTGGTAAGAATTAGGACTATGAGGCCACCAATAGGTTGCATTAAATTTGTTGCCCATACATGGGGCAAAATGAAGAGAAAAACACTGTTGCCGCAGGTTGCATTAAATATGGCGGCCCGAACGTGGGGCAAGTTTGAAGAGGTCGGATGAATAATTAGATTCTGGATATACAGAAATTTGATAACTTGATTATGGAGTGAATCTTGAGGATGAGATATGGACGTTAGGCTTGGACATATGTCATATGATGCCGTAGCGTCGAGCAAGTCTGAAAAGAAGGACGAATTGAGGAATGAGAATGGTTTCAAGAGAAAGATACCGGGGTTGTTGAATTAAATCTTGGACCACAGTCATGAAATTTATTCGAAGAAGGAGACGATGCCTGATAGTTTATGAACTTAGGTATGGCATGCGACGCAGAATGGATTGATAGCCATGAAGATTAAGGAAGAGAGGGCTTAACTAATGGAGAAATTTATATTTTTGGATGGAAAAGAAGAAGGTAGCAAGAAATTTGATGCGGAGTCTCGCAATATTTGACAGTCTCGTGGAAGGAGAAAGTCTACTGTATATATATTTAGATTACTTTAAGGAATTTGATGCATGAGTAATGATGAGGGAAGAGTTTTATAACGCAAGTTTCATATTATTGATTTTATATATATGATTAGGTGGATACGACATAAATATAATTAAAATTGGGCATATAGGTCAAGGTTTGGATTTGCGTATGACTTGTATAGGTTGTCATGGCTGAGTTACGATGGTCTGGGTTAGTCTTTCCCAGTTAAACAAGAAAGTACAAAGTAAACTTTGAAGTATTTATAATAATAGATATAGTTATAAGTCTGATAGACTATTTTATGTTGATATTTGATGATTGGTTGGTTGAAGTTGAGGGATAAATAGAGAATTAGGGTTATATATAACATAACTGGAATTATAGAGCATTTTAAGTGGAATATCAAAAAAATGTCGAACTTAGCTCAATTAAAATCACAATTTGAGGATTATAAGAAAGAAATTGAGGAGGAGAACAGGAAGAGAGATGAAGTAATACAGAAAACCAAGGAAGAGCAATTAGGGATTCTTGAAGTGTTTAGACAGATAGCTGAAGAAAATAGGAAGCAAAATGAGAAGCTGCTCCAGGAGATGATTAAAAATCAGGAGGAGAGACAACAACAGATGGCTGAAGAAATTAGGAAACAAAATGAAGAAATTAGGAAGCAGAATGAAGAAAATAGGAACCAGATGGCTGAAGAAATTAGGAAACAGAATGAAGAAAATAGGAAGCAGAATGAAGAAAATAGGAAGCAGAATGAAGAAAACATTAACAGACTGGAAGGAAAGCTCTTGGAAAGGATGAATGAGAAAAATGAGGAATTTCAGAAAATAATCAACGGACAGGATGAGAAACAAAAGCAAATGATTGAAGGAAAACTTCAAGAATTCATTAACAGGCAAGAAGAAAAACAGCAGGAAACAATGAAGGAAGTGAAAGAAGCTGTAAGGATGGAAATGGAAAAAGTCGGAAGTGAAATGACACAAATTAAAGTGGATATTGACGTTTTACGTAAGGATATGACAGGGATTATGGAAAATAAGAATCAAGAGATAAATCAAGAGATAAATAAAGTTATGGAAGAATTGGCAGAAAGCAGAAATGTTATTCAAAAGTTGAAAATGGAAGAGATGAAGAGTATAACGGATAATTTGGAGAGTTTGAGGATAAATTCCACAGAAAGAATTAACAAATTGAATGAAGCAATCGAAACAACGAATAAATCAGTGGAAGTAAATATCATTCTGGCAAGAGAGCAGGTGTCAGATAAAATTAAAATAATACAAGAAGAAGCTGAACGGAATAAAAATGAAACTGACAACAGAATCAGCAGAACGGAGAGAGAATTACATACGATTCGTAAGGAAATTCAGGAAATGAGAATAGAGAACCGAACAACAAGGCCTAATGTCATGAGAACAGTAGAAATTCAGGCTTGTGATAGGGAAACAACGCCAGCAAGGACTACGGATTCAAGCCAAGGTATTAATGGAAGTTCGATGGGGAACGGAAATGGTAATAATGGAAGTCCAGCAATAATAAATATAATTAAAACCATCGAGGATAAGCCAAAACATTTTAATAATACTGCAAGTTTATCCCCAAAACGATTTTTGAGGGAGATGGAGGATTATTTTCGGGATAATAACGTTCCAAACGAGAAACGACTCAAAGTAATTGAAAAACATTTAGATGCTAACCCAAGTATTTGGTACCAGGCATTTAAGTACAGTTTCCACGAATATGAGGATTTTAAAACGGCATTTTTCAGGAAATATTGGAGTCCGGAAGTACAACAGCAGCTTAGAATGGAATTGTATTCACGAAAATTTGCTGTTACCGGTCAGACAAGATATAGTGACTATTTTGCTTTCCAATTTCAACGTTTTCAGGATTTGGATTATGCACCCAGTGAATTGGAAGCTATTAAAACTATTCAAAGCCAACTTCCACCTGAAATACAAAGATTATTGGCGACCTCGAACGTTCAAACGGCAATTGAAATGGAAGATAGGCTGAGACAAATTGACATGACGACTTCTCATCCCACGAGTAGGTTAATACGTAGTATGGGAAATGAAGAGAAAAACACTGTTGCCGCAGGTTGCAATACGAACTCATAGCCGAAATCTTAAAGAAGATTTAGAGATCGGCAGCTTATTGTTTAAGCTAGCGACAAACAAGAAATACTCAAAGTATTGCGCTAAATATTGCATCTTGACGAATAACTTACTAGATAGCTAAAATATATATTCAACAAAGTGTCAACGAAGCTCATGAAATAACAAGACAATACGATGACATCAGAAGATTTACAACAGAGGAAATTAGAAATACTATATCAACATTGAAAAACAAGAAGGCAGCAGGCCCGGATGGGATATTTAACGAGCACATCAAAGCAGCCTCGGAAGTTTTAATCCCAGCAATCACGAACATGATGAACTTATGTCTGTATAAAGGACAAATTCCGGTGAGCTGGAAAACCTCGAAAATTAGAATGATATACAAGGGAAAAGGAGAACCACTTGACCCAAACTCGTACCGGGGTATCGCGCTAGAGAACAACTTTCTCAAAATTCTGACGAATCTTGTGAAGATAAGACTAACAGAGGAAATCGACAACAAGATCCCAGAGGAACAATTTGGATTCAGGAAAAACCGAAGCACCCTACATGCAGTCAAAAACCTCATAGACGACATCGAGGAGGATATAAGATTCCCAAAAGGAAAATTCCACGCAGTATTTGTCGATTTTACAAAAGCGTTCGACAATCTCAACAGGACCTTAACATGCGCCAAACTAGAACAGATGGTGGAACAAAACAAGGAACTAAGCGTCTTGATACACAACATCCTGAGTAAAAACACCATCATAATTTCAGACAACGTAACAACCTCGCAAGAAATTATACAGACAAACGGAGTGTTACAAGGAGACCCCCTTAGTCCCCTTCTGTTCAACGTAGCCACACATGACGTGGTCCAAGCAATAAGAACTTCCGCTCCGTCCCTCAAGATTTATATATACGCAGACGACATGGTGATGGGTTCTCACGATACTAACGAACTCCAGAAAGGAATAAATGCTCTAGGAACATGGGCTGAATACAACGGACTGCAAATAAACGCAGAAAAGACAGTACACATGGTCTTCAGGAAAGGAGGACGCCTATCTGCAAGGGACAAAATTTACCTCAAACATGAACCTCTACAAACTACGAACAGCTTCAAATATCTGGGCGTAACGGTCCAGACAACAGCACACTCATTCAGAATTCACACAACAGAACGAGCAGCTGCCGCAACCAAAGCCATCTACGACATCATGCCATTAAGACAACTTTCCCTGGAAACAGCTATAGCCCTCTTTGAAGCCAAAATCGTTCCTATTCTAACATACGGAATAGAGATAACATGGGAAAAGTTAAGCTATAAAGACCTAATACGAATGGAAAAAGTGAAAGCCAGATTCTTGAAAGCAGCCCTCGGAATTTCAAAGTACACCAAGTCAAGACTAGCGTACGAACTCGCGAGAGAAACATTTCTAATAGAGGACCTGAGATGGAAATTCAATCTGCCCTGTACAGAGAACTGGAAGAAACTGCGGTTAGAGAGGGAGAAGAAAAAGAAGGAGATATGGCCAGAGTTCTACTCTTCAGAGGCCATGATGAACAGAGCATGGACCGGCACAAACCAGGAGCTGAGACATTTTGTAAATTCCATGGCAGTCCATGGCTACCATCACAAAATATGTAGGTCGAAGACATACCACGACCCGGACTCGATGTGCATATGTGAACTCTGTGATAAACATTGTGACCGATATCACGTACTGTCGTGTAAAAATCGTGTGAAATCAATCATAGACCTCTGTATTGATTAATTATCCTAATACTGCACAACTTGTGCGCAATAAAGTTTATATAAAATTATTTATTCCCTGTCTGGAAAATGCACCTAATGCTATCCTTCATTATGTTTCTACCGCACGTAATCGACGGAGATACGATGGCTGAATAAACCAGAAGAATGGGATCACAATCCGGTGGGAGCCCTTGCCAGCCGTCATCACCCACACCCGAGGCCAGTCACCAGTAACCAACGATGACGTGAACCGCAACTCGAGTCGGGAGCCAAGGGAGATCCAGAATGAAGACCATCCCAGTCGAATAACGAAAGCAAGATAAGTCAAGTTCCTTATATTTAAATTTTCGTAGTTAAAATTACTTATATTTGGATGAACGATAGTAAATATTTAATTTAATATATGATTGCAGTATGGTTAATGTTTAATTCTTCAAGATAAAATTTCTATGAGTAGGGTCATTAAAAAGGAATCCTTATAGCTTATTTAAGATATGGAGTTAGGTAGTCTTTGACGTTTCAAATCTATAATCAATGAGTAGGAGTGCTTGTTTATTTTATGTGAAGCTTTGGAAAACTGACATTATCAATGTGATTCTGAAGATTCATGCCTTTCATTGGGTAATTCAACTCCAGTGCAATGCAGAATGGTATTAGACCGTCTTCTAGATTAATAGAACTTAATTTGACGATAACTTGACACCAAAAGTAAGTAAGTAGAACCTGAAATATTAACACTCGCGTTATTTTGCTGAGAATATGCGATTGCTTGTGTTACGGAATACCGTAAACCCATGATAGGTGATGAGATTATGTGAATGGATTATACGTATACTGCACTACAGTTAAAGCAACGAATGATTTTGTTAGGTGGAATCGTTATTATGATCGATAATCTTAAGAGATTATAGGCTAAAATAATGGAGATAGGGAAGTGTATAAGTAATGAGGAATTGTTATTGACAGAATGCGTATTCGGTGAAATACGACTAGATTTGAGCAGTTACCGGGCGAGTTGGCCGTGCGCGTAGAGGCGCGCGGCTGTGAGCTTGCATCCGGGAGATAGTAGGTTCGAATCCCACTATCGCCAGCCCTGAAGATGGTTTTCCGTGGTTTCCCATTTTCACACCAGGCAAATGCTGGGGCTGTACCTTAATTAAGGCCACGGCCACTTCCTTCCTACTCCTAGGCCTTTCCTATCCCATCGTCGCCATAAGACCTATCTGTGTCGGTGCGACGTAAAGCCCCTAGCAAAAAAAAAAAAGATTTGAGCAGTTGGTAATATTTAAGCAACATAACGCTAATGTTACGTTATAGTTGATGTTTTCGTCATGTGAATTACGTAGCAGTATACGAAGTCGGGTTATGTGGCACATGCATACGATTGTAAGAGGTTAATGAACTTACAGGCTACTTATGGTATACAGTCATCAAAAATTATATCCTAAAACAAGGCATTCGCGATTGAAAGTTAACATATTTTTTTTTTGAAGAATCTCACATAATAAGCTAAGCCTAAGTTGAATTTCTGTCAAACGCATGTTTGGAGGGAGGAAACGTCTTCATGACTGAAATGACTACTGCTTGTGGACAGGTAAATTTCCGATACCATTTTCTGTTTTAATTTCGCGGAAAGATGTTTGATTAGCTTGTTTGCACATGTATGTTATGATAGGCTACTCCTATTTATTTTCAGATGGTTTTAGGACCAAATTAGTTTACCTAGTATAAAGAATATTTTATTTCCGGTTTTATTTGAGTCGATATATAGCTGTATGGTAATTTTTGAACCATATTTATGGAACTTACTTATGTTGTTTTCGTTATTACACAATGAAGACTTGAGAAAACAAAGAAAGCAAAGATCATACATATGAATTTTGTAGGGATATTCAATGAAATTCAAATGATATTTTAATGATGTCTAGTTGATATTTGAGTGGTACTTAGTTAATATTCTTGATATTTCGACATTATTTCGCCGATATTCCAAGGTACTTCAGTCACTTCAATGACTTTTCAATAATTTTTAAGCAATATTTACACATTATTTCGCCGATATTCCAAGGTGCTTCAGTCACTTCAATGACTTTTCAATAATTTTTAAGCAATATCTAAACATTATTTCGCCGATATTCCAAGGTGCTTCAGTCATTTCAATGACTTTTCAACAATTTTTAAGGAATATCTAAACATTATTTCGCCGGTATTCCGAGGTGCTTCAGTCATTTCAATGACTTTTCAATAATTTTTAAGCAATATTTAAACATTATTTCGCCGATATTCCAAGGTGCTTCAGTCACTTCAGTGACTTTTCAACAATATTTAAGGAATATTTAAACATTATTTCGCCGATATTCCAAGGTGCTTCAGTCATTTCAATGACTTTTCAACAATTTTTAAGGAATATCTAAACATTATTTCGCCGATATTCCAAGGTGCTTCAGTCATTTCAGTGACTTTTCAATAATTTTTAAGCAATATTTAAACATTATTTCGCCGATATTCCAAGGTGCTTCAGGCACTTCAGTGACTTTTCAACAATTTTTAAGCAATATTTAAACATTATTTCGGCGATATTCCAAGGTGCTTCAGTCACTTCAGTGACTTTTCAATAATTTTTAAGCAATATTTAAACATTATTTCGCCGATATTCCAAGGTGCTTCAGTCACTTCAGTGACTTTTCAATAATTTTTAAGCAATATTTAAACATTATTTCGCCGATATTCCAAGGTGCTTCAGTCACTTCAGTGACTTTTCAACAATTTTTAAGGAATATCTAAACATTATTTCGCCAATATTCCAAGGTGCTTCAGTCATTTCAATGAATTTTCAATAATTTTTAAGGAATATCTAAACATTATTTCGCCGATATTCCAAGGTGCTTCAGTCATTTCATTGACTTTTCAACAATTTTTAAGGAATATCTAAACATTATTTCACCAATATTCCAAGGTATTTCAACCATTCCAACGACATCTCGACAATGTTTAGGGGATATTTTATAAGGTTTCAATAATATTTCAATGAATTATTAATATTTCAAAAAATATTGAAACGAGATTGTGATGTTAATGTCGACGATTTCTTTTTTTTATATGATAAGAAAATATTGAATTGTATTTCAATTTGGAATTGGAATTCCTAAGAGTGTAACTAAATATGTAATTGTAATTATACTTCATTCCAAGTACAACGAACTTTCAATAAAATAGGAGATAAGGATTTCAACCGGAATTCTTGTTATTTATTCAATTCATTATCGGAAGAGATATTAGATGGAGTACTTATAAATAATCAATAGATAAGTCAAAGATCTACTTTATTGTTGGCTACAATTAATTGGAATTGGTTTTGCGGACGGATTTGGGGAAAAGGCTGTGCATTTCTCAGTTGAGTCCACGATAAAAAAAAGGTTAATTGAAATGAGTATCCCTGAAAGGTATTGTGCAGCGAATGAATATATGATTTGATAACAAAATATGGTTCTCATGTGTTATTCACCGAAATAAGCCAATATCGGTGTAGATAAATGAATGCACATGTTGGATGGGATGGAATATACAAATGATTTTTTTTGCAGATACAGATGATGGTAATATGATTTGGTCGCAGACCTAAGTTGATGTAATTATTTTATTCTTACCTGCGTGTCGTCCTGAATTTTTAGGAGATGATTATATTTATTTGTCCATCCAACATTTTATATTAGATTATTAGCCAGAGTATTTGAGGCAGTGAGGGAAAAGGCACAATACGAATAATGTACCCCGTACGGTGCAGTATTCACAAAAGTTTGAATCAAGGAAAATATACTGTGAATAACTGCTAAACATGTATACTCAGATTTTTTTTGCTAATTGCTTTACGTTGCACCGACACAGATAGGTCTTATGGCAACTCAGAAAATTAATACGAAAGTAAGAATAAAGGATTTAGTTAAGAAATATGTATCAAAGGAATTGCCATTTTGATTGATAACTTATTTTAAAATGGCCATATTTAGATTAATCGTATTTGGGTCATATTTTGTCATTTTACGTCAATTTTTGCCGCTTTTGAGGTCATATTTCGCCATTTGAGGTCATATTGGCTTGCTTATTCGGGTTATTTTTAGGTCTTAAACATCCGAGCCCTAGTTATTACATTTGATATGCAACCAGCACTACTGACCCCTCATTTTCACACTAATGAAGTATTTTATAAGCGTCAGTCATGGACATATAACTTTTGTATACATGACTACACACGCAATGAAGTTTAAATGTATGTGTGGCATGAAAATTATACAGGAAGGGCTGCAGATGAGATAATTACTTGTTTGGGTGAATTTTGCGATGAACACCTGCAGGGTATTAAAACATTACTTGCATATTCAGACAACTGCTTTGGTCAGAACAAGAACAATACCGTTGTTGCATTTTGGCTACATATTATTCATAAACTTTTGGTTGAATCTGTGAAGCATAAAATATGTTGTCTCTGGCCACAGCTATTTACCCTGTTACAGAGAATTTGCTCTTACTGAAAAGAGAAAAAGGTATATAAGTATGTATTTACTCCCTTAGAACGGGTCAGTGTAATCTCTCAATCAAGACGTAAACATCCATTCAAGGTAAAAGAAATGAAGCAGCATAACTGTTTCAGCAAAACCACTAGTGGATAAAATGTGTAATAGAAAGTTTTCTGAAGAAGATAAAGCTGCAGTTAATTTTAGTAAAATGTCATGTTTGAAATTTCCTAAGGACCACCAATGGAAATACTTTAATAAACTTTCACAGTCACAACTACAGGGTTACAGTGCAGTAAATGTTATTAACTGGAAAATATGTAGAGAGAAACACACTTTTCGTCTTGCTACCATTATGCTCCCTGTAAAGCACAAAACTCCAAGGCCAATCAAAGCCCGTAAACTGAAAGATATTAAAGAGCTGCTAAAATATGTGCCACCCATACATCATGCTTTCTTCAATGGTCTCATTTCTGATGCTGATTAGGAAGGACATGATGATGAAGGTGATGGCTTTGATATACCTGATTATGTGTAAAGTAGTCATAATGTTTTCTTTTTTTTGAAACCTATTTCTCAAATATTCTGACATGACCATGAAGATGATGACTTTGATGTATCTCATTCTGGTTATGTTTCTTTTTGTAAATGTTATTTCTCAAACAGTCGGACACAGTCATGAAGATGATGGCTTTGATACACCTGGTTATGTTTCATCAAAATTTTTAAAAATTAATTCCATTTCTAAAATTTCCTTTTACATGTTATGATACTTTGAAGTACCAGTAATAAAAGAGTAGTTAAGTACTTTTCTGAAAGGTATTTGTAATGTTATGTTCTGAAGTAGAAAATGTTTATCTGACATCCAGTGTTAAAGTTCTGTGCAACAGTGGTTTAACCCATACCATGATGTGTCAAGTACTTTTTTATTTGCAATCTGTTTTACGTCGCACTGACACAGATAGGTCTTATGGCGACGATGGAATATGAAATGGCTAGGAGTGGGAAGGAAGCGTCCGTGGCCTTAATTAAGGTACAACTCCAGCATTTGCCTGGTGTGAAAATGGGAAACCACGGAAAACCATCTTCAGGGCTGCTGACAGTGGGGTTCGACTCCACTATCTCCCGAATACTGGATACTGGCCGCACTTAAGCGACTGCAGCTATCGAGCTTGGTTTATTTAATTTTAGCCTTTTCATTTCATCTTAAGACAGTTTATTTAATGTATAGAAGATTACCATGGTTCAGACTAAGTACTGATGGAAATTAAATGGACGTAATAGTAAAATATGAAAAACTGTCTTATGTCAACTTTGTTGTAAAATATCTCAGCTTTAAAAAAACAGGGTTAGACCACTGTTGCACTCAGCCTTTCAATTATGCTTCTTACAACAAACGAGAAAATATAGTGGAAAATCATTTCCGGTCAATACGGGCTAAGGTGTCTGAATGAGCCGAGTTTGCTTCACATTAGCAATGATTTAATAAGGAGGTATCAATTAACAGAACAATGCTAGTTGTTGTGAGAAGTTTCATCATGTGAGATCAGTCTTATTTCAAGAAAAAGTGACAATAGGGCGCCCATGAACCGTCTCCACAAACAAGAATCATGTATGACTTCAAAAGGCATTACGTGCGTGGTCGTGGAATATTTGTCTATTTCATCGAGGATGCTGAACAGAATCCCAGATCAGTAGACTAGTTAGTTTAAAGAGACCTCATTACTACCTCCATTCGTACACGATTGTGCCCTTCCAAAGACAATGGATGCTGCAAGATGGGAGCTACAGCCCACACAACAGGGGAGTCACTTACTTTCTGAAGCAACAATTGGACATTGCTGAAATTTTCGTAAAATTCCATACCCGTACCCTTCCTGCTTCCCAGATCTCAAAGCCCCAGATACCTAAATATATGGCATGTTGGGAGAATTGGTTTACAAGACAGATGACCCACTCACACTAATTCCCGAATTACACAAGTCGATCATTTTAATTTTTGTGTCCTTACAAAAATTTCTGTTCAATAACATGTTCAACAATCTTCAGAAACGTTATGAAAAATGTGTGGCATGTGATGGTATAAACACTGAACATATACATAAATAACATATCTGTGTAGTTTGTTATGCCACGCAGGGTTTCGAACCATTTTACCTTTTCAAGATTTAGAAGCTCCTCTGAAGGAAGTGTTCCAACCATGAGTGAAGAAAGGAGTGCAACAGACATATAGGCCAAGTGATATTTATTTGTTTAAATATTAGACACAGCCGATGGAGGGCCATTTTACATGAATATAACAAATTTATGTAAGTATAAGGTAACAATAGGGATAGACTACAGTAAGTTAACAATAACAAAGTAACAAGAATGGCAATGATAACTGGCAAAGGCAGTTACAGAGTTAGCAAGAGGAAAGGACACTGTTTAGAAGGACGGAAAAATATGGAAACATGGAGAGGACTTCTGAGGAAATTTTTTAATTCTGTGATTGAAGGATGCAAAGCATGTGAAGATGTCAATATTGGGTAGTGAGTTACCAAGAGTTGGGAGATGGAAGACAGAGCGTTGTTGTAAGGTTAGACATAGACAGAACACATGATGAATATGCCAGCTGCGTGTTGAGTGGGGCAGAACGTGTAGAGCAAAGAATGATGGAAGAGTCTTGCATCTGGTATAACCGGTGATAATTTTATGTAACTTGCAAAGATCAGAGAAATGTAAACGACTTCTCAGGTCAAGCATACCCATATAGTTAAAATGTTGAATTTAGTTAGGATTACGCACCTTAACAATGAAAGTGAAAAACTTAAATACTATTTAGTTGAGATGTGTTTTGTCATAGCAGACGAGGACTACATAGGAAAACAAAAGTCAATAATGAGAAGAACATAGGAGATGAGGTTTAATTTTAAGGCATTAACATAATTAATTTTAGTAAACCTGCAAAAAATGCGTAGGCTGTGCACAGCTCGGGACTTGACTCTATAGGAGCAAAGGAGGTCAGTTTATGGTCAATTATAACACCTAGGATGGGCCGATGACCTAGATTTAGACCCCTTTAAACAACAAGCATCATCATCATCATCATCATCATCATAACACCTGGGTCTTTTACCTGAGAAGCCGATTGCAGTGTATTTTTCCCTGGATGGTATTGAAAGTGCTCATTCCTTGCTTTAGCAGTGAAAGCGATATCGTGTTACACTCCTTAACATCGGGAGAAAGATTCCATTTGTTAAACCAGTCACTACACGAAGTCACAACTGTTCATGACAATCTTCAGACATAGACACTTGCCTTAGAATCTTCAGGTCGATGGTGTGCGGGAGGAGGGGACATTAACTGGTTTGAGCTCAAAGAATTATGTCATATAGAGAACAAAGAGTAGGGGTACGAGGGTACTGTCCTGAGATATATCTGATAACACAGATCAGTCAACAGGGTCACCTTTGTTCTTATGCTTCTTGCCCAGTCAGCGGGAACATGACCCTCATCCACTATGGCACTGAGAAGGCTAGCCAACCATTTAGCAGCATCAATAAGGAGTTCTTTCAGCTTCCAAACATCTACTAGTATATCATCAGCACCCCGTGCTAATGAGTTCTCCATATACCTTACAGCATGAAGGACTTCACTGGAGGTGATATGGCTTTCTGGTCCAGAGCAACCCTTTCGAACTGGTGAATGTGAAAATATGGAATGTCTTCCAAGTACTGCTGCCATCTTTCCAGGATATGGTTTCTGTCCTGTAGTCAGCACCCATCCTTGTCTACAAAATTAATATATGCTGCTCTTTTCAGGACTGATAGCCATCTCAAGTATGAGCATCTACTTATTTATTGTGTTTCAGAGTACAAGATTAAATAAATGGCCGAGGTTATTACTCACCCCATTGTTTTCCAGGAGGGACATGTGGGCATATGAATTATAAGAACTTTAATCCATTCAACACCAAACCCGTGTACACTATTGAACGCTGTGCCTCGTCCGCCAAACCCGTATATATAAGTTTTGGTGCAGTGTGTACTTCACCAATCTAATAAATTAATGGGATATAGTGTCGTGCTTTTGAATTCCATGGGAATGCTCAAAGAAGTTCTGTACAGTAGATATACCACTCCATTTTGCATGTTTTGAAAGTGATCTGATGTTATGAAGTATACAATCAACTCTTGTTGATGAAGAAATGGAATGTTTCCTCATAAAGTAGTGATTCTGGAGAGCTATATTTTGATAATGAAGATGAAGAATATATAGGGGAAAAGATTGAACTACAAGAAAGTGAGAGGCAAAGTAGTAATGATGAATCTCATACGGAATTGTCACCCCCTCCTCAGATAAATTATTTTTACCCCAAATATTGGCGATTTTGATAATACCAGTTCTTGGATCAACAATTTTATATTTCAGTAATAATATCACTGAGCGGAGTAGCCGTGCGTGTAACATGCTATGACTATGGAGCCAAGCTCTGCATTTGGCAGGCAAGTGGGTTTGAATCCCACTGTCAGCTGTCCTGAGGATATTTTATTTTCTTTTGGTGGTTTCCCTTTTACACTCCCAAATGCTGGACAGTTCCTATTCATAAGCCACAGCCGATTCCTTCCACTTCCTTACCCAGTTTCATTCACTATCATTCATTTCATATTCATTAGCTTCTCAACTGAGGTTTGCATCAGGAAGGGCATCTGGCCATAAAAATATGCAGTAAAATATAATCTCACTTCATCCCCGACCCCGTATTGGACTGCGGGGCTAAGGGGACGATATGCATTCTATTAATAGTATCAGTAAATATTTATTTGTAAAAGTGCTTCTTCCTTAAAAAAAAAAAAGAGGCCCAGAGGGTTCGCCTGGTCATCAAAACTTGGCAGTGAAAAGGTTAAAAGACAAAATTTATTTGGGTCAGGAAAAATGGAAATAAGAGGTGCTATTTTTAAAACTGTTAGGCCATCCTGGTTTTCAACGTGGCATAGGGGACTTGGCATCCATAAAAAAATTGTCTAAGAATACTGTCGAGGTTATGCATGATACTTCTTTGAGACTAAAGCTCAAAATGATACAAAATTTCATGTCACAAAACAAGATCAGCAGAAAGAGTATATTTTCCAGCAGTAATAGCTGCTTTTGACTGTACTCATGTTAAGCCTACATATTAGATTGCAAAGTTCACAAGAAAAGCAATGAAAGTAGTTTCCTTCTGAACCTTCATGGTCATCCAGAATGTCAGGCAGATGTTTCATTTGAAAAATTTATATACATAAGTTACAAGTTGTCTTCACTCTCATTTTCATATTTATCTACCGAATGAGTTCACTACGCTGTCTGCACCTTGTAGCTATCAACTTAGATTCGGGAGACAAGCTCGATCCCCACTGTTGGCATCCCTGAAGATGGTTTCTATAGTTTCCAATTTTCACACCAGGCAAATGCTGGGGCTCTACCCTGATCAGATAATGGTCCTAGCCTTTCCCTATACCAACGTCGCCAGAGGACCTGTCTGTGTTGGAGCCAAAATGGTTGCAACGAGACCAAAACACTTGGACATGTGTTGGGGTTCTGCAGAAGCACCGAATTACTGCGTAACAACCGTCACCATTGAGTAAGGACATCAATTGCTCAAGGCCTGAGGCAGCATGGATGGGAGGCGCACAAAGAAGTTCACTGCGTCTCCACCCACGACTCAACGAGGAGAGTGGACATCACAGCCATCAATAAGAAAACAAAGCTATGGTGTTAGATCCTACCATTCGCTTCGACAGGAAGCTGCAACAAGCCCAGGATATTAATCCGGAAAAACAA
Organism: Anabrus simplex; assembly: GCF_040414725.1. Classification (NCBI taxonomy): domain Eukaryota; kingdom Metazoa; phylum Arthropoda; class Insecta; order Orthoptera; family Tettigoniidae; genus Anabrus; species Anabrus simplex. Next base: position 303,816,752 of record NC_090268.1, read on the forward strand.
GCAATTTATACACCATGTCTGCCATATCTATCAGCTAAAAATAATGTTTCTCTTGGTCAACGGATTGTCAGACGCCTCCTGTTTGCATCCAGAGGTACCCTGCTGAGAACATAGTAACTATCCTTCAAGATTTAAAAATTCATTTTTACAACATGGAGAAAATCTTATTACAGATCATATGAGATTCTCTGGAAATTATACAGTTTCATTTATACTTTAAATCATAATTTCCAGAAGAGATATGATTTCATTGTTATAATTACATGCTGTAAATTATGAATTCCGGGCTTTTACAGTCAACCTCACTGGAGGACAGATGATTTACTTTTTAATAAATCTTACTATTACTATACCTAATTTATCTCTTCTGTTGCCATACACGTTCTGCACATGACTTGTAATTTAGATTGCGTTAGGCCTAATCCCAAAGTCTCAGACAATTCTTTCGAAGGCTTGTTAAAGAGAACAGTCTACAAATTATATACAGACAAGAGTATACAGACAAGAAAGGCTACAAAAGTTTTAACATACATGGATGGTCAACGTCACCAATTTTGTTTAACACGTTTTCATATTTATAATTTGTATTATTGTACAAGTTGCTACATTCATCCTGCAGCACATGGCTTCTATTTCAATTTAAACCAATACCAAAGCATTGGATTTTTTCTCTAGAGACAGGACAACCGCATATAATGGTAATGTGGAAAGACTATGAAAGTATTAACAAACATTTTTGTTTCGTCACATTTTCTCACTCTCATTTTCATACTATTAACCTTTTTACAGTATAGTACACGTTTCTACCTTCTTCCCACACAATTCTTGTAATTAGGTTTAAACTGACTCCAGAGCGTCAGACTTCCCCATGACTCAAGGACAGAACAGAATCTTCCTGTAAAATTTATGTGAATGTTATTGGCGTAATATCTGTTTTGCTATGAGCAAAATGCAACTATATGAGCGTGCAGTTGGAATGAAAATCGTACCCAGCAGTTAAGGTTATGTATGTTCACAATCATGCACAACATGGTTATATACACAATTTCAAATGATCCACATGGCGGTGCGCTCAAGTATCTTCTACATCAAAGGAGAACCATCTTATTCTTACCAAATAAGTACATACTTGAAGTATTCACGGTTTTAATCAAACCACACAATTTCAGGGTTCTTTCACTTGTTTAGCCATTTTTGATAGGCCTTCTTTTGATATAAATAGGCTCCGTGCGTATAGCCTTGTGCTGCTGCGGGTGGAAATTACAAGAACTACTTAGGGGCACCTTCAACAGCTGACCATAAGAAGCTGGAATATGTGTGATGTTTATTTACACTAGCATCAGAAAGTTTACACTCACCTACAAAAATTAATAATTTTCTTAAATAATTTGTTTTTTGTGTGATGATAGTTCTGTTATATATGGATGCTTTCACCACTTTCATGCAGCTATTTCAGTGCATATGGCAAGATTTTACTTTAACTTTTCAAAGAAGTTGACAGATTTATGGTCCCCAGCTCTTACTGCCTGTTTCTACCTGCTAACTTCCGGCCCTTTCCCAGGTAATAAACATGCCTCTCTCACGTGATTACTTGTCCTTGTTCCCTCACTGTCTTGGAAGTTGACAGCCTACAGAAGTCACCCTGAGCAGTTATATGTTAATCCTGGAACCAGCAAGCGGTTTACCTTCAAGGGGCAAGCATTTAGGCGAGTTTTGCAAGCAACTTTTAAAACATTCATAAAAATGTTTTTCAATTAAATTTTTATGTATAACATGTCATTTTATTCAGAAAAGGACGAAGAATACTATAGTAGGAAATTAAACTTACCAATTTAGTATACTGAAGCAGTATGTGAAAAGTATCCAACACACGCTAAGTATTCTAAACTAATCCAAAAGTTCCGGCCAACGTGTACATAAAAAGTAATATTATAGGATGATTTTACTATATACAAAATTTGCACAATTTTATGCTGATTAAAAATATGTAGAAAGATTTCTTGAAGTATTGTAAAGTAAAATAGAACTGAAATAACACAAGCACATCGCACCAACACGTGAGTCTACTTTGATTCATCCTCGCTACCTTCGGGGTGGCTCCTCTTTCTTCCTGCTTTCATAGGCCTCCAAATATGTTCTAATTTATGGTAGTACTGTTGATGGATACCACAATTACATCCTGGGCACCAGAAGTGGGTGCGTGACTTTTTCTACAGTCGAACAGACAGGGCACAACCACAGTTTCTTTCCTGGGAGGCATACCAGCTGATGTCCCATTTTTCCTGAAGGTCCAGGTGGAATGTTTTGGAGAGTTTCTTCATCTACAAGACCTTCAACAATACTAACCATAAATTCGTCACGTTCAAGGGGTTTGTCAGTGTTCAAATTATAGAATATGTAGGCATCAAAAATGACCACATCCAACAGGTTATGGAATATTTTTTTCCAGTACTTCCTTGTTTCTCTGTCACATGTTACATGATACACCGACTTATCCTTGCAGTCTACTCCCCCCATGTTTAGGTTATACTTATGAATCAGAACTGGTTTTATATTTTCCTTTCCACTTTTGCTTCGAATTATTTTGTCCTCCGCGTGACAAGTCTGTTGTTATCAGATAAACTGGTTTTCTTGTACGTTTCTCTTTGTATCCTACCAAAATTTTATCGCCTTTTCCAAAATATACTGAGGTCTGATGGGTGAGTTTTGAATTTAGAACTGCTTTTGATAGATCTTTAGAATTTTTATTGACTCTGCCAGTAAGAAAGGTGTCATTTGCAAAAAAGTCTTTTAGCTACAGTCATTTTTGTATAAACGTCAACAATGAAAATATGATACCCCTTGTTCAAAAGATTTGAGACAGTCAACAAATGCACAACAACTTTTTCTGTAGGCGGATCAGTCCAATCTGCCAAGAATCATTTTCCATTGTTCAGTTCCGTGTGGATTATATAATTATACTTGCTCTCTACTGCTTCAAATTTTTTTATCCGAACCGAGCATGTCTCTTATTCGGCATATACATTATATGAACAAATCTATTCTTCATTACTATCATGGATTCATCAATAGACAAATTTTGATGGGGAATAAAATACTTCTTGAATGAAGTATTTATTGAGTCCAGAAACATTCTTACTTTATACCATGCAACATATTCTTGTCCTGGGGAAATATACTGTTGTGCGCTAATATGTAACAGAGTTTATCATTTCAAAACATTTTAGTGACATGACTTTGCAGACGAGAATATGGGCCCATATTTCCAGAATTAGTTTTATTTTGAATAATTTCCTGTGCGTATTTATTATTTTCTGTCACTAAAAGATTCCAGATAGCATTGGAGAAAAACAAATAGGAATAGGTTAGAGGAGGACTTTTTCGGAGGGCAATTTTTTATACCTGCGTTTCGAACCTTGAACTTCTCTTCCACTTTTATTTCTTGCTCTGGAGGATAAACTCTTGTCCACTTTGGTTCTGTTTGGTCAACTGCATTACCGTAATTATCATTATCATCATCAGTGGCTGGTTCATTGTGTTCCACATCATCGTCAACATCAGTGCCGAAATCACTTAACCTTAGTCACTACGTGACGAATCGTCAAAATCATCATCAATTCCTTCTAAAAATATGTCACTATCACCTTCGCCGTCAAGATCAAAGAAATAATTACGAATTTCACTACTTCCTGACAATTCACTCATTTTGCGCTACAAAAGCAAATGCACATTGGACAACCACAGCAAGAACAACAGAATGACCGTCTGCAAATCGCTCTCATTTTTCCATGTGCATACTGCACACACTGTCATATTAAAATACTTCAGAATTGTGCTGTATTTATAGAGTAGAATTTCCTCTTCAACATGATGCAAGATGTGTCATTAAGATGTTGAGTGTCAAGACGCTATCTCAAAATTAGTCAGCGCCGGTGTAATGCATCTCGACAGCGACTCTGCCGGTTGAGTAACAAGGAAACGAGTCGCGATTGCGACGACTGCCGGTTCCACGGTTAATCTCTGTACCAAATTGTTTATTTTCTACATTGTTATTATCTGGGCATAACTACGGTAACAACACACATCAAACAGTCGAATATGGGGAAGAAGGCTAATATAACCCAAGAAAACAGTGCCAAAGCTTGTGCTTATAAAGAAATTGGGTGGTCGAACCGAAAAATCGAGGAAAAATTGAAAATTTCAGAGTGCAGCGTTTGCGGAGCAGTGAAACGCAGAGAAGAAACAGGTAGTCATGAGGATCGACCACACAGTGGACGTCCAAGCAAGACAGCTACAATTGAAGACAACCTATTATAATCCTCAGCAAGCGTGACAGAAGGCGTACAGTGGTAGATATTTTCTCAGAGATAAACAAGAGAACAACCTGTGTCTGTGACAACAGTGAAAAATTGTTTGTTTGAGGCGGGATTGTTTAGTCGCGTAGCAGCAAGGAAACCATTGTTGAAAACTGCACACAAGCAGAAAAGGCTACAATGAGCTAAAATGCATGCCAACTGGTCTGCTGAACAATGGAAAAGGGTGCTTTGGATGGATGATTCTAAATTTGAAAAATTCTGTTCCAATCGTCAATACGTTCATCACCGCCACAGCTAAAGGGTTATGGAATCCTGCGTAATTCCGTCTGTTAAGCATGGAGGAGGAAATGTGATGGTGTGGGGATGTTTTGGAAATAATCAGGTTGGTAATTTGGAAAAAGTAGAGAGAATACTGTAAAAGAAACAATGTCACCATATCCTTTTGTGCAATGTCGTGCCATCTGGAATGAAGCTGATTGGTGAAGGATTTATTCTACTGCAGGACAATGATCCTAAACACACCTCTCATTTGTGCAAGCAGTATCTGGAAAGGAAACAAGCTGAAGGAAAACTGGAATTAATGGTCTGGCCACCTCAATCACCCGATCTATCACCTATTGAACTTTTGTGGGAAGAACTTGACAGGAAAGTGAAAGAAAAAATGCCAGGCAGTGTGGATGGGTTGTGGCAATGTCTGTTAGAAACCTGAGGATGTATAAATACAGAGACTTTGGAAAAATTAACAGCTAGAATGCCACGTATCTGTAAAGCAGTAATCAAAGCAAAGGGTGGACACATTGATGAACAGGCAGTGTGATTGTGTTTGTAGCTCCCCGTGAATGATCAGCGTAAAGGAAAATCTAGTGAAATGTGTAATAATAATAGTTAGTTCTAAGAACATAGGTATTTCCATACTGATTTTCAACAAATAGGCCCTTTCATGGTAAGTGAAAATTCATAGGTGAGTCTAAACTTTCTGATGCTGGTGTACATATATTCAATCATTTTACAGTGGCCCTCTATCGCTGAATCCCTTTCTATGTTTCTGTCTAAAGTCATTATTAGAATCTAAGACCACATTCTCTGTGTGTTGATCTGGTCATGTTTGTGATGTAGATAGCCGCCATGATGGATCACACTGACGTAAAGAGTAGAACCTTGTGTCCCTGTACATTCTCTATCCCCCAAGTTTTGTTTTGTCTTTCACACATTATATGATACCTACGTATGATTTTTCAGCTAAATTCTTATCTTCTACCCCTTTACATTTAATATATCATCTTTCATAGTTTTGACTTTACTTGATAAAACAACCAGCGGCTAAGCATAACGTGAAAGCAGAAATAAATAAATAAATCAATAAATAAATAAATAAATAAATAAATGAGAATAAGTAGAAGAAAAATAATTTTAAAATGCTGTCTTCAGATGATTATTTCTTAATGTCATAACGTTCGTGCGGAAATATATGCTTGTTGTTGGCTGCATTGATACATACTGTGATACAAAGGCTTTTATGTCCGGCTCCATGGCTAAATGGTTAGCGTGCTGGCCTTTGTTCACAGGTTTGATTCCCGGCAGGGTCGGGAATTTTAATCATCATTGGTTAATTTCTCTGGCATGGGGACTGGGTGTTTGTGTCGTCTTCATAATCATTTTCATCTTCATCATGATGCGCAGGTCGCCTAAGGGAGTCAGATCAAAAGACCTGCACCTGGCAAGCCGAACATGTCCTCAGACACTTCTGGCACTAAAAGCCATACGCCATTTCATTTCTTCATGACCTCATGAAATGCATTTGAAAAGATGGTGGTTCATAGCAGTATATCGCAAGAAGTAATTCCGTATTTATACATTTTAATTAATACAAAATAACTCTTTACAACATGTATTTTAATCATTTTACAATTAGGTTAACAATTAGAAACAAATTATTATAGCAATGTTATATTTGCAAAGCAAGCTACAGTAGGCCATCTTTTTTAGTGCACACACACGGTCTTAATTATAGCCAGTCAAACAACAACAACAACAACAACAACAACAACAACAACAACAACAACAACAACAACAACAACAACAACAACAACAACAACAACATACTGTACTACAGACCAAAGTGTGAAATTTTACAGTATTCCGTTACAACCTAATGAAATGGATATGGAAACGCAGTAGACAAATATAATTACACAAACAGGACTCCATTACGTAATATCAATAGCTCATAGAAATACTGTATTTTACATCTGTAAATTCACGTCCTCGTACCAAGGTGGTGCATTTCATTTCAAGTATACCCCATGGAAATGAGCTGCATGCACCGTTTTAACCACATACCGGTACCAGTATCTGGCAGTGTCAGGATTCAAGCCTGGCCCCCCCTGAGGAAGGCCTCATGGAACAGGAGTGTGTATCGTAGAGATAGGATAGGAATGGTGGGAGGGGGAGTATTCATTCTGGTGAAAGAAGAATTTGTAAGCTACGAAAAAGTTAAAGATGAGACACATGAAATTCTAGGTGTAAGGCTCATTTTTGAAGATAATAGGCAACTTGATATATTTGGAATATACAGACCGGGAAAGGGTAGCACTGACACGGATTCAGAATTATTTGATAAGATAAAGCTATGTAGGAAACAAGGAAAGAAATTTGATTGTAGCGGGAGATCTGAATTTACCAGATGTCAATTGGGAAGGAAATGCGAAAGACAGGCAGCATGACCAACAACCTGCAAATAAGTTAATATGGGAAGGACAGCTGATTCAGAAAGAGATGGAACCAACCAGAAGGAGAAATATCCTGGATGTGGTGCTGATAAAACCAGATGAGCTCTGTAGAGACACTGAAGTAATATATGGTATTAGTGATCATGAAGCTGTTTTGTTGTAGTTAAAAATAAATGTGATAGAAAGGAAGGTCTTAAAAGTAGGACTATTAGGCAGTACCATATGGCTGATAAAGCAGGCACGAGGCAGTTTCTAATAAGTAACTATGATAGGTGGAAAACGGTAAATAAAAATGTAAACAGACTCTGGGATGGGTTTAAAGAAATTGTTGAGGAATGCGAAAACAAGTTTGTACCTTTAAGGGAGGTAAGGAATGGTAAAGACACACCTTATTATAATAGAGAAATAAAGAGACTAAGGAGGAGGTGCAGACTGGAAAGAAATAGAGTTAGAAATGGCCGTGGAAGTAAGGAGAAACTGAAGGAACTTATTAGAAAATTGAATCTAGCAAAGAAGGCAGCTAACGATAACATGATGGCAAGCATAATGGGCAGTCATACAAATTTTAATGAAAAGATAAGATTTCTGGGGATATACTGAAAACAATGGGTTGGGACATAGTACCATAACTGAAGTACTTATTTGATTATTCTTTGATCGGAGGAGCTATACCAGATGAATGGAGAGTTGCTATAGAAGCCCCTGTGTATAAAGGAAAGGGTGATAGACATAAAGCTGAAAATTACAGGCCAGTAAGTTTGACATGCATTGTATGCAAGCTTTGGGAAGGCATTCTTTCTAATTATATTAGACATGTTTGTGAAATTCATAACTGGTCCGATAGAAGGCAGTTCGGTTTTAGGAAAGGTTATTCCACTGAAGCCTAACTTGTAGGATTCCAGCAAGATATAGCAGATATCTTGGATTCAAGAGGTCAAATGGACTGTATCGTGACTGACCTGTCTAAAGCATTTGATAGGGTGGATCATGGGAGACTACTGGCAAAAATGAGTGCAATTGGACTAGACAAAAGAGTGACTGAATGGGTTGCTATATTTCTAGAAAACAGATCTCAGAGAATTAGAGTAGGTGAAGCTTTATCTGACCCTGTAATAATTAAGAGGGGATTCCTCAAGGCAGTATTATCGGACCGTTTTGAAACGCTACTCTTTTGTCGGAAATCACCCAGAACAAATCGAGCTGCTTTACTTTGGATTTTTTCCAGTTCTTGAATCAGGTAATCCTGGTGAGGGCCCCATATACTGGAACCATACTCATTACAAAGACTGGGTTGCATTACTAGATATTCCAGTAATCGGAAGATAGTGCGTTCGAGCCCCACTGTCGGCAGCCCTGAAGATGGTTTTCCGTGGTTTCCCGTTTTCACACCAGGCAAATGCCGGGGATGTACCTTAATTAAGGCCACGGCCACTTCCTGGCACTTCCTAGGTCTTTCCTATCCCATCGTCGCCATAAGACATATCAGTGTCAGTGTGACGTAAAGCAAATAGCAAAAAAAGAGATATTCCAAAGAATTTTCAAACTCAGCCCTGAATCCAAGATATCTGCTATATCTTGCTGGAATCCTACAAGTTGAGCTTCAATGGAATAACCTTTCCTAAACCATAACGTTTGCGGGGTATGGAGGAAATGCCTACTCCCAGTCCTGAACAACTAGGATGAAATAAGGCAAAAAGCCTTCTTCACAATTCATCTTTCATCACTCATCATTCACCATTCATCACCTTGCCAGATCACATCTGGCATTGTAAGCCCTGACTTCGGTCAGAAATGTATTGATCATTGATCAGACAATCAGCCTATTATAATTAGTCTTCTAATGAAATATCCACCGGTTTGGACACACACGATCATCAGATCCAAACAAAGACACCCTTCGGATATGGTGGGGTGTCACATGGAAGACCAAGGCCTGCAACCCATTCAACAACATGCAGACCCATCCGATCAAGAGGAAACTTAAATTTAATAAATCAGGACAGTTCACATATTTTGCTACAGTGAACATAAATTCATTAACGAAAGTGGGCAAATTAAAACATCTCACAGACGTCTTAGATCAACATAAGATACTGATAACTGCTCTTCAAGAATTGCATAATACGGATCAAGACCCCCTTGAGTCAGGGGGATATCGCCTATACAAGGGTCCCCCAGGTGAAAGAGTACTAAAGAGTGTTCCTCAGTTTGGAGTCGGCTTTTTGGTTCATACTAGTATCTTAGATTCAATTGAAGTTTTTTCTTCCACTTCCCCCCGAACGGCATTGATGGCAATCAAAGTAGAGAATAAAACGTATACATTGATAAATGTCCATGCTCCAACGAATGAAAAAAACAGGACCAACAGGGAAGAGACAGACAAATTTTGGGAAGAACGAGACCAACTATTATCATCCATTTCCGATAACCATATTAAAATCATGCTTGGCGATTTCAATGCTAAAATAGGCCGTGAGAAAAAGTATCCTACTGTTGTAGGTAAGTGGCCAGCTCATCATCTAACTTACAGGAATGGTCAGAGATTGATCAATCTTTATACTGATCATGGGCTACTTTTGGAAACCACACGATTCAAACGACGACCACATAAACTAATGACATGGAAGTGCCCTAATGTTAAATTAGGGGAGTTCCAAACTGATCATGTAGCTATGGATAAGAACTATCATAAGGAAATTTACAATGTGAGGGTCCTCCGTGGAGTGGACATAGATTCAGATCATTATTTGTCCAAAATTAAAATAAAATTAACTCCAAAAAAGAAACTCATTCTCTCCAAATGTAATAGGAAGAAAACATATGACCCTAGCTATGTCATTAATAATAAATTATAATATGAACAATCTAAAACCTATCTAAGTGATGATTTGGGAACGGTAATTAACAAGCTAAAAACCATTGCTGAGGAAAACGCTCCCGTTAAAAAGAGGAAAAAACATGCTTAGTGGAATGAGGAGTCTGATGCAGCGATTCAACACCGACACAAGGCATGGTTGATTGATCAACAACGGAAAACAGAACAGTCACGCGAAGAACTTGTTACTGCTAGACGACATACGACTAAAATCATCCGAAGGGTTAAGAGAAATGATCACACGGAGATGTTACACTCTACTGACGAAGCATTTACTCAACATAAGACAAGAGATTACTATAAAACATTTTGGCAATACCAAACAAATTATACTCCCCCAACAATCCTAATGACAGATACTAATGGAAAACAGGCACATACTAATCAAGATAATGCAGAAATTTTAGCAAGATACTTTGAGAACTTACTTAACAGTGAGGAACCTTCAGAATATCTGCAACATGACACACATCTAAAAAATAGGGTACCTTTAGAAAAGGTTATACCGCCCGTTTATAATGAAGTATGAGCAGCAATTGATTCCCTTAAAAATTATAAAGCACCGGGAGAGAACCAAATCGTTGCAGAGGTATGGAAGAATGCTAATGACCAAACCGTTCATAATCTACATAAACATCTTATAGATATTTGGAATACTGCTACAATGCCTGAAGAGTGGAATATGGCAATAATTCAACCATTGCATAAACAGGGCGATAGATCTGATCCAAATAATTATCGGGGAGTATCATTATTGGATATTACATATAAGATTTTATCTAAGATTATCTATAACAGAATACAGGGACATCTTGACTGTGAACTAGGGGAATATCAAGGTGGATTTCGTCCAAGACGAAGCTGCCCTGACCAAATCATCAGTTTAAAATGGATTACGAAACATCATAGATCTAGAAACAAAAATTTAGTTATTACGTTTGTTAATTTTCAAAAGGCATATGATAGCATACATCGTGAATCACTGTTGAATGTCCTTCAGGAATTTGGTCTACATTCTAAACTTATTAGCCTGATTGGTATGACTCTTAAGAATACTCAATCTAAAGTTAGATTCAGAAATGAGTTATCTAAATCATTTGCAATTACAACAGGCCTCCGCCAGGGAGATGGACTTTCGCCATTATTGTTCAATTGTGTATTGGAAAAGGTCATGCGAAAGTGGACTAAGGTATGTCCTCCAAAAGTCAAAATTGGAAAAAATATCAAACTAAATTGCTTGGCATTCGCGGATGATCTTGCGATACTGGCAAATGGTTTCGAAGAGGCTAAAGTTCAATTGGAAGAACTTGCAAATGTAGCGAAAAAAGTTGGATTGCAAATTTCGTATGATAAAACAAAACAAAAAAATGCCTACTTTCAGAACTCTAAATTCAGAGCTATTCTTAAATAATAATAAACGAATTGAAATTGTAAGTACATTTAAATATTTGGGTGAAAATCTCACTTGGAATTGCAATGAAAAACCATCAATAGAGAGCAGAATATATAAACTGAAGCAGGCACAACGGATAACTTGGCCTACATACAAAAAGAAATGTCTTTCGATTAATGCTAACTTTAGGCATTATAACTCTGTTATTAAACCAGAAGCAACTTATGCTTGTGAAACATTATTTAAACTCAATACTAGATCAACAACAGAACGCTTACAACGAGTTGATCGAAGGATACTCAGGACGATCATAAACAAGAAACATCAGGTGGATGGACAGTGGAGATTGTTGCCGAATGAGGTTATCTATCAGGAAAGTGAGTCCATCACAGACACGATGAGAAAACGAAGAACTGACTTTTTTTGTCATATATTTCGACTAAGTGATAACAGAGTTTTAAAACAATTATTTAATGACTTTTGGATAGTAAATCAAAAAACAATTGGTTTAAAGAAGTTCAAAGTGATTTGGAGGAGTTGAATGTTACCATGCAAACCATAGAAAACAGAGGCGAGAAAAGTATTTTGAAGAATAAATGGATCAGGCTTCCTCTGACCACTGTACAGAGGAAACAATATGTTATAACCGATGCGGAGAGGGCAGCCAGGTCAACCAGACTCAAGACTTTTTGGAAGAAGAAAAGGAGGACAAATTTGTTGTAGTCTGACAAGTGCTCCAATGTGGGCGTAAACTCTGTAAATAAAATAAATAATATAAATAATATGAGTAAAGGAGTGGAATCAGAGGTAAGGCTTTTTGCAGATGATGTTATTCTCTATAGAGTTATAAATAAGTTACAAGATTGTGAGCAACTGCAACGTGACCTCAAAAATGTGAGATGGACAGCAGGCAATGGTATGTCGATAAACGGTGTTAAAAGTCAGGTTGTGAGGTTCACAAATAGGAAAAGTCTTCTCAGTTTTAATTACTGCGTTGATGGGGTGAAAGCTCCTTTTGGGGATCATTGTAAGTATCTAGGTGTTAATATACAGAAAGATCTTCATTGGGGTAATCACATAAATGGGATTGTAAATAAAGGGAGATCTCTGCACATGGTTATGAGGGTGTTTAGGGATTGTAGTAAGGATGTAAAGGAGAGGGCATATAAGTCTCTGGTAAGACCCCAACTGGAGTATGGTTCCAGTATATGGGACCCTCACCAGGATTACCTGATTCAAGAACTGGAAAAAATCCACAGTAAAGCAGCTCGATTTGTTTTGGGTGATTTCCGACAAAAGAGTAGCGTTACAAAAATGTTGCAATGTTTGAGCTGTCAGCAGAGAGATGGCGTGGAATGACATTAGTAGACGAATAAGTTTGAGTGGCATTTATAAAAGTAGGAAAGATCACAAGATAAAGTTGGAATTCAGGAGGACAAACTGGGGCAAATATTCATTTATAGGAAGGGGAGTTAGGGATTGGAATAACTTAGCAAGGGAAACGTTCAATAAATTTCCAATTTCTTTTAAATCATTTAGGAAAAGGCTAGGAAAACAACAGGTAGGGAATCTGCCACCTGGGAAACTGCCCTAAATGCAGGTCAGTATTGATTGAAGCCAACTAGTAGCGCCAACCGTTATATTACAGAGGTGGACTTTATCATATTATAAATACAGACACACAATATAAATAATCACTTATTGAGTGTACATTCGGTTTCGGTATCAGGAATTTCATGCACATTTAATGAACATCTTGAAAATATTTGTAACAAATCATAACAAAGACTGGGTTCCATTACTAGATATTCCAGTAATCGGGAGATAGTGGGTTCAAGCCCCACTCTCGGCAGCCCTGAAGAGGGTTTTCCGTGGTTTCCCGTTTTCACACCAGGCAAATGCCAGGGATGTACCTTAATTAAGGCCACGGCCACTTCCTTGCACTTCCTAGGTCTTTCCTATCCCATCGTCGCCATAAGACTTATCAGTGTCAGTGTGAGGTAAAGCAAATAGCAAAAAAAAAAGATATATTCCAAAGAATTTTCAAACTCAGCTACTTATTGATGTATGTATCTATGATACGCCCTATACTTGAACACTGTACACCTGTATGGAACCCTTCTCTTCAGACCTCTAATCACAGATTAGATTCAACACAACATAAATTTCTTCGTTTATATTAATTTAGAGCAGGATTCCCATACGAAAATGTTGATTATACAGCCTTACAACAGTCTTTAAATCTGCATAGTCTGTCACAACACCGTGAATTCCTGGGTACACTTTTCATTTTGAAATTGCTCCGCTCATTGGTGAATTGCCCACAACTTCTTGAAAAACTTACACGTACCAGACAGACGCAAGAGGTTTAAGAATACATTGTCTACAAATTGGCATAGAGCTAACTATACATTCAATGGGTCAATCACACGAATGTTAAGATTTCTAAACAAAGTGGATACTGATATACAGTGTAACTCGGTTAAGAAGTTCCCGCATAAGGAGTGTGATATTTTTGGTCCCTTGATCAGTTGCATTAAGATATATGTATATTTTTCCTGTTTGAAGTGTTCTGTTGTAAATATATTTTCCAGTTAAACAGTTCTGATTTTAGAGCCCCTTGAGATAGAAAACGTCCGCTCAAAGCAGCGCAAGTTGCAGCCTGTCTTAGACCATTCGCGCGCTTGTGGTGTGTGTCTGGTGTCACGGGACCTGTCCGAGCTTGCCAAGGCCATAGCACGTCACACTCTGACAACATGGACAAAAGATGCTTACTCTCACCTTGTCCAATCGAATCGAACCCATCATAGGTTATGATCTTCATTTACGTGTTGATGTATAACTAATATGATACAGTTTGAGGGATGTTCCACCATTCAACACAATGTAAAATATTTTGAATTTAAGCAAGGACCAGTTTTGACTCCCTTAGAGTCATCATCAGTTCTTGTAGATGATATCAAGGAATCTGATAACAATCATTATGAGAATTGCTTACATACATCTCAAATGGTTGACATAAAACATAATGAAAAAATTATTCACACATTGGCAATTGCCTAAAAACATATGAATAGGTTGTCATAAAATTGAATGACTAATTATGTAAACAATGACATGAAACACTTCGGAATCTGGGTTAAAAATATATTGTCGTGTGTTCGTAGAAAACGGAACAGACTTGTCAGTCTCGTTACAATCAACATGAAAACATGTGAACCAGTTGAAATAAAACTTAATGATAAATTATATACATCTTGACTTGAAACGTTTGGTACTTTAAGCAAGTTCTTGTCGTCTACTATTGTTGTTGATGTAGAATTTATGATGGTATGGCCTTGGCTATGGCACCGTGCTATGAAGGTGGGTGTCCTGTTCCTGCTCACGTTGACCTGCCATTAGAAGAGTGGGAAGCCCCATTATCAATTCTACATCAACAACAATAGTAGACGACAGTTACAAGAGCAGATGTTCCATAACGAAGGATGTTCCCCCAGCCCTTCGGCTAATTTAAATCTACCAATTATTCGTAACATCAGCTTTCCACAAGACCAACAAGTTTGTTCCATACTATACAAAAGCACTGCAAGATTACCTGGGCAAAGCAATTTCTATGTCTGTCATATGTTTCATTGTCAAACGTGTTTCATTTCAGCTATTTCATGTTTGTTCAAGTTGATTAAAACAAGACCGACAAGTATGTTCCGTGTTCTACAAACACATGGCAATAATTTTAACTCAGATCCAAGATCTTTCAGTACCAAGCCCTTCATGTCAATGTGTACATTTCAATTAGTTCATACACTATCTAATAGATTGAAACACGAGCAACAAGTCTGCCCATGTTCTACAAACACACGTGCAGTAATTTAACCCAGGTTCAAGATTTTTCTTAAAGGGTCAAGCGTTTCATGTAACTGTGTGTATAATTAGTCATTATGTTTTATAGTTGGGGACAAAACATGACGGACTCAGTTCCTAGAAGCGAGCTGGAAGTCAGTAGTCAATCACACCCTGCTGAGTTAATGAGTTCTAAGTGAACCTTGTTTGTTTTGGAGAGGCTGCCAAACCACTTCCTTCCCGACTATCTGTAGTATTTACCCTTTCTTCGTGTAGAGTGCAGTAGCCGATTTGGCAACTCTGGCTGCAGTAGATGTAGTAAATCCCATAAGTCGCTAATAGACACCGAGCTGCCGCTGGAAAGTCATAGTGTGAGGCGAGGTCGTCATGATTTGTCCCCAACTATATTTCAACTCATTCACATGTTTCAAGTTGATTATGTATAGACAGACAAGTCGGTTCAGTATTTTTAACCCAGATCCAGAACTTTTTAAGTGCCAAGTGTTTCATGTCAATGTGCGAGTTTCAGGTCAAAGTGTATATTTCAACTAGTTCATATACTTTCGAGTAGATTGAAACAAGACCAACAGGTTTGTTCCATGTTCCACAAACACAACAGTGTTTTCTGAACCAGAACCAAGAACTTTCTTAAAATACCATGTATTTCACGTCATTGTATGTGTTTTATGTTAATGTGTTTATTTCAAGTAGTTCATTTATTTACAGGTAGACTGAAACAAGATCAAGTCTGTTCTGTGTTCCACAAACACACAGCAGGATTTTCAAACCAAAACCAAGATCTTGCTTGAAGTGCCAAGTGTTTCATGTCAATGTGTGTATATAATTTGTCATAAGGTTTTATTTCAACTGGTGCACATGTTTTCAACTTGGCGTTTCATGTCAATGTCCATATTTCAACTTGTTCATATATTTTCAACTAGACTGAAACAAGACCAACAGGTCTGTTCCGTGTTCTACAAACACACACAGTGTTTTTAAACCAGAACGAAGAATGTTCTTGAAGTTGCCAAGTATTTCATATCATTGTGTGCGTTTCATGTCACAGTGTATATTTCAACTACTTCATACATTTCCAGTAGACTGAAACAAGGCCAACAAGTCTGTTCTGTGTTCCACAAACACACGGCAGTATTTTCAAACCAGAACCAAGAACTTACTTAAAGTACCAAGCATTTCAAGTCAAGATGTATATTATTTATCATTTTTATTTCAACTGGTTCACATGTTTTCAAGTTGATTGTAACGAGACTGACAAGTCCGTTCCGTTTTCTACAAACACACGACAATATATTTTTAACCCAGATTCCAAGACCTTTCTTTAAAAAGTGCCAAGTGTTTCCATGTCATTGTTTACATAATTAGTCATTATGTTTTATGACAACCTATTCATATGTTTTTAGGCAATTGCCAATGAGTGAATAATTTCTTCATGATGTTTTACGTCAACCTTTTGAAATGTATGTAGGCAATCCTCATAATGATAATCAGATTCCCTGATTTAATCTTCTACAAAAACTGATGACTCCAAGGGAGTCGAAACCGTTCTTCGCTTAATAAATTCAAAATATTTTACACTGTGTTGAATGGTGGAACGCCGACTTCATGGTATAGGGGTAGCGTGCCTACCTCCCACCCGGAGGCCCCGGGTTCGATTCTCGGCCAGGTCAGAGATTTTTACCTGCAACTGAGGGCTGGTTCGAGGTCCACTCAGCCTATGTGATTAGAACTGAGGAGCTATCTGATGGTGAGATAGAAGCCCCGGTCTAGAAAGCCAAGAATAACGGCCGAAAGGATTGATCGTACTGACCACACGACACCTCGTGATCTGCAGGCCTTAGGGCTGAACAACGGTCGCTTGGTAAACCAAGGCCCTCCAAGGGCTGTAGTGCCATGGGATTTGGTTTGGTTAAATGGTGGAACATCCCTCAAACTCTATTATACTATTCGAACCCATCAGTCGAAATTTCCACTACACCGTTTCATCTAGCAGAATAGAATCGAACAGGATTCTGCGCGGGAAACATAAAACACGCAATGGATTGTTTGAAAAAACGTCAATGCAGTAAGTTGTGTGCTGCGACAGGATGAAATCATTAATCGAGGTGGCCTAAAAATTAATTAAAAACCATAAAATGTATTTGTCCACAACATTACTGTTTGTTAGGAATACATGTACGACAGACCTATGGAATGCCACTTATAAAATTATAATAAACACTTAAAGATCGTACATTCCAACCAATGCCAATTATCGTACTGACATACCGTACTGTACATGGACTACAGCAATATAATGTGATTCTAAATAAGGTCAATAATAATTGCGAAATAAACTAAATACCATATAGACCTTATTTACCATGAAATTGAATAGTCTAACCTGTTTGATTTTTCATTCCCTTATTTCCTTCCAGACATTCTCTCTTACGTTGTTGTTGTTGCTGCAATAATACTTACGGGTCTTGTTGTAGAGGTACGTTTTTGAACTAAACTGATAAGATTTTCCGTGTCCATTATTAGTAAGGTGACCAAAAACAACTTCCCGACTCTATGCAGGAAACAGCAGACTTGCCAGCTGATACACATCCAGCCCAACAGCCGGCCGATAGATCCTGATCGCCTACAAAGTTGAACGAATGTTTATAACCAACTGGATGTTGGTGGGAGGCACACAGAGGCGTTGAAATACCATGTGTTGGCATAAAATTGAAAGTTATTTTTACCTTTATAAGAGCTAAACATTGTATTATCATGCCACTCGTAATTACTACATCACATTATTAGAACGTAGCCCAAGGATGAGGAGACAGTAAATAAAATTCTCGTGTGGAAAGAAACTGTTTACGTTTAGATGTGCTAGTGTTGCTACTGCGCCTTTATCACTCCCACGTAATACTCCAGATACTTTTCCATGCACTCATTTCTGCAACTTCGAACCTGTGTTTCTTTTCTTCATTACCTATAGCATGAAGAGGATTGAAGCAGGAAAATAAAACTCAATACTGGCTTGGCCATGCGGTACTTGCGAAACAGCCAGAAACTACGCCTGTTGCCATGACAACCAGTAGGAATGCAGGGGCGATTTAGGCCTAGGTTCTAAGAACCTCCAAGAACAAGTTGCTAGATTTCCCAATTGCTGCCGTTTACATTGAAGCAGGTGTCGGGGGGCATGAGGAAGATATAAAGCACGTGCTAACGAACTGTAGTACACGTCTTATTTTTGCGTCTTGTAAGCATAAGCTATGGATTGCCAAACATAGTGTAGTGTCATAATTAGCATGAATAGGAGTTAGTGAAGTTAGTTGCACTTGTAATATTAACATACGAATGTTTTAAGTGAATATGAGCAGAACTCAGAGGAAAGAGATCAAGCGAAAGGCACTATTAATAAAAGACAAAGTGGAGATTATACGGAAACTGGAGTCATCTACACTTTCCCATGTTGCTTTGGCAAAGGAGCTGGGGATGCCGTCTACTTTGAACGGCACTATAGCGAAGAAAGAAGAGAGCTGTACTTCTGCAGGGAATACTTCAGCAAACTGCAAGAAAGTTAAATCTGGAAAGAACGATGAAGTAGAACAAGCTCTGCTAATATGGTTTAAACAGCTGCGCAGTTTAAACATACCTTTCAGCGGGACTATTGTGAAGGAGAAAGCTTAAGAAATTGCGAGCAAATTAAAGCTACCTTTCACAGCGTTGAACGGGTGGCTGGACCGCTTTAAAAATCAAGCCAGCATTGTTTACAAAACAATTTGTGGCGAAGCAGAGACTGTAAGTGTGGAGGAAAGGGAAGCGTGGAAGGAAATGGTTCTGCCTGCTAAAATAAGCAAACCTTGCAACGTTTTTAGTCTTGATGAATTCGCACTTTTTTACCAGCTTATCCCAGATAAGTCTAGTTTTGAAGGAGGATCTTGCCACAGGGCAAAAATTAAATAAAGTGCGAGTTGCGGTATTGATAGGTGCTAATATGGAAGGAATTGAAAAACTACCTCAACTGATGATAGGGACGCCTCGGAAGCCACGTTGTGCCAAAAATGTCAGGACTTTACCGTGCAAGTACACCAGCAACAAGTCAGCCTGGATGACAAGTTCCCTGTTTGAAGAGTATATGCAGGCAATAGATGCAAAAATCGGGAGCCAGAACAGGAAGATTCTGGTGTTTATGGACCACTGCCCTGCTCATCCCAAGGAGTGGCCCATTTAAGGAAAATCAAGGCATAGCGCATCGAAGAGGAAGTGCGACATCTTTGCCGTTCGCCCGTAAGAGAGCTCAAGAGGTTGGTGGGACACCTGCTTGGTGGCAGCACAGGCGACTGTGATGTCAACAGAGACCCTTGGCCATTAGCTAGCGTTATATTCGCCTTCAGATGTAGTAATTTTTATTGCTTATTATTGTCGCTGTCAGAGATGTTTCGACAGTTTGCATTATTAGTGTATTCACGATTGAGTGGTGTGAAAAGTGTTATGTTTTAAATACCTCGGTCTTTGTCGCTATTGTGCTATAAGGCAACGTACATCAGTGCGGAAGGAAACTAACACATCATGCCCTCGTATTTTGTACTCTGCTACAGATCTGGATATGACCGATTGTCTTCAGGTAGGCATTTCTTTAGGCCCCCTAAAGAGAGTGGTGTTTTACTGAAATGGGAGAAGGCTATCCATAGAAAAGACCGAAAATTAACTCATAACTGTTTCGTGTGCGACATTCATTTTTGCGATGACTTTCTAGTAAAAGTAGACTCGTTTACGGTGAATGGTGAAAGAGTAGACATGCCAAGACAGCGCTGCAAATTAAAACAAGAAGCATTTCCTCACTTATTTCCTAACCTACCCAAGTATATTTCTAAGGCAGTTAAGAAACGCAACTTCCCCACGAATAGGCAATCCACACAAAGAGATTTCTCTACTGAAAGCCTTGAACAGATCATAAAATCAGTGATAGTGATCAACCTGTATGCTCAGCAGTTGAAGATAGCTCTAATGTCGCAGATGCTAGGAAAACAATTGCACTATTAAAGAGGAGATTGTATAATCAGAAACGTAATTTCATTAGAGCACAGAATCAACTCAATGTCACTAAAGCTAAGACACATTTGCTGAAAAAGACATTTCTGATATAAATTCAAAGAGAAATTTCAGAACAGAAAATTATAGTCGATACAATGTTAAAGAAATGTCAAGCGAAACGTAAAAAAGTAATGAGATATAGTGATGAATTTCTTCTTGATGCATTTCTTCTAAAAATAAAGTCTCCCAAGGGTTATCGGGACTGGTTAAATCATGACTTGCTGCCATTGCCATCTGAATCCCACTTGAGAAAATTTGGTGAAGGACCTAAAATGTTCATACAGCATAAATGAGCATGTTACCGCTGCCATAGCAGATTTTTTTAATGAAAGGAGGAACACGAATGCTTAGGGATCTTGA
Source organism: Anabrus simplex (assembly GCF_040414725.1). Taxonomy (NCBI): domain Eukaryota; kingdom Metazoa; phylum Arthropoda; class Insecta; order Orthoptera; family Tettigoniidae; genus Anabrus; species Anabrus simplex. Next base: position 303,837,353 of record NC_090268.1, read on the forward strand.
TATTTGAGGAGGTAAAGTTATGAGAAGAAATTTGCTTTAACTCGGAATCATTGAAAGTGAATGGTTTTGTTGATTTGGGGAAATTTACTGAAGATAAAAGCAAGGGTCAGCTGGCAAATCATGCTCTAGTTTTTATGTTTGTTCCTTTTCTATATAACTGGATACAACCCGTAGCGATATATGCTAGCCGGAACGCCACCCCTGGTGATATAATTGCAAACATTCTCATTCAAGTCATCATACAATTAGAGCAAGTAGGTGTCCGAATCATTGATTTCACATCGGATGGTAGCCAGTCGAATAAAAAGTTGTGGAAATGCTTAGGAATATCTGCAAACATAAAGAATCTGAAGTGTTGTATTTCCAATCCAGCTGACTAACAGAAAATTACGGGCATTTTCAGATGCGCCACATATATTTAAATGTGTAAGAAATTATTTCATGACAAAGGACAGGTTAATTATAATGGCAATATTGTTGATTATTCATTCTACAGGAAAGATTACGAACGTGACTCGCCTCCTGAATTTTTTAGATTGAAAGTTTGCTACAAACTGACCTCTGCCCACTTGGATCCTAATTTATTTCAGCGAATGAATGTAAGACTGGCATTTCAATTATGCAGTAGATCAATCGCTAATGGTATAGCATTCTATCGGGGTATTAAAACACAGGGTTTAGAAAACAGTAAACAAACAGAAATTTTCACAAGCAATTTAAACCGTCTGATTGACGCATTAAATTCGGCTATTCCAACTCAAGCACTGTATAAAGGATCATAGGCACATGAAACTTTAATTAAATGGCAGAATGTTCTCACAGATACTCAAAATTCATTCGGTTCACAAAGGACACTGGAGTCATTTAAGAGTTACGGTGGAAAGTACCTCAGACGTGTCTGAATATTTGTGGGAACCCCAACAACCATTCATAGTAACTCCCTACACCCCGATTCACACAAAAAATCAGCGTACCACAGTTTTATCAACAGAGCTTTTGAAATCCCGTTAAACAACAAAGAGAGAAATAAAGAATTAGCCTTCATTCGACAGCAGGTCCTTATTAATGCTTTTAATTTAAAAACCATTAACGGATTAATTGCCAAACGCAAGCATAAACTACAAACAAACATAACAAAACAATCAAAGCAAACAAAAAAGTACGTAAGGTTCACCTTTAACAATCCCAAAATTTTTTGCAATTACCAATTTATTCAAGAAGCATGACATCAAAATAGCGTTCTCGACGAATAACAATACAAGACATAAATTTTTCAACCACAATATGGTCAATCGAAATAGCGAGGAGCGGTTCCAGGATTCAGGTGTTTATAAACTGACATGCAATCAGTGTAAGGCCACATACATGGGGCAATCTGGACGTAACTTCACAATAAGGTACTTAGAACACGTCAATGCGGAGAAACATAAAAGATTCTCTGCAATGGGAGTACACACGAGTGAAACAGGCCATAGATTCACAGACATTAAACAAGACCTAGTATTTCTCAATAGGCTAAACAAGGGAAGGTTAATGAACAGTCTAGAAAATATTCATATCCTTCTAGACAAGTCATTTAATAAGGACAAGAATTTGAATGAAGTAAACGAACAGAGAAACCCCTTATTTGAATGCATATCGAGATATATTGAGTTATTACGAAGGAAGCAAACACGCCCAGCGCACACTTCAAGCAATCACAAGGCCGACACGTCACAAGCAGAAACCTCCTCCCCGCCCGATATAGCAAATGACGACGCGTCCGCATTTCCCCTCCCTCCTAACCAGGCTAACTCACGAACTACAGCACACAGTTACAATACAAGGTTGAAGGCAGCCGGATTAAACCCACTCCCGTAGTATGGGAAGTTAAACTAACACGCAAGACAAGGGTAAGTTCATACTTTTATACTTTCCTACACTCAAAGACTTATTATCTGTTACGTTTTTCAAACTCCAACTAATAGCCGCATTTTTCCTGCCGGTTACAGATCGTGATACAGATGATCCAACTGTTTTTATTCAAACTACAAATTAGCAAACTTCATATTCGAAACAAGCCACACCTCTCCACTCAACAGGAGATAAGGGTCGTATTCATGAACGAGACTTTGACTTCGACTTACGTAAGTTCACTTAGTTGAGTTTCGTGGAAGTCTGTTTCATAGACGCAACTTTTACAAAGTAGACTCTGGCGTAAGTAGACTTCGGTAAGTTACGATGTGAAGAATTAGATATGAAGTTGGCAATGAAAACAATGGAAGAGCACTGTAGCATCTCCCATCACTCAATGTTTTTTCGTAATAAAGAAGCAGAAGAAGAAGACATTCAGCTGTTTCCTGCGTTATAGACTCTAAACTCAATCCAATCCAGTCAATACAGTTAATTTTTATTTCTCGACGATGGATGGAAAGAAAAAATTGCCAGCCTTCAACAACTGTGAAAGGGAGGTGTTACTAGAACTAGTGAAAGAGAAGAAAGGCAGCCTATAGTTGAAATCGAAATCAATAAACTTCATCTGGTGTTTGACCATGCCCTGGCAATTGAAACTAAAAATCCCTTTCCTATTACGGAAAACCTCAGCATGGTTGCCACCTGGACTTATTATTGGTACATGGGTGCAATCAATAGCTCCAACCACTCCAGGGAAACGGGATCTTTCATACACACTCGCGCATTATTTCGACATTCAGCTTCATTTGGGAACGAAACAAACTGTGGTCTCTTTCGGGCAGTCGGGATCGATATTCTTCTGATTATTCTACATACTCGTAAATCAGCGGAATCAATTTGGAATTTACCTGAAAACCATGGAAGTGTGAAAGGCTATTGTATTTACCATAAGGATGCATTAATCTGTACTGATCATCCCTTAACCTAACTAGATAACACGATGAGTAGAAAGTGAAAACCTGTGCGCTATAGTAACAATAATTTTACTCTTACCTGTAGCATAATATCGTAACGACCGGGCGATTTGTCCGTGCGGTTAGGGGCGCGCGGCTGTGAGCTTGCATCCGGGACATAGTAGGTTCGAACCCCACTGTCGGCAGCCCTGAAGATTGTTTCCCGTGGTTTCCCATTTTCAAACCAGGCAAATGCTGGAGGGATGTACCTTTATTAAGGCCACGGCCACTTCCTACCCATTCCTTGGTCTTTCCTATCCCATCGTCGCCATAAGACTTATCTGTATCGATGTGACGTAAAGCAAATAGCAAAAATTCTTAACAAAATTAGCAACTGTATCATTTGAGGTATGGGTGATCCTCGATTATTATGTTTCTGTAATTCGTCTTCAAACATCGTTAGTACATCTAATACTGTACGTTTATCGAATCTATATCGTTTTATGAACTCATTTTCTGTGTAAAATTGAACTGGGTTCCTTGCATCTCTTATAATACGCCGAGGATTAGGCACAACGTACTGAATAATTTCATGGATCTCTTCAATTTCGTCTACAAAATTAACTACATCGGCAATATCTGCCATTTTATTATTTTTCTGATCTCTGAGTCTACTTAAGTACGGAACATCGGCGACTTGGAAGTAAAGTCGCCATCTAAGTTTACTTACCTCCAAGTAGCGATTATGAAATGGAAATGGCGACTTACCGCCTTCTAAGTCTAAGTCAAAGTCTCGTTCATGAATACGACCCTAAGAGACGTGAAAACACCGGATGCCTTCTTAAGGAAACTTTTTACCAATAGCTCAACAGCAATACTTCACATAGTGCATACAAGTTCTTCAGTAATCAACGAACTTATGGAAAATTCACAAGACTTGTAGTGAACTATATTTTAGTCCATCAGTGTTTTTAACATTAAGATTTTTAATAATAAGTCATAGTTTAACTAACAATCGCCTTCAATGCACCCCCCCCCCCCCCCCCCACATCCATTCACACACGCACTACTAACACTTGTTTTTAAGGTTTTAAGAAAATTGTGAGACTGTTTTTACTTTTGCCAAATGTAAGCAGCTGATGATGAATGCAACGCATTCGAAACATGTTCTGAACTTTTAATTCAATGTCTATTGAAATAGCCTAAGACTAAATAAAAGTGAAAGTATCGATCAGGTGGATTCTTGTTCCTTCAATTAATTGGATCTTCTGAAACAGGTTGAAAGCTGCTCATATCGCCTTCAATGTCATCCGCTCTATCACCAACGCTCTCTCCGTCACTGTCACTATCCTCCTCCAAATTAATGATTATGCTGTCTGATACTTCATCGATTATGTGATCGCTCGCAATGTACTTATTCTCGGGGTCGATTACGTGCCTACATCAACTCGACCATTCTTCTGCCCCAATTGACGCAATTCCTTCCATTAGCAATGTTCTTGCATTATCAAGTCTGAAAGTAACATTCTTTGTGCTACATAATCTTTAACTTGAGACCAAATCATTTCGACTGGGTTGAAGTCTGGATGGTATGGCAGTAGACGCAAAATTGTATGCGCATATGTAGCAAGTAAGGTGTCGATTTGATATGTCTTATAGCGTGATTTATGGGATTTAATCAAAGCGTACAGTTGGGGTTTTATCATCTCTGTAGAAAACGGAACACTCTTATCAGTCAACAAATCCTGCGTAACTGTTTTTCGGGATGATGATGAAGGTACACGCTCAATTGGACATTATGGAATGAGGCATTATCAATCACGACTACAGAGTTGGGTTGCAAATTAGGAATTCGTTTCTGTGTCAGATATTTCTCGTAGTTCCTATAGTTCATATCATCGTGATAATCCCCTGTTGTTTGGTTGGCTTTGAAAACCAACAAAGCATTTGGAATGAAACCTGCATCTGAACTGGCACGTACCACTATTAATCGTTGCCCTTTCGAGTTAGGAGACTTCAGTCCATGAAGAGTACAGTCACTCCAAGCACATGATTTGGTGTACGAACTATGCAAATATGTCACGTCAGTGTAAACAATAGGTCTACCCTCTTGTCGCTACCGCTTTATGCTTTGTATGTACTGCACACGTAGGAGCCTTATGTCAGGCTTCTCCGTAAGTATTCTACGCATGTCTTCTGTCTTCTTCCATCAAAAACCCAGGCCTCGAACTATCTTGCATAGTGTTCTTACGCAACCTTTAAACTGTATATCCTCAACCAGTTTCTTACAGATCTTTTCAAGCGTTGGTCTCTCGCCTTCGGTATTGTGAAAATTGTGAATCGTACACTGACCGTGCATTTCTCAAAATCGTCTAATTCACACGTCTTGACAGACTTCGGTCTTCTCTTCCCAGGCGATGAAAATGAATCCACTTCACCCCTTTTTGATCTTCTTTGAGTCTCGTATTACATTCTGCACGGACCTTTTCGACACAGCCGTTGCTTCGGCCACTTTCTTTTGAATAGCACATAAGTTTCCAGTGGGGTGCGTTTTGTTTTTCATGAATTTATACACATTATAAATAACTTCACTCGTTTCACTGTGTAAAGTTTTAGCACTCCCTAATTTAGAACAAAAAAAGGGGCATCGCTACGTACACTGAATATCATACTACAAGAAATTCACTTTCAGCACTCGCTTCTTGCTTCTTTTCAATACACGTTTAATAAAGAGCTGTACCCTGTGCCTCTCAATGCGCGGTTGAAGTAACAACGAGCCCGGTAATCAGCATTCGGGCGACACACAGGAGCCCCGCAACGAGCTTCAACTTTGCCAACAGATATTGGTCTCTGCACACGTTTGAGTTTTGGCAGGCTCTTCTTGTGGGACCTATACCCATTCTCTCGTGGCAGCGCTGAAATGGACTTAGCAAAAAAAAAAATTGAATACTTCCCTTATAATAGCCGGTACAGTAAAATGTATAAGACATAAATGATCGGAAATTTAATAATATATAATTTAGTTATATACTATTTGTCAATAGGACCACTAATAACACAAATATTTGATTATTCAATTTTAGGCCTTCCCCTAAACTGCCATTTCACTCAGCGTGAATAAAATTATGTATGGCCTAGATTGTAGCAACTTATTCCCTGACTTTGCATACTGATTTTCATTAATATAGGACAAATAGTAACAAATATTTGAGAATTAAATTTTAGGCCTTCCCTTAAACTACCATTTCTCTCAGCATGAATAAGATTATTTATGGCTTATAATGTAGCAACTTATTCCCGGACTTTACATACCCATTTTTATGGAGTTAGGACCACTACTAACAAATATTTGAGAATTAAATTTTGGGACTTCCCCTTAAACTACCATTTTTCTCTGAGTGAAAATGATTATTTATGACCTAGATTATAGTAACTTATTTCAGGACTTTACATACCGATTTTAATTAATTTCTCTTCAGCCGTTTTCTCGTGATGCGTGTACATACATACATACATACATACATACATACATACATACATACAGACAGACAGACATTATCATTATAGACTGTTATGCCTTTCAGCGTTCAGTCTGCAAGCCTATGAGAATTTACTAAACGTCGCCACAATCCTCGATTTGCAACTAGCGTTGTGGCCTCATTTAGTTCTATACCTCTTATCTTTAAATCGTTAGAAACCGAGTCTAACCATCGTCGTCTTGGTCTCCCTCTACTTCTCTTACCCTCCATAACAGAGTCCATTATTCTCCTAGGTAACCTATCCTCCTCCATTCACCTCACATGACCCCACCACCGAAGCCGGTTTATGCGTACAGCTTCATCCATCGAGTTCATTCCTAAATTAGCCTTTATCTCCTCATTCCGAGTACCCTCCTGCCATTGTTCCCACCTGTTTGTACCAGCAATCATTCTCGCTACTTTCATGTCTGTTACTTCTAACTTACGAATAATATATCCTGAGTCCACCCAGCTTTCGCTCCCGTAAAGCAAAGTTGGTCTGAAAAGAGACCGATGTAAAGATAGTTTTGTCTGGGAGTTGACTTCCTTCTTACAGAATACTGTTGATCGCAACTGCGAGCTCACTGCATTAGCTTTACGACACCTTGCTTACTATATTACCATCCTGGGAGAACACACAACCTAAATACTTGAAATGATCGACCTGTTCTAGTTTTGTATCACCAATCTGACATTCGATTCGGTTGGATTTCTTATCTACTGACATCAATTTAGTCTTCGAGAGGCTAATTTTCATACCATACTCATTGCACCTATTTTCAAGTTCCAAGATATTAGACTGTAGGCTTTCGGCACAGTCTGCCATTAAGACCAAGTCCTCAGCATAGGCCAAACTGCTTACTACATTTCCACCTAACTGAATCTCTCCCTGCCATTTTATACCTTTCAGCAGATGATCCATGTAAACTACAAATAGCAAAGGTGAAAGATTACAGCCTTGTCTAACCCCTGTAAGTACCCTGAACCAAGAACTCATTCTACCATCAATTCTCACTGAAGCCCAATTGTCAACATAAATGCCTTGGATTGATTTTAATAATCTACCTTTAATTCCATAGTCCCCCAGTATGGCGAACATATTTTCCCTCGGTACCCTGTCATATGCTTTCTCTAGATCTACGAAACAAACACAACTGCCTATTCCTCTTGTAGCATTTTTCAATTACCTGGCGCATACTGAAAATCTGATCCTGACAGCCTCTCTGTGGTCTGAATCCACACTGGTTTTCATCCAACTTCCTCTCAACGACTGATCGCACTCTCCCTTCCAGGATGCCAGTGAATACTTTGCCTGGTATACTAATCAATGAGATACCTCGATAGTTGTTGCAATCCTTCCTGTTTCCTTGCTTGTAGATAGGATAGGTGCAATTACTGCTTTTGTCCAATCTGAAGGTACCTTACCAACACTCCACGCTAATTTCACTACTCTATGAAGCCATTTCATCCCTGCCTTCCCACTGTACTTCACCATTTCAGGTCTAATTTCAGACAGACAGACAGACAGACAGACAGACAGACAGACAGACAGACAGACAGACAGACAGACAGATAGACAGACAGACAGACAGAAATTACAGGAAAGTAAAAAGTGCATTTCCTTGTTACTATGGACATGACCGATACAGAAATACCATTCTTTTCAAATTCTGAGCAATGTACAGACAAAACTCTCATTTTATATATATAGATAGTTCTTGATTAAGTTAGAATGTAGTAACCTCATGAAATTTATAGTAATTGTGAAGTATTTAAGATAACAAGTGACTCAGTGAAGTGCAATGATTGAATTATATATTACGAGTTTAAGTTGTGATAAAATCGATATATCTCGAAGAAGTGATTATACATGTATTGAGTGTATCATGATAGCTGGTGAATTTATGATTTGCGAGAATGAGTGTAGATTTCACACAACAGAAAGAGTATATACACCTATTAGATTTCTTAAATGGGTTTGGAAGCTGAACACACTTTTTAAGCATCATAATGAAATGATATGGAAAGGGAGGGTAGATTATATGAGTTATTCCTCGCCGATGTACGGCATGAAAAGGTATTATGGAATACTAGAGGTGAAATATTATTCTGTGAGATGAATTATGATGAAGTGAATATAGATGCAATGAAGCATAATACGTTGTAGGAATTATGTTACAGTAGAAGTCCGACAGTCCGGCACGTTCGGGACCGGTCCGGTGCCGGATTACCGAACTATGATATAGGTTAAGGTGTACACCGAAAACTTCTGTTTGGAGTAAAATCTTGATCAGCAGAATCAGTACAGTAACAACTTTAGCTCAAAGTTGGGGCAGCACCAAATTTTCATTCAACACATTCACTTTACATTCATGTACTGTACAATATTTTAGTGTGAATTTAAAAAATCTCGAATATCTTTGTTTTTGAGTTCGTTGTCGCTTGGCATAAAAGTTATTTCCGATGATACGTAAATCAAAAAGTTCAGTGGAATTATAATTAGTATTACACTCAGCAAAAGTGATGAATCTATTTAGGGACCCTGCGGCTTCTGCAAAGCTGATTCTCTCTTTTTCTTCGGTTTCCTCATCAGAGTTACTCTCTTCAAGATTGTGTATAGGTTGAGGGTTCAATCCATTTTGGATAATGTCCTGATCGGTTAGCTCCTGCGCGGTAGGTTCATTGTTATCCATTTGAATCCACTCTGCGAGCTACTCTACAGATACATTATCCAAAGGATTGTTGTTGGTTACACATCTTACAATATCCAAAACGTCAGACACTGATTCGGGATGTTGTTCCTCCTCAACAGTCTGTGGTGTTGAATCAAATGTAGGATCTGCAGTTCGTGAAAGTTTTCCCCAGCACCGTTGTAAATTAACTTTTTCCATGTCAGCCCAGGACAGTGAGACAGCATAGATGGAATCTTGTACATTAAACTTTCGTTGAAATTCAGTTACATCACACTCAGAGTTCAACAGGCTGCGAACGAAAGAACTCCCATAAAATCATTTCAAGTTCTGAATTACCCCTTGATCCATTGGCTGAATCAGTGACATAATACTGGGCGGCAGAAGTGTAGCAAATATATTTCCAGAAACTAACTCAGCTACTGGTGGAAGTGCTTTACAGTTGTCCAAGAGAAGGATGGCTTTTCTGCCTTCTGGTAGACCAAGGTTTATGATGCTTTCATTGACTTGTGGCAAAAAATGATGAAAAAAACCAGGCTTTAAATAGGGTGGCAGTCATCCACGCATTTGATTGAGCATCATAATGGACAGGCAACTTCGTAAAATTTTAAATGTCCGAGGTTTCCCAGATTTACCAATTACAAAAGCAGTTATTCGGTGGCTTCAAAACACATCAGCACATAGTAAACCTGTCAATCTTTGTTTCTTTTTAAACCCTTTAACCGCCGTTTCACCTTCCGCAGCTAGAGTAGATGTTGGTAAACACCGCCATAGTAGGAATGTTTCATCAACATTGTAAATCTGATCAGCTGTTAGATTATTAACTGTGATTATTTCTTCAAACTCGTGTGCATTTTTCTGCTGAATCTTGGTTTGCTGAAAGTGCCTCTCCGGTTACACCATATCTACGAATTCCATGTTGAAACTTAAAGATTCTGAGCCAACCATAAAAAAAATTGCCTACACTTTCTGCAACAATTAAGTCTTGTCCAAATTTCTTTGCCTTTTCAATAATCATCGGCCCCGTTAACGGATTTCCTTTGGAGTGTACTACATTGATCCATTTGTACAATAAGCTAATTGTCCAGTTTTGGTTTTTTTAATGTTTGGGAGCCAATTTTTCAGTTGTTCCGATTGAGAAACAAATTTCATTAGTTCACCTTTTTTGTTTGTTTTTTTAATCAAAAATGGTTCACAAGCCAATATTAAATTCACTCAACAAAATATTTCTATTCTCACCTTTCTCCGGGCGTTTGATGATATCCAGTTTCTGGTTAATGGTCAGAGTTACGTGCTTACGTTTCTCTCCTGATTTGGAACTTGAAGAAGGTTTTGGTTTCGAGAACATTGTCACTGCTTAAATACCAAGAAAACCTCCACATGGCAATTTGATTTGTATGTTCACTACACTACTACACTACTGTTATACAGATCCTAGATAGCAAGAAAAAATACTGTAGCAAAAAATGCTCGCAATCAAAACAATGAACTGAATCTGTGTGTGGTGACAGCCAACAATGCCGATTGTGTCTAACAATAGCAGACGCGTATTGGACACTTCTGGGTGGATTCGAAATCTGCCTTGCGCTATAACTGTCACAAAAGTAAAAAAAAAACAACATTAAAAATCCTGGAATGGTAGCAAACCATCGGGCGTTCCAGACTGTTGGATGCCGGACTAATGGAATTCTACTGTATATGTGAAGAGGTTATGATTAGTTAAAAATGAAGCCATGTTTTCCAGTGTTGACTTAGTTAAATCTGACAAAGGCTTTTCAGTCTGTCAAACACACAGCAAATACAATGTAAATTAAAACACTATCAACATATCTGTAAAACACACACTAACATACAAAGAATGACATGTTTCGTTCTACAAGAACATCCTCGGATTCTATCAAATCACTTAAAAAAAGCTTATATATGTACAGTATTGTTTACGTAGCGTAAAGTTGTCAATGACAGAGAGATTAGTGATAGCATGAAACAGTAATGACAAAAAATAAAATATATACAATTATTAATATAATGAAAAACTTACGTATTTATCTAGACTGTCCTGAAATAGTGTTTGGTGACAACGGACTTAACATCGCATTTGCTTAAGTGCGGCCAGTATCCAGTATTCGGGAGATAGTAGGTTCGAACCCCACTGTCGGCAGCCCTGAAAATGGTTTTCCATGGTTTCCCATTTTCACACAAGGCAAATGCTGGGGCTGTACCTTAATTAAGGCCACGGCCACTTTCTTCCCACTCCTAGACCTTTCCTGCCCCATCGTCGCCATAAGACCTATCTATGTCGGTGCGAAGTAAAGCAACTACCAAAAAAAACCTATTATATGGTGAATGAATCATGGCCAGAGAGTAATTGTAATGAGGTATTATGTCTGACAGATAAGAGAGGTAGTGATTATTTGCCTGGCTGTTGATGTATTGTTATCTGAAAGAGGTAGAGTTGGTGGTGTAGTGGAGATAAGAGCAATTGATTTATAAATAGGGTATGGTAATAATGGAAGGAGTAAGGTGGATGAGAAACATAGTTTACTGCACGTTATTCACATTACGATCAGTCTATGGCCGTATGAGGTACCACATTTGAACTGAGAAACATAGTTCCTGTTTACATCTTAAGGAGTTATTTATATGTTTCCACCTCATAGGCCTTAGATATAGAAGAATTCTGCCATATCCAAATTTTATTCAGCAAGGTTCATGATTATTTTAAGATGACTCTGCAGTTTATGAACCGTAGTTGAATTAAGGGGTAAACATGTTTAAAAAAACAAGATATTTTATTATTGTGAATCGCTCACCAAATTTATTGAGCTTACTACTGTATATCCAAAGGGAAATGAATCAACTTGAGAACTGTTATTCAGCATTCAGTATATGTTTGATTCACAAGTCTTTAACTTGTTCAATAAGGTTTTATTATGTGTCTTTGTTTTAATGTAGATTTCATAGGGTTTTTGTATCACGCACAATTCAATATCTATCATGAGTTTTATATAATTTGCCTATTTTCCAATTTCTTTGTACAGCTGAGGATGACTCAAAAATGTGCCGAAACTAGTACTGAATATAATTAGAATGTTGTAATTACATCTATAAACAACATTATTATTGTATTGAATAGGTGGACATTAAGTTTATTCATTTACCATTTCAATCAGCGTGAATAAAATGATTTATAGCCTAGGCTGTAGCGACTCTTCCCCTGCCTTTACATACCGATTTTTATTAAATTCTCTCCAGCTGTTTTCTTGTGATGAGCATACAAACAGACAAATTACGGAAACGTAAAAAGTGCATTTCCTTGTTACTGAGGACACGACAGATAAGGAAATACCATTCTTCTCAAATTCTGAGCAATGTACAGACAAAACTCTTTATTTTATACTTGTATACTGCTATTGATGAATGTACGTGGACCAACTTCCTTTGAACATCTTACTACTCTAAATAGCATTAATTTAGCCACATATCAAGGCGCTTGCAAGGAACTAGGATTATTAGGAGACGAACATTGTGAAAATACTTTCAGATCCAGTTATTTCTGAGTCGCTAGAAAAATTGAATTATTTGCCATCATCCTAATTATTTGCCATCATCCTAATATTTTGCCAGCCATCAGAGCCAATAGAATTATGGAGGAAAAATTCTGATAATTTGTGTGAAGACATATTACATAGAGTTTGCAATGAAAATCAGGACCTGCTAATTCCATACAATGATTTACAAGCTGTTTCTTATGGCGACGATGGGATAGGAAAAGCCTAGGTGTGGGAAGGAAGCAGTCATGGCCATAATTGAGGTACAGTTGTAATAACATGGAATGAGTGCACCACAACTCACACTCACATAGAGACATTAGATAGAACTTTCAGAGACATAAGGAGCTCAAATAGTATGAAAATGGGAAACCACGATAAACCATCTTCAGGGCTGCCGACAGTGGGGTTCGAACCCACTATCTCCCAGATGCAAGCTCACAGCTGCGTGCCCTTAACCTCATGGCCAACTTGCCCGGTAATATAACAATGTACACTGATTGAAGACAGAATTCACAAAATATAAACAGGAATGAAGAGTTCTTCATAATATGTAGCCTCTACAAAACTTTTTGTGGAGACCATATGATGTAAACCTATTACATAATATTATATTTCAGAACATGAACACAAGTTAGTACATGATCAAGTATTCGCTTATAACTCTGTTTTAAAAAGATGTTTCTTCTGAAAAAGGAAACTTTTTTTTGTTGTTGGATGTTTCAGGTGGAACTGGCAAGACTTTTGTGACAAATTTTAATAGTAGCGAAAGTTACATCGCAGGGATAAATAGCCACTGCCGCCACTTCGTCAGGTATTGCTGCTACACTATCGACAGGGGGAAGAACGGCTCATTCTACGTTTAAACTGTCTCTTACTCTGCCACTTGAAAGAGAGTGTGTGCTCTTTCTGGCCCGTTGAGCAAAATCTTGCAAGATGCAAATCTAATAATATGCAATGAGTGCACCACAACTCTCAGAGCTCACATAGAGACATTAGATGGAACTTTCAGCAACATAAGGGGCTCAAATAAAGTGATGGGTGGAATTACTTTCATGTTTTCTGGTGGTTTCAGACAATCATTGCCTGCAATAGGGGAACTAGAGCATATATTATTAAGTCTTACTTAAAATCTTTCCCATTGTGGAAATGTGTTCACATCTTGAAGCTGTATACCAACATGAGGAGTCACTCTGCAGCAGGAAGCATAGACTTTCCAAAAAAGCTACTACTGATCAGTAATGGGAAAGTACCTGAGTCACATACACACCAAAAAAACCATTGATAAAGACCTTGGTGAAATCGTGACCAACAGTGGAGACCTCATCTCTAGAGTGAACCCGGATGTGGCCAATATACACAAAAAAAATTATCGTTGGATGTGTGAGACAGCAATTTTAGCTACAAGAAACACAACCGTTCGAGGCGCTTCTGCTTCTCTGTCTGTATTTATCTTCGATTTCACATGCTTAATTATTGTTACAAAATTGTTTACTTTCTTTCTGTACTGGCAGTCTTATACTTGATAGTTTATCATAGTGTCACAAGATTGCAATAGCGTCCCCTCTCTTATCTTTGGCTTTTCTACCTCTTTGATTTTAGTCTATTAATGATATTTTCTCTTTGAACTTTGGAGTAAACCCAAAATGGAGTCAAGAAACATAATGCAGGCCTTCTTACTATATTATAATAGGTTCAAATGACGTTATGCTGGAGATTCATGCAGAGTCTATAATTTTTTATCTTTACTTAACCTGGTAAGTTTGTGACTATGGCCACTTCATCTTGATGAAATTCTGTGCCTTTTTTTACCCTGCGTTATCCGTTGTACTTCGGCTACCATTGACTGAACATTATGCTTTGTAGGTATTGCCATATTATTTCACCCTTTGCTTGAGTTTTTGCCTATTTTCAACGTCTCGCTACATTATGTGTGTTTCTTACCTTAATTCCCACCTTATTTATACGTATCACTTCAATGTTGTGGCACGATACACCTATTCCAATATTGTTGGTGTGACTGACATCTCCATTTACACGTGCCTGGTATTTTGAATCTCTTGCTGGGGATTTCATCGAGATCTTACACTTGGCCCCTCTTAAGGTCTTGTAAGTCTGCTTTGTAAATGCCTACATGGCATTTATCATCAAGGATAGGAAATCAACAGATAGGGAATCTGCCACCTGAGCGACTGACAACCTTCACACGTGATCATTTATGAGTAACTTCCAAAAGAATTTATGATGCGCATTTTTTCCTTTTTGTAAATGTATTCATCTCTCATTAGAACCTTTGATTTTTTATGAACTTATGTTTAAGTCTTATCTCTTTCTTTGCTTTGCTGGTAGTAAGGTTGGTTTAGTTTGGTGTCAATATTACACAGGATAGGAGGAGTCCAATTGGGAACAGTTTCGTGTTTGCTCCGATCGACGATTTATCGGACCTGAACTCGTTTCCACCACATTGCCCCTCTGCGTACTAGACTCTAGTATATTATAATTTATCACCTTATATTATCGCGATCTATTAATTTGTGTTTTCTTCCATGTTATCTCTGCTGTTTAGTAATGTGTTTGTAGTAAACAAGTGTGTGTGTGTGTGTGTGTGTGTGTGTGTGTGTGTGTGTGTGCGCGCGCGCGCGCGACATGTTGAAGATATGAACGATAAAATAATGGCCAAATTACCAGACAACATAAACTACCTTGCCATTGATACTGTCACGGATCAAGAAGATTCGATACATTAACCTCAAGAATTTTTAAATTCTTTGAATCCTTGTGGGCTAGGCCTACCCCCATCTTCACTCAAATTAAAAACTGACACTCCCATTATTTTATTATGAAACCTGCAACCGCCAAGTTTATGTAACGGAAGTAGACTTCAAGTTAAATTTCTTAGAAACAATATCATAGTTGCTATAGTTTTGACTGGACCAGCAGTTGAGTGAGTGATACTAATACCTCAAATTCCTATGATAGCCATATATTTAGCATTTAGTTAAAAAAGAATACAATTTCCTGTAAAGGTATCATTTGCGGTCACTATAAATAAAGCACAGGGACAGACTTTTAAAGCACGTGGGGATACATTTAAGGGAATGCTGTTTTTCCAAGGAACAATTATATGCTGTCTTATCTAGAACAGTGTGTGGTGACAACCAACGTATTCTAATACCACAAGGAAATGTTACTAAAACTGCGTTGTCTATACTGAAGTATTATAATCCATCACCAGTGATTTCTTTCAAATTATACGCGGGTGAAACAGCAGGGCAGAACTAGACCCTTATAATTTCCTTACCCTTACTAATCTGTGGACATATTTTACTTTCTTTATCCTTACCCTATTGATAGTTCATTGCAGTTTGAATAGTGGTCTGTATCTTCAAAAAACAAAATCCCCAATATACCAGAACATAGTGGTGAATAGCTGATGCACGAAATATGAATATGTAACTGCTAATCCCATACTAGCACAGAAGTTAAGAAAATGCTTCACCTCATTATCCCCTACGCCTTCCCCTGCATCTCCCCTTACCTGAATATCAATCATTAACTTCTACCACATCCAGGCGCATCCTCTTTGATTACTGACAGTTGTATTTTCTTTCTTCTTTCCATAGTTAGGCAATGGTATGATGATATACGAGGTTAAAAGTCAGGTTGTGAGTTTCACAAATAGGAAAAGTCCTATCAGTTTTAATTACTGCATAGTGGGGTGAAAGTAACTTTTAGGGATCATTGTAAGTATCTGGGTGTTAATATAAGGAAATGTATTCATTGGAGTAATCACATAAATGGGATTGTAAATAAAGGATACAGATCTCTGCACATGGTTATGAGGGTGTTTAGGGGTTGTAGTAAGGATGTAAAGGAGAGGGCATATAAGTCTCTGGTAAGACCCCAATTAGAGTACGGTTCTTGTATGGGACCCTCACCAGGATTACTTGATTCAAGAACTGGAAAAAATCCTAAGAAAAGCAGCTCGATTTGTTCTGGGTGATTTCTGACAAAAGAGTAGCGTTACAAAAATGTTGCAAAGTTTGGGCTGGAAAGAACTGGGAGAAAGATGATGAGCTGCTTGTCTAAGTGGTATGCAAATTATAGCAAATTTCAATACGGGTCTAAACATGAGATTAGTTACATGTAAGTGGTATGTTACAAACCATCGGTATGTTCCGAGCTGTCAGCGGAGAAATGGCGTGGAATGACATTAGTAGACGAATAAGTTTGAGGGACGTCTTTAAAAGTAGGAAAGATCACAATATGCAGGTAATGTTGGAATTCAAGAGGACAAACTGGGGCAAATATTCATTTATAGGAAGGGGAGTTAGGGATTGGAATAACTTACCAAGGGACAAGTTCAATTAAGAAAAGGCTAGGAAATCAACAGATAGGGAATCTGCCACCTGAGCGACTGCCCTAAATGCAGATCAGTATTGAAAAAAAAAAAAAAAAAAATCCGATAGTACTGATAACACTACCATATTCCATTTTAATTGTTTCCTAGGAATCCTTGGTCTGGCAAACATAAATGGCACTCAGTTAATCACATACGCCCATGGCTTGTGTAAACTGTCCTGACAAGGCTCAATCAATTCTGTGAAGCAGGATGCTACCCTAGAACATCTCTGATGGGCAGGGGACCACTGGTGGATTGTATAATCCTAGCTGCATGAAAAAAAGGAGGGCCACGATTCAAAATATGTCTGAGATGCCCACTCCTATTTCATAGCAAGTGGTATTTTGACTCTCACGACCAAGGACTATGCCACTCAGCCTTGCCCATGGTTCAAAAATTAGCATGGGACTATAGTAATCCCCAGCATGAATCATTTAAAGCACGATCTAAATTTTAAAAGATAGTGTTAGTGTTTCTTACCTGGGACACTAGGCTTAGGAGAGCCTTTTATTCTACATGTGTTGTAGGAACCACAACTCAAGCACTTCAGGCCCACGACATGAAATTTCACAACCGACTCCTGACAAAGAAAAAAAAAAAACCAGAAGTGAATAATTCTTAAGGGATGTAACAAAAAAACACCATATTACTTGAATTGGGAATTGATAATACTTACTGTATGACAATCCTTGCACAATATCTCTGCCTTAAAATCTCTATATTCTTCTGGCATGGGTGTCATTGCTATCTCATTGTCCAAGTAGTCCCACAACTAGAAAAAAAGCTTGTGCCAGAGAAATAACAAAACAATAGGGTACAGTATATGGGGACAATAAAATATTATAACTGATAAAAACTATTTTATCAAAAGTTCAAAGTATTACAGTCACACACAGATTTACCAGTAAAAAGTGGAATAGTTAACCAATGGATCAATAATGGAAATGGAATGGTCAACTTTAAGGGTTCATTTTGTTTTTCAATGCTTCCAATGCATATTGTACACACAGAGTGGCAACACTGAAAATAACTGATGGGAGAGCCAAGAGGTAACAGAACCGCATAGTTTGATGTTTGTAGTAACAGTTCAGAATGGGGTCAGTCTAAGCCTGCTACTTAGAGGAAAACGCAGAAGCAATATTTATGTTTAACAGTAATGTCCAAAACAATATGTGGCACGATTCAATTCTTGTGCAAACAAGGGACTTTGATGGGAAAAATTATCATGAAGTAAAATCGGGAGGTTGTGGGTTCAGATCCCACTGGCGTGTGCTTGCCCATTTTTGTTCTGTACTTAACATCTCTTCTACATGTACTAAATGTACGTAACACGACCTAATAGGTCGAAAGTCGGTTTCAATAATGAGATTTTTTTTTTAAACAAAAATTAAACCCATCCCAACATTTAAAAATTCCTTCATTCCTCTGTTCAAGGTTGTCGCTTAAAGCTTATTGAGTCTTTAACTGTCACTAGTGATAACTAATCTGTTACCCTGGACTTAACCGACTAAATATTAAAAAAGCAATTTACTCGATATTACCTCTTGTAACATGATCTTACATCTGTGTTGCCACTGGCTGCAATAAAATCTGTTATTAGATATGGAAACGCTCATTTAAGAATCCAGTGACACATGCAAGCCCTGTTTAAAATGCCCTCCAACAAGGCAGATAAGGTACAAACTTTTCGAGCACGATTGGACACTGTAGAGTTGCATGTTAAGGCCTTAGCAAACCTAAATGAACCAGTTCAACACTGAAACACTTTCTTAGTGTATTTCATTTCTTCAAAATTTGATCCAGATACACTAAGATTCAGGAACTTGAAATTTCTAGCATACAAGTTGTTACTTATAACGCAACAGTCCAGTTTCTTAAATAAAGGTGTCAGATTCTTTCAGCTGTTGCTTTTCAGATGAGTAAGCAACCTTTTAGTTCGGTTAATAAATCTCAGGACACTCATAAGGTTTTTAAGTTTAAATCCTTTCCTAAAACACAGGTTTTTATTGCACAAACTAAATCTTCTAAATGCGCATGTTGCTCTGAAAACCACCTTTTTCATCACTGTCCTCAATTTAAGTAATTGTCCACAGATGACAGGAGGAAAATGCTTCAAACAAATAAGTGATGTTTATGAAATATTTATCTGGGAATCATCTATTAAATAACTGTAATTCTTTAAACTCCTGTAAATATTGTGGTGCGAAGCACATTCCTTTATATATAGACATAATAATCGCTCCAGTTCCGGCCCCCGTGAGTCTAGTCAAGGTAATATTCCATCTAATAATGTGCAGACGCTAACCCAAGGGGCTTCGTCCTTTAAGGGGTCTCAAGTTTTGCTATTCACAGCCATTGTTCAGGTGCAAGACTTTAGGGGTCGATGGACATCGGTCAGATGTCTGTTGGACAATGCTGCTATCCATGATTTCATAAGTGAAAGTCTAATAAGATGATTAGGTTTGGAAAAAATTCCTACTGATATCGAAGTTACAGGCATTAATAATAATAATTAATGACAAAATTTCTTCAACTAGTTTTGTAAGAATTTGTGTTGAAGATTCAATGGGAAATAATGTCATCTTTAATTTAAATTGCTTAGCTATTGATGTCATAGGCAATAATACGCCTCTTTCTTCCTTTAACATGGTTCCGTTGTGGATTCTCAAGACGTTTCCTTATATGATACTCTCCTGACTGGTCCTCCACCTTAAGCTGATTTATCTACTATTAATCTAAATTTTAGTTGAGAAGTGCGTAATGGTGCAAAAAGGGGGTTTCACTGGTTTGCTTTGATATCGTCTACAAACTACACATTTCCTATGTTTCGTACCAATCTCTTGATGCCAATAATTCAGAACCTTTCCCTGATGTTGGCGATCATTATCTGGCATCCAGTATGCTGCATTTGACAGTGCTTCTCAAATACCATTCCATGGATTATGATGTCTTCATGTGGTCGAAGTATTCGGTGCTTGAATTCGTCTGGTTCATCACTAAGCAATAACCTTGTTCTGACTCTAATCAGCCCATGTTGGTCTTTGAATGTCTGGAGTACCTTCGGGATTTTGGATTCATCATTTCTTAAGTGCTCTAACCGGATGCATTGTAACAGAGTTATTTCGCTTTCTCTACTTCTTCATAGTGAAGTTCTCCTGTCCTCTTGCTCGAACTGGCACAATTATGTCAAAATCTCAGTATCCAAGCAATCATTCTTAGAATCTTCACATAACTGGAAAAATAATGAAGATCACCACTGAATCTTGAGTTGCTGCTCGAAACAGTGCACAAAGTCGTCTTCTTCCTTTCTTTGTTCACATCTTGTTCTGGAGCAAGTATCTCTAATTGTGGCCACTGTCCTTCCTCTTCCTGAAGCCACGCAGGGCCTTCCCACCATCGGCTGAGGAACAAAACCTTTGCATCGCACCCTCTGGAAGGCAAGTCAACCGGGTTGAGAGCACCAGGAATGTAGTACCATTCATCTGGAGAAGTGTTTTGTCTGATCTCTCTGCATCTATTACTGACAAAGACATTCCAATCATTTTCTCTCCTTATCCATGCAAGAACTACCGATGAATCACTCCAGGAATATTCCTAAGCTCTTCTTCACTTCACGGCACAACCTCGACGCAATAAGGGATGCTATCAGTTCAAGTCAAGGGATAGACCACTCCTTTAACGGTGCCATTCTTGCTTTGGCCTGTGCAAAACGCACGGTTGTCTTCCCATCATGTTCTGTACGCAAGAAAGCACAAACAGCGTATGCTTTCTTACTGGCATCACTGAAAACATGTAGGCTAACTGTTTCTGGCTTGATCATGTCCTCTGCTAACCTTCGTTTTACCCAACATTTCCCAAGCCAATGCACAATTCTCAGCCATGCCAGAAATTTGCTCAATATCTCTGTCGGCAGTTTTCCATCCCAAGTGGTATTTAATCTCCAAGTTTCCTTTAGGAATAATTTCGGCACTAACATGGTTGGACTAGCAAAACCGAGAGGATCGAAGACTTTCTGAGCGATGGACAGCAGCATACGCTTTCTAATTTGGTTACAGGTGAGCCCTATAGTATTGACATCACAGAAGATCTCATCCGCGTTAGTTTCCCATAGTAGTCCCAGCAATGGTACTGTACTGCTTCCAGTCTTTTCAGCGTCCTTATGAAGTTGTGTGCTAGTTCATCCTCGGAGCTCAAATTTTGCAGTGGACATCAGTTTCTTTGCTTTTTTGATGAATTTTCTCAACTCCTGCTCAGAATCAACACTTGTAACGCAATTATAAACGTAGAATGATTTCTTCAGTTTTTCAGCCATTTCCTTCACTTCCTTTGGTGCCTGTTCCAAGTGATGGCGCAGAGTAGTACTCAGCAAGAAAGGACTTGGCGCAACCCCGAATACCACCCTACAATGTCTTAATGTTATCAGTTCTCGTGAGTCACAGCTTTTCCACCAGGGAAATTTCAAAAACTGTCGATCCTCACGTGCTACGCTGATCTGTAGAAATGCTTTGGCTATGTCTGCAGTAACTCCAATTACATTCTTACTAAATTGAAGTAGTAGACTCACAATCAATTCTATTAAATTTGGTCCTGTTTCCAAGCAAGAATTCAGCGAGTTGCCTCGAGTATCTCGAGAAGAAGCATCAAATACTGGGCATATCTTTGTTGTCTCACTAGATTCCTTGATCACTGCATGATGTGGGAGAAAATATCCTGACCTGCTGTCTTCTGCATCTGGAACCATCTCAATGATGCCATCCTTCAACCAATTTTCAGAAACATGATATTCATTAAGCTTATCAATTCTGGAAAGATGTATTGTCACCGACAGTAGTCTTTTCTCAGCCGTTTTCTGATTATCTGTTAACTCAGGATGTCCTTACTTCCATGGCAAGCAGACTTCATATCAATTGTCTTCATCTGTAGATAGCTGCAACAATTCTGAAATCTCTTCTTTTCGCGTCTTAGATTTCAGCTCTGCTTGGTCTTGAATTCCTATGACATCTAGTTCCCACAGATCCCGTAAACTGAAATTCACATTGGTGAGCCCAACCACTTGTCGGGTGCATTGTGACCTTGATCTGCGAGTGTGATGTTTGCCTCTTTCAACTGTGGAAATATTTTCTGATTTTTCAGTCGAGGAACAAAATTACATATTTTACTTTGATCTAACACCGTCACTGAACATTCAAATTTCTGGTCTAAGCTTCGTAATTTGATATCGTAGACCTTATGTTCCCGCTCCCTCAATTCGCCTCCACCAAAGAGGTTATGACTTAATGTCTCTTCCCCTAAACATTTCAGATTGAGTTCTCTGGGTATGTGATCCACAATGTATGTTATGATCTCTGTGAGCCGGAATCTAGAACAAGCCTTGCCAAGCGTGTCGTCCTACCAGTGACTACAGTTACGATAAGTGTCCGTAACAATGTCTGCCCTCCCTGCTGAGATAGCAAACTGTCTGTTCGGTTGGTTTGTGAATCCCTGGGTGTATTGTTGGACATTTGTCTTACTTCCGTACACAACTGCGGACACATCGTTGTAACATGGCGCTTATCACAGATCAAATATTTCACAAAACATTTACATTTCTTAGCACTGTGCCCTGCTCTGAGACACACGTAACATCTAGCCTTTTGCTTTAGCAAATTCTTCCTGCCCTCTAACGTTAACTTCTTGGCATTAAAACACACTACAGAAGTATGAGATGATTTATCACACCATAGACATGCATCCTTAGTAGAACACTTACTCTCACTCACTAAAATACATGCAGCAGTGGGTACTTTATCTATCTTTGACGCAGAACTCTTAGCATCAACACTTAAGCTGAAACCAGATCTAGCGAGCGCAAAGCGTTCTTCACTTTCAACTTCTAACCTCAAAAATGCCAGTAGGCAAGCTAGAATATCCTGGTCATCTGCTTCACTCCTGTTGTTTCGTGGGCTTTCCCAGGCTAACATTACATCTTTGGCAATGAAGATTCCACTAAAGGGTATAACATAGCAGCATATTTCTCCCGGTTAAGTCCTAAGGTTTCCAAAGGTCGCAGCTGAATATCCAGCTTATCATGTGAAGTGCTCAGTGCCATACTTTCCCCCCCTAGTAGCTTGATTTAAAACAAGGAACAAAAGCTCATGTACATAAATTTCAATAAGGAGTTCATCCTTTGCAAAGCGAGATTTTAACTGTTCTATAGCATGACGATAATTGGCGCCTGATAGAGGGAAACTTTCCACCAGCTCCCTAGCTTTCGAACCTGGTACCATCGATTGCAAAAGACACTGAAATTTATCATTGTGGTTTCCCATTTTCACACCAGGCAAATGCTCGGGCTGTACCTTAATTAAGGCCACGGCCGCTTCCTTCCCACTCCTAGCCATTTCCTGTCCCATCGTCGACATAAGACCTATCTGTATCGGTGCGACCTAAAGCCACTAGCAAAAAAACTACTCAAAATGGCGTCGCAAGAATACCCATTACCCCACTTCTCATAATAATATCGGGAAGGGCATCCAGCCGTTAAAGTGAGGTTAGGTTTGCTCTCTTACACGAATCCACATTACCCTACTAGTTAAAATAGCATTGTAAGAATACCCATTGCTCTACTACTCAAAATGGCGTCTGGAAGGGCATCGAGCCGTTAAAGTGAGATTAGGGCCATCCAAGATGGCGATTGTTGATGTAGGGAAGGGCATCTAGCCATTAAAGTGAGGTTAGGCCCCTCCAAGATGGCGACTGTCCACGTCGGGAAGGGCATCTACCCGTAAAACTGAGATTAGGCCTCGGCAAGATGGCGACTGCCCACGTCGAGAGGAGGATCTGCCCGTAAAACTGAAATTAGGCCCCTCCAAGATGGCGACTGTGAGGTTAGGCTTGCTCTCTTATGCAAAAATCTGCAAATCGGCATTGTGCTTTCCGTGCAAGTACAAGGCTTCTAAAATGCATACAGTACAGCAATCCAATGAATAAAGCACTTGCACAGGGGAGCCAGTATATATTTCTCCTCGTTTTTGAATCATGTTTTTTTCATTGCGTGAGGTTATGTTTGCCAGTGAGTTAACCAAGTGCATACGTAGATGCATCTTGCTGGATGGATACATTTTGGAATTTTTTTTTTTTTTTCCATAGCACTATGTAGATTATATAGATTTTTGTATAGGTTTAATAGTGTGAATCAAGGTTAATCGCACTCGGTAACGGGTTTTAGAATATTCTGTGACACCGCAAGGGTTGGCATTTCTGAATTACGACTTGGCGGTTAATTCGAAATCAGGTAATTCTAAGTTCGACTTTTGCATCCCAATGACTTTGTATTTTGCTCTATATGCTCCAGAAGCAGGATGCACGCAATAGGATGAAGATGACTTTGAGGAAGAATTGGAGAGATAGTTGAATGGCCAAAACAACATCATAATGGGAGACTTGAAAATGTACACGTAGGCATGGAAAGGAAAGGATATGAAAATGTACTTGGAGGAGAGGGATGGGGAAACAGAAATAAGCTATTTGTGCAAAAGAAATGGGATGATGGATGGGAAATCATGGTTCAAAAAGAGATGCTGCTTGTTGTTTTAAGAGGCCTAACATCGAAGGTCATCGGCCCTCAAAAAGAGAGAAAACCAAAAGATAATCTGGCACAGCAGTGACTGGTCTAGGAAATCCATTGTGAATTACATGCTCTACGACTGAAATGAAGAGAAATGTTATAGGTGTAAGGGTAATACTATCAGAGGTCCTAATCGTGGTCACAGACTACTGATAATGAACCTGAGGACAATGAAGGAAAGAAAGAGGAGAGAGAAGAAAGAAAGACTTGTCAAAATATGGAAAATGAAGAAAAACAAGGAAGAATACCAGGAAAAAATAAGATTGAACTTCCCAACAGATGATACAAAAGCAAGAGGAGAATGAGTAAGGTTCAAGAAGACAATAGTAAAAGCTGCAGAAGAAGTTTGTGGGAAAACTAGTACCAGCATAAGATGTAAGGAGATCCCATGGTGGAACAACAGAATCAAAGTGGCATTTGGGGAGAAGAATAAGCTAAACCAATTTTAAAGATGAGAGAAAAATATTAAAAGGTGTGAAAACACGAGAGAAGAAATATGAAAACCTTTTCTGCTGTGGATTATAAAATAACATGTGCACTGAAAGGTGTGAAAAGCACCAAACCACAAATATGAGAACATATGCACGGTGGCCAATAAAGATATCTAAGTATTATTCCAGACCACACTCTTTCTAAAACAAATGTTAGTAGAAGCCTTTTATTTCGAAGCAGTGGGTTATTAAACATTATTTTCTGGTCACACTCTTAGACAGGAGTTTACACTCAACAATGTGTGATCTGTAGGAATAAGGAAGAATGATTTTGGCCGCTCTTTTGAAAAACTTCAACCAACTCAAATGATCGAGTCAAAACTCAAAGCTGCGAGTTCAACATTTGCGACCTCTGTGCGCTATAAGATGCAGACACCAGTCCACTTTATGACAGATTTTAATTTTGTCTCCATTTGTAAGGAATTTCACAAGTTTTTCTGTATCCATAACTAGGCCATCACAAGACAAATATGCACCACGCTAGTCTATTTCACATGATTACATACCTGATCCCGATATAGGCTACCATATCACGTGACAAATATTCGCTACACTTCACTGTACCACTCAATACAAAATAAATTTCTAATTTTTGAATGGAATGCAAAATACGAGCACAAATATACTCACTGCGTTATTCAGCAATCTCACTGCTAACCGGCAAGCAAAATTGAACGTTCCTGAGGCTAACGGCTTGCTCCCCGAAGGTGCAAGTTTTCCTGTGAAGATCAGGAATCTAGAGATATGAATTTCATTTTATGGGTCTGTATTGAACTTTGATCAAATCAAATTTAAAATATTAAGCGAGTTAATTCCACCTTTTCAATACAGATTAAACAGTGTTTATTAAATAAACATTTAATGGGACTAGTTTCGACCTATTTAAAGGTCATCTTCAGTCATATCACGTGTAGCACAAAGTATTTAAAACACAGTGGTTTTAAAGATGGTCGTAAAACAAAGAAATTTGACACTATGAAAAATTGTTTACAGAATTTCATGAAAACACTTTTGCTGTAAGAAATTAGTTCACTTAACTGTAGGAATATATGAGAAGAAGAAGAAGTCTTTTCATATTCTTCGTAGTATTCAAGTGTGTAGATATGAATCGAAATTCACAGTCTTGATGAGATATGGAATTGGGTTTGTATGCTTAATGTTGTAGTACAGGAGAAGTCCTCTGATATTCTTCGTATCATTGCGAAGCATAGATACGCTTATTTATAATCTTGATGAGATGTAGAATTGAGCATATACCAGTATGCAAAGTATTGCCTTAGTTAAAATGTGATTTGAAACAAAATTTATTATTGCATTGGAAAGGAAATTCTACAGTATATAGTTGTGTATAAAGAAAACAATGTAAAAAATATTGAAGGTATCCATGGAGATAAATGACTTTAAAAAAATGAAAGTGAAAAGGCACTTGAAAATATGAATAACGTTAAAAGAATGTTTTTATTCTTTGTAATAAAATGGTGGAATTAATAATCATCCAATGCTGATATAAAAGGAAGGGAAAATAAATTAGAAAAATGTAGGAAATATTAATGAAATTTAAGGAATGTAAAATATTAAATGGAAAGAATGAAAGAAAGAGTTGAAAAGAAATAAGTCAAAATGTGGCTCATCTTACATAACCAAGTGTTAGATTTAAGGTGGGGCTGAAGAATGAGGGAATGGGAGTAAATGTTGAGGAGGTGGAATGAATGAAATGGAAGATTGAATTTAGATTGGTTAAATTAAATTTTTTAAGAATAATGATAAAAAGGTCAAATAGAATGCTGGTTTATTTTCACAAATCTTATTTTGGTTGTAATTAGAGTTAAATTAATCTATATGCCTTTGTGTGATGTTTTAAGAATTATTAGATCTTGTTGAATATCAGTGAAATTATGGTTATAGTTTCTCCCTTTTTGTCCAGAGTAAGAAAAATTGCAATCATGAAATTTGAATTGATAAACACCTGAATTAGAGAAACAATTAAACGTATTAATAGAGGTGGAATTGTATAAGATGTCTAAAATTCTTATTATTAGTTTTGAATGCTATATTTATATCTCTTTTCAACTCTTTCTTTCATTCTTTTCATTTAATATTTTACATTCCTTAAATTTCATTAGTATTTCCTACATTTTTCAAATTTATTTTTCCTTTCTTTTATATCAGCATTGGATGATTATTAATTCCACCATTTTAATACAAAGAATAAAAAATTCTTTTAACTTTATTAATATTTTCAAGTGCCTTTTCACTTTCATTTTTTAAAGTTATTTATCTCCACGGATACCTTCAATATTTTTTACATTGTTTTCTTTATACACAACTATATACTGTAGAATTTCCTTTCCACTGCAATAATATATTTGTTTCAAATCACATTTTAACTAAGGCAATACTTTGCATATATGCTCAATTCAAGATTATAAATAAGCGTATCTACGCTTCACAGTGATACGAAGAATATCAGAGGACTTCTCCTGTACTACAACATTAAGCATACAAACCCAATTCCACATCTCATCAAGACTGTGAATTTTGATTCATATCTACGCTCTTGAATACGATGAAGAATATGAAAAGACTTCTTCTTCTCATATATTCCTACAGTTAAATGAACTAATTTCTTACAACAGAAGTGTTTTCATGAAATTCTATAAACAATTTTTCATAGTGTCAAACTTCTATGTTTTAAGACCATCTTTAAAACCACTATGTTTCAAATACTTTGTTCTACATGCGATATGGCTGAAGATGACCTTTAAATAGGTCGAAATTAGTCCCATTAATTGTTTATTTAATAAACACTATTTAATTTGTATTGAAAAGGTGGAATTAACTCACATTTAAGTTCAGGAATTCAATCACGCAACTGTGGCGATGTCTCTTACCCGAGTTGGAAATCATGTTTCTTCCACAAGGGATGACAAATGACAAATTCAGGACTAGGAAAAACGTGATTGTACTAAGTGGTAATAGCGAAAATTCACAACGAGAATCGGGACCTTGAATTTACGATGTGCCAAGAGGGAAAACGTGTTCATGAGGAACACACTAACAAGGTATCACTGTATAGTAAAAGAAGAGCCACTACAGAACAGGATAGATGAATCTAAACTATGATGGTATGGACACATGAAGAGAATGGAGGAAAAGATACCCACGATGATGCACAAAATGGAGGTAACAGGAAAATGACCAAGAGGAAGACCAAGAGACATGAGGATAAAAAGAGTGGAAGAGAGTGTAAAGAGAATAAGAGAGGGCTGGGCAAGAATGAAGAGGGAGAAAAGACTGGAAGACAAGAGGAGATGGAGAGGATTATGTTCCAAGCAGATGTGGCCAACAGCTGGAAACTGCATATGATGTTTGTGATAATGATGATGATATTTACCAATTTGTTTTTGGAATGTGTTACATTCTGGAATATATTTTAAATCCTTGCTATTTGAATACGTTAGCTATTTTCTGTGTGTTTTTATTCAAAAAATTAAAAAGTATATATTTATCATTTTCAGATGAGGGTTGTTTAGGTTTTTCACTGTTTTTTTTTTTTTTCAATAGCCATCTACAAAAATGGAATACAAATAATAAAACAAATTGTGGTAGAAAACAACCATCATCCCAACACAGTAGACTGCATCTGTTGTGCCACAATTCTTCACTAATGCAGCTTGGTTTCTGGAAAGCTTGGTGATCTCTCAAAGCCTTTTATCAAGAACATGCTCAAAGACCTTCATTGCATGGCTCAAAAGTCTTCTTATTGAAGAGGGATAAAGTGATACTCCGTTGCCAATTGGACAGTGTTCAACCCTCTTACCCGAGTTGGAAATCATGTTTCTTCCACAAGGGAAGAGTTATGCTAACCATTTGGTACATCCCACTGTTGAGAGTACCAGAGCTCTGCTGGGAAGAGCATCCAGGCCAGTGGCTTTTTCCAGCTTTATTTCTTTCAAAGCAACCCTGACATCTTCTATATCGATGTCTCCAACAGGTCCTTCCGCAACAGCAGTGAAAGACTGGTGGATGGGGATATTCCTCATTAAAAATCTTCTCAAAGCAACACTCTCTTGCCTTCTTCCATTTAACCAATAAATATCCTGTTTCATGTAAATGCCATAGAGGCGCTAGATGTCTTCTGTTTTGAGATGTCTCGCTATGGTGTAACGATAAGATATCTATTAGGTTCAACCTTTTCAATACTAATTAGGTACATGTTTATGTTACAAATACCTTTTATTCTACTTTGGGACCGGTTTTGACATATACAGGGTGAAGCGTAATTCGCGCACTCGGGCGTCGCAGCGCGATTCCTCACATGCCAGCAATAAAAAAATGTCTCTTACAAAATTTCGTCTTGCGAGTGTATCCGGCAGAAAAACGACGTTGAAGAGTAGCAATCTGGCAACACTGTAACCACATGTAGGGGAACTACCTCTGTCAGCAGAAGTTAGTCGTCCTGTACAGTTGGTGCAGTGGATAGAGTTTTGGGTTAGCATGCAGGAGGTCGAGTGGTCGATCCTGGGTTGCTGCGTATGTTTTTTATTTCGTAAATGTAGTCCAGGTGGTATGGTATCTGGCATCTTAATCGTCAACAGCGATTGCAGTGGGTCCTCAAGAAACCATTTGCCCTTACATACTACGATCCTAGAAATGGACGAACAATCGTTTTCATTGGTCAGCTTTGAAAGGCGCCCTTTCCACGTAATGGGCGTGAATTTATTTGCACCACTTCATCTACTAGGTGTGAAACCTGTTTGTTTCAGCTGTCTATTTCTTATTAGTCTAACCAGGTATTTGTTGTTTCAGCGTTACAAAATGTTGTAAATGTAGGATACATGTGACCTCAGAAACGGTGTTTTACTGTATTACAGTAGGTAATGTCAGATGGAAATTAGCAAATAAAAAATGCGCCTCAACCCAGGATCGAACCATCGACCTCCTGCATGCCAACCAAAAACTCTACCCACTGCACCAACTGTACAGCACGACGAAAACGTGCTGACAGCGGTAGTTACCCTACATACGGTTACAGTGTTGCCAGATTGCTACTCTTCAACGTCGTTTTTCTGCCGGATATACTTGCGAGACAAAATTTTGTAAGAGACATTTTTTTATTGCTGGCATGTGAGGAGTCTCGCTGCGACGCCCGAGTGCGCGAATTACGCTTCACCCTGTATGTCATCATCATCAGCCATAAAAAGATCACAATATATAAGCAAGGACACAATATGTAACTGACTATTCACACCATGTGTCATATCTTAAAAAAAAAAAAAACGCTATGGTGTGTCGATACAGTTCCTGTATGCCTTCAGATGTCAACTTTTGCATTAAGATTTGCAAAATGTGCAGTTTTTTTGTAGCTTCGATCAACTTTCCCTAGTTACACACTGTCCAGCACACATTTCAATGGCATGGTGATTTGTCAGCAAGAAACGTGCGGTAAAACCGTTACTTCTTTCATACTGCATTTCTGACCTCCCTACTCCAAAGCCATGTCTCTCTGCCAATCATTCACTGCCCTGGCTTTGTTGCTCTTAGAACAATGTGTACAATATAACGAGCAGCCGCCTTTAGTTACATCCAGCTTTCTTTGATTGTAGTAATCGCAGGCAATGTTATTCAGGCAATAATAGCACCCTCTTTCCTCTTGAAGTGCCACCATTTGATTCTCCATGATCCTGATCGAAGGGCATGTTCGGAATTCGGCAATTTCAAACGCAACTTGCAGATGACTGGTCAGTGTTGCGTCCCAACAATTTCATATGGTATAACCTTTGTGTCCAACATGTCTTTCAAGTCTCGATGCATGACGATGATGTAATTGATCTGTGTTAGTTTGTAGACCTGTGTAATATGTAATTGAAAGCTGACCATGATTTTTCAACCAGATCATGGGCTCCTACATAATAAAGGATGTGTTGGTCGATGTTCTTTTCTCAAAAATCATGTCCACCTTGAGCTGCATCGTCTTCTTTACCGTGACAAACATGTCTGTTAAGATCACTGAAGATAATGAGACAGCCTTCTGAAGGTAATTCAGCAGTTTCCTCTTCAAGCATCTCCCAGAACGCATCTCATAGATATTCAATCCTCTGAGGTTTCTTCCCTATCATTATCATTTTAGGCTTGAAAATGTGTACTAAGAGTGTAAACACATACATATATGCCGATGATATGGCGTTGGCCTCACGGAATAGAGAAGAATTGCAGACTGCGATGGATCTCATCACAGAATGGGCAGACGAGAATGAAATGGTGCTAAACATAAAACTGAGTTAGTAGTATTCAGGGAAAGTGGTAAATTAGCAAAACAGGACTTTATACAGCGCAAAGGACAGAGCCTCAAGAACAGCAACGCCTACAAATACCTCGGAATCACAATCCAAGTAACTGGAATGTCTTTCTCGATACATCTGATGGAAAGAATAGCCGCGGCAATTGGGAACATCAACGACATCAAGTAGGTACCACGCCTGTCCCTGGAGACAGCCATGCGACTTTTCCTAATAAAGGTTATGCCTATAGCCACATATGGTCTGGAGTTAATATGGGAGTTCCTCTCGAAGAAGCAACTACAAGAATTGGAAAGTCTGAAAGCGAGGTTCCTCAAGTGAGTTCTAAGTGTCTCGAAATACACTCAATCTTGACTAGTCTATGTATTGGCGAGGGAAACGTTTATAGTTGAGGATGTAAGACTTCACACCTACTGCTACCATCCACAACAAGTTATCGGGAACTCTTACAAGAACTGAAAGAAAAAAGAGCAGGTATTGGGATGGATTTCTACGGAACAGGCGCCATGATCAACCGTGAATGGACATGCACAGGATATGACTTACGGCATACAGTTACGAGGTTTGCCATACATGGGTTTCATCAAAGTAAGCCAGACCTTGAATTACCATGAACCAGGCCCGAATTGCTTGTGCAGACTCTGTGACCAATACCACGAGAAATATCATGCCTTACAGTGCAAGCTTAGGCAACAAACGATCACCCAGCTTGCCAATGAATAATGGACATTACAATTATCAAAAGTGCAAACAAACTTGGTGACAATAAGTGGAAAGATATTGTATTTGCTCCTCATATGGCCACTGGCTGCAATAAAATTCATATTATTAAAATGCTAATTTTCATGCTGCACTTCATTCAAGCTCCTAACTATTAGGCTGAAAGAGTGCTACACTTGTCTAAATAAATTGTAGTTATGATGGTTTTATTTTAAGATAAATGTAAGATATTACCTGAGACATGTCCAGCAGAGAGGTTTGGCAAGTTGGACAAGCATAATGACCTGCTTGAAGAAGTTGTTCAAAACAAGGTCTATGCAATAAATGTCCACATTCAGGTATGTGACAAGATATTCGTGAAGTGTGAATGTCCTCAAGGCACACAGGACAGTTGGATCGGGAAACATTCTCGACACACTAGAATAACAAAAATATACAGTCAAATAAATATAGACCATGCACATCAGTATCGTTATATAACAAGTTTCAGTGGTGTTTTTAAAAGCAGGAAAGATCACAATATGAAGATCAAATTTTCCAAATTCACTGAAATTAATTAAGAAAAGACTAGGTAAACAATTGACAGAATCTGCCGCCTGGGTGACTGTTCTAAATGCAGATCAGTGGTGACTGATTGATAATTATATTTTACTACATCAGTAACACATATAGGACAAGTATGTATGTTATTTAATTTCCGGGTTGAACCGTGTTGTAGTTGTCTGCACATCACGTACAGTTTGCCGACGTTTCAAATACATTGCAGTATTCTTTGTCAAGGCGACTGAAACACCCCTACTCGATACGAGGTAATCAGTCCCCCAGGCAGAAAGTTACACTACTAGAGTGGCCCTGACCTTGGCCTTTTATATCCTAGCCTTTCTGGCTGACGTAAGCCCTGGCTGCCTCGTGAGTATTCTGGAAGATATGTGTCACAGCCAGGTAGTGGGGGCTTGCCAGCGCTGTTACGTAATGGGGTTCCGGCCCGTGTGTTTATGTTGTGGTCTGTATGTATTAAACTATGAATGATAGGCATCCAAGAATTACTGATTTTATATCCTTCTTCTAAATTTATGTTGTTCGGATGTTTCTTGATTTTGATAGCCTCGCGGATTTTCCTTTCCAGATTCCCAGGGATAGCTGCTAGGATCTTGGTCTTTTCAAATGATATTCCGTGCCTTGTTTTGTAGGAATGCTTGGCTATCGCTGAAATATCTGTGTTTTGGTGCTTGGTGTGACGGATATGTTCTTTTAGGCAGGTGGAGATCAGACGTTTTGTTTCACCAATATAACAGGCTCCGCAGCTACATTTAATGTGATATACTCCAGGGGCCTGTAATTCTATTGTGTCTTTTACTCGTGGTAGATAACGGGCTAGCTTCCGGTGAGGTTTATAGATAGTTTTTATGTCGTATTTGTCCATTATCTTGTCGATCTTGGCTGTAGTATTTTTAATGTATGGCAGTATCGCTGTTTTCGGGTGGGTCACTTCTTCTTTCCCGTTGTTTTCTCCTACGGCGGCCTTTCCTTTGTTCTCTTCTGATTTTTTAAGGACTCGTCAGATGTTATTGAGTGAGTAGACTTTTTTCCTGAGGGTTCTCGTGAGGTGTTCTTTCTCTTCCTTGAGGTGCTCTGCGTCAGATATCGCTATGGCCCTGTTCACCAGCGATATTAGGACAACCTGCTTTTGTGATGGGTGATAATGAGACGAGGCGTGTAGGTACCTGTCTGTGTGAGTGGGTTTCCTGTATACTGTATGATTCAGAGTCCCATTGGAGTTGCGCTTTACTAGGACATCCAGGAACGGTAGCTTTCCGTCTACTTCTATTTCCATGGTGAACTGAAGATTTACGTGTATAGAGTTGAGATGGTCCAGAAATAGCTGTAGGTTATTGCTCCTGTGAGGCCAGATTACGAATGTGTAATCCACAAAACGGAGAAAACTTTTCGGTTTCAGGGTAGATGTAGCTAAGGCTTTCTGTTCGAAGTGTTCCATATACATGTTTGCTATTATTGGAGAGAGTAGCGACCCTATCGCGGCCCCTTCTGTCTGTTCGTAGAACTCTCCGTTGAAATAGACATAAGTGGCGTTAAGGCATTCTTTAGCTAGTGTTGACTGGTCTTCTGGAAGTTTCTGGTCTAATAGCGGAAATACTTCTGTTAGCGGCACCTTGGCGAAAAGTGACGTGACGTCAAAACTTACTAATAACTCCGTACTTTCAATTGATTGGTCCTTAAGGAGTTGGATGAAATGTCGGGAGACCTTCACGTAGGTTTCAGTGTGTCCTGTATGTGGCTCAAGTAGTCCAGCTAGGTAACGGGCGATATCGTGCGTGGGAGATCCTATAGCGCTCACGATAGGTCGCAGAGGTATGCCTTCTTTATGGATTTTAGGAAGGCCATACAATTTAGGAGGTACCGGGTCCGAGGATATCAGCTTCTTCTGTATTTCGGCTGGGATACTGGAATTTTTTACTAGTATGTGGAGTTTGTTCTTAATGCGGTTGGTAGGTTTTTTTATTTATTTTTCTGTATGTAGAAGTGGAACTAGCCACTGCCAAGCAAAACAAGAAATTCAACCGCCTCCTACAAAAACAGGAACTGAAACCACCTGTTCCACTGCAGAAGAATGTAATAGTTAACCTCACAGACACGCCACTCAGTGAACCTACTAGCTCGGTCTCGAGAAAAGGACTCGACTACGCAGTAACTCCGAACAGTATACCGGTGGAAGAAATAATTAGCAAAGTAGAAATTGCAATCCAACACCTTCCTACCGAATCTCCAGAGGAGATCAGACAGGATATATCATGTCTACTGAGAACCACAAAGCCGCCGCCATCCAATTTGACTAAAGAAGAAATTCATGCCCTAAAAACACTACGTCAAGATACGGAAACAATTATCCTACCCGCAGATAAAGGCAAAACTGCGGTGATAATTACACGCACCGACTACACTCGGAAAATAGAACAATTACTCACCGATTCTACATACAGAAAAATAAAAAACCCTACCAACCGCATTAAGAACAAACTCCACATACTAGTAAAAAATTCCAGTATCCCAGCCGAAATACAGAAGAAGCTGATATCCTCGGACCCGGTACCTCCTAAATTGTATGGCCTTCCTAAAATCCATAAAGAAGGCATACCTCTGTGACCTATTGCGAGCGCTGTAGGATCTCCCACGCACAATATCGGCCGTTACCTAGCTGGACTACTTCAGCCACATACAGGACACACTGAAACCTACGTGAAGGACTCCCGACATTTCATCCAACTCCTTCAGGACCAATCAATTGAAAGTACGGACTTATTAGTAAGTTTTGACGTCACGCCACTTTTTGCCAAAGTGCCGTTAACAGAAGTATTTCCGCTATTAAACCAGAAACTTCCAGAAGTCCAGTCAACACTAGCTAAAGAATGCCTTAACGCCACTTATTTCTATTTCAACGGGGAGTTCTACGAACAGACAGAAGGGGCCGCGATAGGGTCGCCACTCTCTCCAATAATAGCAAACATGTATAATGAACACTTCGAACAGAAAGCGTTAGCTACATCTACCCTGAAACCGAAATGTTTCTCCGTTTTGTGGACGACACATTCGTAGTCTGGCCTCACGGGAGCAATAACCTACAGCTATTTCTCAACCATCTCAACTCTATACACGTAAATATTCAGTTCACCATGGAAATAGGAGGAGACGGAAAACTACCGTTCCTGGATGTTCTAGTAAAACGCAACTCCAATGGGAATCCGAGTCACGCAGTATACAGCAATCTCACTCACACAGACAGGTACCTATACGCCTCGTCTCATCATAACCCATCACAAAAGCAGGTTGTCCTAAGATCACTGGTGAACAGGGCCATAGCGATATCTGACGCAGAGCACCTCGAGGAACAGAAAGAACACCTCATGAGAACCCTCATGAAAAATGGCTACTCGCTAATAACATCCGACGAGTCCTTAAAAAAATCAGAAGAGAACAAAGAAAAGGCCACCGTAGGAGAAAACAATGGGAAAGAAGAACTGACCCGTCCAAAAACAGCGATACTGCCATACATTAAAAATACTACAGACAGGATCGGCAAGATACTGGACAAATACGACATAAAAACTATCTATAAACCTCACCGAAAGCTAGCCCGTTATCTACCACGAGTAAAAGACACAATAGAATTACAGGCCCCTGGAGTATATCACATTGAATGTAGCTCTGGAGCCTGTTATATTGGAGAAACAAAACGTCTGATCTCCACCTGCCTAAAAGAACATATCCGTCACACCAAGCACCAAAACAGATATTTCAGCGGTAGCCAAGCATTCCTACGAAACAAGGCACGGAATATCATTTGACAAGACCAAGATCCTAGCAGCTATCCCTTGGAATCTGGAAAGGAAAATCCGCGAGGCTATCGAAATCAAGAAACATCCGAACATAAATTTAGAAGAAGGATATAAAATCAGTAATTCTTGGATGCCTATCATTCATAGTTTAATACATACAGACCACAACATAAAAACACGGGCTGGAACCCCATTACATAACAGCGCGGGCAAGCCCCCACTACCTGGCTGTGACACACAGCTTCCAGAATACTCACGAGGCACAACTGGTGGGATTTCAGCAGGACATATCAGATCAGTTGGATTCAGGAGGTCAGTTAGATTGCATAGCCATAGATCTTTCCAAAGCCTTTGATAGAGTGGAACATGGAATATTATTAAAGAAATTAGAGGGAATAGGATTGGACGTAACGGTTACACGTTGGATAAAAGCATTTCTAAATTCAAGGGTTCAGAAAGTCAAAGTAGGAAATGATGTATCGCAGGAAGAGAAAGTTTGGAAGGGAATTGCACAGGGTAGTATAATCGGTCCGTTACTTTCCTTAATATACGCAAATGATTTAGGGAACAATATAACATCAAAAATAAGATTGTATGCAGATGACATAATTGTTTATAGAGAAATAAACAACATTGAGGATTGTTCAGAATTACAAAGGGACCTTGAAAGTATCCAACAATGGGTTGAAGAAAATAAAATGAAGGTTAATGGAGGCAAATCAACTGTTACAACTTTTACAAACAGGAGCTTTAAAACTGAATTTGAATATACTTTGGATGAGGTAGTTATCCCAAAAGAAGGCAAGTGCAAATACTTAGGTGTGAGATTTGAAAGTAATCTGCACTGGAAGGGTCATATTGATGACATTGTTGGGAAAGCATACAGATCATTACATGTCATAATGAGGCTACTTAAAGGATGCAACAAAGAATTAAAAGAAAAAAGTTACTTGAGTATGGTTCGTCCATTATTGGAATATGCAAACAGTGTTTGGGATCCTCACCAAGAATACCTAATAAAAGAAATAGATAGTGTGCAGAGGAAAGCAGCAAGATTTGTAACAGGGGATTTCAGGAGAAAGAGTAGTGTATCAGAAATGTTAAAGGAACTTGGGTGGGAAACTTTAAGTAAGAGAAGGGAGAAAACTAGACTTACAGGATTATATAGAGCCTATACAGGAGAAGAAGCATGGGGAGATATCCGTGAGAGGCTTCAGTTGGAAAATAATTATATCGGCAGGACTGACCACAAATATAAAATTAGAAGGAATTTTAGCAGAAGCGATTGGGGTAAATTTTCATTCATTGGGAAGGGTGTGAAGGAGTGGAACAGTTTACCAGCGGTAGTGTTTGATCCTTTTCCAAAATCTGTACAGATATTCAAGAAGAGAATAAACAGCAACAGAGAAAATAAATGAAGTGTTAGAGGGCATTCGATCGGTGCAGGTTATTGTAAATTAAAAAAATGTGTGTGAATAAATTAATTCCATCCCCTGGTCTAAGGAGTTTGGACAGCCAAAGTAGGAGACTGCCTGTAGGGGTGAAGTACAGTGGGGACTTCGAGGGCCCTGGGACCGCTACGGTAGCTGTGAAGGCCCTTCAGGAACTCTGAAAAGTGGTGGCAAAAGGGGCTCTGGTTAAGACGCAGCAGGTCGTTATGCTACTTAGGATCCAGAACGGGTAAAAAAAAAAAAATAGTAAATAAATAAATGCAATGTAAATATTAATGTTATACCAGTTTTATAGTATCATTTGAAGCAATTCCACATACTGTATATCAGTTGACTATATTTGTAAGTAGTACAGGAGATATTATAATTAGAATTTTGTAAACAATATAAATTTATTAAGGATGAGCTGTGTGTTAATAGAAAACATTGTTAGCGTAAATTGTATAATATTGTATTATAGGAAAAATTTTCTTCTCTTGTTAATTTAATATTTAGTGCTTGACAATAATGTATTTTAGTGTACCATTTGCCACCGAGGTAGACACCTCATTTGCAAATAAAGAGATTTTGATTTGATTTTTGATTTTGAGACAGCCAGGGCTTACGTCAGCCAGAAAGGCTAGGATATAAAAGGCCACTCTAGTAGTGTAACTTTCTGCCTGGGAGACTGATTACCTCGGATCAAGTAGGGGTATTTCAGTCGCCTTGACAAAGAATACTGCAATGTATTCGAAACGTCGGCAAACTGTACGTGACGTGCAGACAACAACAGGGTTCAACCCGGAAATTAAATTCAATAATTCTTTACACGGTGGAAGCTTCACTTCTAAGTATGGATGTTGTTCAACATGTTTCTCCATGCAATAACATTGTTATAAAAATAATTGAGTAATATTATGCACATGATTAACAAGTGGTGTCTATCACCTGCAAGGAAAGATAGCCAGTTAAAACTGTGGGCTGGAGTATTAGGGAATAGTGTAAAATGACAAATGAATGCGTATTGGAGACCTTGTGTTAGGAAGAAGTTGATACTGTGATTGGGTACTGCCTTGAACGACAAGATGATTTACACTGCCTGATCCTGTCAAAGATAAGGGAGACTGAATTCAGTAATCCAACATAAGCACCCTGGCCTACTCTAGGCTGGTGTCATCCAGCTTGACAACAAAGCTGCACTAAGGCCAAAATTGGAGAACTGAGACTGCTTCATCCAACGTATAGCCCTGATTTAGCACAAAGTGATTTTCACCTTTCTGCAAAAATGAAGAATGAGTTGCAAGGTTAGGGTTGCCATGAGAAGTGTTCAAAGACATGAGCTAGGAATCCTTTTCACTGTGCTTCAAACAAGTAAGTGCAGCATTAGGAAAAAAATGCCCTACTGTTGAGAAGAATTTTACGACACAAAACTTTCATAATGAACGACCGTTGTAAGAAAGTTGTTGATAGAACACCAATGCAAGAATAGGTACAGCGAGGGAATAGGTCCTCACCCTGCACCACTAAGGTGTGCTGCAGCGGCACATACACATGGCATGGAGGAAAATGCTCTGTGCTCTTTCGTTATTGGTCTGCGCAAGTTCTATCCAGCGACAAAACCCCCTTAATCTAAGACGTCAGGGAGGCATAGCACAGAGTCTCTTGAAGGGAGCATATCAGTTTTTGTTGTTTGGTAGTTGGTAATGACATCTACCTGTGTTAAAATTCTGGGAGTGATGCCACATTAAGCAAATTTTAACTTTTTGCCATAACTCACGCTCCAGAGCGCTCGAATACTATCAAACGCCTGCCGTACTGAACGCTCCAAAGTGCCCGTTACACTCGCGTTCATTACAAGTGTGTTGAGAGATATACTGAAGGGTCTTCTGAAACCAAACTGTATTCCCTCGACTCAGTAAGCTGTAAAGAACTTGTTGAGAGCATTTCCTGTGTATATATCCCAAGCAAACCCACTTTAAAAACTCCACCTTTCAGTTAGATATTATTCTTGTTCTAGTTCACACCATGTCGTCTGATCGCGGAGGTGTGTCGGAAGGTATGAAAGAATGCGAAGTTGAAGATATTTTAGAAGTTGGAGGAGATGGTGAGCTTTCTAGCTTTGGTTCAGAACTGTATCCTGTTGAATGCAGTAGTGATGATTCCGGGAATCATGAGCGTGAACAAGTGTTGTGTAAAGATCAAGGGACAGGGCTACAAAGAAATGTTACTAGTGATATCTGGAGTCAAAATATTTGCTTTGATGAACTGAAAATATGGGAAAACAATGCCGGTCCAAATCATGATTTGCCTTCTGGGAGTTCAGAAAAACATTTCTGAATTATTTGTGCTCTGCTAGTAGCAGAGCAGACTATTATTCATCCCGAATATTTCCAAAGAAAAACCGGCACTGTTGATACCTGGCAAGACACTAACGCTGATGAAATAAGGGCATATGTAGGAGTTCTAATTTATATGGGATTGGTGGGTTTTACCTGAAACAGACCATTACTTCCTAGGAGACTTTTGAGTTTGCCTGTTAGTAAGGCAGGCAATGGCACTGAAACAGTTTAGGAAACTTGGGCAATATTTACATAAGTAGCCATGTAAACAGGCCAATACCACAAGATGAACATTAGGATATTCTGTATAAAGCAAGACCAGCTTTGCGCAACTTACCGAAAAATTTGGAATTTTGTACACACCTGGCTGGGAACTCTTAGTAGATGAAGCTATGATAGGTTTCAAGGGAAGATTTATCTTGAAACAGTATCTCCCAGGGAAACCCATCAAATGGGGTATCAAAGCATGGGGTATTGCTGAAGGTGGAAATGGCTACCTTCTGAAATGTGAGATTTACAAGGGGAAGAAAGAAACAAGGGACCAGAATTAATTATTAGGAGAGTAGGTGGATTTACACCTGACTATCATACTGGGGAAAATGGTAGCACATTTACTTTGACAACTTTTTTCAGTTCTGTAAAACTGATGAAATAATTGCTAACCCATAACACCTATAGCTGTGTGACGAGGGTAAATAGAAAGGGTTGGCCTGATCAGTTTAAGAAACCTGCTCAGTTGAAATTCAAGCGGGGAGAATGTAGGAAAATGCAGACTGAGGGTGTAACAGCAACAGTCTGGCAAGTTAAATGTATTGTTCTTATGCTGTCAACAAATTTAGATTCTGTGAATGATGGTAGAGTGAAACGAAAAACCGGTAAAGGCAATGAAGAAATAGAAATTGTGTGATACCGTGCTGTGAAATTACACAAAACATGTGGGTGGCATGGATATCAGTAATCAAAAGAAATAATACTATGGGTTTGGGCGATCATCTAAAAAATGGTGGAAATGTAATTTTCATTTTGTGATCAATGTGTGCATTGTGAACAGCTTCATTCTTCATGATACAAGTAACCGAGCAGCTCTCACAGCTCATGGAAACAGACAGCTGTTCCAGCGCAACTTGGCACAACAGCTGATCAGGAACTTTATGTCCCGCAAATGTACGGGCAGGAAAGGAAGTTTATACATTGGCTGTCCAATCCCTGAATTATTTCATTCTCTTGTGAAGATACCTGGTCGTGCCAAAGTGTGCGCTTTGTTTACAAATTAAAAATAGGGCAGCTTCTGGGAGATGCAAACAAACAACATTCAAATGTAAGCAGTGTGATCTACCACTGTGCAGGACGGGGTGCTTTTTGGAATACCATCAGGAGCAAAATTTGGATATTCAAAATTAGGGTGAGTACACATTTATATGCATTAATAATTCAGGAACGAAATACAAAAAAATCTTCTTTCTTCGTTTGACTTCTAGTTACTTTCTTTTAAAGGGTGGTATTTATGCTGCTGTGTCCATTGGGATTTAAAGGACTCTGTCAGAGAACACTGTAATTATGGCTGGGCATCCACCTTTAAATGGGGAATGGCAAAGGGTTAAGCAGTAGCTGTTGACGCCAGAGGTGCTGAAAATGTAACATGATTTCAGATATTTTCCTATAAAGGTTGATATTGTCCCGCCTCTAGCAAACTAATGAATCTGTAAATTGTCAAAAAATTAGGAGAGCTGAAAGAAGTTGTGACTAACCATGTCTAATACATTTTTATATTTAATGATTGGTTTTGTGTGTTAGCCATACAGAACGAGCTGCAGATGTGAGACTTTGTCAGAGGGTAGACATTATATACATAAAATCTAGACCAAAACTTCAGAACTACAGATTCCCCAGTTTGTCACTTTCGCTAATTTGCCAAAGTGGGGATGATATATAGTCGAACCTGCCCTAACTGACACCTTTATTCATCGGACACCTACTTATACGGACATTTTTCCATGGAATGGATTTTATTTTACAAAGAAGCGTGTCAATAAGCCTCATTTATGCAGACACCTCAAATTCTGGACAGCGGACATCATTAGTCTTGTTCACTCGTTCACTTGTGTTAAGCAGACACCTTACGCGTTCCAGGACATATTCTCTACACAAAGCTAGGCTCATTCTTTCTTTCAATGTCATTCTGCAGATATACCTGAATTGCTTTTAAGGTCTGTACTATTTCGAGTCCCAGGAAAAGAGAGATTAAACGTAGATAAGAATGCTGAAGCAGTCATTAAGTGAACTGTTCGGTACAGGGCTCTTTCCAAAGCTTTTATTAGGGTCGTGTTATGTTCTAATTAGTGTACATTCTGAGGATTCTACTTACCAGGGATTGCTACCAGTGACTGCTTGCTCACATTCATAACTCAGATTTTCACTGACAAGTTCGAGGTCAGGTAGTTCAGGTAACTTGACAAGGAAGAGACTTTCATGTGCTGACTGTTGAGGCAGAAATACCATAGCATTTCAGTTGCGCAGTAAACATGAGTAAGAAGGACGAGCATGTTTAGATTGCGACGAAAAAATGTAGTGCAAAGGGACTTGCAGTGGGAAAAGCTCCCAAAAACACAATTGTGAAAAATAAAAATTACATTTTTAGTA
Source organism: Anabrus simplex (assembly GCF_040414725.1). Classification (NCBI taxonomy): domain Eukaryota; kingdom Metazoa; phylum Arthropoda; class Insecta; order Orthoptera; family Tettigoniidae; genus Anabrus; species Anabrus simplex. The sequence goes on from NC_090268.1 coordinate 303,880,237, forward strand.
AGTGGGAGGAAAATAGGAATCGAGGAATGAAATGAAAGAGGGAATCCGGTTTTGAAGAAGTGAACATAACGGTACGTGATTGGCTAAAATGTGTTCGAGGAAAGAAATTTGAGTGGGCCAATATTACACGTAAAAATGCAAAAAACCTCAACCTGAAAGTTAAGTTCAATGGAATAAAGAATGTGGGTGCCATCCTGGGTCGTTATTCCCTTTTCAAGAATACTGCAGTAAAGAAAAATGTGCTAAATTTGTACATCCAGCTGAATATTTCCCGATGCTGTAATGATGTAAAGGCTGTAAAATCACTTGTAATATCTCCCTGGCAAATATTTACTTAATTATTTGGAATAATCAAAATAAAGATGTATGCTTATATTTAAGACGTTAGATTAATTTTTATGACTTTGTTTTAGCAGATACTTCTCGTAACAGACATTTTTCCACCGAACTAACGGTGTCCATAGAAGAGAGGTTCGAGTGTATTTCTAGAAGCGAGTTTGTGGGTCTATAGCACTGGAAGTGAGCACTTCTGTCTGCAGGTTAAGATTTCTACAAATTACCTTCCATAAATATGAAATTTATTTAGCAGACGAATTCCCTAGCTTTACCCACGAATGTTATCGGAACTGCATACTTATTTGATGAAGCACTGTTCTTCATCAATTTCCTGAAGATACTTACATTAACCACAAAGCATTTCAATTCAGTACTAACAATATAAGCAATCTAACCTCCATGTCTTATGACTATGGGATGTTCAATGGTGGCCATAATTCCAGAACTCTTCTGCATTTGAACTGAATTATCATGTGTTCATATTAGAAGATAAATAACTTATAAAAACCTGTAAATGAGAACCGAATTTTCATCTGTAGTAAAGATAAAACTAGCCTGCAAAATAATACTTTTCTTTCCTCCAGTAAAATGTTTAATAGGCGATCTTACCTAACTTAGGTGCATTGAGTTCAAATCTGCTTTCTGTTTTTCCTTATCACAAAAGGATTACAAGTTATTTTATTTAATCTCCAAAGTGCTGTGAACCCTATTTTACCATGAGGTATGTTAGGGTTGTAGTTTATACAAAATATACAATTTCTCTGATAAAATTCAAAATACATAAACAGTAAAATAGACATGAACAGAAATGGAAAAATAAAAGTATGATATATACAATCCTTAATACTAAGAGTACCGTACTAATATTTAAAATACCAGACATACAATATATACAATACATATGTTAAGCAGCTAATAAGCAGACAGTATCAAATATGTTTAAATACATAGTCAATAAATTCTGAAAACTGAGAAGTGCAGCATTTTTTGTAAAAAATGAAATTTAGCGGTTTTCCAAAATAGCAACTGCAAGTTAACAAATGCATCTTAAGTTCAAAACGTGCTGTCTCAAAAGCAGGACAGTTGAACAGAATGTGTTCTACAGTTTGAATGTCTTCAGTGCAGAAGCACAATGAGCCATTGTGTGTTGGAATTTTGAATCGCTCGAAGTAAGCATTGAATTTACCATGACCTGATAGCACTTGACTTAAATGAAAGTTGTACACTATATATTTACATCCCAGCCTACTATATACATTTGAAAAAAACAGGTCTTTGGTTACTGAGCCATTCTTACTTGCTAACCACAGTTCATTCCAGCGACAGAGCATTTCATCCTTTACGGTTCTTTTGACAAAAGAAATTGGGCATTTAGTACAATTCTCTGACAAGTTAGAATTACAAGCTTCTTTGGCCAATTGGTCAGCTCTTTCGTTCCCTTTTATGGCGGAATGACCTCGCACCCAACCGAAACATGTATGTTTATTGTACTTTAATATAATCTCTCTTACATGTGCTGCCAAATTGTGTAAGTTGTATTTATCTTTTATGGAGTTCAGCGCCGCTTGTGAGTCACTGAGTGTAGTCGCACACATATTTTTGTTTATGCACCACTCGACTGCTTTCAATATTGCAAGCAGCTCGGCTTGAAACACGGAACAGTATTCCTTTAGTTTTATTTTCTCAGAATGAACTTCGTCTTCACCCTCATATACCACGAAGGTGCAGCCCACTAGTGTTCCGTTGCTGGAAATGCGAGAACCATCTGTGTATATTGAATGCCTGTGATCTCTAATACATGGTTGGTCAAATACAGTTCTCATATAGTCTGCTGGATGTCCGGCGGCAGTATGATGTGCAGGAAGTTCAAGTTCCACTCCTTCCAAATCCCGCGGATGTATTCTGTTCTTCTTACAGTTGACAGAAGTTGACATGCTGAATCCTGTGAGATGAAGAGGTTCCATACCAGAAATAATGAGGGCAGCATCTGTCGATATTTTACGGTAAGCACGTGTGATGCGTAACAAGAAACCTCTGTGAATTTGAGAAAATTTATGTTGCGCCCATTTTTTATGTAGAACATGTTCGAAAGCAGTGACACAATAAAGCACCATTGGTTCAACAGCTCCACGATATATAATCTTCAAAATTTCCGAGTTTAGTCCCCAGGTGGGTCGTGCTACCATTGTCAGGCTCCTATACAATTTGGCTGCTTTAGTTTCCAAATGTTGAAAGTGTGGTCTAAATAAAAGTTTGCTGTCTAAAATTATCCCTAGGTATGTCATGCTATCTACAATATCTAATTTTTGGCTGTCTAGTTTAACCACCGGTGTCTCAAATTTCCTTTTCTTGGTGACTAGCATAGCAACAGTCTTAGATGCAATGAATTTCAATTTTTAGTATGTCGAGTGCTTCATTTGCTGCAGATGTTAATGTATTTGTTGTTCTACCCCTAACTAGTAGTAACGCATCATCTGGGAAGCTTCTGTTGAAGAATGTCATCATAGAGTATGTTCCAGAGACCCGGCTACAAGCTGAGCCTGGTGGGCATCCTCGATCTACATTTCTTGTCACAGTTCTGCCACAAATGGTCAGGTGCACTTTTCTATTTGTGAAGTAATTTTGCATTAGCCTTTAAATGTTTTTTGGACAACCCTTCACTTTCAGCTAATGCAACACTTTAGGCCACCAAGCAAAGTTGAAAGCACCGGAGATATCTAATGATACTAGTAGTCCGAATTCTTTGCAATCGTAGACAGATTTCATCCATTGTGTCACCTTATGTACTGCATCTTCCGTAGATTTTGACGCAACTTGAAGTCTGGACAAAAATGATTCTATACACGGACATTAATAAAACTTGTGAGCTTTCCATATCACTTACGAATTTTTCACAATAGCTGCATTATTTCCATTGAAATCACAATTTTGGTCATGATTCACTACATTCTGACAACTCTTACAAATATGGAAAAATAAAAAATACAAAAAATGAAAAATAGGTGATTGTAAATAACTTGCTAGCAAGATAAACTTTTTTCTGGGGTCTGAGACGTTGAAGGTAATTGTAAATAATTTTAACACCCTGAATTCTGTGCCAAAGTGTAGATTTCTTCCAGTATGCAAAACTAATGTCACTAAATTTACTTTTATCTAAGAAATTGCATGTAACATAGAAGAAAAAACCTGTACAACATAAAACAAACTACTTGGTCGCAGGATCGAAACACGTCAGCTGGTTATTAATATTACACGACCTAATATCCCCAAACAATAATTATAATGTCGTTTAGTGGTCGTGAAAGTCAAGATACTTAAATACCTTTACAATGCACGTTCTGTTTTTTTTTGGTAGTTGTTGTACGTCACACCGACACAGATAGGTCTTACGGCGACGATGGGACAGGAAAGGGCTAGGAGTGGGAAGGAAGTGGCCGTGGCCTTAATTAACCCTTATACGCTCAGCGAGCCGATCTATCGGCTCGGGTGGTATTGCTTAAAACACTCAGCGTGCCGATCTATCGGCTTTGTGTTCGGACGGCTGTATAAGTACCTTAATGGACCCCCAGATGTCAGGAAAAGACATTAATAGTAGCTTTTGGATTTAGTTTACACTTTTCTCGAGAGATACAGACACTAAGCTCACCTGTTTGGAACAAATGAAGTTATCAAACCGCGTATGTTCACCGCATGACGAGTTGAAGTGTGCTGCTTGCCAGTACAGTCTCATTTAAGCTTCAAAATACGTGTTTTCCTTCGTTTTATTGTTTCCATTTTAATAATAGATTATTGTTAATTATATTTTGTTTATATTCTACATTTATCAGCGTTCTCAAGTGAATTTTAGTTTAACATTTCGTGTTATTAGATTTTCGTGCCACGAGTAGGCCTAATTTTTTTACATGGCTGGGCCAAGTTCTAGGCTAAAAAATTCCGATGTTTTGGATTATTTAGATGCTTTAGACGATGACGGTGACGTTATAGCCGATATTGATTCGTATTTCAGTCCGACTCATTGGCTGAATGATCAGCGTTGAGGTCTTCGGTTCAGAGGGCCCGGGTTTGATTCGCGGCCAGGTCGGGAATTTTAATGGCCATTGATTAATTCTTCTGACCCGGGGCCTGTATGTTTGTGTTTGTCCCAACACTTTCTTCTTCATATTCAGACAACACACTACACTACAAACTACCACGGTAACACGCGATAGTGATTACTTTCCCCCATATAGGGTTGGCGTCAGCAAGGGCATCCGGCCATAAACCACCAGCCAAATCCACATGTGCGACACAGTTCGCACCCGCGACCCCACAGGTGTGGGAAAAGCTGTACATAAAGAAGAAGTGATTTGGATTTTACAGGTAAGGATGATAGAAGAATGTTTTCCAAAACATAAAAGCTGACTCCGGAAGATACGTGTACAGTTCTTTACGTCAGGTGCTATAACTCATGACTAAATAAGAATACAAAAAACAAAATTATATCATGTTATACAGAATTAAATGCTCTTATTTTCAGAATGACTGAACAACAATATCACTAAAGAACATATTACTTTTTTAGTATTTAAAAACAGATTTTTTATTTTTTGTAATATATTTTCAAATTTCAAAATTTATTTTGAAGTAAAATATGCCATGAATAATTTTGGGATATTTTTTTCCTAAAACGATATTAAATAGTGTACTACTGTAATTTTTTTCAATTTTGTAACTGGGGATTTCTTTATACGGCAATTTTTTACGTTTTAACATGCATAATCATGAAAAATGGCCTGAGTGCTTTGGGCTTGACCGGTGAAAATAGCCTGAGAGCAAAAGGGTTAAGGTACAGTCCCAGCATTTGCCTGGTGTAAAAATGGGGAAACCACGGAAAACCATTTTCAGGGCTGCCGACAGTGGGGTTCGAACCTACTATCTCCAGAATACTGGATACTGCCCGCACTTAAGCGACTGCAGCTACCAAGCTCGGTACGTTCTGTTTTATTCTGAGGCAGATCTCTAAATAATTTTGTTCGGCAAACATCGAACGTATAGCACCATTGGTTTGGTTAACTATAATTTCACGACTTGTGGTCTCTGATCACCTTTGTTGTGAATGTTGAGGATTTTGTTGTAAAACTCTCGATTTAATTTTAAAATATCCATTTTAACATGGAACTTCGTTGAGCGCTCCAGCAAGGTCCTCGCTGGTGTTACGGTGCATCCTCTTCCTTTGAGTCCATATTTAGTATGTCCAGTTCACTGCTGAGGTAGGGAAGTTGTTTGAAAACTTGTGCTGGCCGAGCCAATTAATTTCCCCGATACGTACTAACTGACCACGAATGTAAACCAAACACGTTATGGGATCACATCCCTTAACGACCCCTGCTGCTCGCTTCGCATTCATGGAGGAAACTTCGCCCTCATCGTTTATTGAATATCGGTTTGGACGTGAGAACTACTCAAGTACATTTCAGCGGCTAGAATTTGGTCATATTTAGGACATTTCAAAAGAAGTGATTATCACCAATTTTCTTCTTCTTCTTCTTCTCCTCCTCCTCCTCCTCCTCCTCCACCTCTTCGTCTTCTGCTATTTATTCCATCCCCACATACGATTTCGCATTTACTTTTTCAATGAATTGAGATTAATGAACTTGACATTTGTCTAACCTCGTCCTCCTTCCTCATTTGCCCTGCATTTTCACCAACAAAACATTTTACGTTAAGGTAGCCCTCTCTGTAGATTAGTGGCAGCGTGTCAGTCTCCGAATCCGAAAATTACTGGTTCAAAACTGGCAGAGGTTCAACGATGTCGTCATGGAAGGAGGGTTGGGTTGACAGACGTTAAGCCATTTTGCGTAGTTTTTCTCTTCTACAAGCACCAGTTGTAGTCTGCCAATATCGCACATTCCACCATCCCCGGCATCTTCTTTCCATTTCCTTTATTTGTTGGTGGAATCTTTCACCCTGCTTATCTCATCATACAAGGCTTCCAAATTGTCAGCAAAACAGCTCAAGAAATGGACTTTTAAACTCATGTTGCAGCCAAGAGCTAAAAATAATTTCACAATTGTCTTATAGTTCACGTCTTACGGTTCCTTAAAATTTATAGATTACTTGTCTGAAAGCACACCATGTCTGACATTCAGCATCATTCATAGTGCCCTAAAATGCAGTGTCCTTCATCAAAAACCTAATCCGCGGTCCATCAAATACTCACCCATTTTATTTTAGCTTCTGACAAGTGAAAAATCTTTGGTTTAAATACTCAAAGCACATACAACTTTTGACCAGTGCTTGTACAAATTGATTTCTTGGTGCTGCATAGTCTGAAGTCATATTGTATTAGAATATCACTAGACAAAACACTAAGGAACACTTAAAAACCAGCAAATATTACACTCCGACAACAAGAAAAGAAAGCCAACTGAAAAGTACGGGGGTACTATGCTAAGATACACTTATCTAAGGACCATGTTTATTTTAACTTTTATTTCCTCAGATATTTTGATGAGCTAACATGTTTTGGCACTCTTCACTTCAGTGCTATCAACGCTGACAGATTTATTACTTCCGTCCACCCCGCTAGTCTTGCGGTGTCAATCATCCAACCCTCCGCAAATTTTACACATATGGCTGGCCAAAACTAAAGAAATGAGGATGAACCAGATGTTTTGTTTCATATGTTCTCATATATTTCATATATTCTCTGCATAGGTTTGTTTTATTTTTTATTATATAATACATTGTAAAGTTTCCAAAGCATTCAATAAATCAATTACAATACAACACTGAGGTTGTATTTTATTTTCACCTAGGAGTGAAAACTTGCTGAATTTCCCCCACAGTAATTTATTTTTTTTTTCTTCAGATAGATAAGTCATAATATTGTGTACTAAACAAACTGTTATGACCGGCAAATTTTTTGTATGTTATAACTAGAGCCCGGAACTTAGGCAAAATGCCTTTTTTTAAAAATCTGACTGGATATATTGAAGAATCAGATAGAGATAAATATGTTTTCGTGCATTTAGGAAGTGTAGGGACAATTTTTATTTTGCCATTTTTGCCTACTTTGGCTTCCGTTGCCTATTTTAAGATTTAAAGCCTTTTTTGCCTTTTTTGATCGTTATGCAACTTTTTGCCACTTACACATTTTAAAAAGCACATAATGTATTTCCGTACATCGAAGACAAAAAGGCTGCACAAATTAAATTACATATCGTCGTCACAAATATTTGTTTAGAATATTGTTCCCTGTAAACCGTTTATTTGTTTTCAGGCAATCGAAAGCTTATTTTCTCAACCCATTCATTGACCCTCTTTAAATAGCAGAACCTTCATTAGTGAAAGGAATGCACAAGCATACTGAACACAAGGAAAGAAAGAGGATGAGGGAAGTATGTCTCTTCTCCTTCCTCACACCCCCTTTTCTGTGACAATGCACAATTACCTGGTATTCCTGATTTCGAAATAAGATAATGCAGAAGAAGGGAGGAAATCACTTCTGCTTAACAGGTAAAACATAAAAGAAGCTGTTAGTCTACTGTTGAACTTGTTAAAGGCAACTTATTTATCATGCCGAAATTTTCGTGTGGTAAATTACATGGCTATGTTCGCGAATTCGGTTCGGATACACTATCTAGTTATGGAGCTATACTCTTGCATAATCTGTGAAAAATCTATTAATCACGAAAAAAAGTACTTTATAACTCAACATTTCGCAACAACGAAACATAAGTCTAGGTTAAATACTCTTGACCCTAACATCAATTTAATATCAACAGCAGTTACAACATCCAGTAGGCAATCTCAGCTTTCCCTGAATCTATAAAGCTTTCTTGGACTCCTGAATTCCGTTCTGGAAACTGGAAAATCAATCCCTCACGACGTTTCTGCAGAAGTACACTAATGAAGAAGTTCCGTCAGAATCCACATTAAGAAAAACGTATTTGAATATCTCCTTTGAAAAGACCCTGCAGAGGATTCGAAGCAGAGTTGCAGAAAAAAATATCTGGATCTCTATTGATGAAACGACGGATGGAATGGGACGTTACATGGCCAACGTCGTTATTGGAACTATGGAAGCAAAGCGAAGTGACCTTGTGTTGTTTGGGACATCACTGCATGTTTTCAATTATTGAACTATATATTTATTTGATAAGATGTATATATTTAATCACTGATAGGTCATGTTTAAATATATATATATATATATATTTATCATCCCATGTTGCTAAGATAATGGAAAGGATACTGGAAAGTAGAATAAGGTTGAGGGTTGAGAAGCAGATACAGGAAAATCAGTTTGGTTTCAGAAGTGGAAGGTCAAAAATACAGCCCATTCTCATTATGAGACAACTAATGGAAAAGCATTGGGAGTATGGGAATGATATGGTGATGACATTCATTGATATTGAAAAGGCATATGACAGTGTCCCTAGGACGAAAGTTTGGGACAGTCTGGTGCAAAAAGGAATTGGACAGGGATTAATAAAAATGATCATGGCATTGTATAAGGAATGTTGTAGTTGCGTGCAAACACAAGTTGGTTCAAAATAACTAGTGGGCTGAGACAGGGAAGTGTTCTATCACCAATCCTGTTTACAATAGTAATGGATGACATCATGAGAATGGCAAAAGCAGCATATGGAGGAAGAGAAATGAACATGATGTTATTTGCAGATGATATTGTGATTTGGGGAGAAGACGACAGGAAGGTTCAAGAACAGTTGAATGTGGTGAATGGGAAGATTGAAGAATGTGGATTGAAAATAAGTGTAGAAAAGAGTAAAACTCTTGTTATGACTAGAGGGGAGAAAGAAGGGAAAGGTCAGATTAGACTTGCAGACAAGTCCCTGGAAGTAGTGGAAACGTTTAAATACCTGGGGAGTGAATTAATGGAGAATGCTCGACTGGATGCTGAGATTAGTAAAAGGATTCAAGCTGGAAGTTGTTTCTATCATAGTGTAAGAAATATGTTATGGGACAAAGATGTGCCAATGGAAGCAAAGGATACTATGTACAAGATGTATTACGTACCCATAACAACTTACGGAGCAGAAACTTGGACAATGACAAAGAAGGATGAGAGTCGAATACAGGCAGCCAAAATGAAATTCTTGAGGAGTATGATACAGAAGAGTAGAAGAGACAAAATAAGGAATGAGAAAATCCGGGAAGAAATTGGAGTGGAAAAAATTAATGATAGAGAAGAGCCGACTAAGATGGTTTGGGCACATAAAGCGAATGAGCGACGAAAGAATGCCAAAAAAGGTGATGGAAATGCAAATTCAAGGAAGGAGAGGCCATGGACGACCACGATTGAGATGGAAGGATACCATCCAACGCAGCATTATAGAAAGAAACTTGGACTGGGACACAGTGTTGGAAGAGGAGTGGTGGAAAGACCGAAGAAAGTGGAGAGGAACCATATTTGCCCCTACCTGGCTACAGGTGGATAAAGGGAAATGATGATGATGATGGTTTTATCATCCATTTCAATTATCATTTCATTTCTTTGTATCGCGGCTATAACGTATTCTGAACGAACAAATTATTGGGTAAAGTATTTCAACATCATTCATATTTATAACTTGCAGTCAATTTTCCAATAGGCGTTGTGAGGTGACCGGAGTCAGCAGGCTAATTTCAGCCAATTTCCAGGAAAAGTATGTCATCTAGGTTACGAGAGACCTCACCCTCTCTACTTCATGAAGAGATAGTTGATACATTATAAACGCCCACTTTTCGAACTGCGCTACCTGACGCCTTATTTCAGCGGGAAAGTTCAGCCTATGTGAATGAACGTAATGAAGCAACGTGATGGATTCACAGCAATACATAGGAGAAGGGATGAGACCTCGAATCTCACCGGACCATGTGATATGGCTGATGGAAGGAGACTTTTGAACCGATATATACCCACCGACAAGAGCTGGAGAGGACATTCTGATTCTGATTCTCACTCTTGGAAGACACTCTTACTACGATTCTACGTCTGCACATCGGAGAAGTTTTTTAAAATTTTTAACTTAGTTCACTTCGCATCTGAGTAGTACCGTAAGATACTATTCAAAAGTTACTCTCATTGGGAATTGTTATCTCAAATGACGAGAGGTAGTCAACGGGAGACCGGTTTTGACTAGTATAGGGGAGGAGAGCTTTTGTTATGAGTTTAGCTACGCTACTGTTCCGTAATACGAAAGAATACAAGTGTATAAACATAACCCATGGTGGTTTTGAATTTAAAATTAGGACTCATTACGACTTTATGTAAGGAGTACAGTAGGAAGTGTTAAAGACAGGAAATGTAGAAGTAGGACTGGAATCCAACAACAGATGAGGCAGCCGGTACGAGAGATCCACTCATCAGCTTCAAGACAACAGAGTCTACATATGGTGAGCTTATGGCATAAGTTACTGCAAGTCTTCGCGCAACAGTTCATTGCAAGTGACTAATCTCATGTTTTAATCCATATTGAAATCTGTTGATATACAATAATAAAGTTTTATTATGAATCCACCTGTTCAATACATTACAATGTTGTCACATTTAAAATAATTTTTTTTTTGCTTTTTTTTTTTTTTGCTATGGGCTTTACGTCGCACCGACACAGATAGGTCTTATGGCGACGATGGGATAGGAAAGGCCTAGGAGTTGGAAGGAAGCGGCCGTGGCCTTAATTAAGGTACAGCCCCAGCATTTGCCTGGTGTGAGAATGGGAAACCACGGAAAACCATTTTCAGGGCTGCCGATAGTGGGATTCGAACCTACTATCTCCCGGATGCAAGCTCACAGCCGCGCGCCTCTACGCACACGGCCAACTCGCCCGGTTAAAATAACTTCATTAGTTAAAAAGTTATATATGGGACATGTTTCGCTCCTTTATAGAGCATCATCAGCCAAATCTGAATCTCAAATAATTGTTATTTACGTAAATAATGACTTAAGAACTATTAGAACATTTTTGACAAACTTAAAACTTATTCTATTAGAATATCATAAAATATAAAATCTTTGTATACATGGCTTAATTACATGTGCTTAATAGGAAGATACATTAAAATTATGGAAGAGAGAGTACTAAAATATAAAATAAAAATATATATATCATGTCCAAAATCTTAGAAAGACGTGAAAATCAATCTTAGGAGCTAAATTTGAGGATTTTCTTGGCAATGAGATCTGGTAAAAAAGTTATTTATCCCTTGTGGATAAGAGTCTATAAAGATTCATTTATCGTCAATTTGATGATTGAACTTGTAACAGGATAAATGTTGGTCTTCAAGAAATTTAAATGCTTGTTGTCATATAACCTCGGCGAATGCTGTTGAAAAGATATGTTCTTATAGATGTCAATGACCGTTTGTTGAACTAATGGATTTGATAAGGATGATTGAAAGGGACGTAAATCAACGTTTGTATTGAAAGCTGCTGGTTGGTTTATCTTGCTGAATGTCTGTAACAAGAAAAGGAATCTTGTAGGTAATCGGAATTTGTGTTGCTAGTTAAGAGTGTGCTTCTAGAAACTTCACTTACACCTCCAATTGCTGTTTGTCGGTTTGGAGTTTTCCGAGGTTATGTGGTGACTGTCTGTTCTGTGTCTACTCCTTGTGTTGTAAGAGTGATGTGGTGGGGGTTGAGGGGAGGGAGTAGGGGTAGGAGGAGAAATGTTTGTGGGTGTGGTTTTGGAAGGGGAATGTCTAGTAGGAGCACAGGGAGGGGTTGAGTTCTTTAATGTTGGATGATTATTAGTTGTTTTGGGAATGAAAACTTTGGCAAAATTACTTTTTCCTAGATTAAGCGTCTTTAATAGTTTCGGTAATTGTTCGTGTAACGGATTTCTTATTTTAATTTCGTCATTTAAATTTTTTTCTTTACTGAAATACTGGTCTAAGTGGATATAAATATTTTCTAAATCTGTCATTAGTTTACCCTTTTCTAATCTTCTTTATAATTTTTAGGTCTTTCTCTATGGTTGTAAATTGGTGGCCTGACTCTCTCATGTGAGCACTCATCGCAGAATGTTTGTTGTGCTTTGTAGCATTAACGTGTTCTAAGTATCTTGTGAGAAAGTTACGGCCAGTTTGGCCAACATATGAACATTTACATTCTACACATGTTAATCTATAGATGCCAGAACTTAGATAAGGGTTATTGTTGGAATTTATACTATTGTGGTTGAAAAAAATGTTTCTGTTTGTATTTTGTGTTTTGAATGCTACATTCACATCTCGTTTTTTGATAGGATTAGGTATTTGAAAAATGGCTGGATTGGTGAATGTAAATATTGCGAATTTGGACTGCTTAGTTTTTTCGGGAGTAAGATTAGTTACTAATTTTTGTTTTACTTTATTGATGATCCGATTGACTATATTTATTTTATATCCATTAATTGAGGCCAGATCTTTTATAAAATTGAGTTCCTTTTTTAAGTTACTCTCTGAAAGGGGGATTTTGAAAGCTCTATAAACTAAACTGTAAAAAGCCGCCTGTTTATGTGATTTTGGGTGAAGAGAATAATTTTTTATCGTTAGAGGAGCATATGATGGTTTTCTAAATATTTGAAATTCAAATCTATCTCTTATTCGTGTTACATTAATATCCAGGAAGTTTATTGAGTTGTTAGTTTCATCTTCTTTCGTGAATTTTATATTTGGGTCAATATTATTTAAGAAATTTAGGATTTTTCCACTATCATTCTTTTTGGCTATCTATTACGACAAAGGTGTCGTCTACATACCTGATCCAAAGGCAAAGTCCATTTATTTTTGTGTTTATTTTGTTTTGCTCCAAATGATCCATATATATGTCTGCCAGTATGCCTGACGTGGGGTCTCCCATTGCTAGGCATGTTTGATGGTAAATCTTTTTATTAAATGTGAAGTAATTATTGTTTAATACAAATTTCAGTAGGTTTAGGAATTCATCTATTTCACATCTACTTAATTTACTGTATGTAAGGAGATTGTGTTTGATGATATTGATGGTTTCTTTAACCGGTATATTTGGATACATGTTGGTTACGTCGAATGAAACCATTTTATGTTGTGGTTTTAAATTGAATTTTCCTAGTTTATTACAAAATTCTATTGAATTTTTGATTGTCGATTCGTTGTTAAATTTGTAATGTCTTTTGAGGAACTAGTGTATAAATTTGGATGTTTTATACGTGGGACTATTTCTACTGTTTATTATAGGACGTATGGGTACGTTGGGTTTATGTAATTTGGGCAATGCCCTAGCTGTTGGTAACTTTGGATTCATATTTATCATTTTTTTGGTGTTCTTGTTTATTAAATAAAAAAGTAGAATTCTTGAGGACAATTTTTAGATTCCGTTGAATCTTATTTATGGGATCCTGGTTTACAACCGTGTAGGTTTTGTCTGAAAAGAATTCTTCTGTTTTTTCAATATAGTCATTTTTATTTAAGAGGACTGTGGTTTCACCTTTGTCTGCTTTGGTAACAACTACATTATTTTTGTTTGGTTTTGTTTTTAGTGTCATTATTTCTGTTATGAGAGTGGGATTAGAACTTTTGTTTATTTCCCTTACGAAGGTCGGGAGCTTCTTTTTAACTTCAAATCTGATGTCGTTTTGTATATCTGGTGTTAATTTATTCAAGTTTGATTCAACTTCTGCTACTACATTGATTAAGTCTTCTACTTTTTGAGAGTTAGGCCAATTAAATTTTGAACCTTTATCTAATAGGTTCATTTCATTATCAGTGAAGTTTGTGTTTGAGAGACTGATAGTGGTGGGAATGTTTTTAAGGTTAGAATTAGGATTATTTGCTCTTTTATATTTTATGATATTCTAATAGAATAAGTTTTAAGTTTGTCAAAAATGTTCTAATAGTTCTTAAGTCATTATTTACGTAAATAACAATTATTCGAGATTCAGATTTGGCTGATGATGCTCTATAAAGGAGCGAAACATGTCCCATATATAACTTTTTAACTAATGAAGTTATTTTAAATGTGACAACATTGTAATGTATTGAACAGGTGGATTCATAATAAAACTTTATTATTGAATGTCAACAGATTTCAATACGGATTAAAACATGAGATTAGTCACTTGCAATGAAACAGCCAACCAGGATAATACAAACAAAAAGAATAGATATCTGAATCTCAAAATCAAAATCAGTAAGATATCCAAAGACATTTGGTTCTTGAAAGAATGTTTGAAATGTAAATTAGTACGTAGGTTTTTAAAATCTATACAAAGAAAAAACGTATCTAATTCAAAGGTAGCAGATGTTCAAAACAAAATAAATGAGATCTGGCTGAAAAGTGAAATTAAAGCTCTCTATAGGAAGAAATCATTTTTGAACTTGCAATTATATCGTACACACTTGGAAATTGCACGAGAATTATCTCCCTTAGAATGGAACTCTATCCAAAATCATATAACAGAGAAACTTGCAGACGTTTTAGACAAGAAACGAAAAACCCTAGATAACAAACTTACACTCTTAAAAGAAAACAAACCAAATCATAACAAATCTAACAATAGAGCAAATCTGTGTGCCAAGTGGGTACGTCACAACCTATCATCAGTATTTCTTTTGACGACAGAAGAGATGGAGAGAGCAAATGGTTCCACAGTGGCACAGTTATTCACAAATTCATTGATGTTACTCAGGCAGGATGGAATACGGCATGATGATGTCCTACTTTCTGTCACAGATGCGGCACCTTACATGGAAAAAGCAGCTACAGCCTTGAAAGATCTCTTTCCTAAAATGCTCCACCTCACATGTCTAGCCCATGGACTGCACAGAATTGCTGAAGAGATAAGAAGTGTGTATCCTCACGTGGATAAGTTAATTTCGAATACCAAGAAAATCTTTCTAAAATCACCCTCCCGAATCCAGGTTTTCAAGGACATGGCACCAGAGCTCCCTTTACCTCCACAGCCAGTTCTCACCAGATGGGGAACCTGGATCTCAGCAGTCATATATTACAGCAACAATTTGGACAAGATGCTGTATCTGTAGACTAAGTTCGCGAGGTAAAAAAAAAATGTTGGACCATGAAGAGCTCAGCAATGATCTGGCATTTACAACAGCACATTATAGTGTGATACCAGAAGCAATCTTGAAGTTGGAGAAAAGACATGATTCGCTGGTATCTTCTATGGCGATCTTCGAAGATGCAGTAAATCAATTGCTGCAAGCACCAGGAAAAGGAGGAAACAATGTTAGTGTAAACGTGTTCTGAGTGCTAATGTGGTCGTTGAAAAAAATGAACATTCGTGATGTTCTGAAAGCTGAAAATTCTGCTTGAACTGGCATGTGTCCTTCCGAAATAGCTTGTTTCAAATCTGTGCCAATCACTTCAATGGAAGTAGAACGTTCCTTTACCATGATGAAAAACATTCTTTCTGACAAGCGTCTGTCTATGACAGTTGATAATTTGAAAAAGCACCTTGTTGTTGCTTGTAATCAAGGAAAGTAAGAGTAAGTACACTAATTATGTGAAATTGATAATAAAGAAATGAATAAGTATTTAAAATACATATTTTCATTAATATTGAGCGAGATTTCTCTTTGCTTTCACTCCTAATAAATGCCTATTTTAATTACAGTACTGCCTATTTTCAGTATTTCAAGTGCCTATTTGCTTGCCTATTTTAACCAAAAATAAATGCCTAACCTTCAGGCTCTAGTTATAACATTATTTTCACATTTCCATAAATTTGCATAAGAATTTTACGATTTTTTAAATGATATCTTGTAAATGGTACATGATAAAGCAATCATTTCTTCACCACATTCTATGCACTAATATTAGTGTTGTTCATGTATTTTGATGCTTGGTAAAATTATTTGAAACATGAAATGAATTCAAATTTCCTTACATTAAATCCTGAACATTGATATATACAGGGGTCGAGTCACAAGTCATGGTAACTACTTTTCTTTTTTTCTCGCGAACAAGAGACAACACGGAAAATGTACGATATGCATTTGGAAGTACAGGGCACTAATTTATGCATAGTGCCTGAAGACAAATTCCGACTTCATGAGAGTCTTGTAGGAAAGTGACAGAACACAGGCCATTGGTAAACATTGTTTTATCATGGTAGAGACAGCAAATACACAAGACTACGAGGAAAAAAAAAAAGTTGCTGTGACTTATGACTCGACCTACGTATATAAAATACATCTAATTACATAAAATCTGTACATGTTATGGCAAAAAGGTTCATGTTTTCACAATCAGCACACAGTTTTCCATGCAAATTTGGAATTTTCACCAAAACTAGGAAATTATTACAAGCTGGTATAATTTGACGTTAAGTCTGCGGTATTTTCAAATACTTATAGTACGAAAAGAGAAAATGAATTTTGGTGTATTTTACTACTCACCAATACAGATATCACTACTGGCTCTTTCATGAACACCGTACTGAAATTGTTTGTGTGATTTTGTGAACATAATTGGTACATTTTTTACTTCTGGCAGCAATTTCAGCAGTGCTGAATATTTATTTAGTAATTCTGAGTTAATTTTTCATCCAGGTATCATTAAATTAATTTCAGTTAAAATAGTCTCAAAAGCAAGCATGCTTATAGTTTTTGCAGAACTGTTGATGTGATTATAGCCATGATACCCCCAGTTCTGTGTTGAATCCGAACCACTTCAGTTCAACAATCCCATGTGCACTGGCTGGGATTTGAACATCAGCCACTTTGGTGAAAAGCCAGTGGCAAAGTAAGATACTCAATGGCTCTAAGACAGAACTAGTCACCCTCTAAATAAAATGGTGTATGGCTTTCTGTGCCGGGAGTGCCTAAGGACATGTTCGACTTGCCAGGTGCAGGTAATTTGATTTGATGCCCATAGGCGACCTATGCGCCGTGATGAGGATGAAATGATGACGAAGCCAACACATACACACAGCCCCCATGCCAGCGAAATTAACCAATGCTGGTTAAAATTCCCGACCCTGCCGGGACTCGAACCCGGGACCCCAGTGACCAAAGGTCAGCACACTAAACCATTTAACCGGACACCCTCCAAATGAGGCAGGACAATAATCTTTGAGAAGAAATCTACAAATACAAGGACATTTTCAGAAGGATTGGTGATGGTCAATGCCATACCCACTGGCAGAGGGGCAGAATGAACTTCATAAATTTAAACAGCACATACATTACTTCACAAACTTAACCTATTAAATCAACACTACTAAGAAACTAAGAATTTAGAATAAAAACCACTTGAACTGAACCTGTAAGACTGCAGTCTTTAAATGTTTCTCTATGGATATAATTAACAAATTTATTGAAAAAATAATTGAAAAACAGATTTACGGAAAAATTCAAGTATATTATCTGAATATTTTAAGGAGACTGTCAAACGACTGCGATCAACTGACTAAAGAAACAAACCTACAGAGGGCAGTCGTACCAGTCACGCAGCATTGATCATCAGCAATGAACTACGAGCGATGAAGATCGACTGGTTTGTGGAAACAAGAGTGTCCGTTCTCAGTGGTATTCGGTCAATACTGGCGGACGTAATACTGGGGTCTGTTGTTGAAATCGAAACATGAATTTGCCTAGTGTATGAAAACAAAGTGTTGCATAATCCTAGACTCCCTAGATATAGCAATAGGAACACAGTGAATTTTGTAAGGCATTCTATAGCATCGAGAATTGGGATAAAAACTGGGAAGTAATTATTAGCTTTATTATGATTATGTTATGAGTAGTGTTATCTTAGATTATTGATAAAATATATTATACGGAATAGATTGGTAAAGAAAGTTACACTACGAGAAGTAGTAATTATCATTCTTATGACTTAATTGAAGAAATGTTTGGAAACATAAGCAGTGCTTACCTAACCTCCATCTCATACCTAATGAAATGAACAGCATTGTTCGCTTTAAAGACAAATAAGTGTATGCCATAAGTAATACATGTATATTTTCTTTGTCACAATATTGTAATTCATTAGACACGATATAGGCTCTTGGGCTTATGCCGTTTCAAGAAAATAAGGTTAGCGTTCGAAGCGGAAGCTGACGGAATCAGAATCAGTCTGAGAGGGTCACACAAACAGGTATACACATATATGAAGTCTGGAATGGAACACCTGCCGATGAGAAACGTATAAATTTGGAAGACACCGAAACGAAACAATAGTTAACGGACAGGGAAGGGAACTACCTATGTAAATCCTTAATGGCTAGCAACCAGGTATTAACTGATAACCAGTGTCCCTGTTAAGTTGACATCCTATGCCATTCAGTTGAGTGTGTTGTACCTGCTGTTGTGCTTGTGATCTTCGTTCTAACTACTGTACAGCAGTAATTCTTTACTACGTACAAAGCAGTAAGCTCTATGTACAGTACATTTTTTTTAGAATTTGTTTTACGTTGCACCGACACAAATGGGTCTTATGGCGACGATGGGATAGGAAAGGCCTAGGAGTTGGAAGGAAGCGGCCGTGGCCTTAATTAAGGTACAGCCCCAGCATTTGCCTGGTGTGAAAATGGGAAACCATGGAAAACCATCTTCTGGGTTGCCGACAGTGGGATTCGAACCCACTATCTCCCGGAGGCAAGCTCACAGCCGCGATCCCATAACTGCATGGCCAACTCGCCCGGTTATTAAACAACAATGGGATAGGCTTAGTGGGTCTCCCTGTAGGACTCCATTGGTTTGTGTTATTGTATTGGAGGCTATGACTCCATCCTCTATTTGAATACAGTTTACTGTCAGCATATTGTGAATGAGCGCTGTAAATTTGCTATCTACTCCCATTATACAGTTCAGTTTTGCGAATAGTATAGATGATAAAAAACATAGCTTATAATTATATAAGTTCAACACTGATAAACATTTAAAACATTTAAAAAGGGTATCGTGATGTTAGGTCCTTGAAGAATTAAGTCTACAAGTGAGGGGTGTTTATTATTTCATTTGCTTCGAGGAAACAAATCTTGCTAACAATGTCATGTAGATTAGTAACATGTATGGCGAATAAATCCCTTTTGAGCAGTACCACTATATGGGTCTACACTGCCTCTGATTAGTACCACTATCAGCGGAACACCAAATTGAGCACTGCCCATGTTTAGTACCACAATGTGTGTGGAACAACATGGGTCTGCTCTGCTTGTGAGTAGTACTCTTCTGTGAGGAACACCATGGATCTGTGTTAGGCCCTGGCACATACGAGTTATAAATTTTATTTATGAGCGTACAGTTGAGTGCTGATGCATGAACAGCTGTGTGAGAGAAGGTTCTCGTTCTCACTGCGCTGCGTAAGGGAGAGCGCAAGTCGAGCAAGTTCAAGTAACGTCACCACTGCCTGTAGCTTCCCTCCCCTTCAGAACTCTCTCCAAAATTATTTTATGAACTTTTTAACACCAGGATCAATTAACATGAGACCAACGCTGAATTGTAGCCAATATTCTGGAAGTGAAACCCTGGTTTCCGAAATATAATAAGTTAAAGTTTGGAAGGAATTGTCACCCCTTCATCACCTGATTCCGAGCGCTGCTCGCAGACAGGTATAAATAGGTCAGTGAAACAAGGTTATAGCCAGTGTGCAGTAAGTGTGCCGTAAGTGTGTGTTCTGCAATTATGAAGGACAGTATGCTCCGTCACGATTCGCGAGGACATAGTAGTGGTCACACTCGAACACGTTGAAATAGTACGAAGATGTCGTAAGTAAAGTTTCTGCCGCGTCGCGACGAAGGATATATTCTAAAAGTTTCTCCGACTAAATTGTAGTTAGATAATACTTAGAAGTGTATTAACTGAGTAAAGCTATAATAGTATTTCATTTATCAATATACGACATCGTGAACTTTACCATTTTCACATAATTCCGAACTGTATGAGACTATTTCACTCGGCATTTATAAAATGACAGGGCTAGAATTGACTATTTTTTATGCAAATTTTTCTCAATCTTTCGATCGCCACTACGAGAAACTCGGTGAACATTAAGAACCTTTTATGACAATATTATGTTGTACAGACTCGTGTGTAGCAAATCCAGACATAAAATAGTCTTAACCTATGAACAGTGTTATTTCAGAGACTGTTGTAGAGACTGTTATTAACGTTTCTCAAGTGCTTACGGACTGTGATTATTATTCTACAGTTGGACCTCAGACAGAATTATTGACAATTATGAACTGTGACAGTGTTAAATCAAAATTCCATAACCTGTGTGTAAATAAAAACTGTGTTTTCCGTAGTGAAAATGACTAAGTCCTTACTCCATTAACCTGACTTACAGACCATACGGTAGCATGGACTGTGAATTATAAGTCGCACCGTAAAATTAATACGAGAATAGAACTGTGCATTACAACTTGTGTCGGTGTATTATATCAATTCTAGTGATATTTGGGAGCTCTATAGTGCCAACTGAACTTTCCGTGTTCTGACATTACCTCAAAGAACAACGGAAATCTTGTCGAAGTGCTGTGAGATCGAACGTCGTTTCCAACGTGGAATTTACGTGGTTTCTTCAGTTATGGTACCCATCGAGGGACGTCAACAAGGAAGATTAACGTGGTATCTTCACTGAGCGCCGCAGGTGCTAGGTTCGAGCCCTGGCTGCACGCTGCGGAATGTTCCAGGCAGCGAGCCACAGTACAACACAACACCAACGCTTGTAAGCAGATTCCAGGTGACCTTCTCATATTCTGAGTGAGTAATCCTACCAACCGACTTTTAACAAAAGCACTCAGTTAATTACAGTGCTCCAAAAAGTGCTCCGTGGTAATTTGCAATAATTCAAGAGAGGTTCATATCTCTCTTTTTAACTGTAAATTCCTTTTCAAAATCATTCATAATTTGAATTAATTTCGCATAGATAAACTTTAGGTTTGCAAGTGCACTACTTTATTCTATTTTTCAACTTAAATGAACTGTAAAGACATACAGCAAGTAATCAAAATATTTCCATTTAAACTATCAACTTACTCATGACAGTATGTGTTCATTTTATGTTCAAAATATTAGAAAGACTGTAGGTCAGCACCATAGGTGATGAACTTGATGAAACTCAAGGTGCAAAGTGATATGTTTGTATTTGAATTCATATTAGATGAACTGTAGGGTGTATATGATCTATAAAAGAATGCTATTTATTTTGGACATTCATAAGCAAATAGACGTTTCAGAAGATAATAGTGTTGATCCTTTATTTTGCACTTTTTGGAAAGTATTGGCTGGAAATTTGAGTTTGAAATTCCAATTGCAGGGTGATTTTTCTGTGAACGTTTTTAATAAATTCTATCAAAAAGATTTACCATCTATCATTCGCCCTGCGATACTATCCATCTCTGTACCTGCGCCAATAAGAAACCGAACACTACCCGAGATCCTTCCCATGCTCTGGCCCCACAATCATTTCCTGGTACAATATGCATAAGTCTTTCCTCGTTTCACTAAGAGATGGAGCCAGCAAACAGTACGCAGCATATGAATTTGACACATACGTCAGTTTGTTTGTCTGACAACCTACCTACACACACAAGTTGAGTCCGCCAAACACTAGCATCTGTGTTGTATTGTTCAGTGATCATGTCGACGTTTGTGCCTGAAAAAGAAAAAGGCAGTGGAAAGTCATTGTTTGCTGGTAGAAACAAATGGTGAACATGCTCCATCGATTAGAACATGCGAGACATGGTTTCAACAATTCAAACGTGGTGTTTTCAATCAGTGCAATCACTGGTAGACCACAAAAGTGCAAAGACGAGCAATTGCAGGCATTACTGGATGATGACCCAACTCAAACTGAATAGCAATTGGCACAAGCATTGAAAGTATCGCAAGAAACAATAAGCAGATATTTACGAGCAATGGGGAAGATCAGTAAACTCTGTAAATGGGTCTCACACAATTTGAATGAACGGGAAGTGGAAAATCGCAAACTCTTGAAACCTGGCGAAATCGTTAATGCACAACGCCATCGTCAACTAATGATTAATTAAAGTCGCGCATTGATCGAAAGATGACCGGAATGGGCCAGAAGACATAGCAAAGTGATTTTGTTACATGAGAATGAGGTCTCACACAGTACAACCAGTGAAAGACGCCTCGAAATCACTTGGACGGGACATCCTTCCGCATCTGCCACACTACCCTGACCTGGCGCCATCTATAACCTTTTCGCATCAACCGGGCATGCGCTCGCAGAGCAGCCCTTCAACAATTTTGAGAAAATTGGAAAACAGCTTGGTGAATGGTTTGCCGCAAAAGACGAAGCAGTTTTTGTCGCATGCATACCTGCCAACTTTCAAAAAGAGAAATCCGGAAGATTCTAAAGCGGAAAGTTTTAAACACACCCATGCGTCTTAAAGTCTTGAGACATAATGAAAAAGGACGGCAAGGGGGCAGATCAGAAACAATACTGATACAAGTCAAATATGTTATGATAACCCTTGAAATTAAATACTTACACAAGGTTACATCTTCATGAGTGCTCATCTGTTTCCACTTAAGACTGGGAACACTTTCCATGATCGTACAACACAAGGAAATTAAGCAGAATATGCCTTCCTAGAAGACTGATAATATGGTTTCTTAGTTGAACTCATTATGAACACCACTAAAAATACTAAATCGCTTACAAATCGTCACACAATTCCATCAGTTTCAGAACTACCGCCAATGTTACTCATACCTACACACAGACAAAGCCTTTCACAGTTGCTACGAAGCACGACACAGTTACTAAAGTTCATTCAAAGTAATAAACTTCATTGTTAGGTTCCGTATTGAGTTAAGACTATGCTTAAAGTAAATACAAAATTTTAATATTCCACCTTCTCAATACTAAACAATCATTTGATGTTTTACAAAAACATTACAATGATATTAATAGGTACTAGTTTCGGTCCACTGTGGACCATCATCAGCCTAGCCAAATTACAACAGCAAGTTTGTTCCACGCAGCACAAGGTTCATTGGGGTTCCGATTGAACTGAGACTACTTCTGTTTAACACAGCAAGCTTTTCATTTCACCATAGAACATGTCCAACTTTGTCAACTTTTAATCTTATGCTGGTCTCATCGGACAACTCTTCCCTCTACGCTAAAGTGGAACTCACATCTAGAACTTTCTAGAAGCATATACTTAGTTATAAATTTTAATTGTGCAACACAGGAGTAACTGTCAACCAAAGACTATATCATCAAGAGTTTTTACGTGACTTCACAAAGATTTTACTTGTCAATGTGAACACTTCTGTTACTTTTATCATAATTCGCATATACGGTTTTTCACTTTTGTCTGTCATTCCACCACCATCCCATCCTTCTAGATCCTCTCTCATTTCTCCACATTATTTTACTTTATTTTATCACTATGTCTTTTACTGTTGTAATTTGGCTAGGCTGATGATGGTCCACAGTGGACCAAAACTAGTACCTATTAATATCATTGTAATATTTTTGTAAAACATCAAATGATTTTTTTAGTATTGAGAAGGTAGAATATTAAAATTTTGTATTTACGTTACTAAAGTTGTTATACAGGGTGAAGGGAAATTCGCGCACTTGGGCGTCGCAATGCGACTCCTCACATGCCAGCAATAAAAAAATGTTTCTCACAATCGTTCCTCCTGAGAGTATATCCGGCAGTAAAAGGACATTGAAGAGTGGCAATCTGGCAACACTGTAACCACATGTATGGCAACCACCTCTGTCAGAACATATTAATCATGCTGTACACTTGATACAGTGGATAGTTTTGGGTTAGCATGCAGAAGGTCGAGGGATCGATCCTGGGTTGAGGCGCATTTTTTATTTGCTAATTTCCATAGGAGATTACATACTATAATACAGTAATAGGTCACATGTAGCCTATATTTAAAACATTGTGTAACGCTGAACACAACAAACACGTGGTTAGACAAATAAGAAATAGACAGTTGAAACAAATGACCTGTCATAGGACAGAATAACTACACAAACAATAGACTATCACTTTCAAGATGTTAAAGATTATAGCACAGTACAATAACACAATATCTACTTGTCATTTACATACTACATGCAATTTTTATGCGCGCTCAGATGTAGCTGTTCCACCTAACGCGCATTACCCCTCTGACAGACATTGTTCTGCATGATTCATCCCGACACCGCTGCTTGTGAAATGGTTGGTTTCCTAACTGAAGTCAACTTAGGCCGTTACAAAAATGTCAGTAGGGAAGTAGCGATTAAAAGCAATGTTATATAAAATACTCGATCAAACGAAAAACTGCACATTTTCTCATTTTTAACAAACAGTACTATGGTGCCTATCTAACAGCCCAAAGTTCCAGTGCTGGAATGACCAGGCCGCAGAAGTCCGTGAATACTCCTCTGCCATTATTCTGTTAAATATGCACACTGCTCATTCCAATCAGTGCCCCAAGAGCAGGGACTGAATAGTTTGCATACTATGATGAACCAGTTTGTTACGTACCAGTAGTATCAGAAAATTTATGAATGGCATGCTAAAGAAGAAAGTTAACTAACTCCCCAGCTACTTCCCGCCAATATTCAGACAGGCTGTTATACTCGGTCGACTGTTCGAGTTGGCCATGCGATTAGGGGTGCACAGCTGTGAGCTTGCACCCAGGAGGTAGTGGATTCGAACCCCACTGTTGACATCCCTGAAGATGGTTTTCCATTTTCAAACCAAGCAAATGCTTGGGCTGTATTGTAATTAAGGCCAGGGCTGCTTCCTTCCCATTCCTAGCCTTTTCCTATCCCATCATCGCCATCAGACCTATCTGTGTCGGTGCAACGTAAAGCAAATTAAGAAAAAAAAATACTACAGCAGTAATAAAATCTGTCGGAGATGAGTGGGAACAGAGGCACAAAGCACATCACAACAAACAATGGTCAATGTAACGTTATTGTTGATCAATGTTATGAGCTTTCTGTATTGTAGGCTTCACATTTGGTTTTCATTCAACTCTGTTATATTGGGACGCCTCACAAAATTACTTATAGCGTAGACTGTAGTTCCTTATTCCCCAACTTTACATACAATTTTCTTCTTCTTTCTACGATTTTGGCCATCTAGGGACCACAGAAAGTAACCCTGTGCATTCATCTTAATCGTCCTTTTCTTGACTTCCAATAGTTCATCCTTTCACTTTCTGTTTCCTCCTCCCTTGTGTCCAGATATTATCACCTTTCTTTTCCTTCTCTTGGAAACCACTGAAATTTTGTATCAATCTTCTGAAAGTTGTCCTATCTTGTATTATATACCAATTTTCATTAAATTCTGTTTACCCATTTTCTCGTGACTCGGCGCTGGTATGGACTTAGCAACAAAAATCCAAATTCATGAATATCTGTCATCATAGCCGGTACGGTGAAAATGTATGACATAAATGATCGAAAACTGAATGCTATATAACTTTAGTTATGTAGTATTTGTCGATAGGACCACTAATAAAACAAATATTTGAGAATGCATCACGAGAAAATGGCCGAAGGGAATTTAATTAAAATAGGTATATAAAGTCCGGGAATAGGCCACTACAATCTAGGCCATAAATAATCTTATTCACGCTGAGAGAAATGGTAGTTATCGGAAGGCCTAAAATTTAATTCTCAAATATTTGTTTTGGAAAATTAAAAAGTGCACTTCCTTGTTACTATGGACACAACTGATACAGAAGTACCATCCTTTTTAACTTCTGAGCAATGTACAGACAAAATTCTTATTTTTTATATATATATAGTAGGCTCTGTTGAGGATGCCAAATAATCAACTACTTTTATATGCTTTGGGATGCTACAAGTCATTTCAAATTGTATTTAGTGTTTGAGTTGGCTTTCTAAATACTGTGTGGGTCCAGGTTTTCTTTTTTCCTTTCAACTGTTAAATCTAAAAATGAGGTTTTTTACTATTTTCAGTTCCTAATGTTAACACATTGGCGGCCCCGTGGTGTGGGGGTTAGCGTGCCTGCCTCTCACCCGGAGGTCCCAGGTTCGATTCCCGGCCAGGTCAGTCATTTTTACCTGGACCTGAAGGCTGGTTCAAGGTCCACTCAGCCAGCGTGATTAGAATTGAGGAGCTATCTGACGGTGCGATAGCGGCCCCGGTCTAGGAAGCCAAGAATAACAGCCGAGAGGATTCATCGTGCTGACTACACGACACCTCGTAATCTGCAGGCCTTCAGGCTGAGCAGCAGTCGCTTGGTAGGCCAAGGCCCTTCAAGAGCTGTAGTGCCATGGTTTTTTTTATGTTAACACATTGCAGACCGGGTGATCATCACACTGTTCAACCCCTGTGCCTGCCATTTTCTATGTAATGTATTGTTACAGCTCATGCACATGAACAAATGAGTCAATCTTCACTAACCTTGTACTGGTTATAGTGAAATTTACAGGAGACCTTCGGTAAGAGTCCTAATAATGTTTCCTGATGTGGTATCTGCTCAAATATATTTCTACTCACTGTATATGGTGGTTTAAACGAGGGGATCGGTTGACCAGTTGACATACCGATTTAAAATTTCAAAAACTCCGATGTTGTTCTTTATTTTAATATGGTGAACGGGAATAGTGTACAGTGTGCTCAACAGAGGTTTCCACAGAAGTATTTTTGCCTCTTTAATACAGTACATCGCAGCTGCAGCTGCCCATCTACAACTTTCTCACGTGAGTACAGTGCAGTATATTGTACAATACTGTAGACAGTATACAATTAAAGGTACATTTGCGAGAATTGTTAACACATACAGTACATGGGTTATTGTGTTCCAACTAATGTTTAATGGTACTGGTTCCATAACCTCTCTCGGGCGGTCACCTCTTCAAAACGGACATTTCTTTTCGGTCTCGAAACTGTCCGTTACAGAGAAGTTTTACTGTATATAACTTCTTCCTGCATACATTGACCAGTTCAACTCAGTTTATGGATGTATTTACGATGACTAAACAGACCAATCCTGGAATGAAACATACACCCACACAAATCACACTGAATGGATGGAGGAGGGTGGGGTTGTAATTGACAAGAGTTTTCCTACTTGTCGCTTGGCCTCTTGATGTCTGCGGTGTTCTCTTTCAAACAAATTGACAGCAGTGGATGTAGTGTTCCACCACAGTGAGCAGTCCACAGCATATTCTTCCCATGTCTGTATATCTATACCAGTTGTCTTCATGATGTGTTTCAGCTGTGTTTCAGGGGCTAAATGAGGTCTATTGCCAGAGGAAAGTTCACCATAAAGAATTTGGCGGGGAAGCCTGGTATCACCCATACGGTGAAAATGGCCTAACCATCTCAGCGATGATTGTTGCCTCAATGCTGTTTAGCTGCACTTTGTCGAGAATTGCTGTGTTGGGTCACATGGCCCTCCCACTTAATATTCAAGATGTATCTCATTTTCTGTTGGAAGCGCTCAAGTTTTTTGATATCACGGCGATAAGAGTGTCCAAGCTTCACAGCCATACAGCAGCGTGTAAATGACAACAGCTTTGTACACCATGAGTTTGGTATGCAGTTTTAGGTCGTTATTCATGAAGACTGTGCATTAACCATCCGAATGCTGCATGAGCAGCCCCAATTCTTTTATCAACGTCTTGTTCACAGGTACACCGTTTAGACAGGATGCTTCCAAGATATGAAAAGTGATCAACCTGCTCCAGTGGTGTGTCTAAGATGGAAATACTGAACTCGGGAAGTGTTAATCCTGGGGCAGGTTGTGCAAGTACCTTAGTTTTTTTTTTGCATTAATCTAAAGACCAAAGCGATCACATGCAGTTTTAAAGCAGTTGACAGACTGCTGTAGTTCTGCAGGTGTTAGAGCAGGAGATGCGATGTCATCGGCATACTGTAGTTCTGTCACCCGGGTAACCAGAGTACGTCTTTGTGAGGGAATTCACAATTAAGTATTTATTTTCCACCTAGTCGATACAATGATTGCTTAAGGCAATTTTTAATGGTCAAAAGTGGTACATGTTTCTTGCCAGATTGAAAAGGCCTGCGTCAAAGCGAAAGAAAACTAAATAGAAAGACAGCTGCTGTTCTCTGCATTTTTCCTGGAGTTGTCTAG
Source organism: Anabrus simplex (assembly GCF_040414725.1). Classification (NCBI taxonomy): domain Eukaryota; kingdom Metazoa; phylum Arthropoda; class Insecta; order Orthoptera; family Tettigoniidae; genus Anabrus; species Anabrus simplex. The sequence goes on from NC_090268.1 coordinate 303,908,608, forward strand.
CACAGATCATATCTGTTGTGCCTCTTGAGGTTCGGAAACCACACTGAGACTCAGGCAAAATCCTCTCTGAGATAAATCTGAGCCGCTTTAATAGAATTCTTGTGAGAATTTTACCTGCAATGGACAAAAGCAATACACCACAGTAGTTCCCACATACACAGAGGTGCCAACCTTTGAAGTGGGTTATCAGTAATCCCATTTTTAACTCGCGCAGCCCCCCCCTCTATTGTAAACGTTTGCAAGTCAAATCCAAAGCACCCTGTTTGCCCTTTCCTACAGCAATCTATTCTAAAGTATATTATATTACACAATAAAATTTTCTCATTACCTGTTAGTTCTGCGATAAAAAATTCTTTGTAGCTTGTTTCGCACCCAGCAGCTGCTTTTCGGTCTAGGTTTTCTTGTAACATACTCCCCCCTGAGATAACAGAACCATAAGCGATTCCAGTGTAGATGTACTTAATGTAGGCCTGAATTCTGTCCGATTTTTCCTAACACTGAAAACTCTTTCTGTGGGAGAGTTACTATGAGGTACACTTAGTACTGCAAATACATTACTTAAGGTTTTATACTTAATTTGTCCACTTTCATTTTTAAGCTCTGCAATGTTACCCCAATTCACATCAATGTTTGTTCCATGTACAATATATTCTGGGAAAGTGTCCTCTTCAAGTTTGTCATGTTCACTTTCTTTGACCAAAGTTGGGAATCTTCGAACAAATTATTCAAGAGATGAATAGGAAACCTTCATTCTGAGAGAGATGTCTACAACTTCGGCATGATGAATAAATTCATCATCAAGGGGAAATTTCCTGGTAATGTAACTGCAAGCTGCCATATAAAACTCTCTTACAGAATTATAAAACATCTCTTGATCAAAGTCATTATCTTTCAAGTATGCCCTAGCTTTTGCTCCAATTACCAAGTCCTCATTGGCTTTCTGGTATTTCCTCCGCTTGAATTCAACACTCAAAAGGGAGGTAGATTCTGACTGAAGAGAACATGGCTGAACAAATCTGATCAATAGGTCAGTTAAAAGACCAGTACGTTTCCTCCTATGGCTGGAGCATCTTGTTGCAGAAATATATTCACAGAGTTAAAAACAGGAAGTGTACTCTGAAGAAAGTAGCAAAACAGTTTTGTGTGTGGGTCAGTTTCAAACTGCTTGGTGGTCTTATTTTTATGGTGAGTCTCACTACAAAAGATGAGTGTCAAAGCTTCCCCACTGCTCAAGAACTCTATCAATAGACTGAAGAAGCGAGAGCCAATGGGTACTAACATATTTCAAAATTTTGTGACCCTCTGTGCCACAAACAGCCTGATAAACTTTCAACGTGTTTTGCCTTTTAGAACTCTTATCAAGTTAGTAATATAACTGAACCAAAAAGTTCTCTACATTGACTGGCAACTGGGCTGCTGCTTTTTGTGCACAAATGTGTATGAGATGACATGAACAACCCGGACATAAACAGAAGAATGCCTGTCCTTCACAAATTCGGCAACACCTTTATTTGCCCCTATCATTGTCAGATGAAAAAGAAATGCAATTTTCCCATGGAATGGCTAAAGAAGACAATTCACTATTAATAACAGACAAAATTCCCTCACCGGTATTGTCGGTACTCTCTAACAATGACAATAGAAGCGTTGATATTTGACCTCTCTGAGCATTAAAGAAAGAGACAACTATAGGATAAAGTTTAACTGCATTTGAATCCGTACTACCATCAGTACCCAAGGATAAAGGCGTTATTTGCAAAAGTTCACTTATTTCCTTTTTTGCCTCAGATGCCGTGTATTGAACTAAAGCAGAGGTTTTAGTTCTTGCACAACCATATTTCTGAGATATTTTAGAGTCGGGGAACATTGATCTAAACAAATTTCCAGCGTGGTCTGAAACTGATAACGGAATATTATGCTCCAAAAGAAATGATGTGAACAATAATTTGGCATTTGTCACCGCAGTTTCATTACTTTTTACGAAGAATGATGAAACAGACTGGTTTCGTACATTTGATTCACCGTATGTATGATGTTTCTTGGATTCTATGTGTCTTCTGCAATCATCTCGTCCACCGTGAGCCACAGAGAAATCACACGAACACACACTGCAGAACACATGGTTTTCACTAACACGTGAGGCAAGTAAGCATGGCCATTCCTTTGTGCAACCGTCTCAACATTTCTGTAACACTGCTGTCTTCTTGGAAGAAGATGTAATTTGACAATTGCTCCGCTTCCTTTCACAAAACCAATCACTACTTTTCGAATCAACGTCTAGGGAATTAGAATTTAAATGCGCTAAATGTACTATTCTTTCTACGCACACGACAGAGAGCCGAAAGCGCGCACTGGAGAACAGCAGAGCAAGGAGTAGCGAGTAGCAAGGAGTAGAGTAGAGCCTACCTCATGGCAGACTTGATACGTCATTGGCGCGTCATTCTAGCTAAGAGACCAGCGTATATCTATGTAGCTGGCCGTGATTTCACAACGCTCGCGGGAAACAAAAAGAAGTAACGACCAAATAACTGCCAAATATGTTTAGCAGCCAACGTACAAACACTGAAACGAGGAGGGTTGACCAGTAATGCTCTAAGAGATTGAACATTTTTTACTTCTTTCCTTTTTTTCGCAGAAATTAATTTTTACCGTGACAAGGTTGCTTTTCCGTAATAATTTCCCCTTCGACCGTAATGCTGTAATCGCAAAGTGAAATCCGTAATCATTACGGAAAATCCGCAATAGTTGGCACCTCTGCATACACTACGAACGCTTTTCTTGAAGATAGTAATGATGGTAGCATTCTTCAAGTCATCAGGTACTTCTCGAGTTTCCCAAATCAAGAAGATGAGTATGAAATGTCTAGTCTTCAAGGGAATACCTCCATTTTGTATCAGTTCCAGAGGGATGATATCAGGACCAGGAGCCTTTCTTGGTTTTAGTTGATTGAGTGCTTTGGTGAAGTCTCCATATGTAGGTGGAACTGCCATCCATGGTTGCTGGGGCTGCTGAAGGACATTATGAAGAAAATCCTCAGCAACATTGGAGACACGATTTAGAAGTGAAGAGAAATGTTCCTTCCAATGCTCTAAAATTTGTCCAGTATCAGTTAAAATGATGGAGTTGTCAGCAGTATTCAATGACCCCAATGAAGATCGAATTGGACCATATATCTCCTTTATGCCAGCATAGAAGTTTTGTAGGTCACGGGCATCAGACAGTCTTTGCAGTTCTTCGGGTTTTTGTTGCCACCAGTTATACATCATTTTCCTAATTTGTGCCTTATATTTTTCTGTAAGTTCCAAGAAATGTGATTTCTTTACATTGGAAGATGGATCTTGAAGATAGGATAGGTGGGCTTACCGTTTGGCATTGATCAGATATTCAATTTCTTCATTATTTTCACCAAATCAGTCCTGTCTTTTTTCCTTAAAAAAATAAAAACTGTTTCCTTAGCTGACTCAGTCATGACTTTCTGAAGCGTGGCCCATAACTGATTTGCACTATCACTGCTGATTGGATGACTAGCCAGTTTGAGATTGCATTTCTGTAATCTGTAGAAGTACCAAATTTCTTTCTGGGCAGGTTATGGATGGATATTTTTGCTTTGCAATAGACAGATTCTCAACCAGCAAAAAAGGAGCTTATGATCTGTCCAGCAGTCATCGACATGTCTTGCGGTCCTTGTAACAAGGACATCTTTTTTATCACATTGCCTGGTAATGATATAATCAACAATGTGCCAGTGTTTTGAGCGAGGATGCATCCAAGTGGTCTTGTAGTGATTAGGCAGGCAGAACTGAGTATTAGTAATGAAGAGTACAAGTTCAGCAAATAAACCAAGGAGCAGTAGACCATTGGCATTACTGTTGCAAAATCCATGTAATTCCCATCACAGTGATCCATAACGGGAGATCTTTACCAACTCTGGCATTGAAATTGCCTTTTGGTGGTACTTTGGTGATGGTAGTGCTCAGCAGGTTGCAGAATTGGTCTTTAGCTTCTACATCAGCATCTAAAGTGAGAGCACATGCAGAGATGAGCGTCATAGATTTGGCTCCAGAGAGTGGGATTCGGAGAGTCATAATTCTTTCATTGTCTGCCGTTGGAGTTACCTGATAATCATTCACCAATGTGGTCTTCACAGCGAATCCCGCACCATGAATATGGTGTTCTCCCTCATCTTTCCCCTTCCAGAAGATTGTGTAGCCTGAGCTGAACTCTGTAAGTTTAACTTAGCTGGACAGCCTGGTTTCACTTAAGGCAGCAATAACAATGTTCATTCGTCCAAGCTCATGGGTGACAAGTGCTGTTCTTCTCTCAGGTCTGTCATTGTCTTTCAAATCAAGTAGGGTTCAAACATTCCAGGTTCCTATAATCAAAGTTTTGGTAATCTTCGTTTTTTGACCGCATAAGGGGTGACCCGCTGGGTGAGGCCTCCCAGCCGGCTGAGAGTGTAACTACCGATGTTCAGTCCACATTTTCTAGGGATTTCCCCATTCAGTATGGGCAGCGGTGATTCTAAATAGGCCTGTCCAAACACAGATGCAGAACCGAATTCCTAAGTAGTCACGAGGTCTTAGAAAGATGACCATCACACATCTGCTGCCAACTTGCGGGTCCGAACTAGATATTTCCAGTTTCACCCAAAAACCTGCCTCCACCATCATTATCCAATCGCCATTGGACTTGAGTTGAAGGAAGCGACAGCTGGAAAGAGAGCCACAAGCGGGATTTTGTTTAAGGTGGATAGCAGCTTTCAAGGAAGTGACCCACACACTATGATATCGGAACTAAACCCTGCGGCACAAATGAAATGCGACATACAGGTTCTAGTACCACGACTGCAACGGACTGCCAATGACTTGAAATACCATTCAGTTGCGCCTTCACAGCCAGTCTGTCCAGCATGACCTTATCCGCCTTCATGACCGATGAGAACTACAAAAAGGAGGTTCCCCCGACCGTTTTGCTGTTGGGCCAAAGATGTACATGATGGGTTCCAGTGTCATTTCCTACACTGAGGGGACCATCACCCCATCCAGAGGGGCTCATCCGCCTGAAGCCGCTGGCTCCTATGGGGGGTAGAGTTATTTACCGCCGCTCGACACTCAAATGCAAAGAGGAGAAGAATTCCACCTAATCAATACTTTTTAATTGTTATTATTAAAAATACAGGACCAGTTTCGACCCTAGTGGGTCATCCTCAGCTGACCACACACATGCATACAACACATCTTTCAATTGCAAACATTACCATATCTAAAAAGGAATATCATGAGACGATAACATGTCAGGTTGTACTCTTGACTAGGGCATTCGTCAAATTGTAAATTAAGTATATATTATAATTTATCTATGTGACATGCGTGAATGCACATTTGTAAAAACTAAATATTCCTGAAACTTAAAACTAATTATTATTGATTTAAGCCCACTAAGGAGCGCTGATGGCTAGTTCTTCCTTGATTCTCTTCTTCGCTCCCAATATCTCTTGAGCCCTGCAGATAATTTCTCCTTTCTCTCCTGTGAAAGGGGCTTCCGACTTCTAGGGACTCTAAGGTGATGGGGTCCAAGACTGTACCATAGCACAAAATTTGGAACGATCTTCTATATCAGTGTCTGAAATCCCAGCTGAATCCAAGTCTTCCTGTACTTCATTACGCCACAAGCTTCCAGTCTTGTAGCTTTTAACCAAAGAGAAGATCTACTTGGTAAGCCTGTTGCTGTCCATTCGTTGTAGGTGTCCATAGAATATAACCTATGTTTTGTACTACACTCGCGGCAGGCAACATTTAATGGAAGAGTGTCTGAACTAATTTGAATCTCCAATGCCAATCATCTTGTACTTCCGCATGGTTTTGTTACAGTTTATATGTTTATATGTTTTATTGTTCAAGTGATTATGTTATCTCATGTTTACACAAGTTTGACTCACCCTTCAGGACCACTTTGAAAACTAACATTGTACTTCGCGTCTTCATGTTCTCTCATTTAATCACACTAATGTAACACCTTGTAATATAAATGTCTACATGCTAGCCTATTTCCCACACTTTGGCTGAAGATGACGCCGAAAAGCGTCGAAACTAGTTCCAAGTATAAATATATGTTGTAAATAAACTATAACATTTATTTGTATTGAAAAGGTGGACCCTTTTAAGTTACCTATCTTCCATTCTCAGTTCAATACGGACAAAAATGAAATTCTTAGATTTAAATGTTGTCCTATTGGCGGTCATTTGGGTATATTCAAAACCAGACAGTTCTTCATCTGGAAAAAGATGAACAGTGGCATCTGAAATATGGCTAGAGCTTGTAAATCTTGTGTAATTAGTAAACCTAACCTGAAAAATCGTGTGGGTTTATTACCAACTTCACAAGCCTCTCGCCCTATAGAAAGGTTATTCATTGATTTCATGGGGCTCTCCCTAGGTCTACTTCGCGAAACACTCATTTTTTTGTGAGTACTGATGCGTTCTCTTGGTTCTGCTGGATTATTCCCACTAGATCTACTACTTCTCGAACTTTTATCAACTGCTTGAATTCTATTCTTGTATCCTTTGGTCCTCCCAAGTTTCTGGTTTCTGATAATGCCAGTACATTCACTAGCCATTCGTTTAAGAAATATCTATTTGAGTTGAGCATCTCCTATGTTACAACCACTCCATACTATCCAAACACATCTTACGCCGAGAGAATGAATACGAAACTGAAGACCGCCCTGATAGCGTATTATCACAATAATCAATCCAAGTGGGACGCTTGGCTACACTGGTTGGCTCATGCGTTCAACTCTGCTTCAGATAAATCACATGGTAAAACCCCTATGTTCTGTTATACCCCGTATTCTCCTATGTCCAATGTATTTGGTATTGATGATCTTCATCCCGACCTGTCTAAAAGCAATGATGTTCAGAAAATTTTGGATGAAGCCTGGAAGAATTTGTCCATATCATATGAGAGAAGCAGGGATAAGTATAACAAAGGTAGAAAGTCAACTAGGTTGAAAGTTGGTGATCAAGTTTTTCTCAGGTGCTATCCCATTAGGAAGCCCATTAACAAATTTTCTGCTAAGGTTGCTCCTATGTATCAAGGTCCCTGTACTATATTACATTTTATGTCTCCAGTATCGGTGCTGTTAAGTGATTCCATCGCTAAGAGAATTAAGCGAGTTCATCTTTCCCAGTTAAAATCTGATTAATGTATATTCCTTTTCTTTTCTTAAGGGCTTCTTGATAACTCATGCTGTCTGTGGTTTGGATCTGTGCATGGGGACTACATTTCAATGAGCAAAATTTGTTTAATTATGTTTAGATTGTAATGTAATTATTCTTGTTGGGTATGGATTTAATTTAGTAAATGTTTCCATGTGTAGTATTTTTGATCTTGGTGTTTAGGGTCCTGTTTCCCGGGCTTAGGATCCCTTCAGTTCGAATATTGTTGTTTAGTAACGTGTGAATTAATTACCTGATATTAAGTTTCCCTGGGCCCAATCTTCGGCAATTCATATCTCAAGTGAATCTTGACATGAAAGTGTTGTAGCCTACTATGTGTGCTTACTGTAACCATTACCTTTTAAACATTAGCTAGTCATTTATGTTAGGTTGAGTATTTTCACTTGCACTGTAAGTGCCTGTTTATTTAGCCGTTAACAACTCGTTTTATAGTTACGGTTTACATGCCAGTTCGGTTCCTCCTAAAATAATTCAATCCTGATCATAGAAGATTTCTAAAGTTGATCATAAATTGAATTATGGGCTGTCATGTTGTAGTAACCTTTGCCTTGTAGTAGTTTTAGGAAATTTTATATAAATTCTAGCTCTGTTTCATTATTTTTCATTGAAGTGAAAATTGTTAAGGTCTTGTACCTTATACCAATCTCTGATTATTTCTGGTGATCTGACTATTTAGGTGGTGTAATTGCTTTCTGTACTGGTTGTGGTACTGTTAAGTGCCCATTGCACGAACTGTGTAGTGTTTTCTTTAAATGTTTTCATAATTTGTGGGTCGGCTAGTTACTAAGCAGTAGTCTGTGATAGATTCTCTATGTTAAGGGGGGGTTGCTGCCTGTTTGCCTTGGGCATGGACTTAACGTCTTTACTGCCTTCCGTCTCAGACTTCTGGTGGCACGTGTTTCTCTGTTTCTGATTGCTCTGGTGCCCTCCTTCAAATTATTTCTGTCACCTGGTTGTGAAGTATCCGTTTGGTGAGTGATCTATAACTAGTCGTACCTGCCTTGTAGTTTTTTTTCCCCCTACCTATCTTTTGGAATTTTGATCTTGATATTCCGTTCTGGTAAACGTTAACAGGGTTATATTCTTCGGTCTCATGTGGTATCAGTTCTCCGCTCCACTGTAAATATTAATTACCTGGTTTCTTGTCCGACTCCATGGCTAAATGGAAAATTCTAGTTCCCATGGAGGGAATTATATATTTTTCACCAATAGAGCATGTCAACCTAGACATAACATACAAAATATTTTCAATAATCATCCTTAATAGGATAAGTTTACAACTTGAGAAAGAACTAGGAGAATATCAAGGAGGTTTCAGACCCTGGAGGAGCTGTCCTGATCAGATCATGAGTCTTAAGTTGATAATGGACTATAACAGGAGAAGAAACAGAGATATGGTGATAACATTTGTAGATTTCAAGAAAGCTTATGATTGCATCCATAGAGAATCTCTGTTTAAAATTTTAAGACACCTTGGACTACACCCCAAATTAATAAACATGATAAAATTGACTCTCACCAATACCAAGTCAAAAGTGAAGTTTAGGGGTGAAACATCAGAGACATTTGAAATTAAAACTGGACTACGGCAGGGAGATGGGCTCTCACCACTATTATTTAACTGTGCTCTAGAAATGGTAATGAGGGAATGGTTTAGAAAATGTCCCCCCAAAATAAAGATTGGCCGAAAAATCAAAACAAATTGCCTGGGTTTTGCTGACGATTTAGCATTACTAGCAGTGGACATAAAAGAAGCAAAAACCCAGATATCAGAACTTCAAAACATTGCAAATAAAATTGGCCTCAAAATATCATTTGAAAAAACAGAAATTATGCCCCAAAAACCAACACAGCTAAAAGAAGTCACCATAAATGGTAATAAAATCAAAATAGTAACTCAGTTTAAATATCTTGGAGAAGTAATAACACAACTTAAATGAAAAAATCTCAATCCAAGTAAGAACAAATAGATTAGCTAAAGCACAAAAATTAACATGGGATATCTACAAAAAGAAATGTCTATCAATAAATACAAAAATAAAACACTACAACACAGTTATAAAACCGGAAGCTACATATGCAGCAGAAACACTCTTTTACCTGAATAAACAATCAAAGACTGACAGGCTTCAGAAAATTGAAAGGAGGATTGGAAGAACCTGTATCAACAAAAAATATCAGAAAGATGGACAGTGGCGGTTAATACCTAACAAAGTCGTGTACAAAGAGCTAGAACCCATTACAGATACTATGCGTAAGAGGAGACTGGGATTCTTTGGACATATCATGAGGATGCAGGACTCGAGACTTCTGAAACAACTAGTACAACACAATCTCGTCTCAAAAAATACCACAACAGGATGTAAATGGATCAGAGAAGTAAGAGAGGATCTGAAGGAAATAGGCCTTACAACAGAAGACACCAAAAATAAGATAAAATTGAATACAAAACTCAAGAATACAAACCTCCGCTTTACCCTTACACAAAACAAACCAACAACACGCACATTTTCAACTGAGGAAAGGGCACGAAGATCGGAGCGTCTGAAGAAGTACTGGGAGGACCGCAAAGCCCGAACAATCCCTTCAAAGAGACCTGAACGACGGACTGACTAAAGTGATCCTATGTGGTCATAAAAGAAGAAGAAGAAGAAGAAGAAGAAGAAGAAGAAGAAGAAGAAGAAGAAGAAGAAGAAGAAGAAGAAGAAGAAGAAGAAGAAGAAGAAGAAGAAGAAGAGCATGTCAAAACAGATCAGATGTAAGGCTTTTCAGGCGTTTGCTCTATTAACCAGCGTTTCATCTTAGGTCTGACACTAGACTCATCAGAGTGGGATGTGTCAGACCCTGTCACCGAAGCTGGGGTGTATGCAGGTGAACTTATCAGAAGCCCATTATAAGAGGCACAGTCTGATAACTGCATACGGGAGATAAATTTCCACAACGGAATTATTGCCCGCCTAGCAATTCCGAAGGGAAAATTCTTAGTTCCCATGGAGGGAATTAGATATTTTCCACCAGTAGAGCGTCAAAACATATCAGATGTAAGGCTTTTCTGGCGTTTGCTCTATTAACCAGTGTTTCATCTTAGGTCTGACAGTAGACTCACCAGAGTGGGATGTGTCCGACCCTACCCACTGACGCTGGGGTGTATGCAGGTGAACTTATCAGAAGCCCATTATAAGGGTCTGACACATCCCACTCTGATGAGTCTAGTGTCAGACCTAAAACGAAACGCTGGTTAACAGAGCAAACGTCTGAAAAGCCTTACATCTGATCTGTCTATGGCTAAATGTTTAGCATGCTGGCCTTTGGTCACAGGGGTCGCGAGTTCGATACCTGGCAGGGTCGGCATGGTGTATGCGTCGTCTTCATCATTCATCCCCATCACAATGCGCGGGTCGTCTATGGGAGTCAAATCAAAAGACCTGCACCTGGCGAGCCGAACATGACCTCTGACACCCCCGGCACTAAAAGCCATACCCCATATCACCTGGTTTCTTGTTTAACGTAAAGAATCTATCCGAAAAGCCTACTATCTTATTTGATACACTTATTTGAGTTATTAACAATCTTAAAAAAAAAAAAAGATCAATCAATATATAAAACAGTATGCAACACGCTGCCTTACTACCCCTACAGGAATCCACGACCCCCCAACCTGTGTTCTCCTGTTACAGCGACCTCCCATCCCCCTACCCAACACACCCCGATTCCCTGCTGATGCTCACGGCTTGTAGCCTGACATTCTGCTCGGAAGTTCCTCTTTAAATCCTCGCCCGTGAACCAGATGCTTGAGGCGAGTTTCCATTTTCTTTATTCTTTTTGCCTAGCACTTTTCTTGGCCCCTGTTTTCTTCACACTAACACGAAGTTCAAATTTTTTTCCTTTCTTTTAGGTCCATTTGATTCTAGATCTCTCCAGATTCACGATTATCCACCTGAAAATAGTGTATTTTCACAAAATATTGTCTCTCAACTTATGGCCTCAAGTTTACCTCACACTACTGTATATATTACTGGAATATAGGACTAAAACTACCGACACACTACTAAGTCAAGCTGTATCAGTGAATCCATGCAAGACATATTCCATTAAATCTTTTAATCTAACAACCAGACAATCCAAGCATTATAGATGCTTCATTCATCATAATCCATGAGGAACTGTTTTCTACACAAATTGGTCAATAAAATAGTTTTCTACCTATTTACACTTTATAACAATACACTAGAAAAAATCAGCTGGTAGTATTTTTGTAAAGATCTCTCATAAAAGAATGTTCAAAACGTTTTATATATCTCTTCAAGGCCAGTTGTATGTATATATACTTTTTTTTTTGCAAGCTGCCTTACATTGCACCAACACAGATAGGTCTTATGGCGACGATGGGACAGGAAAGGGCTAGGAGTGGGAAGGAAGTGGCTGTACCCTTAATTAAGGTACAGCCCCAGCATTTGCCTGGTGTAAAAATGGGAAACCAATGAAAACCAACTTCGGGGCTGCCGACAGTTGGGTTCGACCCACTATCTACCAAATACTGGATACTGGCCGCATTTAACCGACTGCAGCTATAGAGCTCGGTTTGTATATTTTTAACAGCTAGTAAGATATAACTAAAACATACATACATACATACATACATACATACATACATACATTATCATTATAGACTGTTATGCCTTTCAGCGTTCAGTCTGCAAGCCTCCGTGAATTTACTAAATGTCGCCAGAATCTTCAATTTGCAACTAGTGTTGTGGCCTCATTTAGTTCTATACCTCTTATCTTTAAATCGTTAGAAACCGAGTCTAACCATCGTCGTCTTGGTCTCCCTCTACTTCTCTTACTCGCCATAGCAGACTCCATTATTCTCCTAGGTAACCTATCCTCCTCCATTCGCCTCACATGACCCCACCACCAAAGCCGGTTTATGCGTGCAGCTTCATCCATCGAGTTCATTCCTAAATTAGCCTTTATCTCTTCATTCCGAGTACCCTCCTGCCATTGTTCCCACCTGTTTGTACCAGCAATCATTCTTGCTACTTTCATGTCTGTTACTTCTAACCTATGAATAAGATATCCTGAGTCCACCCTGCTTTCGCTCCTGTAAAGCAAAGTTGGTCTGAAAACAGACCGACGTAAAGATAGTTTCGTCTGGGAGCTCACTTCCTTCTTACAGGATAATGCTGATCGCAACTGTGAGCTCACTGCTTTAGCTTTAATACACCTTGATTCAATCTCACTATATTACCATCCTGGGAGAACATACAACCTAAATACTTGAAATTATCAACCTGTTCTAGCTTTGTATCACCAGTCTGACATTCAATTCTGTTGAATTTCTTACCTACTGGCATCAATTTAGTCTTCGAGAGGCTAATTTTCATACCATACTCATTGCACCTATTTACAAGTTCCAAGATATTAGAACTGCAGGCTTTCGGCACAGTCTGCCATTAAGACCAACTTGTCAGCATAGGCCAAACTGCTTACTACATTTCCACCTAACTGAATTCCTCCCTGCCATTTTATACCTTTCAGCAGATGATACATGTAAACTACAAACAGCAAAGGTTAAAGATTACAGCCTTGTCTAACCCCTGTAAGTACCCTGAACCAAGAACTCATTCTACCATCAATTCTCACTGAAGCCCAATTGTCAACGCAAATGACTTTGATTGATCTTAATAATCTACCTTTAATTCATAGTCCCCCAGTATAGTGAACATCTTTTCCCTCGGTACCCTGCCATATGCTTTCTCTAGATCTACGAAAGCAACACAACTGCCTATTCCTCTCGTAGCATTTTTCAATTACCTGGTACATACTGAAAATCTGATCCTGACAGCCTCTCTGTGGTCTGAAACCACATCCAACTTCCTCTCAACGACTGATCGCACCCTCCCTTCCAAGATGCCAGTGAATACTTCGCCTGGTAAACTAATCAATGAGATACCTCGATAGTTGTTGCAATCCTTCCTGTTCCCTTGCTTATAGATAGGTGCAATTACTGCTTTTGTCCAATCTGAAGGTACCTTACCAAAACTCCACGCCAATTTTACTACTCTATGAAACCATTTCATCCCTGCCTTCCCACTATGCTTCACCATTTCAGGTCTAATTTCATCTATTCCTGCTCCCTTATGACAATGGAGTTTTTTTTACCATCCTTTCCACTTCCTCAAGCATAATTTTATCAACATAATTTTCCTCCTCCCCATGAGCTTGGCTGTTCGCAACACCACAAGGATGATTTCCTTTTACACTGAGAAGATGTTCAAAATATTCCCTCCACCTCTCCAGTGATTTCCTGAGATCTATTATGAGTTCACCTGAATTACTCAAAACACTGTTCATTTCCTTTTTCCCTCCCTTCCTAAGATTCTTTATTACTGTCCAGAAAGGTTTCCCTGCTGCTTTACCTAGCCTTTCCAAGTAATTACCAAAATCTTTCCACGACTTCTTTTTGGATTCAACAACTATTTGTTTCGCTCTGTTTCTTTGATCTACGTACAAATCCCTGTCTGCCTCGGCCCTTGTTTGGAGCCATTTCTGATAAGCCTTCTTTTTAATTTTACGTTCACTTCATCATTCCACCAAGATGTTCGCCTTTTCCCATCTTTCCACACAGTTGTTCCTAGAAATTTCCTTGCTGTTTCTACTACTGCATCCCTGTATGCCACCCATTCACTTTCTATATCCTGAACCTGCTTACTGTCTACTGTTTGAAACTTCTCACTAATCATATACATGTACTTCTGTTTAATTTCCTCATCCTGCAGATTTTCTAGCCTTATTCGTTTGCAAGACAGATTTCACTTTGTCTACCCCAGGCCTAGAGATACGTAGTTCACTACAGATCAGATAGTGGTCTGTATCATCGGAAAATCCCCGGAAAACTCGTACATTCCTAACAGATTTCCTAAATTCAGAGTTGTTAAGATATAGTCTATTATGGATCTGGTACCCCTAGCCTCCCATGTGTAGCGGTGAACAGCCTTATGCTTGAAGAATGTATTCGTAACAGCTAAACCCATACTAGCAAAGAAATCCAGCAAACGCTTCCCATTCCCATTAGCTTCCATATCTTCACCACATTCAACAATCACCCTTTTGTATCCTTCAGTTCTATTCCCAACTCTCGCATTGAAATCGCCCATTAGCACTATTCTATCCTTGCTGTTGACCCTGACCGCGATGTCACTCAATGCTTCATAAAACTTGTCAACTTCATCCTTATCTGCACCCTCACATGCTGAATACACAAACATAATTCTTGTCCTAATTCCTCCAAATGACAAATCTACCCACATCATTCGCTCATTTATGTGCCTAACAGAAACTTATGTTGCGTGGAATGGTATTCCTGCCCTTCCCTTTCTAACACCCGTCAAGTACACTTTGTAATCTCCTATCTCTTCATCATTATCTCCCCTTACCCGAATATCACTTACCCCTAGCACATCCAGATGCATCCTCTTTGCTGACTCAGCCAGTTCTACCTTCTTTCTTCCATAAGCCCCATTAATATTGATAGCTCCCCATCGAATTCCACTTCGTTCGCCAAGTTGTTTCCAAGGAGTCCCTCGCCTGTCAAATGGGAGTGTGACTCTGTTACTCCCCTAGGTCCGAGGCTTGCTAAAAATGTTCTGAGCTCGGTAAATTCATGAAGCAGGATGCTACTCTACTTATACATAGTCCAAGTGAGGATCACTCCTCTAACGGTTTATGTACCACCGGTGGATTGTATAGTCCTAGCCGCCTGAGCACAAGGAGGGCCATGACTCAGAACATGTCCGAGATGCCCACTCCCATTCCATAGCAACTGGTATCCCGACTCTCAGGACCACTTACTAGGCCACTCAGCCGTTGCCTATGGTTCACAAACTAGGATGTGACTACAGTAACCCACACCATGAACCATGAACCCAACATAAACTGAGGAAATCTAATCTAACTACACAAAGTTAAATCTAATTTAACACATTGATGACGGGCGCCGAACAGAGGCTGCTACCCCATGCAGACCGGATAGTTCAAGCCTCTGAGAAAGAAATTACACTGCTGCACACCAACTACTGTAACTCAAAATGTATTCAAGATATCGACCTCACTAGGTTGCTTCGTAGACTGCATGTTGTGATACATTTCAAAGCAGTACCATTTGTGGCTCCATTCAATAGTCTTTCTAAGCACAGTGTAGTATGAATGTCATATTTGTGCCATTCATACATTCATTGTTTTTAAGTATGAACGGATTTCATTTTACGGCTTCTCCCCATTTCGTGTAAGCCAGTAACTATGAGAAATAGCTAATTCACTGTCACTCGATAACTATTATAACTGGTCTGTACATAATTGATCACAATTATCGGTATCTGTCGGCAACTGAATACACCATGCCATGTTGACATCTGCATGGGTGCTCCACGGAATAGCTCTACATATCCGACGTTTATTTTGTTAAATACACGAAGGTTTAAAGAAAGATAATAATTTATATTCCGCGACTACACCGTTTGGGACTCATAATCTCACCCACAATTTCATCAATAATCAATAAAATACAAGGTGCATAAAAGCGAGAATTCTCGTAGTCCATCACCTACTGTTAGCTGTCATCTTCTGTTAGCTGGAAACTAAGAGAATTCTCAGGGCTCATCAGCCATGTGGCACATCAGATAATGAATATGCATATAAATGTTGAAATGGTTTGCTGTCATATAGGGCACGTTGCCATAGGTGTGTCATCTTGTACAATGATTCTCGCCATGTAAGAACTATCCCAGGTGGGACACGATTTTAGCCTTACTCCCCGAACATTTTTGGCCTAGGTGTCTCACCTTTGAAATTTTATCCCAAGTTCGTTTAATTTTATTTCCTGTGCGACTTATGTCGCTAAATGTCATAAAAGAAAGAAAAGTTCCACCTGATCAATACTTATTTATTATAACACGTATAATAGGACCGGTTTCGACCTCTTACAAAGTCATCTTCAGCTAATTGTATTAGAATCTTATATTATTTGCATCTTTGTATTATGCCTCACTATTTAAGAACTTTATAACAGATTCTGAATTTGACAACATTATGGTGGTTATGCTTATGCTTTGCTAAGAATTTCTAATTTTACAGCTTAGCTAAAAATTATATAAACAAATTAAAATGCTCTTAATACATAAAATATGACACAATATATACATATGTCCAATTATTGACAAGAATAATTGAATGAGTTCGTCTTCTATCTTAATCTTTATGCATAATGAGTATGTTGAACTAGTTTTGTGATAGTTACAATAGGCGTTTGCCTTGTCAGTTAAAAGGAGTTCCACAAACATATAAATGCTTAGTCAAACTTAATTGTCACTTATAAGGTGGTTAATATTGCATTCGTATTAACAGTAATTACGTTAGCTAATATGATATTATGTGTTGATTGTCCATTAAAATAATAAAATTACATAAGCACAAGGAAACATTAACAGACATGGTAAAATGTGCTTGGATGCACTGTGGACAGTCTAAAGCAGGGCCATCCAAACAGTGCTCCCCAAGCGCTAGCGCTCTGGCCGCGCTCCAAGCCAGTGCTCCGAGCGCTTTGGGGGAAGGTAGATTCGGTAGTCGTGGGAGGAGCTTAGCTAGCTGAGCGAGCGGTCTGCCTGCTGGGCCGAAGAGAACAGCCGATTTTTTAGTGTGCCACCGAGATTTCATGTGTTTAAAAAACACAATGTGTAACGGCATTACAGTGCCAACAACAGGGATGATTACAGTGATTTGACAGACGCCTGTCGCCAATCGAAGTTGGAAGAATTGAAAGAAAATTTCAAGCAGCGCTGTTCTGCAAGTATTATTTTAATTTTTAAATGCTTGTTTACAAATGGGAATGAATAAATGATTGAATTATCTGAAGATCACTAAAGTTGTGACTTGCCGTATTTTTGTCTGACAGGAGATTGAGGAGAGTGAACAAGCTACAAATGTTCGTCGCAAATTGCCAAAGCTGGGAAACCCCTCGCGGAAGGGAATGTAATCAAGGAGTGCCTAATGGATGCGGCAGCATGTATTTGTCTTATGGAGCAAGCTGAGAAATTTCACAAAATCTCTTTCTCCTCAAACTGTGGCTCCCAGAATAGACAATATGTCCATTGATATGCAACAGCAATTAATGGAGAAGGCAGCAAATTCTGTATCCTTTTCCATCGCCCTTGATGAATCAACCGACATTACGGACACAGCTCAGTTCGTCATTTTCATTCAAGGGGTAGATGACGATATTCGGGTCACCAAGGATTTCCAAGACTTGGTAGTGCTCAAAGACACCACTAGAGGTTTCGATATTTTCAAAGCAGTGGAGGGGGGGGGAGGTGTTTTTGAGTCAATGGGATTAAAATGGGAGCAGTTGACGAGTGTAACGACGGATGGAGCTCCTGCTTTACGTAGTCTACGCACGGAGTTCGTCAGCTATGTAAAATTTAAAATGACAGAGCGGTACTACACTAATGGTGGCGATCCAGTGCGTGATACACCAGGAAGCAATCTGTGCAAAAGTGAACAAGCTTAAAGACGTAATCGGAACTGTTGTGCGAGTGGTAAATTTTCTTGGATCCCATGGACTCACGCACCGTCAATTCAAAGAGTACCGGGCGAGTTAGCCGTGTACTTAGGGGCGCGCAGCTGTGAGCTCGCAATCGGGAGATAGTGGGTTCGAACCCCACTGTTGACAGCCCTCAAGATGGTTTTCCATGGTTTCCCATTACACAACAGGAAATACTGGGGCTGTACCTTAATTAAGGCCATGGCCGCTTCCTTCCAATTCCTGGGCCTTCCTTGTCCCATCATCGCCATAAGACCTACCTGTGTCGGTGCGACGTAAAGCAAAAAGAAAAAGAAAGAAAGGAAATTCGAGTTCTTGGAAGACATCGAAGAGGAGTATCTGGATATCCCGTACCATGCAGAAGTAAGATGGCAAAGCAAGGCGAAAGTGCTTCATTGAGTTTTTTGCTTGCTTGCGGAATGCAATAGATGCCTTTTATGACATGAAAGGGCAGCCCAAAATTCTTTTGCGTGATCCTAAGTGGGTGGCGGACATGCCTTTTTAAGTGACTTTACTGCCCATCTGAATACTTTGAACACTTCGCTTACCGAGCTCGATAGCTGCAGTCGCTTAAGTGCGGCCAGTATCCAGTATTCGGGAGATAGTAGGTTCGAACCCCTCTGTCGGCAGTCTTGAAGATGGTTTTCCGTGGTTTCCACTTTTCACACCAGGCAAATGCTAGGGCAGTACCTTAATTAAGGCCACGGCCACTTCCTTCCCAGTCCTAACCATTTCCTGTCCCATCGTTGCCATAAGACATATCTGTGTCAGTGCGACGTAAAACCAATAGGAAAAAAAAAAAACCTTCGCTTCAGGGTGAAAAGCACAATATCTGCGATTTGGTGGAAGAAATTCACGCGTTCAAAAGAAAATTGATTTTGTGGGAAAACCAGTTGTGTGCAAGGAACACAGGACATTTTCCATTGCTTGAAACAGTAAAATAAGGTGTCGACTTTGATGAGTACTTACAGATAATTCGCCAATTACAAGAAGAGTTTGAAAAGAGATTTTCAGAATTATCAGAACTCCAAGCGGTGTTAGATGTATTTGTTCGACCATTTTCTCTTAGTGCAGGCAGTGTTCCACAGCTATTTTAATTAGACTTCATTGAACTGCAGTGAAATGTTCGTCTTAAAGACCGCTTTCTAATGTCACGAAGTTTGGAAGAATTTTACAGAGACTTTCCACAAGAAGAATACCGCCTTTTATATAAACATGCATGTAAAGTTCTGTCAATGTTCAGCTCAACGTACATTTGTGAGCGTTTCTTTTCGGGTCTTAAGCTTACCAAAAGTAATTGTTTAAGAATATTGGTAAAATGTTGCCAAATTTTCCTCTCAGGCATGCTCAAATGTCAGTTTAGAATAAATCGCATTACTGTATTCTTTACTGAACACTTCATTTCGTTTCCTGCATATTCCATCGGAGTACCTTTCGATTTGTATATGCAGTACATTTGTTATGGCAAAACAGCCCTATCAATATGATGTCAACAAACCCACAAAAGCCGTCGGCCGCATGACTGTACGCACGTATCTAGCCAGCGCGCTCCGAACATCGTCCGTTTCAGGTCTCCTCGCTGCCACACTGTAGTGGCGGCAGGGGAAGAAGCGCTAGTCTGACTGCCCAGTGCCCCGAGCGCGGGCGCGCTCTCGGAGCGCAATAACTGGATAGCCCTGGTCTAAAGCAACAGGTAACAGTATGTTCTTGTGTTGTTTTTATAGTTCGTATTACATTGGTTGATATGAAAATTGTACAATAAAATAAATTACATAAATTACATAAACACATTAAAATATTAACAAACATAATAAGATGTGCTTGGACGTAAATGTCTGTTGACAGTCTAAAGCAACAAGTGACAGTATGTTCTTGTGTTATTTTTACATATCGTTAAAAGTGAGAGTTATAAGCTTGAGTTTTGTGTAAGCATTTTGCCAATGTACATTGTACATAATTCAACCACTTTATCTTACTATCAATCAAGATTATGTCGCTAACTTTAATTGCATCTTCTCCGCCCGCGGGGTTGTGCTCCTTGAAAGTTAGAAACTTCATTTTGTTCCGTACTGAACTGGTATTACAGTGCTCCATCGTGCATATACGATGTATTCTGCTCTTATCCTTGTTATTTCCTGGTCCGGTGTTGGACCGGCTCTGGAGCGAGTCTGTCTCCCGCGGCTCGTCCGCTGTCCGGCTGAGTTCGGCTTCGCGTAGCTTATTGGTGTGCGGCTAGTTCATTGTCGTCCATCATGGATGTTGGATGTGTTTTGCATTGGCTCATGGCTAGAGCATTGAAATACCACAACATGCCAGGGTAATTCATAAGGTATGAGGGCTTATGCACTCAAAAGTTGTATATGATTCTTCTGGGGGTGGACGTCCGCAACTTACGTACTTTTTTTTTTCATTGGGAAAGTTGTGAGTATATGATCCTGGCTGATGCCATGCGTTAGCTTATGTGCAAGGACCCAAAAGTAAGTTATGTTTTTCAAGATTATTTTATGTTCTTTTCTCCTGTTCCTGGATTGCCTCGCCTGAAAACTTGATTAAATTTGTGGTTATTATTCCGGCCTACGAATAACATTTCTGATTGATCTTCTTCCGAAAGAACTTGGAAATTTTGTAAAGTGAAAAGTACTCAGCTTACTGACTGCACCTTTTCAAACTCCGTACCGCAGGAAGAACTTTATCAAAACCTGTTTATGTCTCTGTATTTTTCTGCGAGAAATAACTTTATTGTAAATCTTAACTGTTTTTCAGATCATGTAAAAGATACGTTGTTAATAAGAAATGACATAATTTTACTAACGCATAGTCGTCTGCTGTAATAATTGAGACCACGCGATTTTCTCAGGAAACCTGAATCTTCTTATTCTTTTAATTTCCATTCTCTAGTTCTCCTTTTCAATAGGCAATATATATATATATATAAAATAATTATGGTTCTTGCTCTTGTTTGTTTCTATGGCAACTGTTGCCCTTGGTGATGAGTTATTGGATGATGATGATGATGATTATTTAAATAATCAAAGAGATTGAAGTGATAATTTGGCAGTGGCCTGAAGTTTGAGCTGTTGCTCTTTCTCATTCGTTAATATTTTAGTGGAGTGCATTCGCTCTAAATTTGATATATGTAATTGTGTTGTTTTGGCCGTGTTCTTGTGTTGATGTGTTTAACCCTATATCTTTGGGGTTTGATGATTAATTTGTGCAGGTTGTCCCCCAATATTGGAGGTACCTGGTACCTTTGTGAAGTGCGGTGAATTTTGGGGCGGGTTGGTGTTTCCTTTGGGGTTGAACCAGTACTCGATCCACTTTCTTTTACTTTTCCTGGAGTCCCCTTGAGTTCTGGTTTCTTCAAGAGAATCCGTGGTGTCTCATTTTTAAGTCCGATAATAAATTAAAGGGCAAGAAATCCTGTAATATTTTGAAATTAATGTGTTGGAAAAACTGTTTTTTTAGGGGCTTCTGCCACGAGATAATTTTTTCTCATTAATTATTTTATTCTTTAATGTTAATTTTAGTTTTCTCAGTTCTCTCTTCTCAGTGGAAAATGTTTTGACTCAATCCATTCTTATTTTATTAAATTAATTTCTACCTTTTAGTTTTAACTTGTCTGAAACGGTGCACCGCAAGTTTTAACGAAGAAAAAAGGTATACTTTCAAATAATTCTTGCAAATGAATTATTAATTAAATTTTAACTGTTTAGAGAAAGAAATTTTGGTGTTTTTCTTTCAAAATTTTATTCATTTCATATCGTGCCAATGCTTGATTTTGGATCCAACTATTCTCTGAGTTATGGGCGTTCGGCTAACTAGTTGGTGAGTATTTACTCACAATTTTGATGGTTAATTATTTTAAGGTTTCTGGTCATATTTGTTCTTTGTTTACTTATACCAGTGATCGCCGGTACGGCTGGTATAGAACAAATGTGTATATATAAAGTTTGCATGCCAACAAAAACAGTACAAAAAAAATACATCGACCCTAAAATCTACGACCCCTCTACTCCATGACATGAATGAAAGCTGTTGAAATTATAACCAACAGATAGTACAAGAAGCTACAAACCATACCCGTTCGTAAAAATGAAGTACTACAGAGATCCTGGGGGCCGGTTGTCAATGTGTTAACTAAACATAATGTAATCAGTCCCAATCTAACATACTAACATTAACTTACCAACACTGAAGGACTAACAATATTCTGTGTCGTAATGTTAAAATGATAGAAGTCGTACAAACAACACTTATGTAGTATTAAAAATGCTATCAAGAGACGAATCATAAAGAAAAAGGTTGTGCATAATAATATGAGTTTGTGGTTTTTAGCACTTGCAATAAATGCAAAATACGTTGAAACTTTGTCAGTGCATGTGCCTTCATCTTATATAACCCCTACGAGTGATTTTTAGCGATTTTGAATTAGCGATAAAATGCGAAATTGGTTCAAAAAGCAAAATCATACAATTTATGCAAAATACTTGGTTTTATGCGAAATAACTATCTGTATTTTTAACGATGCCTTTTTCTTAAAAATATGATGTGTGTTGTTATTTCATGGGAAGGAATTATTACCGCTTCTTAAATTTTTCGATGTGTGGAATATCTTTCAACGGCCAAAGAGGAGTGCAAAGGACAACCAATCAAAAAGCTCAATTCACTTTCAAGCACATTTGTGCATTCCATAGCCGACTACAGTTACAAGCCGGAGTCATGTAAGTTTGGCAACGTGCAGTGGAGGCCAAGGTGAAAGCGTGGGAACTATTAGTGTATGTTGATGTATAGTGAACGTCTTGTTTCATTTAGTTTTTCACGGAGATGTTCGCATATATCAAGGTGAGTGATAGAATAAGCTTACATCGAGCCTATTATTGAAATAATGTGAAGGCGCAGAATGGCTGAGTAGCTTGGACTGTAGAGCAGGCTTTCTGAGCCCAACTCAGTCTGGTGGTATTTGAAAGTGCTCAAATACGTCAGCCTCGTGTCGGTAGATTTATTGGCACGTTAAAGAACTCCGAGACAAATTTCTGGCATCTCAAGATAAAAACAATTTTTTTTTGTATGCAAAATATAGCAAATTTCAATACGGGTCTAAACATGAGAACAGTTACATGTAACATGAGATCAGTTACATGTAATCTCAGCCTCTCCCAAAAGCCATAAAAGAAGTTAGTGGGACATTAAATCAATAACATTATTTGTAAAGGTGCAGACTGAATTCGGGTTTTTAATAAAACATTTCGTGTATTTGCAGATGCCTAGAAAATGTTGTGTTCCCATGTATCATAAAAACTATGGCTTTAAAAAAGATTTTATCTCACTTAGGTTTCCTTCAGAGAAGGAATTAAAACAAAAATGGATTTGTCACTTTATACAGGATAACTGGGAACGTGGGAAGGATTCAGTTTTATGCATAAAACATGTCACACATGAAAGTTTTTCAACAGGGAATAAAATTTGTGATTTTAAAGTCAATGTAACTATACTACCACCTAAACGTAATGAATGAGCTTCACCCAGATGCATGTCTAATTATTTTCCGAAATTTGCCAAAATATTTGTCACTGAAAAGTGTAATAATAATAATAATAATAATAATAATAATAATAATAATAATAATAATAATAATAATAATGTTATTTGCTTTACATCCCATTAACTACTCTTCTACAGCTTTTGGAGACGCCGAGGTGCCGGAATTTAGTCATGCAAGAGTTCTTTTACGTGCCACTAAATCTACCGACACGAGGCTGACATATCTGAGCACCTTCAAATACCACTGGACTGAGCCAGGATCGAACCTGCCGAGTTGGGGTCAGAAGGCCAGGGCCTCGACCGTCTGAGCCTCTCAGCCCGGCCCATAGAAAAGTGTTAAAAGAAAAGATCTCGAAGGTACGAGTCTGGAAATATAGAATAAGAAAAACAAGAAGAACGATGATTTGCCAAATGTAACCCATTTACTCAAAATTCACCGAGATTTGAATATCACTGTATATGTTAATAGTTATCAAGTGTTGGTAAAAGAAATGAGATGTTTATCTGATCATAAAATATCCAAGTGGTCTCGACTAAACACGTATTTATTAAATTATATAGGAACCCCTTATTGAAGTGTTAAGTGTTAAATGTGTACAAACAGATCTATTAAAAATGCATCATAGTCTCAGAGTATCGTGAGGTAACCAGTGAAAGAAAACTCTTTGTCTCACCTCATATCGTATTTGCTCGTGTATTAACACCCCCCCCCCCTGGCTTTTTGAGAAGAAGAAAATGAAAAAAATAAATCTCGCCTATAAGACCCCCCAACATACTTCACCAGAGAATGATGACGATTCCGCTTCGAAGCGGGTACAAGTCTTATTGCAGCTCTGATGACATCGCACAAATTTGTGAATAGTTTCGTCCGTACGACCTACGCAATGAAAAACGCGTCAAATTCATGCAGCACATCTGTGTTTCGTAGTTAAGAAATGTCCGCCTCTGTAGCGTACGTCTACTGCAGCTCTGATGACGTCGCACAAACAGATGAATAGGCCTAGCTTCGTGTCCAACCCGCATTGCAAGCATGCATTAGTCATGCTACATGTCTGTTTTGTAGTTAATAATGTTCGCCAGCGTAATGGCTAGCACAATTAGTTGCTGTTTTCGGGGGTCTGACTTCGATTCCCGGTACCGTATTGCCAGAGATTTACGAGTGGCAGGAAGGTTGATATGCAGTAAAAGCGATACATGTAACTCGCCTCCACTGGGGGTGTGTCTAAAAAGAGATGTACCACCTTGGGATGAGGAAACGAGTTTACTTTAGTTGAGAAATATTCAAGGTGGTTGTTATTTATACAGCAGGCGAGAGCATTAACAAAGTGGTCGTTTAATATCTCGTAACTCCGGCCATTATAGGTATATATTTGGTGAGAAGTAAGTTTAAAACGTGATAAAAGCTATCCAATTCAAACGATCGTTTTACTCGCCAATGTACCTAACAAATAATAATAATTTTATGCCCCGACGTACTTTAAACGATTTTCGGAGACACCAAACAAAACATACTAGGGTATGCGTTAATAAAAAAAGAGACAACGAACGTATAAAATTAAACATTATGATAATATAACTCATTACCGCCACACCTGTAGATATCCATAAATGCGGTATATTTTCCTGTTATTTATTTTTTCCGTTGAACTTTTGACACTATCAGGGCGATAATATACCTAACCTAAACAACGTGGTCTGTCTTATCTCATGGACAGCTGTTTACGCAAATCCTGATGTGATAAATGTAGAGAACAAGCATGAAATATACTCAAAAATAAGGCTCTGCGTTTCAACAGCCGCAGTTATCGAAAGAATGTTTCCAGTTACTATGTATTACATTCGGAAGTACAACTCGTAACATACGCTAGTTAGTCATCAGCTGATGGTTTGACATGCCTTCTACAGTACGGCTTTATTCGGAAGGAGTGGCTACTGCTACATATACACAAACTGGAAATAGATTTACACTGTTTAGACGCTATAGTCGGGAACGAAATTATTTTTAAAAGGTTCTAAAGGACGGGACCTTGCATGCTCTTGATTGCAGTGCATGGCTCGAAGAGAATGAACAATGAAGCATGGCTGACGCGACTGACGAGAGATAGCAGTGAAGATGACGTCACTTAGAATGGCGACACGCCGGTACCAAGACAGGGAAGTTGGCGGCGCAAGGCGATAATTCAAATGAAAGCAGTGATCAGGTTTATTGTGTGGTAGGCCTACTGCTGAACTGACAGACACAAATGACTGGCCATTAAGTTCTTTTGTATCAATATTTAATTATATGATAATACGATACCCTTATCCCTTTCTTCTACGGGATCGAGTATGAAGTGAGATGAATCTTCGTAGAGAGTTTTTACGGCCGTATGCCCTTTCTGACGTCAACCTCACCAGAGGAATTAATGAGATTAAAGGTGTACAAATTGTACTTCAGGCTTGCCTGCCCCAAGCTGCTCTGCAACAAGAAAAGCAGCTTAGCTTGAGTCAGCGAAGCAAGAGTGCACGCGTACTGAGCGTGCTAGTCGTAGTGAACCAAAATCTGGGTTTCCCTAAGCCTGACAGGTTGCCTGGGACCCGTTCGGACTGCCGGACTTGACAATGGTGAACGTGAAATTTGCTATCGATGCGACGTGAATGTGCCGTTATATGTTAGTGTAGCTACGTATTCCGTCGAGTGCAGCTCTGTTGTAGTTCGAGGTGCAACCAGCAGGAAAATGAACAAGTCAACCGTAAAGGAAAACGAAGAAAAATTAAAATGGGGTGAATTTATTCTAGCAACAAAACAGGGCTCAAGTCTAGCATGGGAAAAATGTTCATGTGTTTATGAACAGGTGTCAAATAAGCCAATAGGTTACTTGCAATGCAATATTTGCAAAAAGCCACTCAGCACCCATTCAGGGACATCACGTATGTTGCAACATGTCTGCAAATTTGACCCAAATGTTCCACAGTCTAAAAATATTTTGTAAGAGGACAAGAACTTGGTGACTGACAAGTGCGTAGAAATGTGCGCCTAGGACTTGAGACCGTTTACAACTATTGAGGGGGAAGGACTTTTAAATTTAGGGCAAACGCTGATAGAAATGGGCAAAAAGTATGGCTCAGTGCATATTAAAAATATTATACTCTCTCGAGTCACAGTTGCTGGGAAGGTACAAACTTTCGCAGACAAAGTGTGCAGTAAAACGCCTCCTGACATAGTACACGCTATTAAATCTTGTATCTGTGCAAGTACCAATGTCCTGTGGACAGATAATTACAAGGGTGTGCACTATATGTCTGTCACAATGCACTATATAAATGCAGATGGGTCTCTCAATAAGTATGTATTAATGTGTTCGGCCTTCCCTGACTGTCCAAAAAGTGGTGAAAATATTTGCAGTGAATTGGAAGATCGTTTGAAGGGACATGGAGTTTCTCATGAAGATATTTGCAAAATTACATTTGTAACAGACCAGGCCCTCAGCATATACAAATGTCTTCCATGCATGGCTCATATTATTAATACGGTCTTGAAGCATGTTCTGACCAAACCCTTTTTGAAAGAAAGTGTTCCTAATGTGTTAGCCGTTATCCATTCAGTGAAATCTCTGGTTTTGTACTTTAAGAGAAGAGGCCTATGTGTGAGGTTACAATCATCTTTGAAACTGTATGTATCTACACGGTGGAACAGTTATTTTGACATGCTGCAATCAGTTCACTCCCAGATAGATGCTGTGAGATCTGTTTTAGAGAAGGAGGGTGCTTCTGATAAAATGCCCGGTTATGATCAGGACATTACTGGCCTGCTTATAACATTTCTTAAGCCATTTAAGGAAGCCACAATTGATCCTGAGGGCGATGAGGAGCCGACTTTACATCTGGTTCTTCCGTGGTTTTATGCCTTAAAAGCCCATTGTACTCCACAGGATGACGATGAACAGGTAATATTTCCTTTCTTTTAAATTTTAATACGAGTCTCCTGATATATCAATGTAAAAATGTTTTCATACTAAATGAATTTTCAGTACTTAAGCTTTTGAAACAAACCGGTGGTGTCTTCCTGGAGCAGAAAAATGGAAGTCACAATGTTACACAAAATTGCAACATTTTTGGTGCCTAAATATCGCACATTAAAGAAACTAAATGCAGTAGAACAAATGTCTGTTTTTGAGGCAGCTCGACAAATGTGTGCTGAAGGGAAGATTCTGTGGTTATTTCTTCATCATCATCATCATCATTATTATTATTATCATTATTATTATTATTATTATTATACCTATGTAAATTGGATATTTTTAATATTCTAACATTAGCATTAAATATCAATAACTTGGGCATATATATTTTCAGAGCTGCTACCCAATCAAAATAGACAAGAAGTCCCATCATCTTCAAATGAAGAAAATGAAGTGCAATGTAAGAAAGCGAAATTTGACGATTGGGCAGAAAATTTCCCAATGATACATGATGAGGTCAGTAGGTACTTGCAAGAAGGGTTTATTAGTGACGAAAATATACTGCGGTGGTGGAAGTGTAATTCGACTTGCCTGTGTAGCGAAAAGAGTGCTTAACATACCCGCTACAAGTGCCTCCAGTGAGAGGGTCTTCAGCTGCTCCAGAAATTTAATCAGCGAAAAACTTCCCGCCTGGATACGCAAAGACTTAATGACCTCATAGTAATACACACAAACGATAATGTGTCCATGTATTAAATAGTGCTATGCAGTATGCACAGTATAAGGCGACCACAAACTGAGAGAGCAAGTGGTAAAATTACACTTCTAAACTGATTAGTTCTGTAATTATTTCTTTTGGTTTTGTGGGGAAGGGGTTTCTAAATTATTCAATGTATTTCAAAAAGTTATCTATATAATTAATATTTTAAAGATATTTATGACCTGTGCCTGCATTATGTATATCTTTGCTTCTAATTTTCTTGAATTATAAATAATACATTATATTTATGGTCATATTTCCATCAACTGTCATTGTGCTTATTTAAATATTCAAATATTTTTGTTCAGAGAACCTACGTTTTATTACTATTTTTGACAGAAATAAATATTATTTGTTAATTAGTTACATAAGACGTCTGAATTACGAAATAATGATTAACATAATACTAAATAACCATATAAAATAATATTTGTGTTCACGAATCCTATATAAATTCTGGCATGTAACAACTCTTTTCCTGTCTGCATTCACGCGAGCCTCACATCAGCACAATGAACGAGCAAACATAGATTAACGCAGCAGGAAGAAGAAAGCAAGCAAGCAAACTAATCTGTGGCCTGCCCAAGTTGGGCTGAGCTTGACCTGGCCAGGAGTGCAGCAGCCTGCCTGTACTGTTGTTTACGTGCGGCTAGCTTGCTTGCCTGCTCTCTAGGCAAGCACGGGCAAGTTAAATGCGGAGTTTGTACACCTCTAAATGAGATGTATCGAATGACGTGATATGAGTAACTAAAACTGACTTTTATACGTACCGTAGGCCTAAAATTCGTGTTCACCATTTTTTGTCTTCCGACGAAAATAGCCAGTATAACTTAAATACATTCTAAGTTTGTTAAATAATAGCGTAGAATGTTTACGCGTGTTCTACGGTTGTAGTGGTGGTGGTATGGAAAACGACAATTTGGCTGTAGCCAATTAGAAATTTCTGATTCCATCAAGACAGGTGCTATTGGACTCAATATGGAAGTAATAAGTTAGATTCACATTTATCAGGTGAATTTTTTGGTGGGCATATTGAGATGTCATATGTACATTTCTGGGTATACAGTAAGAACAATATCCAGAAGGATAAGTTGTGACACATGTTTAGGTCTTCTGCAGAGTAATGAAACAGGTGACTCCTATTTTGAAGAACTTCAGAGAGGTGGGTTAGTGATGCAATCAGATTGTGTTTTGTGTGTCTGCACCTGGATTGTGAAAATTATAAAGAATTTCTATTCTCTATCCCGAGCTGCTTCAGGAAGAGATGACAATCAACAGTTCTGGTTTGAACACGGTCAGTCTGGGCATGACAATAATGGTCTTATAGATAGTTTATTGCCTACATTTTTCAATGTCGTGTTCAATAAGTGTTGAAAGCAGATGAAGAACATGAGTTATGTCAGCAGTGAGGATAAAAACATTAAGCAGAGGAAGCTGTCAACGCTCCAGAATAATTGAGCTTGTGAATACTGTTCTTAAAGTAATTTGTTTCTATTCACGTAAAATGTGTATTTCTAACTTCAGTGAATGCATTTACTGATGTGTATGTTTCTTGGTATCATTTTTACGAAAAGTGTGTATTTATTATAGTCGTAGTGTTGTTCTAGATGAAGTGAATATGGGTGAAGTTCTTCAAAGTCTGATATGCCCCCTTTTCTCTCAGCCTTCACTTGACAGACAGGTACAGCATTGCCATGCGTACCATCCGGCTTTTAACTGTAGATGGCTTTGGTTCATTCGCTTTGTATTGATGCTTGATCATAGTCCCTTATTCTTGACATAGGTGTTGAGTAGTAGTTCTGTTTTAAAGTACGGTAGCGATTTATTGTCTGGTAGCCGTGGATAGAAGCGAAGTGACGATCAAACAGTGAGCCGAGAGTTACAAATCGGAACATTTT
This sequence comes from Anabrus simplex, assembly GCF_040414725.1. NCBI lineage: Eukaryota > Metazoa > Arthropoda > Insecta > Orthoptera > Tettigoniidae > Anabrus > Anabrus simplex. The sequence continues at coordinate 303,938,580 of NC_090268.1, forward strand.
CATGTAAGCAATACACATATATTGATGTGACGACTTGGCAATCAAAGACTTAAGTGGAAGAAGAAAGTTGTTTTGTATAAACACTGCAAAAGCAGGAAGTAAAGGAGCGATTTTATTCCCAACCAGCACTTGTACAGCGTGGCGTCAAGCCACAATGGCAGAAATGGATATAAAGACAAAAAGAGAGAAATAAACTTTCAATGAGGATACTGTGAAGATGTGCCTGCAGACAAATATCCCCATCCACAATCTGGACCATCCTGATTTCCAACACTACCTTGAAAAATAAGTGCCGATTTCAGATATATTTTTGGATGTTATTTATATTTGTGTTAAATCTTGAGTGGTATAGCCTACCTTACTGTGAAATATTCCAAAACTAGCCTACACTCCCCCCCCCCCCCCCCCCCCTCATATCCCCACCACCTGGTTGGTTGTTGAGAAGTATTACGATTCCTATATGGCCTTGTTGAATTTTAGGTTAGGTCTCAACTTTCGACCAAAAACCACGTGGATGCATGTGGAATTTAAGTTTAGAGTATTCAAATTTTTGGCCAAAAAAACAATCATAGATGGACATTGTTTTAAAATGTTACATTTTAATAATATCTAGGATGTAAAATAATAGCTTGTTTTCATGTACGGTAAATTGAAGTTTATAGGGAAATGCTTCAAAACTCTTTCAGTGACTCGCTAGGCCAGCACTACATCAAATGTTAAGTATTTGTCCTTACATCTAAACTTTATTATTATTATTATTATTATTATTATTATTATTATTATTATTATTATTATTAACGAAATTTTATTGGGGTACTTCCCAGGATGAGGAGATCTGCATTTAGTAGAGATTATGTTCCATGTTGTGGAGATTCAGCAAGGGCAGAGTTGAATACTGCATTGGATGGGAAACCCATTGCAGTAATCACAGACTAAACTTCGGACAACCGAGTCAGACGTGCCTTTGTTGTTCTATTCAGGACGATCACACCAACTGCGGAACAACAAGTTTCTTTGGCAAACAATACGAAGAAAGAGGAAATTAAGGTGCAATTTAGCAGTGTATGCCTAAATGTATAATTAAGCTCTTGAAGCACATGAGCGTCGAAGATACTAATGTATTTTTTCAACAAAATGTGCAATTTATTTAATCCTGGAGTTGCAGGACAAAACAGTGCTCTGGACCCCAAATCACTTGTGCCTTTGAAGCATAAGTTGCCATATTTTAGAAGTGTCACTGTTGATCAGTTTGTCGAGGGCTGCGAGGCACATCAACAGATGCTGCAGATCATTAAAATGGAAAACACTGATACTTTTCAAATGTTGATGACACTTAGGTTAAAGTTTCCTTCCTTTGCCTCGGCAGCACTGCAGTACATTTGGGCGCCTACCACCATTCAAACAACTGGCATGTTGTACTTCATCATTTAAATTCCTCTTCCTTGTAAGTTTGTTGTACTGTGATAAATGAATACGTTCAGAATAGTATTTTTCGCTTTGAAACTGTGTTTGTAAATTTGTAAATATTTGCAGTCCTATGTTGAATGATGTTTGTCTTAATTTCCATAGTGTATTCAAAACTGCATGACGAGCAATGTGTGATTAAACAGTTATGATTTTACTCCCAACTGTTGTATGGGCAATTTTGCAAATTATGCGTTACCAATTTGCTACAAAACACTACATTTGAAAATCAAAACGCTGAATCTCTGATTTTTAAATGCTATAAACCACAAACTCTAACAATAATAATAATAATAATAATAATAATAATAATAATAATAATAATAATAATATAACAATCTGGGAGGCATGGGAAATTATTGTAGAAATTCAAGGGTATATCACTGAAAAATTTGCTGCCTGTGTTCAGACTGAATTTTTAGATTTTGTGGACTGTCTGTTAATGATGTATATTTTACAGTTGTTAAAATTAATAACTAGGTTTCAATGCTTGTGTAGCTAGTTAGAAATATAATATAATTCCTGTGTTATATAAAAAAAGATATGACATACTAAAATCTTTCAATCACAAAATATAACAAAAAATCATTAGAAAATTAGCATTGTAATAAAATAAAAGGTAAAATAATTGCCATAATATCACATCTCTACTTATGACAGAAGAGAGCCAAAACTCTCAATTCACTTACAGTATCACAAAAAGAAAAAGTACTTGCCCTGTGTTTATTAATTAACTTCACGGGAAGGCACATGTTGCATTTCTCACAATGGAAAAACTTATCACGGCCACCAATTCTGCAGATTCCACAACCTTCACAATGATACTGATTCTTTTCTTCATCGTCAAATAATTTGCACTCTAAACATGTGTACTGAAAAATAAAATAAAAATCATTAATTACACACAGTATATATACACACACACAATAGGAGAAATTTGTTAATGACTCACATTCGCCACACAATAGCTAATCGTAAAAATGTTACTCTATAAGACCTCATAAAAAAAAAACCATTCAAAATCACAGGGTAGCATGGCTGACTTCCATCCAGATGATCCCATGTTAAGAGAAATAGTTCTATGAAAATATGATCGACCATATGAATGTGGAAACCTGCTTCATCCAAAAGACAACAACATCAGTTTTACGTCCCACTAACTACTTGGACAGTTTTTGGATATATTGACATGTCAACATTTTATCCTGCAGGAATTCAATTTTAAGCAGACATAAATCTACCAACATGAGGCTGATGAATTTAAGCACCTTCAAATACCGCCAGACTGAGCCGAGATTGAATGTGTCAAGTTGAGGTCAGGAGGGCAGCGCTTCAACCATCTAAACCACTCAGCCTGGTTCCAAAAGACAGTGACTTACAACAAAATCCACAAACAAGACTGAGGAGAAACTGAGCGAAATACTCATCACATAGTCTTCTGTAAATCACCCCCTCAGCCATGCTGTGGGAGATTAGCAAGATCATAGCATAAGAGACTGACAGCAGGATCAATGTTTTCATATATATACAAAGATAACTTTGGTTTCAAGTAATTAAAATGTGGACATTTTTCTTCTTTACTTCATCAATTCAAACCATATATAAAATAATCTTGAATAATTTAATGTCATTTTAAAATGTTGATTCACTAAAGGAAAAAAAAAAAAAATTAATTGAGTTACTTGACATGTTTAGGTGATTAATGGGAACTAGTGACATTAAAAATAAATTGTCAGAATTGACAATTCCTGTATGATGAAGACTGGAATTTTTTTTTAGATTATTCTATTCCAACCTAATCTATGTCACTTTCATATTTCATATCAAGAGGCTGAAGATATTAGCCTTCATATTTCTGGAGTGAATACCACAATATATCAAACAAATGAAGTTTCTTGCTTTTGTCCCTTAAAATCCACTAATGGCGAGAGCCTGGGCTTCCAGTACCATTGTGTTGCCAAGCTGGCCATGACTGCTCAGTTTCTGCATATTTGTTTTCAAAATACTCTATAATAATCCTAGATGGAGTTACGTAAAAATCTAAAAGCAATAACGAGAACAAAAACACACCTACTATATGCGTAGTATACAGCATTGCCACCTCAGCCTATTATGAAACAGTAAAAATCTAAAAGCAATAACGAGAACAAAAACACACCTACTATATGCGTAGTATACAGCATTGCCACCTCAGCCTATTATGAAACAGAGAGGGATAGAATAAAACTGGTAGAACAAACAATCGGAGTAAGAGGAAGACACTGATTAGGTATCAGGTGATGTACATTGCAATGTTATAATAAGTGGAGAACTTACCTTTCCAAACCTGAGAGAACAATTCTCACATTCTGCCTGAACTTTCTGTTGAGTGTTGCACTTCATACAAACAAGTTCAGTTACCTCTTTTCTATTAACTGGGTGGCTTTCATTTTCATCATGGCAAAATCGGCAGGTGTATATTTTATTACAACATGGAGTCTGTAAAAAAAAAATCACCTCATAAACATGTAACCGAACAATACAAGAAAAGAGAAAAATATTTTAAAACATAGTAGTCTGCAAAAATGTCATGTCCCTACCAAACAAATTTTAAGTTTAAAGGAAACTCATAACACACACATTCATTAAAAATAATCTATATAGAAATACTAGCAATGAAAGCCTGTCTTCAACAGTCAAGGTCAATTTTTGAAATGTAATTGGAAATCTGAAGTGAACTTGGTAACACAATGCTGTCCGCTCACGTACCGATACATGTTTCCGAGAACAGTACTCTGCAGCCGCTCACATATGAATACGTGTTGGTGCAGCTATGTCTTCTGATGCCATCGAATGGTTATTGGGGAACTACTTGCAGATTATCGCTGATGTACCTAAACAGTAGAAAATCTACAATTCTTTTAGTACTAGTTCCCAGTTTTAGAGCTTCAATGGCATATTTTTTTTTGCCCTTGAATATATGCCGTGTGTCCATCAATGCTAGGAAACATATATGGCAGCACCAGTAAACTGTGGATTCATTCCTGGTGACATTATACGTGAATTATACACTGATAATTTGTCGGATGTTCCCAGTGATTGTGAGGAGAGTGAAGATGAATTGTTTAATGATGATTCTAATGCTAGTGCCGTGCATTTATGTGGAAGTGATGCTGTGAATAACACGTTTATTGCACCATGCAAGCAGTCAGAACAACAACTTGTTGCTTCAGATAGCAAAGATAATCTAGACTTAAGTACTGTTGATAGTGTTCTCCCTATTTCTGGCAGCGAGTGGTCTGATTAAGATATTATACCGGTTTTCGAGCCTTTCTCGGGGATGCCTGGCGTTACAATTTTGCCAAGCAAACCTGAAAATATAGGTTGTGTTGTCAAGTTGTTCATTGGTGATGATCTGTTGGAGTATATGGTAGAGGAATCATTATCAGAATGAATTGAAATATAAAATCTCACCAAAAACTTTAAAGTGAATGAACTCAAAAAGTTCTTGGGACTGCTACTTTTAATGGGACAAGTACGTAAAGACTCAATGATTACTGGACCACAGATCCCCTGAATGAGACACCAATATTTTCTAAGACAATGAGTAGGAATAGATTTAGACATATGGCAAGCATGGCATGTTAGTGACATTGAAGAGCAACCAGAAAATTCCAGTAGATTATACAAAATCGAGTATGTTCTAAATTATTTGCTACAGAAATTTCAGACCATTTATAAATCTAAGCAGCAGCTGTCACTTGATGAGGGTATGATTCTTTGGAAACGGCAACTTTCCTTTCGGACATACAGTCCAGCAAAACTGGTAAAATATGGACTCCTTGTCCGAATGTTGTGTGAATCAGTCAGTGGGTATATTTGCAACTTGGAAATATATTCCGGGCAAGGGAAAAAATTGGAGGACACTATAATGTCTGTGATGGGAACTAGTCTCAATTTGTGGCATCATGTGTATATGGACAATTATTACAGTAGTGTCCATATTGCTGAGGTGCTCCTAAAGCATGGTACTAGAGTATGTGGAACAATTAGGTTGAATAGGTGCCTTCCTCAGTGTCAAATCTGTACAACTGAAGAAGGGAGAGACAAAATTTCAGAGAAAGCATGATGTACTTGTTCAGGTATGGAAGGACAAGCGAAATGTGTGAATGATATCAACAATACATTCATCAGCTATAGTGGAGACTGGTAAAAATGACAGATCAGGTAAACCAATTGAGAAGCTGGAATCTGTCGTTGATTATAACCAGTTCATGAAGGGAATAAATCGTGTAGATCAGTACCTCTCTTATTGTCCAATGCTTAGAAAGACAGTGAAGTTGACAGAGATCAGTCATGTACCTTCTAAACTGTGCTTTATTTGATTCATTTAGAGTGTTTAGAGAGGTAAATCCACAGCTAAAAATGTCGTACAAAGTGTACCTGCATGCTGTTGCTAAGGAATGGATGAGTGACACCCTGACACTCAGGAATGACCAATTGGACCTTCATCTAAAAGAGCACCAAGGCAAGACCCCCCAGGCAGACTTTCAGGAGATATGAAGAAACATATCATAGACAAAATTGTGAGTACAGGTGTGAAGAAAATTCCCTAGAGACCCTGCAGAGTTTGTGCTGCAAAGAAGCTGAGGAGCAAAACACGCATCATCTGCAAGTTCTATGAGGTGCCACTGCACAGAGGAGTATGTTTCGAGAGGTACCACACCTTGAAGAACTACTAAAAAGGTTAGTGGAAAGATATGATAAGTTTCAGTGCATTCTCATTCCAGGTTTAGGAATTACAATAATTTGAATGATACCCTGCAACAACTCCATGCCTCTGCCAAAACCTTCCAGCCACAGGGGCCAGTTACACGTTAAATGGGGCGGACAGCAATGTGTTAACCCTTTTGCTCTCAGATATTTTGGCAGGGTATGTGCGAGAAATCCCAGGCTCTTTTCTTGCTTTATTGTAGTATTTTACTCAAATATGCATACTTCACTTGTTTATTGTCAAAATTGAATACTTTCTTTTAACATTTTATTTGTAAATACATGCTCTAAAAGATACTAGATGCAAAAAGTAATCATGCAAAAGAGATATATAATTTTCCAAAATTTACTGACCAAATCAGAAAGTTTTCCAATTTTTTTTTTTTTTTTACATTTCTTCAAAATTTCAAATACAAAAAAAAAAAAAAAAAAAAAAAAACTGGCCCCCAATGATCCATATCACTAAAAAGAAAATTTTAAAATGAACAAAACCAATAAATTTCAAAAGTTTATTTGAAAAAATAAGTTATTGAAGATTAAACATAAACCAGCAATTTGTATTTCTCAGCACATAAATTTCATATGTTCAAAATAACAATATATCATTTTTTAAAAAAAATTACACTTCACTATTTACAGTTCAAATATATAGAGTATATATGTACAAACATAAGTATGCCAAAAACTTTTAACATTAATTTGTGCAGAGGGTGGCATAAAGGGTGCAATCCCTTTTTGTACTTTGAGCATATAAAAGTAGATTTTTTTCCGTTTGCCTCCAGATTTGGTGCTAGCTGCATTACATAGACAGCAGTTTCTTTCCTTTTTGAGAGCCAATTTTTCAAAAAACTCCTTCTCTACAGCACATCTACTGGCATCAAAACTGTTCACTTCCCTCCAACAACGTAGTCAGCTGGCGCACAAGGTCAATGCCTTGTAGATTTTGCTCGCTTCTTTTGAGACTGTATACAATACTCAAGTTTGTTCAAGCGGTTGATATGAATAGAACATTTCTTCCCGATTAATTTGATGTATGTTATGCATATATTTGAGAGCAAATTATATTTTCAAAAACTATTTACAAAACGTTCTTATATACGGATGTTGGGAATTCTTGCACATATCGCCGAGATCCGTATATATGGACGCTGGGAGTGAAAGGGTTAAGATATCTTAAGAATAAATGTTACATTTGCCATGTTGCATTCATGTCAATTGTATAGAATCATAACAGGTATTATAAAATTTCCTTATGAACCATACTGAGTACAGTAGTAGGTAGGGGTTGTACTGTTACGTCTATAATTTGCACAGAAAGCTATATATAGTTCTCCTTGGGTAAACACCTGAGTGGAGAGATATACAGTAAAACCTCTCTATAACGGACACCTTCAGGACCAAAAAAAATGTCCGTTATGAAGGGGCGACCAGCCAAGAGAGGTTATGAAACCAGTACCATTAAACATAAGTAGGAACATAATAACCCATGTATTGTATGTGTTAACAATTCTCCAAATGTACCTTTAATTGTATACTGTATAGAGTATTGTACAATATACTGTACAACGATTTCCTTTGAAACACACAGTTTTGTTGGGTAAAGCAAGGAAAAATTATCTAGTTTCATCGGCATTCAAAATATTTTCCGGAGCACATGGAAACAGTTTAATGCACTGTTTGTTGCCATTTAAATGCCATTCTTTCATTAGTTCCTCTTGCTTTTTCACAATTTCAGCTGCCTGTGTCTTTCCAATCTTGAACACTTCGTACATGTTACGCACACCACACTTCTCACGTTTATGATAGTCTATTATGCCTACCTTTCTTTAAGAGTTAAAAACTTCCTCAGAGCCATGTTTACACCAACTTACTAACGTAAAAATAAACATATCAAGAGCCCACGAGTCAATGAAAAGTAACCTGACAGTGAAGGTATGAATTCCAGCGCTGTCGAGCATGTCGGATCACACAACTTCCAGAAGTGATAGCGTAGCTTAGTGTTGCCTTCCAAGAATGTGTACAGCCTGGACCAAAAGTTACAGTGTCTACGATTCTTGGAAGTACTGCCTGTGCAAAAAGTAAGCGAATACATACCGTACAGGACACAAATACAGTATTTTTTAAAACAGAAATTGTCCGTCAGGAGAGGTTTAATTGGAGTTAATCGCGGCCATGGTGTGTCCGCGTCCGTAATAAAGGGTGTCCTTATAAGAGGAGTAAATTACTCATACACAACATGGTATTTAATTACGGACCTAGAAAATCGTTCGCCAATGAGGGGTGTATGCCGGTGACAGGTGTCCGTTAAGGCAGGTTTTACTGTATCCCAAATCTAAGTAATGTTTGTCCCAGTGTTTGTTGTTGACTATTACGGAGAAGGCTAAAAACTGGAGGAAATTTTCAGCGCTTAAGAAAAAATAGTATGTCAGAATTCCCAAATCTGTTCTGGGAAAACAACACATTCATGGAGGAGTATTGGGAGAAGGGAAAAGACTTATTTGTGGTCTTGGATTTGGAAAAGGTTTATGACAGTTTTCTGAGATATGTCATCTAGAGAAGCCTAGAAAAACTAGAATACCTTATTGGCAAGATCAAAATGTACAAGTGCTACAGTTGCATCAGAATTGATGATGGCCATTCAGAATGGTTCGGGACAACTCCGAGTATAATGGGAGTGCTCTTTCACTTCTGCTGTTTGTGGCAGTCATGGATGCCCTAATGAAGGACTTGAAGAAAGAACTAAATGGACAGTTAAATGCCTTGGTGTTCGCTGATGTTGCTATTTGCAGGTAGACAGAAAAGGAGGTACAAGACAGTCTCAACAAATGGGTAGCCATGTTCAATGATTTTATGATGCAAAACAAAAACTGTTGCCATGAAAATTAGTAGAGATAACTCTGCCTGCCAAATACAACTTAATGGACAATACATCACAACTAATAGAATTCAAGTACCTTGAGAGCGTGGACTCAAGCAAGGGTGAAGCAGGGCAAGTAGTACTTAACTGAGTGCCAATGGGTCTAAATTCTAAAACCTCATACATCCCCTGATGTGGGACAAGGAAGTACGTCTGCAAATCAAGATCCCTGTATAAATTGCTATCTTATTCCCGTACTCACATATGGCCTAGAAAGCTGCACATTGCAAACTACAGACCTTAGTAAATTGGAGGCTTGTGAAATGAAATTTCTTAGGAATGCCGTGCAGAAAACACGGCAAGATCGTGAAAGATATGAGGATGTCTTATCTTTGGGAGTGGAGCATCCTCTGAGAGAAAGACTAAGGTTTGCAAGATTTAAATGTCTATGCCAGGCACTCAAACATCACATGCACTTATGCAACAGACAGTCAGCAGAAGACCTTTTCGATGACCAAGGAAATGATGGCTGGACCAACTGAAGACAGGTGTAGAGGAAGAGACTTGAAAGTGATTGAGAGAGATCTACATCGAGAGACAACACTGGCGAGAGCTTGTTAAACACCACCCGACCCAGCATGCTGGAAGGGTTACATGATGATCATCATCATGAGAGACTTGTAGCTTGGGCAAAAAACTTGAGAAGAGGGTGAGCTAAGGAAGAGATGATGACCTTTTGTTAATGAACTGGAAGACAGCTTCTGAAGCTTGTCCAAACAGAAGTGTCAAAAGATACATGAAGAACCTGTCTTGAGTTACTGCGTACCTTAGCAGTCACGGTGGACATTTACGAGTTAAAACAAAATGTATCGCAAAGGGAAGACGTCTAGAATTTCAGATATGCCCTCCACAATCACCTTCTAAATACAGACACGTAGAAATCCTTGTGCAAAAAGGTTGTCTTAGATTTTCACATGATGGATCAAACTGCTGCTTGGAATACTGTATTAGGAGAAAATAACTGGATCATAGGGAATAGGAAGATGGTGCATCCCATTTTATCCACGTGTGTAGTATGCAAGTGGTTTAAATCTGACAAAACAGCCGTCAAACCAGCACCCCAGCCAGACTAGCTAAATGATGCTTCAGTATTCAAAGTCAGTGGAATGGATCTTATCAGACTGCAATACTTGAAGAATGGTAAGACTTGGAATTTGTTATTCACTTGAGCCGTTCACTCTGCTATTCACTTCGAGCTGGTGCTTAGCCTTTCAACTGATGCTTTTATTCTGAAACTGAAGAGAATCACAGCCAGAGCCTCGAATAATCTATAGTGATAATGGCATGACTTTCCTTCAAACCAACAATTTGGTAAAATTACTACGACATGATAAAAGAAGTAACAACTGTCCAGAGATTCCAATAGAAATTTATCCCACCAACTTCAGATGGTGGGTGAATTGTGGGAGAGAATTATTCAAATAATAAAGAAACTTCTCACCAGCTCATTACGAAGAGCCTCTCTTCAATACGAAGTTGTGCTGACTATGCTCTAGACACCAGACATATCTATCTGAAGATCCCGACTATTTAGCACCCTTGGCACCTACTGTTCCTACATGATAACTCTCCGTGGGAGTTCCTAATCTTGACCATCTCAATGCTACAAGTGTTAGGAGAAGAGAGAGAGAGAGAGAGATACAGCACTTGAGGGAATTACTGAGAAGATTCTGAGACGATTATTTAAGTGCCCTAGTGTGTCAGCACACCGGAGGAGGAACTGAACAGTCACTAAAAACTGGGGATATTTCACTTATTGGTTCTGATTAAGAGAGATCCTTTCTCCTAAAGATTGAAAATTATCCCTTGTAGAATATAAAAGACGATACTTGGTATATGTGGAAGGACGCTCACCAGTAGATTAAAAAAAGGCTACCATGGAAGCAGCAGGCCTTGCAGTAGTTTAATGTCACAATAACACACTGAAGGTTTACAGCAATGCAAGGATGGAAAAGGGGTAGGTAGGATTTGGAGGGTAGTGAGGTAGCGACCACGGTCTTAATTAACGTACAGCCCCAGCACCTGCCTGGTGTGAAAATGGGAAACCACGGAAAATCATCTTCAGGGCTGCCCGACGGAGGGATTCGAACCCACCATTTCCCAAATGCAAGCTGCAGCTACGCGACCCTAACCGCACAGCCAACTCTCTCAGCAATTACTGAAATATCAAAAAGTGACTTCTACATTCATGTATATAATTTGTCACACCTGTTCACATAATCACCAATTCACATTGACAAATTTACACAACGCAAACGACATTGTACCCATATACGCATGTTTTAAAGCGATTTGATAAAATATGAAGACATTCCTGAAGAATAAAATGTGTCGTTCTATTACTAAAAGTCATTTCCTTCTTACAGGTGTTATAAAATTCTAAGGAAGATTGCTTAGTGAAACTACCAATCTGAAGGACTAATATGGGATGGAGTGAACATAAAGTCTGTATGACAAAACTTGCACTAACGATGTACAGTTCGAAAGTTGCATTCTTCTAGAATGTGAAAATCAAAAAGTGGAAAAAATGCTATGTTCTGCGACTGTCACACTTCCCTGAACTCCTCGAGTGTTTTTCCTTAAAAAGAGTGCACTAACACGAAGGTCAAGAGTGGACTGTTATGATGACTGAAGGGATTAAGAACACGAAACTGGGGTGTATTTCAGCAGTTACTGTGACTGTTCACTGCTTAGAGTCAATGTTAAAATGTTGCCGTAATAATAGGATAAATGAGTGTTTGTTTGCGGCAACAACTGCTTGGAATTCGAGAGGAATAAAAATTACCGACCGTCTAAAGCAAGTTGCTTTATTTTCTTTATAAATTTTGACAATACAATTTTGTATCATGTGGTTTATTATCTTGAAATATAAGTCCATGAATCGAAAAAAAACAAGCAATTGGTCAACATTTCTGTGTTAGCTGTTATGACACTAATTATTCCATTGGTACAGTACGGTACCGCACAGCGCTTATGTACCACTCTTAATTTTCTCCTCCTTATTTCTAAGGGTGATTCTAAAGTAACAAATTCATACTGTAGTTGCAAATAAGGATTTATATGTGTCATACAACTGTGTAATTGTAGATTTTACTTTTTTTTAAAGTCCATGTCATAACACATTGAACCACTGGAATCTAATGTATTATCTGATGACTATGAAGGGGGTCTCGCAAATAACCTTATGGGAGGTCAACTCCGAGCACCAGCAGAAACAGCGCTAAAGCAGCAAATTCCGCACAAGAGTAGAGAATCCATGTCCGATAAAAAATCACGGCCCGGGAAGAGAGCAAAATCATCACCTCGTCCACGGCTGCGTGGATAATGGATGACCCACAACAGTCCACTTCCCTAGTGCAAAATTTCCCCATTTTTGATATATGATGACTGAAAAATTAAAGGTTTCTTTCTACGACAAAATTGTGAATTTCTTGTGCTCCGAGGCCAGCAAGTACGTGCTTTTTACAAACGAAAAATAACCCCGAAGAAATGAAAATATTCACTGAACAGCCAATGAAAGAAGAGAGTGGTTTCACCGACAAGGCATTAGCCTTTAGAATATTGACTGATTTTACTTCTAAGTGGCTATGTGTAAGTGCCACCAACAGAAAAGCATAGGTGCAAAATATTTATTACGATATATATATGGGTGGTATTTTGAAGAGAAATAAATACAGTTGACCACACTTATTTTCTTTTCATGGCCGGTTTCTGGTACACCACAGTTACCTTGAGTTAGCTAAAAGCACTTGTAACTTTAACTGTGCTGTTAACTTTAATGAGTTTCCGGAAACATAAATCCAGATTTATAAGCCCCGGTAATAAACAGTACAGTTATCGTCATGTTTAGTATCTCTCGTCCTTCAACAGATGTCTCTACGCAAATGTTTTTAGGGTTATTTTGATAATATCTAGTTACTTTTACTAGCAGAAGTTTTCTCCAATGAAAAAGGGTTGGCAAATATGTACACAGTCATCTCAATCAATCTGAATCATTCTGTAATAATCTCTCATAATATGAGAATATGTATGATCTAATGATGCAAAAATTAGGTATATTTTATTTCCCCTTCTTTCTTATTCACAGTATGCAGACATCGTCTTAAATTTCACCTTGATCGTTGTCGTCAGTAAAATTATAAAAATACACCGCAATTACCAAACAGATCACTTTTCACTGATCCAGAACATAACAAGCATAAACAAAAATAATCACATAAATGAAAACGTGCCGCACACTTTGGAACTTATCATTCCGGCACTGAAGTTCTGCACTGATGGTGCGATACCCAGCTGTTCTTGCTGCAACTGTTGCATTTTTTTTTCAACACTGACCACACAACATGCATTGACAAAAATACTCTCGTAACTGCCGATGTGAAGTCCACTTGAGAATTTCAATCGAACGTAGCAAGCTAACCCTGACTCAGGGTGTGAAGTGAGTTGAAACAGACAAGGTAACAAACTACAGCTCCCTGCAAGATTTTTTATTTAAAAAGTCCAGATGTTTTATGTTTATTGGGAGTCTAGGAGATCTCACGTCACCGGTTAAAGGATATAGTAGCATTAAAAAAAACAATGAAAAATCAAATTTATTATTCAGCAGATTTATATTAAATGCATACCGGTACCTAAGATATTTATTATTTAGTACAAATGTAAAAATTAATGGTAAATACTCCATAATTTCCAATTGTGTTCACTAACTGTTGGTAGGACTCATGATTCAAAGCCGGATGAAAGAGATCTTACCATTATAACTACACTGAAAGATCAATTAGAGCCTGATGAAAATCTGTTTGACTCGAGTTTTATTGTATTTGACGATTCATTTCCCGTATTGGAAGATATATCTACAGTAGAGGCTTCATGCTCCGAGGAGATTATAACCTAAACAGCTGGGACAGATGACACCACACAAGTGGAATCTGTGACTAAAGCCAGTGATAACATCGAAGTAAACGTACTAACCGAAATATTGTCGAGTCCAGCACACCCAAACACCAACCAACAGGATATTCACAGTAACAGGAAGAGGCAAGGCTTCTAAGAAAAAATTGATCACATCAGATAAGTCGAATATGGAACAAGTAGATATTCCACTGCGACAAACTACAATGAATGACTGTAAATATATCAGGGTGTCCACCAAATCCAGATTTTAAAATTCCCTGACATTTCCCTGTTTTCCAGACATTAAAACCAGTTTTTTCCCTGACACAAAATGACAAAAAACAAAATTATAAAGGAAGTATCAGTAATATTAAAATACATTTTAAAAAAGCAATTAATGTGCATATTAAATTTCAAAACTTGGAAGTTTAATTTAGTCTAATTAAATTAAGTTTGTTTTAATGTACTACCATTACTGCTTCAGCGAAGAAATTTCTTCATAGCCACCAATGACTGTCGAGCTTCTGCCATCACCCTCCGCTTCTTTTCTTCTAATTCTTTCAGCAACAAAGCGGCCTTTCTCTTATTATTATTATTATTATTATTATTATTATTAATTTTTTTTGCAAAGAATCTTCTACTTCCAATGCTTCACGTTTCTTCTTTGGATTTTGAACATACAAAGCATGAGCACACCTGTTCTTATTAATGGAGACATTTTCAATTCCACCACGGTTTGGGATAGCATCATATATTATTCTTTGTGCTACAAGGGATACTTGTAGCATGTTCTCGACTATAATTTCCTTATTAAAAGGAAAACCATGTTCAAGTGAAGCATTTCCATGAAACAATATTAGCATCATTTTGAGAAATGAAGCCCACTTTACTGTTTTCAAGTTTACTGTTGGAAAAACAGTGCGAAGCCAAAAATGATCTAACCTCTCGTCTTTAGAAGTCAAAGAATTCACTTCTTCATTCAAAGTATCATTCTCACAAACAGAAGTGAACCCCCTTTGTACATAATCGGCTTCATTATCCAAGATCCATTTGTTTTCAACAAAGGCATTTAAAGCTATCCTTAGCAGCCTGCTGCTTACAGGCTACTTGGCTACACTTAGATCGAAACAAGAAAATCATTTAGTCGGTTTATATGCCAGCGGTGAGCAGACCCAGCCAACAGCTGGAAACTGCAGATGATGATGACTATGATATGCCAGCGGTGACCTTTCCTGTAACTTCTGGCATAAAGCTACCATTCCTCTTAGACAATCTGTGCGAAACACTAACATATCTCTATCATTTAATCCAGGAGTGCCATGAAGTGCTGGTTTAGCAGCAGAACCTATGTAAATTTTAGATGCAGGCAGAAGATTTTCTTTACTGTCTAAATTCGTTTTAGACATTGTCTGAAGACTGCAGCAACTCAGACTTAACAAACCTTGTCATGACATTTATCATCAATAAAAGATTCATAAAGGAGTGATGCAAATGGAAGATCTGTCTGATACTTTTAGGATTTCTTTTACTGCCATTTTATATGAATTGTGCACAGTATGGAAGCCACAAGATCCAATGTTCAACAAAATAGGAGCATCTAGATCAACATTTAATAAATTACCAAAATTCTGAAGGAACTTTTTATTAACATTTGGACCATCCATTGAAATTTGTAAGTTTTTTTTAGATAGAGACCTTGCTGTGCTTACAAAAAAAACATTTAACAAATTTGAGGAGGTAGAGTGACCAAGAAGCATGGAATCAAGAAGTTCATACTTCATTAGTATCAGGATTGAAACTATGAACTACAAGATCCATTTGGTCCATCTGAGAAACTTTATTCAGTGACTCGTCAAACCCAACAGTGAAATGTATGCACTTACTCAAGAACTTGTTTATGGAAATAGAGAGCTAAACCATGAGTGATTCTATACGCAACTTTTGTTCTGTGCAGTTGAACTTTCGAAGTTGTTTCAGAGTCTGGAAACATTACTGGAAACAAACGTACACTAGCTTCACTGGCACGTAAAGCATGGTGTTGCAAGGCAGTATGCATGCACCATATAATCTCAGCTTTGGTTACTTGCTCTCTTGAAAGATAATTCTGTAGACATCTCGTCTCTGGTGAACCTTCTTTAATGGAAGAAGTGAAGTCATATGTGATAAAGTTCGCTGTGGCAGCTGTGGCAAGCAGAGGGCAACTTGTGCGTGGCCAGGTATTATCTACTGAGTTTAAGTTTCCTGTTACTTCACTATCCGAATGTTCCTTTTTTAAAATAACTTGAAAGGGATGACGAGAACTGGCTGAACTTGACACTACTGGCATGATCTTTCCTCCCATGTGAGTTTTTAATGTCTGCTTCCCCATGTTGCTAACAGTAAATGATGTTTTTACATATTATGCAATATGCTGAAAATTTGTCTTGAGGCATGGATTTCAACCATGTTCTGAAAATACAATCAAGCAGCCACCTTTCATTAAACAAAGTTTTCCTTGGCTTTGATGAAGATATTGTTACCTGCAAAAAGAAGAAAGATCTTTTAAATAGTCCTAAATTCCGCACAGCTTTCTTCAAAACTGACAGTTCGTAAAACCTGTGAGCATTGCCTCATCTGTGCTGCCAGCACTCTACTGCTTCAATAACAGCTGATGCAATATAACTGCGGCACACAGCCCTCGTAAAATGTAATACCGTACTACAAAAATCACACGCGAATCACTAGTGAAAACAAATTCGCAAATCCTGCTACGATATTGCATGCACTTCCTAACAATATCCGATACAAACATTATTAATAAGAATAAAAGAAATAAATTATTCGTGACTAATGACTGGCATAGGAAGGATGTTATATGGCTGATCAAGACCACAGTGCCAATTTTTGCTGAGTCACATTCTTGCCACTTGTCATTCATGGACTCTACTGAGGTATGATAGACTAACTATATACTAACCAACACACGGATGTAAATACAATTCCATCTAAACTGAACACTATTAAACCTATACCACACACACAGAGTGAGGTAGCTTAACCACATGATGATACAGACAATACAATTGTCAGCCAGGTTTCGAAATTGCACTCGACCGATATAAATCGATATGAATGGCAGCTTGGGATTGGCTGGATCAAGACCGAATACATCCAAACATACTTCACAAACTCAAAATCTCTTAACCAACAAACAACCTTCATCCTTTTTTTTTTTTTTACATTGCACCGACACAGATAGGTCTTATGGCGATGATGGGACAGGAAATACCTAGGAATGGGAAGGAAGCAGCTGTGGTCTTAATTAAGGTACAGCCCCAGCATTTGCCTGGAGTGAAAATGAGAAACCACGGAAAACCATCTTCAGGGCTGCCGACAGTGGGATTCGAACCCACTATCTCCCGAATGCGAGCTCACAGCTGCGCGCTCCTAACCGCACGGCCAACTCGCCCGGTAACCTTCATCTCACAATGTGATGTCACTATTTCAAATCTTGCTTTGTATTCACAAAATTTCACATGATATTACAAGCTACTAGTCGTGCCTCAAAACTTCCGAACCCCTCACACGAAAGACAGGTTGGAAACTCAACGTAGTGCAGCCCAAATGGTATTACGATGCACTACACATTTACATCAGGCTTACCTACGTCAGCGCATTTAATAATAATAATAATAATAATAATAATAATAATAATAATAATGATGATGATCATGAGCACTCAAATGAGTATTTAAGGGAATTTCACACTTTTCTGCATCCAGTCAGTGTTTTGTGTCTGTTTTTACATTTTACGAGGTAGTAACTATCGCACAAGTCATTACATAGTAAACAAACAGTCATCCATTGGGTTGTGGAATTTTGTCTATATGCATATATTGTTGTGGAAGCCATGCATTTAAGCGATTAGAAAAACTGAGAATGCAATACAGGCCAAATTCATCAAGCTCGCCATTCCTCAACAACACAGAATATTCAATAGTAAGCAGATCAAAACATTGAAAATTCGATCAATCTATCATATAGGCCTACGATTTATTACGATTTATTCCTGGCATAAAAGACATGCCCTAGAGTAATGTTATAAAAACTGAAAAATGTGTTTATATTACATAGATCTGGCAGAAGAATGAATTTCCAGAATTTTTCCTGAATTCCCTGACATTTCCAGGTTTTCCAGTTATTTATTGAATTCCCTGACATTTCCCTGTTTCCAGGTTTTCCATACGGGTGGACACCCTGTATATTGTAACCAGTTGATTATCACTTTCTAATGTTCACGAAACTAATATAAGACCTTGTACGAAATGGTATGGAGTGGCGCCATAGCGGTATTTGTTGGAATCAGTTCTAACATGGAGGTAACTACAGCACTGGCTGCAGTTACCAGTCGTTGTGGAGATAACCGCGAAGAAGTCGATAACTATTGTTTCCGAAACTCATTTTAAACGTATGACCATGTTAAGTCACTGATAACTACGCATCTGCAGATAACTGTCATTCCAGAAACAGGCCATTAGAGTATCTGACACTTTTAGATTCAATGGACTAAATTACTATATCGGCAGTGCTGTGCGGTCAACATATGCATACCCGTGCCCACACAGAATGTGTCAAATGTAGTGTGGGCGTTTGTGTAAAGTACATTTTGCCATTCTAAACTAGTGATAAGTGGAAATAGGTGACTAAATAAGAAAAGCTTAAGTCTATAATAATATTTTATTCCTATTTCCGAAAGATGTCACATCTGAGCTAATGTTAATTTTCGTAATTCCCCAAGGGATGTCACTAATGAGCCCATAAACACAGTTTATTTTGTTTATTGCTAAGATCTGTAACAATATTAAGCATTAAATTTCATGGTATTCTAACGAGGTAACAATTTTTATGTTTCACCTAAAAGCTACGCCAAACGCTGTGCAGTACGCACGGTACCAGGCCCTCATTTAGAAACCAACCATCCAATGTTCTGTATGAACACCAGGAGGACATCGTCACGTCTATAAGGAAAAGGCACCTGACCTCTTATGGACACTTGCCCCATCTGGATTCCGGAAGACCAACAGGATATTCACAGTAACAGGAAGAGGCAAGGCTTCTAAGAAAAAATGGATCACGTCAGATAACTCAAATACGGAACAAGTAGATATTCCACTGGGACAAAGTGTTCCGTCAAGCCATTCGACAGGGAGTTTTCCCAACGTCCGTTGTAAGTAAGAAGACTACAGGAACTAAGTGGACACAGGAAAGAAAGCTGGCTCATAGCAAATAAAGGAGTATTGGAAGAAGAAGAAAGCAACAACTTTACTGAAGAGTAGATACAAGCCCCGTGGTCCTCAGTAGGCCTAAACAACAAAGAAGTTCTTTAATATGTAGATGCAGGGAATATTACATACATATATAATCATTATAGACTGTTATGCCTTTCAGCGTTCAGTCTGCAAGCCTCTGTGAATTTACTAAACGTCGCCACAATCCTCGATTTGCAACTAGTGTTGTGGCCTCATTTAGTTCTATACCTCTTATCTTTAAATCGTTAGAAACCGAGTCTAACCACCGTCGTCTTGGTCTCCCTCTACTTCTCTTACCCTCCATAACAGAGTCCATTACTCTCCTAGGTAACCTATCCTCCTCCATTCGTCTCACATGACCCCACAACCGAAGCTGGTTTATGCGTACAGCTTCATCCATCGAGTTCATTCCTAAATTAGCCTTTATCTCCTCATTGCGAGTACCCTCCTGCCATTGTTCCCACCTGGTTGTACCAGCAATCATTCTTGCTACTTTCATGTCTGTTACTTCTAACTTATGAATAAGGTATCCTGAGTCCACCCAGCTTTCACTCCCGTAAAGCAAAGTTGGTCTGAAAACAGACCGATGTAAAGATAGTTTCGTCTGGGAGCTGACTTCCTTCTTACAGAATACTGTTGATCGCAGCGGCGAGCTCACTGCATTAGCTTTACGACACCTTGATTCAATCTCACTTACTATATTACCATCCTGGGAGAACACACAACCTAAATACTTGAAATTATCGACCTGTTCTAGCTTTGAATCACCGATCTGACATTCAATTCTGTTGAATTTCTTACCTACTGACATCAATTTAGTCTTCGAGAGGCTAATTTTCATACCATACTCATTGCACCTATTTTCTAGTTCCAAGATATTAGACTGTAGGCTTTCGGCACAATCTGCCATTAAGACCAAATCGTAAGCATAGGCCAGACTGCTTACTACATTTCCACCTAACTGAACCCCTCCCTGCCATTTTATATCTTTCAGCAGATGATCCATGTAAACTACAAACAGCAAAGGTGAAAGATTACAGCCTTGTCTAACCCCTGTAAGTACCCTGAACCAAGAACTCATTCTACCATCAATTCTCACTGAAGCCCAATTGTCAATATAAATGCCTTTGATTGATTTTAATAATCTGCCTTTAATTCCATAGTCCCCCAGAATGGCGAACATCTTTTCCCTCGGTACCCTGTCATATGCTTTTTCTAGATCTACGAAACATAAACACAACTGCCTATTCCTCTAGTAGCATTTTTCAATTACCTGGCGCATACTGAAAATCTGATCCTGACAGCCTCTCCGTGGTCTAAAACCACACTGGTTTTCATCCAACTTCCTCTCAACGACTGATCACACCCTCCCTTCCAAGATGCCAGTGAATACTTTGCCTGGTATACTAATCAATGAGATACCTCGATAGTTGTTGCAATCCTTCCTGTTCCCTTGCTTATAGATAGGTGCAATTACTGCTTTTGCCCAATCTGAAGGTACCTTACCAACACTCCATGCTAATTTTACTACTCTATGAAGCCATTTCATCCCTGCCTTCCCACTATACTTCACCATTTCAGGTCTAATTTCATCTATTCCTGCTGCCTTATGACAATGGAGTTTTTTTTACCATCCTTTCCACTTCCTCAAGCATAATTTCACCAACATAATTTTCCTCCTCCCCATGAGCTTGGCTGTTCACAACACCACCAGGATGATTTTCTTTTACATTGAGAAGGTGTTCGAAATATTCCCTCCACCTCTCCAGTGATTCCCTGGGATCTATTATGAGTTCACCTGAATTACTCAAAACACTGTTCATTTCCTTTTTTCCTCCCTTCCTAAGATTCTTTGTTACTGTACAGAAAGGTTTCCCAGATGCTTGACCTAGCCTTTCCAGGTTGTTACCAAAATCTTCCCAGGACTTCTTTTTGGATTCAACAACTATTTGTTTCGCTCTGTTTCTTTCATCTACGTACAACTCCCTGTCTGCCTCGGCCCTTGTTTGGAGCCATTTCTGATAAGCCTTCTTTTTACGTTTACGTTCACTTCATCATTCCACCAAGATGTTCACCTTTTCCCATCTTTCCACACAGTTGTTCCTAGAAATTTCCTTGCTGTTTCTACTACTGCATCCCTGTATGCCACCCATTCACTTTCTATATCCTGAACCTGCTTACTGTCTACTGTTTGAAACTTCTCACTAATCATATACATGTACTTCTGTTTAATTTCCTCATCCTGCAGATTTTCTACCCTTATTCGTTTGCAAGACAGATTTCACTTTGTCTACCCCAGGCCTAGAGATACGTAGTTCACTACAGATCAGATAGTGGTCTGTATCATCGGAAAATCCCCGGAAAACTCGTACATTCCTAACAGATTTCCTAAATTCAGAGTTGTTAAGATATAGTCTATTATGGATCTGGTACCCCTAGCCTCCCACGTGTAGCGGTGAATAGCCTTATGCTTGAAGAATGTATTCGTAACAGCTAAACCCATACTAGCACAGAAGTCCAGCAAACGCTTCCCATTCCTATTAGCTTCCATATCTTCCCCACATTTACCAATCACCCTTTCGTATCCTTCAGTTCTATTCCCAACTCTCGCATTGAAATCGCCCATTAGCACTATTCTATCCTTGCTGTTGACCCTGACCACGATGTCACTCAATGCTTCATAAAACTTGTCAACTTCATCCTCATCCGCACCCTCACATGGTGAATACACGGACACAATTCTAGTCCTAATTCCTCCAAATGACAAATCTACCCACATCATTCGCTCATTTACGTGCCTAACAGAAACTATGTTCCGTGCAATGGTATTCCTGATGAAGAGCCCTACCCCAGACTCTGCCCTTCCCTTTCTAACATCCGTCAAGTACACTTTATAATCTCCTATATCTTCCTCGTTATCTCCCCTTACCCGAATGTCACTTACTCCTAGCACATGCAGATGCATCCTCTTTGCTGACTCAGCCAGTTCTACTTTCTTTCTTCCATAAGCCCCATTAATATTGATAGCTCCCCATCGAATTCCATTTCGTTCGCCAAGTTGTTCCAAGGAGTCCCTCGCCTGTCAAATGGGAGTGGGACTCCGTTACTCCCATAGGTCCGAGGCTTGCTTAAAATGTTCTGAGCTCGGTAGATTCATGAAGCAGAATTCTACCCTACTTACACATAGTCCAAGTGAGGATCTCTCCTCTAACGGGTTATGGACCACTGGTGGATTGTATAGTCCTAGCCGCCTGAGCACAAGGAGGGCCAGGACTCAGAATATGTCCGAGATGCCCACTCCCATTCCATAGCAACTGGTATCCCGACTCTCAGGACCACTTACTAGGCCACTCAGCCGTTGCCCATGGTTCACGAACTAGGACTGACTACAGTAACCCACAAACATGAACCACGCAAGGAATATTCATTAAAAATTTTAAAAATTGAAAACTGAAAACTCCGGCGTTCCCGGGTTGTTAATGTTTGAAAATGAAGGTGAATAAATATAGATTTTACCAGAAAGAAAAGAAACTGAATCGCATCACAAAATTTTAAGAAGTGATTACATTAAAGAGTAGTGGGCTTAATGGTTCTCCTTGTAAGACTCCATTTGTCTGAGTGATGCTTTTTGACCTAGCTGTCCCATCAACTATCATAATTCTTTGCAATACAAGCCCAATTATCAGTATGACACTCCACCCCCTCTGGCCTGGATGCATGCACTGAGTCAGTTGGAAAGGGTGTCATAAAGCCGCTTTATCCTCCCCAGAGGCAGGCTGGCCCACAACTGTTGTAACTTGTCCCTGATATCCTGGATACTGGAAGTGGGACAGAGCTGACGTCCCAGGGACAGATTGGGGATCTTGCTGGCCATGGCAGTACCTCAACATCACGCAGACAGTTCATAGACATGTGTCGTGTGGACAAGCACTGTCCTGTTGAAAAATAGCACCAAGATACTGCCGCATGAGAGGCAACACATGAGAGGATGCAGAACGCCTGTGACGTACCATCGTGCCGTCCGAGTTCCCTCAATCACTACCAGCTGCAACCTCAAGTCATACCTGATGACTCCCTAGACCATGATGCCAGCAGTATCACCACTAACTATCCAAAACATTGGAAGAATGGGACCTCTCCCCAGGTCGCCGCCATACTTGCAGACGAAGTTCACCCAGGGTAGTAAAGATCCGCCATTCATCACTGAACACAATGCAACACCCTTCGTCAGTAGTCCATGGTCATGGCACCACTCCCATTGGAGCCGTTTGTGTTGTGGTGTTAACGGCAACCTACGCATGGGACAGTACTGCTAGTCTCCAAACAATAGTGCGGGATGGCAGAGAATGTCGCATTCGTTGCACTGCAAAGAGTCCATTACTTCTCAGATGGCAGGCGCAGATGTAAAGCAGTTTAGATGTTGCTTGGTGCAGAATATTGTGTTCCTCCCTTGTGGTGATCAGATGTGGTCGACTGAAACCTTGATGAAGAGTATGCCTGCCCTCAAGTTCCCATGCAGTGTAACATAAGGCTACTGCCACAGCCGAGCGCCCCACAAATCTGGATATTACACAATTTGACCAGTCGGCCAAATGGAGACCCACAATGTGGCCCCTTTCATACTATCAGATGTTGATAATACTCTCAGATGACTATGCCGCATTTCAGTGACCTTCACAGTGATCATTCAACATTAGAAGCTGTTCACGCCACTTATAGCCCTACTAGGCCCGGCAACAACACTAATGCACTCTGATGGCTGTTCTGTCAAAGAGAATTGCAACTCTAGTAATTATTAAGTACCCACTAGCTGGTGTGCCAGTGTACAAAGTTACATTGACATCTGACCATTTCATCTGGGTGCTTCAATTCCTTTTTCAGGCATTGCATAATTATGATTTTCAGATACTTCATGACAAGGGTCAAAAGGACCAGCAGTGAACTGCTAAAAATATAAGTTTGAGAATGTATGCCCACTCCTCAGCTTATTGCTATTATTTCCATGGCCAGTACTGGCATGCGTCTGTCTACCCATTTCACTGTTCTTTATGTAATATAACTTATCAAGTATATTGTGGTACATTGAGGAAGACTGTAAATAATAAAAAAAAGTGAGAAGACCATAGGTCTGCATTGGTTAGGCCATTGGCTATTGACAAGATCCTTGGTCTCGGAGCATGCAACGCCAGGTTAAAGTCATAAAGCAGCCCACAAAGCTTCCACCACTCACTACAACAATATTGGCAAGTGACAAGAACAGTCTGAATTGGTTACATCATTGGCTAATGAGTAAAACATTGTTCTGCCTAAAACAAAATCAATGAACTTCACGCGGCAAAGAATCAGTATGTACTCTAGAATATTAGTACCATGAGTCACTGTTTGCAGCGCAGACATCTCGGCACGATTTCACTGTCGTTTGTTAATTTCTAGCGGACAAAGTGATTGTGTGCTGCACAAGGCTACCAATGTGTGAACTTATCAACTAGGGAGAAGACTGGATAAGCCCCAGGTTAAGGCCGAAGGCTAAATGAACTTTTTTCTTGCCGTGTGGGCAGTATGCACTGTGGCCTTCTACTGTGTGTAGGTTGGTAACAAAATGTATTTGTGCTGATTGCTTGGACTGACATATCAGATTATATCCTAGCCAGTGAAAATGCTAGTGTGTGGATTAGCAACAGACAGTAGTGTGTGCTACATTTAATTAGGTTATAAAAGTAAATTTACTTCTGGGGCTGGCAGGTGGGTCCCTGGCTCTTGCAGTGAACACATCTCTCTTCTACAAGGTATTCTACATTTCAACTCAAATAGAATGCTACAGAACTTCAGCCTAAACATTACAGATATCCTGTACATTATAAGCAGGATATTCCCCCCAGCCTTGAACAGAAGAGCAGGGCAGTTTTTGGTACCCCTTATTTTGAAGCTGCCGTATTTACTAGCAGTCCTCATTTCACCTGATCGAATGCAGCAGTCATAGATGACTGTGCGTACTTTAGAAATTGACTTTGTTGAGGATCCATTTAATATCACCACCTGAAAGATAGGTGTGTCAAAATTTTTAAAATATACACACCGTGTATCAGCTATGGATTAGGGTTTGTATCAGCTGCCTACACCTGACGCATAGAGTCAGCTTCAGGTTCCCTTTCTGGAGAATCACCTAAAAAGAAATATTTAGCTATTATGTATGTGTGTATGTCCAACCTTGGTCCCATTTCTCTACGGGGTCAGGTATGAAAAGATAAATCTTCGTAGCAAGCTTTTACAACAAGATGCAGTTCCTGGCGTCAATCTCAGAGGTGATGATGATGATGATGCTTGTTGTTTAAAGGGGCCTATCTTCGAGGTCATCGGCCCCTAATAGTACGAAATGAAATAACAAAAAGTTGAAATTCATCCACTCCAAAAAATAAAATAAAAAATGTCATGAAGAATGAATGGATGGACATGAACCCAACAAAAAACCAAAAAAGAAAAAACAGTCGATCAGACTCAAAAAAAAAAAAAAAGATCATAAATAATAGAATTGCTGACCAAGGGACCACTCATAAAGCACAATGATGCTTGATGTCTAAAGGGGTGCAAAATCCATATCTAAGGCCCCCATGCCACGAGTAGAACCATGGTATTTGTCATGTTGGGGTACTAATCAAAAGTAGCGAAACTCACGATGTTCCACACAAGATGGTACTACTCACAAGTATTGTACTTCATACAGGTAACGCAGACCTATGGTGTTTCTCACACAATGGTGCCACTCAGAGCCAATGCAAACCGACGAGTTTCCTCACCTAGGTGTACTAGTCACGGGTGCCGGTCCCACGGGCCCCGTGGTTTTCCTCACATCGTGGATACTAATCACAGGCAACGCAGACCCACGGAGTCGCTCATGTAATGGTACAACTCACACACAACGCCCAGACCCGCGGTGTAGCTCACATGGGTACAACGCACGGGTACTGGAAATCCCCCGGCAAAGCTGCTACTAATCACAAACCCATTTCGTACCGAATATAGTGGTACAACTCGCAAGTACAGGCAACCCATGATGTTCCCTGCGCGATGGTACAAATCAAACGTGGTTTCATGGTTCTAATTCAATCATCCCTTGGTCGCCCCTTTTAGTCGCCTCTCACGACAGGCAGGGGATACCGTGAGTGTATTATTCGTCTGCGTCCCCCACCCACAGGGAGTAAGGAGAGAGAGAAAAGAAGAAGAAGAAGGGATCCATCACTTCAAAAGATGAAGTAACGGACGAAGAAAGGCAAGGCCACGAAGGGCGTGAAATGAAAGACTCCCTAGGCCTCAAATGCTCTAATACCGTCGGGGTCGGAAAAGAACAAGAG
Source organism: Anabrus simplex (assembly GCF_040414725.1). NCBI lineage: Eukaryota > Metazoa > Arthropoda > Insecta > Orthoptera > Tettigoniidae > Anabrus > Anabrus simplex. The sequence goes on from NC_090268.1 coordinate 303,965,243, forward strand.
TTGACCAAGGAAGATCGGACAGGATAGACGAAAGTGAGGAGCCTGGCACAAGTAAGTGGAAGCAATGCCAAGACTCAGCTAAAGGCCCCATGGTCACCAATCCACACTCCAAAGTTGAGAGCCCCTTGGAGAGGGAAGAATATACTGAACATTGTACTCGTAAAACCAGACGAGCTCTATAAAGAAACCAAAGAAATAGATAGTATTAATGATAACAAAGCTCTTTTGTCATAGTTAAAATAAATCTGATAGAAAGTAAGGTCTTAAAAGTAGGACTATTAGGGAGTACCAAATGGCTGATAAGACAGGCATGAGGGAGTTTCATTAATGAACAAAGGGGAGTGTGTATGTGAGGATCTTCAATAATCATAAGCATTCAGTCAGCAGTATGTAAAGAGCGTTGGTTACAAGTATGATGTCCAGATAGGGGAGGTTATCAATGTTAAAGAAGTATTAAAATTTACCTTTGATAAAAATGACATTTGCAATTAGATACAAAAAGTTGAAAACTAGAAAAGCAGCTGGAATTGACAAAATTTCTGGGGATATACTAAAGACAATGGGTTGGGATATAGTACCATATCTGAAGTACTTATTTGATTATTGTTTGCATGAAGGAGCTATAGCAAATGAATGGCGAGTTGCTATAGTAGCCCCTGTGTATAAAGGAAAGGGTGATAGACATAAAGCTGAAAATTACAGGCCAGTCGGTCTGACACGCATTGCATGTAAGCTTTGGGAAAGCATTATTTTTGATTAGACATGTTTGCAAAATTAATAACTGGTTCGATAGAAGGCAGATTGGGTTTAGGAAAGGTTATTCCACTGAAGCTCAACTTGTAAATTCCAGCAAGATATAGCAGATATCTTGGATTCAGGAGGTCAAATGGGCTGCATCGCGACTGACTTGTCTAAGGCATTTGATAGGGTAGATAATGGGAGACTACTGGCAAAAATAAGTGCAACTGGACTAGAAAAAAGAATGAATGGGTTGCTAAATTTCTTGAAAATATATCTAAGAGAATTAGAGTAGGTGTTTATCTGACCATGTAATAATTAAGAGGGAAATTCCTCAAGGCAGTATTATTGGACCGATATATTTTCTTTTGTGTATGTATATATATATATATATATATATATACATTATGTGATCAAAAGTATCCGGACACCCCCAAAAAACCATACGTTTTTCATCTTAGGTGCATTGTGCTGCCACCTACTGCCAGGTACTCCATAGCAGCAACCTCAGTAGTCATTCGACATCGTGAGAGAGCAGAATGGGGTGCTCCACGGAACTCACAGATTTCGAACGTGGTCAGGTGATTGGGTGTCACTTGTGTCAGAAGCCTGTACGCGAGATTTCCATACTCCTAAATATCACTAGGTCCACTGTTTCTGATGTGATAGTGAAGTGGAAACATGAAGAGACATGTACAGCTCGAAAGCGTACAGGCCGACCTTGTCTGTTGACTGACAGAGACCGCCGACAGTTGAAGAGGGTCGTCAAGTGTAATAGGCAGGCATCTATCCAGACCATCACACAGGAATCCCAAACTGCATCAGGATCCACTCCAAGTACTATGACAGTTCGGCGGGAGGTGAGAAAACTTGGATTTCATGGTCGAGCGGCTGCCCATAAGCCACATATCATGCAGGCCAATGTCAAACGACGCCTCGCTTGGTGTAAAGAGTGCAAACATTGGACGACTAAACAGTGGAAAACGTGTGGTGTGACGAATCACGGTACATAATGTGGCAATCAGATGGTAGGGTGTGGATATGGCAAATGCCCGGTGAACGTCATCTGCCAGCGTGTGTAGTGCCAACAGTAAAATTCGGAGGCGGTGGTGTTATGGTGTGGTCGTGCTTTTCATGGAGGGGGCTTGCACCCCTCGTTGTTTCGCATGGCACTACCACAGCACGGGCCTACATTGATGTTTTAAGCACCTTCTTGCTTCCGACTGCTGAAGAGCACTTTGGGGATGACGATTGCATCTTTCAACACGATCGAGCACCTGTGCCCAGCCTGTGGCGGAGTGGTTACACGACGGTAACATTCCTGTAATGGACTGGCCTGCACAGAGCCCTGACATGAATCCTATAGAACATCTGTGGGATGTTTCGGAACGCCGGCTTCGTGACAGGCCTCACAGACCAACATCATTACCTCTCCTCGGTGCAGCGCTCCATGAAGAATGGACTGCCATTCCCCAAGCAACCTTCCAGCACCTGATTGAACATATGCCTGCAAGGGTGGAAGCTGTCATCAAGACTAAGGGTGGGCCAACACCATATTGAATTCCAGCATTACCGATGGAGGGCGCCACGAATTTGTACGTCATGTTCAGCCAGGTGTCCGGATACTTTTGATCACATAGTGTATATGATATGAGTAAAGAAGTGGAATCAGAAATAAGGCTTTTTGCAGATGATATTCTGTATAGAGTAATAAATAAGTTACAAGATTGTGAGCAACTGCAAAATGACCTCAATGTTGTGAGATGGACAGCAAGCAATGGTATGGTGATAAACGGGGTTAAAAAGTCAGGTTGTGAGTTTCACAAATAGGAAGAGTCCTCTCAGTTTTAATTACCACATTGATGAGGTAAAAGTTCCTTATGGGGTTCATTGTAAGTACCTAGGTGTTAATATAAGGAAAGATCTTCATTGGGGTAATCACACAAATGGGATTGTAAATAAAGGATACAGATCTCTGCACATGGTTATGAGGGTGTTTTATGGGTTGTAGTAAGGATGTAAAGGAGAGGGCATACAAGTCTCTGGTAAGACCCCAAATAGAGTATGGTCCCAGTGTATGGGACCCTCGCCAGGATTACTTGATTCAAGAACTGGAAAAAATCAAAAAAGACTTGGCAGAAAGAAGACAAGCTGGTATGTTACATTACATTAATTATCTCATTGTAACCGTATTGGATATCAGATTATAAAAACTGTAATTGAAAACAATAAGTTAAAGTACTTCTCCAATACTTATCAATCCTTATATTTAGGATACAATCATTACAACGGGTGTTATAAGTTGGGACATATTTCGCTTAACTGCCGTAAGCATCTTCAGCCACAATAAACTTAACCTAACTTTGGTCAGGGCCCCGAACCTAGTGATCTCAAGTATAGTGGTTCTCTAAAATCTAATGTTCACATTAGTGAAGATCAATATCCATAAAACAAGTGTGTAAGCTTATAACAATTTCAAATATTTAAGATAATGAAATAAAAACACTACATCTGTATTGACAGAGGTTAAAATACACCAAATTATATGAGCTGATAATAAAGTACCAAAAATCATATTAGATTTCACATTGCTAACGATAACTAAAATGTTTTTTACAATAATATTAAAATTGTTTTTAATTTTGTTGAGTGAAGTCTAAGGAAATTTAGAATAGTCACTAGTTAAATCTCACTCTATTGCATAGAAATGACAGCCAGGTACGAAAAATCACTTAATAGTTGGTTGACTAATGGAGTAGTTCACATCACAGAATTGAATCACGTCTGAAACTGCATAAGAATGTAGAGGCAAATGGTCCAGATTTCCTTTAATAAAAGGTTAAAGCCGAAAACAAGTGTCCTCAAGTTTCTACTGGGAGTTCAACAAAGTCTTAGATGGAGACTGAAATGCAATGAGCATGTATTGAAGCCCCTCATGTTGGTATACAGTCAGACCACCTCGAGCAGCTAAGGTGACTAGCTGCCTTGTATTCTTGTTACTCCTGTGGTATTTGAAGGGGCACAAATACGTCTGCCTGGTGTCGGCTGATTTACTGCCACATAAAAGAACTCGTATGGGACAAAATTTTGGCTTCCACATCGTCTCTGAAAACCATCAAGATGTAGTTACTGGGATGTAAAAATCAATAACATTATCTGTAGAGGAAGACTGTAGGACTGACTTAATTGGAGACGGCAAACCTTGGAACTACCTTCAGGGATACTCTAGTATTCGACGAGACTGCTGTAATGAATGATCTTCACAATAAGCTCCAACTTCTAACACTGTCACCACTGCTACAGGAAGACCAAAAGCTCACAGTATTGAATTCTTCAATCTGTTCCACCCTGATATATTTGCCACACCTCGTAACCGGCTTGTCTTGTTTTCATATTCTTCAGATACCGCATTTTACGTGATGTCTTCAGTCTGTCGTGCCTGCTTAGCATCATGTATGCTGTGCCGATGTGTAATTTATCCCTATTTACACAGATGGCAGCTCATGCCATGAGGATCCCCAAAGCATTTCTTTCTATCTTATCTGCATGTTGTGTAATTTTTGAGAGTTGGACGTGAGAAAGAATAAGATGGAGGCAGTGTTTTTGTGATGTGGCTTTCGTCTCTTACAGAAGGTATTATAAACGTTTTAAAACATTAACCTATACGACTCAAAGTTTGGAGTCGGAACTACGACTACTTCGAGGTAATATTTGTTCCTATCATTCTCGGTTTGAAATATTTGGGTGTTTGGTGGTGTTGAACGGGGCAAGTGTAAAAACTTTCTTGTTGTGCCTGTTGAAAGACACGACAAGGATACATTGCTTTCTGTAATCAAAGATTGGATTTTGACAGGAAGTGTCATAATAAGCGACTGCTGGAAGGCATACGATTGCCTGGACGACAAAGGTAACGTACATCTGCGTGTTAACCACTCAATTCAGTTCATAGACAGCCAGCGCAGCGGGCGTGTGAACAGAGGCAATAGGACGGTCATGCCTAATGATAGGCCACATGTTCACATGCAGAACACTGAAAACAGGTGGCACCACCTGAAGCATGGGAGTTTCTCCATTACAGGATTTGGAAGGAAGAAGGCGCACTTTGTTGGGTATCTCGCAGAGTTTCTGTTTAAATCATCCTTTTCCTCAGACACTTGTATGCCCAAGTTCTTTAAGGCCGCTGGTGAACTGTACCCTCCTCTCCATTAATGTATCTTTAATGCTGCCGGTGAACTATATGTTTCTATTTACCCTCTTCTTCATTAATGTATCTTTAAGCCTCTGGTGAACTGACAGATTGGCCTGGATGTGCAAAAATACGTCAAAGCTAATAAATGACCTTTATTTCTCGCCGTAAGCCTCGAGATTAAAGGAGGGTTTCAGGAAAAGTGAAGTTATCGCCCGCGCCATGACCCTTTTAAATTTCGCTGGCCGCTTCATAATTTTCTTCTTCTACAATGGTCGGTAACAAAATCTCAGCCTCATCCTAGGTGTCAATGACGTCAACCTCTTCCATACGTGAACCAATCACCGTTATAAGCAATGGACTATAGCGCCTAAACCAGTACTTTTGGTTATAAAAGTAAATGTACTTCTAGGGGCAGGCGGGTTGGTCCCTGCCAAGCGTGTTGAACACATCTCTCTTCCATAATCATTTTTAGGTGAGAATAGCAGCATTTAAAGTAACATGTCATATAATAATAATCGCGGCCCGATTGTAAATTTCAACCGAATACAAGTTCCGAGGAGGTTATTTAAAAATTTAAATGACTGATCATTATTGCTTGAAGTAATTAATGATGTTATTACTATAAAGATACCATCGTAAATCCTCCATTACTTTAATGTCTTTAACTCGATCTAAGGTTGAGAATAGAACTGCTTACACAGGGGAGTGCTATTTCGGTTTAGGTTAAAATACTATTTACATCTATTTGATGTCTTTTATTCACTTCGAATGTATTAGTGATTTTGGCATGAATGTTAATGTAAGAATCTTCTTAAAGAATTGAAATGAGATACCCAAAAATGTTCTAGTTTTCCAAGGGTTACAGGACAGAAACACAGTTATATGCTACATTCATTTTGTAGGATCATGTGTGTATGTTCTCTGAAAAGTAAACTTAATACCATACTAAGACATTGCATAGTGTACATAAATCCTGGGAGGAATAAAATTTCCTGCATAATCTATTCATGCTGCCCCATAACCTGCTATCCTCTTATCACCGGAGATAGACATTGACATATTGTTAAGAAAACTAGACCGAGGAGGCTGTGATAGAATGTGGATGGTATATGCGAATGGTATTATAAGTCTTATAGCGATTCAGTAAAAGCAATGTTAATGTCCATGAAGGAGTGCAACAAGATTTACTTAGTGGTTCAACAATTGCATGTTAGTAATATCACGATTATATGTATTATTATGAAATCACATAGGTACAATTACACCTGTCGGTAGTCACTAGTAATATTATTCGACCAACCAAGTAATACTGAGGCAAAGATAATAATAATTCTATTTGCTTTACGTCCCACTAACTGCTTTTACAGTTTTCGGAGACACCAAGGTGCCGGAATTTAGTCCCGCAGGAGTTATTGTACGTGCCAGTAAATCTACCGACACAAGGCTGTCGTATTTCAGCACCTTCAAATACCACCGGACTGAGCCAGGATCGAACCTGCGAAGTTGGGGTCAGAAGGCCAGCGCCTCAACCGTCTGAGCCACTCAACCTGGCATTGAGGCAAAGAGAGGACACACTATGATACTGTCACTGAGACCATGAGATATCGACCCCAAAGCCCCGTCAACTTAGAAAGAATATTTATTATGATCTACTGAGAGAATAAAACCAAGTCAATTTTAGTAATAAAATACGCAGACATTAAGTATCCTTGCTGTTCAATAGGTGACTACCCATGAAACTGTATAAACACCACGACTGCAAGGCACTTCATCAGAAAGTATGCACCAAACTAGTATTTAGACATCGAACCATACACCCTAGTACTCAATTAGCAGAGTAACCCAAAACAGTGCTGGGATTCCAGAGTATTATCCGTGGTAGGTACAGTTAAAGAGAGGAAATATGAGCGGAAAATTAGAATAGGCACACTTTTCATAACAACAAAACGAGCAGCAGAATATATTTTCATAGTTAGAAGTTAACAATGGACAAAATAGAACATTCTTATAACAAGAAGAAACATGCTTTAACGGGTCTTTGTTTAACTTCCACAATTAACGTCTCCACAAAGACACACACGAGATGCTGTCAGTTGGTACAATTAATTTTATTCCCATATATTCACAAATTAACATACACAACCTTAATCACAGTATCAAAACACTTCACTTTGAGAATATCAACAAACTGCCATTATTAAAAACAACTGAATAACAAAGCACATAGAGATTACAACTTTGAAACACAGTTGAAAACAGATGACTGCGTATTTCAATATGGAGACTGCAAAGATTGCATGTCAGCCCGAGATATATACTTGACACCCCATAACTCATCAACCAATAACTTCTAACCGACAACTTACTTTTACCGTCAAGATTGTCCCCTTATATATATGCCTGACCTTATAAAAACGTATCTTTCTGAAAAGTTGAGAGTGCATAATACACAGATTATAATGTACAGAATATTCCCCATAGTTCTCGTCACCTATTACCATTCTGGAAGTTACAGTGTGTTTCACAATTATGGATTACAAATGATATACAGGTAAGAATACATTATAATATTAACTTACAGGTATATACATTAACGGAACTGACAAATGTCTATGTACATGACATAACCTCATACACAATACGATCATTCAACTATGTAAATAATAACAATACTAATACTAAATGGATGTACTTTTCATAGCTATACATACAAATAATAATAATAATAATAATAATAATAATAATAATAATAATAATAATATTTCGAACTTGATATCTGCATTAGTTACCCATGATGAAAGAATATTGTTTTCAAGTTATAACTGTTTATCTCATTTGCGTCAATATCCCCCCTATAACTTGAAACAATTTCCACACTTTGTCACATTCTCTTGGTCCTCACCATTTAACTGCACACAGACTACCTTGGTCACAGAGCCTTCCTGGTGGCACTGTCGAAGTCCACAGTTCGCAACCCGGCGGTTCCATCGGGGACCACCACCTTCCCATGGTGGGTCTCCTGGGTCCAGTCGATAGTGTCTTCGTTCCTGATTATTGTGATCCACAGGTCCTTGCGAGTCATTCGAAGCTCCGCTAGCTTTCTCCTCGTTCGTAACTTGGTGTTATGTCAGGTGGCACCCTCGCTTGGTGGTTGTCGCTTCGGACCTCATTGGTCCTTCATCTCGTAGAGGGGGTCCCACTGGCTGTGTCATTGCCATCGCTGCCTCCATTTCCTGGCACATTGTCTGAGCCTCCCCATAGTTCTGCTCCACGTTGAACATCCTCCCTGGACAGTTCACAGTGCCATGGAGCTTACTGTGGCTGTGGAGCACCTTGCTCTTGGTTTCATGCCGGTACGGCCCATTCACCGTCGCGTCGTCTGGTTGTTCGGCCTCGGCGTCGAACACCTGCGGCGCTCCATCAGCGCACTGCGCCCCTCCTGCAGCTGGACTCGGCAGTCGGCTCCCGGCTGGTGGACACTGCCGCACCTGCTGAATTCTCCCACAGCTTCCTCGCAGGTCGAACATGACTGTGGACTGCGTCGTACTTCCCTCTCCTGCCCACAAAGTCCACCGATTGGTTATTCAGCTCCATCTTCTCACGTCAATCCGGTCTTGAATTGAGCCCCAATGTCCTCCTTGAGTTTTCCCAACTTGGCCCCGATGTTTTCCACGAGTTTTTCAAGCTTGGCCACAATGTTTTTAGCCTGGGCCTGAATGAAGTTAACTGTTTAAGCATCACCACGGTCCTCTGGTCGTTCTTCATTTTCGAGTCCAATAGATCCAATAGACCTGTCACACGGTCACCAGTTAAAGTCTCCACAAAGACACAACACACAAGATGCTGTCAGTTGGTACAATTAATTTTATGCACATATATTCACAAATTAACACACACATAACCTTAATCACAGTATCAAAACAATTCACATTGAGAACATCAACAAAGCCAATATTATTAAAAACAACTGAATAACACAGCACAGAGGTTATAACTTTGAAACACAGTTGAAAACAGATGACTGCGCATTTCAATATGGAGACTGCAAACATTGTATGTCAGCCCGGGATATATACATGCTACACCATAACTCGTCAACCAATAACTTACAAACAACAACTAACTTTAACCGTCAAAATCATCCCCTTATATATGTGCCTGGCCAGGCGTCTAGAAAGTTACCTTACAAAAATATATCTTTCAATGAATATTCAAGATAAACTTAAATATTATAATTAAGCAGTCCGCCTATTCAATACAATATATATGAATATTCAAGATAAACTTAAATATTATAATTAAGCGGTCTGCCTTTTCAATACAATATATTGATACACTGAATTCAATATATTGTATTGAATAGGCGGACCGCTTAATTATAATATTTAAGTTTATCTTGAATATTCATTGATTGATTATAGTCAATACAGGATTAGTATTACTTGAAATGAAGCTCTTAAAGCTTATCACTTGTAAAATATATCTTCTCGAAAACTCCAGAATACACAGGTTATAATGTATAGAATATTCTCCATCAATCTCATCACCTATTACCATTCTGGAAGTTACAGCGTGTTTCACAATTATGGATTACAAATTATATACAGGTAAGAATAAATAAATTTATTTATTTACAGCATAGCTGCCAACTTTTAGAAATAAAAAATAGGAAGATTTATCAATTCTAGGTTTTCATCACATACAGTATATTGCGCCATGGTCTAAGTGAAAAAAGGACAGGATCAAAGGCATACATATCTAGTTACAATGTGAATTGACAATAAATTTAAAATCTTAAACTAAAAAACATAAAATGGTTACACAAGAAAATGTACCTAATCCCTCTCATTTATGACACATACACACGAATAATACAGTCGAACCTCGATATCTCAAACCTCCATTACTCGAATTTTCAGTATCTCAAACTAAAATTTTCCGGCCGTTTGTCCTATTCTTCACATGTACTAATTTATGTATTCTCGAAATTCGGTCACACGAATTTCTCGATTTCACGGAGCAAACATTTCCTCCCTTGAAGCAAAAAATACTCTAACTCGAATTTTGTGCAACATTAACTGTGCAATACTGCATTTGTGGTTTGTGAGGAACAGTTAAGAAGCAAAGAAAGGGTTACAGTGAACCTGGAAACTAATATGACGGGAACCGAAAAGCTCGAACTTCTAGTGATCGGCATATTGGCAACGCCTTGCTGTTTCTAGCGTGTCAATTAATTACAGGTCACGTACGAAAGCAACCCCCGAAGTTGCGGATGACAAGCTCCCTTTACGAAACTCGGCTGCGTGGTACTGACGAGAAGTTTCAACGTGAAGGGAGGAAAGGTTAACCACAACAAACAGAAGAGGTTAACGGATCTTTTTTCCAAAGGTGTTAACGGAGGTATGCTTGTTATTTCAGTACTGTATGTACTGTATCCTGTCTTCTAAAAAGTTACTATAATAAGTTTTATAATTAAAGTGATGCCGTAAAATAGAGTTTCTTTGTATATTTTTAAGTACCATTAAACGTAATGTATTCAGTAAAAGCCCGTAGATACATGATTCAATTACGTGCTATACATGCTCGAAAACGGTATTATTTCGATAACTCAAAATAAAATTTATCTCCCGAGGTGATTTTCATAACAGTTTCCTTTATTAGACTGTAAAATAAAAAAATATTTAATTTTATAGGTATCTCTGAACACTTAGAGATAACGTGAAGAGAAAATACCAGAAAATTTCACCGACACAACTCCCTGAAATACATTCAACTCATAAAAATTATCAGGAAAGAATAAAAAATTGCACTGAAATACGCGAAACTACCCCATACAAAACAGATCGGTATTTCTCATGCATTATTAACATAAGACTTTGACACGGAGAAAAGCACATAACCGCTAGAAAAAACGCATGGTCTACAACTCCAACGAAATTTCGCACAGAAACGATGTTAATAGTGCGTAAACCACACAATATATATAGACTTTATTGCAGCCAAAGGCCATATACAGAGTAAGAGGAAAGATAAAGAAAGAAAACAGCAAAGAAGAGGAAAATATATATTTATACAGAATTTGTTAAGGCTATATCACATAAGGACTGTCTAGCACATCTGACTCGTTTTTTCTTTACTGTACTCACTAAGTGACTTGGATCTTTTTTCACATTTATCAAAGTGGTATCTTCCACAACTTTTCAGACACAGGACGCGTATGCATTTCTCATTTGGTTGATGGAAGGAGGTATATTTGCAGAATTTATGGTGAAAACCGTGTACTGCTAGGCATGTTACGCATTTTGCAGTTCTTGATTTGGTCTTGTCCAACTTCTGTCCAACATGGCATCCGTCGTGTAAAAATCTTCGGAAATTTCGTTCCTTTTCTCTTCTCTCCTCCTCAGGTGTTCTGTCACTTGCAGGGTAGAAAGCAGAAGCATAGTGAACCTAACATCTTCAATAAAGGTCTCTTTCGCCAGTTCATAGACCAGTCGATTAAGTGTTACCTTTGAGACACCCAAGCGCTACTATTAAAAATCTGGCCTTTACCGTCTCCAGTGCTGCGAGTTCAGATCCTCTTTAGGTGGTCCCAAATCAGTTCTATTCAGTACGTAGCTGTTGGCATTATTAGTAAAGGAGAGGGCATATAAGTCTCTGGTAAGACCCCAACTAGAGTATGGTTCCAATGTATGGGACCCTCACCAGGATTACCTGATTCAAGAACTGGAAAAAATCCAAAGAAAAGCAGCTCGATTTGTTCTGGGTGATTTCCGACAAAAGAGTAGCGTAACAAAAATGTTGCAATGTTTGGGATGGGAAGAATTGAGAGAAAGAAGAAGAGCCGCTCGACTAAGTGGTATGTAATACCAATATAATGGTCCGTTATTGGACATTATAAATTTTCCAGCTAACTCATTCTCGGTTGCCTGCGTTTCGCCCTCGTGTGCTAAGTTAGGCTCGTCAGTTGTTGGAAATGAGACATAGCTCTCATAGTGCACTGGCACTGCTGGTGGCTTCAAATAGCCTATGCAGTGGCCTCCACGGTATGCACTAGCCTTGCGTCTTGGGTGGTGTGCTAAGTCCCAACTGACGAGCCTAACTTAGCACACGAGGGCGAAACGCAGGCAACCAAGAATGAGTTAGCTGGAAAATTTATAATGTCCAATAACGGACCATTATATTGGTATTATAAATTTCCTCATTCAGGACAAATATTTTAGGTTCCCTATGGGAATCAACATCTACATTATAAGTGGTATGTTCCGAGCTGTCAGCGGAGAGATGGCGTGGAATGACATTAGTAGACGAATAAGTTTGAATGGTGTTTATAAAAGTAGGAAAGATCACAATATGAAGATAAAGTTGGAATTCAAGAGGACAAACTGGGGCAAATATTCATTTATAGGAAGGGGAGTTAGGGATTGGAATAACTTACCAAGGGAGATGTTCAATAAATTTCCAATTTCTTTGAAATAATATAGGAAAAGGCTAGGAAAGCAACAGGTAGGGAATCTGCCACCTGGGCGACTGCCCTAAATGCAGATCGGTATTGATTGATTGAACAATTCCATAGCAGTTGCTAATAAAAGCCTGGTGAGTACCTTTATTTCGTATATTGCTTTATCCGCTGCTGCAATCCTTTCCCTTACATGAATCCTGAACGATATTCTCGTAGTTTGCAGTGTGATACCCAGATATCTGAAACTGTTCACCATCTGTATGTCCTCCCCTTCAAAGGTTATCTCGTCTCCTGGGCCCTCCTTCGGCCTTTGCTGAACATCATCATTACTGTCTTGTTCTTATTTATCTTAAGGTCATTTTCTGTAGCCATATTTGTAATCTATCCATTGTTTTTTGTAGATCAACTCTTTTCCTTGAACCAATGGCCATATAATTCGCATATACTAGTAGTGATACATTTAGTCCTTGGGAAATCTTGCTTATGTCTTGATGTTGCAATGTTGAATAGCGTCGGACTCATTGGATCGCCTTTTAACACGCCGACCGTTTGTGATGTGTCTTGAGACACCTAAACCATCCTTGATCATTATTTTGTTTTCCTTTAGTATCCTCCTGATGACTTGTCATTTAATTCTACTCTCCAATCATGTCATAACTTTTGCAGCAATTTCCCTCTGTTTACTAGTGATGGGACATTCAATTCATTTTACTGAATCGATTCATTTGATTCCGTTCACGTTACTGAATCGATACAGTGATCCGATTCACGGCACATTAGTCACCGCTCCTACTGCATCTGTGTAGTATGTGCTGGTAAGACAGCAGCAACAGCATTCAGTGCTCGCAGCTGCCATCTGGTCTTCATACCATAAACTCCTTTCTTAGAAAAAAATGCTAGTCACTCTAATACATCAAAGGTTTCCGGCGACACAGGGTGGAAAAGGTTAGGATTAGGAAGGTAGCAGCCATGGCCTGAATTAAGGTACAGTCCCAGCATTTCCTGGTGTGAAAATGGGGAAACTACGGAAAACCATCTTAACGGCTGCCGACAGTGGGATTCGAACCTACTATCCCCCGAAAGCAAGCGCATAGCTACGCGATACTAACCGCACAACAACTCGCTCAGTCATTTTTGAAAATATGTACTTTTCTATCAGCTGAGGATTTTTTTAAATCGTCATATTTTGTATAGGCTACCCGAGATGTACAGTAGCCCATTGGTTTTCTGATTCAGCATACTGTTGGTTAAGTTATTGCGTCTGTCCACATATGATTGAAGTCTTGTGCAACGATGAGCTGAGAGAAACCGAGCTCGATAGCTGCAATCGCTTAAATGCGGTCAGTATCCAGTAATCGGGAGATAGTGGGTTCGAATCCCACTGTCGGCAGCCCTGAAGATGGTTTTCCGTGGTTTCGCATTTTCACACCAGGCAAATGCTGGGGCTGTACTTTAATAAGGCCACGGCCGTTTCCTTCCCATTCCTAGGCTTTTCCTATCTCATCGTCGCCATAAGACTGTGTGCGATGTAAAGAAAATAGCAAAAAAAAAAACCTGAGAATACCGAGCCGTTCTTCCCAATATAAAACAGGTACTTTTGAGTGGTCGTGAGCATGACTCATAGTCATAGGGCAATCTAGTCTAAGTTATAATACTAAGATTCATTAAACTAATAAATAGTATAAACTAATAGCCTACCTACTTGCTAGCTACTTCAGAATTATGTTTTGACTACCTTTTTAACACTGCAAATAAATCCATCTATTATTTATTTAAAGAAGAGGACAGTGAATGCAAATGGGTATTATTTTCAAATGAGCCGAGCTCGAGAGTCCATTATAGCCTACGATTCTTTCAGTGAATCATGGCTCGCTACAGCGGAAGCTCGGCTCTCCACGTGTCCAGTGAGCCGATAAGGAGCCGTGTGTATCTTGTCTCACTGAGCCGTGCTCGTTCAAGATTCTTTCGGTGTTCCATGGCTCCCTGAATGTCTCGCTGCAGCGGAAGCTCGGCTCTCTGCGTGTCCAGTGAGCCGATAAGGAGCCGCGTGTATCTTGTGTCTCACTGAGCCGTGCTCATTCACAATTCTTTCGGTGTGCCATGGCTCCCTGAATGTCTCGCTGCAGTGGAAGCTTGGCTCTCCGCGTGTCCAGTGAGCCGATAAGGAGCTGTGTGTATCTTGTGTGTCACTGAGCCGCGTTCGTTCACGATTCTTTCGATGTGCCATGATTCACTGTCCCGCTGCAGCAGAAGCTCGGCTCCCCGTCAACGTCCAGTGAGTGCGCCACTCAGGACTGTCCGCTGGGAGTAAGCTGAATCGTGTGCCGTGAGCTCGCCGTTCCTGTGAATCGATTCACTCGGACACTTGAATGAATCGATACACTGCTTCGAATCATGCATTCAGTAGCCAACACTACTGTTTACCGAGTCAAAGGCCCTTTCATAGTCAACGAATACAGCCATGTATTTCCCCTTGTCATTTCTGAGGGCTTCGTTGATATTTTCTAGGAAGTTTCTCACCGCATGCAGGGTTCCTTCCCTAAATCCGAATTGTTCTTCCGGGATGTGTTGCTCTGTTTCATTTCTTATTCTTTTTTTTTTTATTTATTCGTTGTGCCCAACTGTGGAGCGCGTTTGAACTTATTTTGTACAATGTTTATTCTTCTTTTCTTCCCAATATCACTTCATTTTTTCACTGTGTACCTTTCTGCATGTTTCTGTCCAGCCTGTATTTTTTCTTGTTGGTTTCTCTGCAAATTTATGTTTGTTTACTAAGCTTCTAAATTTCATTCTATCTTGAATGGTTTCTCCCTCAATACCCATTTCTTGTAGATCTTCATGAATTTCTGCTAACCAAATGTTGCGGATTTTCAGGGTTGGAATTTTCTTTGTCAGAATATTGTTATCAATTCTGTGTAGGTGTCCGTAGAATTTTAGTCATCTCTTTCTGATGGTATCTGTGATTTTTTCTGTGAATTGAAAAATTTCGTGTGGTTTCTTTTTAATCCAAATTCCATTTTCGAACTTTGGTCCTAGGATTTTTCTGAGAATTTTCCTCTCTTGTTTCTCAATGCTTTTCATTGTGACCTGCCGCCAATGATCAGTGTTTCAGATGCATAAAGTGCCTCTGGTTTGATGACTGTATTGTAGTGTCGTAATTTTGCTTTTTTTGATATACCGTCAAACGGGGTGATTTCGGACGGTTTTGAGGTTATTTTCGTCTTAAATCACGAAGGGGATCTTAAATTGTATTATCATCCTAATAATGGGTAATATATCCAATTAATGCAACACCCAACAAATGAAAAATATACACCAACACAGGTTTTCCTGATAAAACAAAAAGTAGTGTCCGAATTCACCCCGTACTTCAGGGCGATTTCGGACACACATGCATTTTAAACCACTGTCTGAAGTTTCAAAGCGTATTAGGTGATTTCGGACATAAATAGTCCTTTATTTCTATTCTTCGTTCTTTTTGCTTTAGTTTTGTCATATTTAAAGTGTTCGGAGGGTGTCCAAAATATGACTAACGGGTTAAAATCATTGTAATGATAAATGTAATATGTTACTAATCGATCTTTTTTTCTGGCAAAGTAAATATAAAGTTTTCCAGTCTAAACTGAAATATTAATAGTTTAAAACTGTACAGAGATCCTACTGAGAAATCTTAATAATTTTTCTTACAAAAGATACAAATATCAGAGCAAAAAAATCGATACAATGAACATTTAGTTGCCACGGCCTATAATCTAAAATAAGTTTTCTTTGAAAATAAACATTCCTCTCTTCTCAACTTGGACTGGAAGTATTTTGGAAATTTGTTCTTTAGCTATTGTATCCTCAGCAGAGATTTTAGGGATGACAAACACTTTTCTGCTCTTTTTATATGGGCGCAAGATTTGACATCCACATCCCTTGAACGAATATTTCAGGCCAGGCCAAAATACTACCTGTATGTTCTTTGCTCCTCAACTTGTATTTATGATCTGCAACAAGGAAAGCCTCTTCTCGCACCACCAGAACGTCATTACATTCATTGTGTGCTTCATCACATTCATTTTCACTGCTGCTGCCAGCGCCATCAATTGTTTCTGCACTGCTTTCATCTCGGCGGAAGTCACGGCCAAAAATTGGCTTCCCAGGTAGAACATTTCATTTACGGCGGCGGCGGGAAGTGACAGGTTGTGTTGGGTATTTGGTTGGAGCATGGCAGGAGGGTGACGAGCTTCCATGAGCATTTCCTTCTTCCTCATGTAGCAAACGTTGTCTTCCCATTTTTAGGATGTACATTCCGCACTTTATTTTGTAGGGTGGACCAAGGCATAGGCCTACCATAGAAATCAATAATGCTTTCCTATAAGACAACTTGCCACGTTTAATATCACGTATGGCTTTTTCTAATAATTTTGGTTTATGATTACCCCTCAAAGCAGCTTCTTTCTGCCTCTGATAATTTCTAGGCATTGTCCGAAATCACCCAGACTGCTTTTAATTTTCAGTAAAATGTGCGTAAAACACTATTTTTCACTAAAGTACACCAAAATTCCACAGCGATCTTTTATAAACACTTCAGTCATTTGAACTCACTAAAAACCATAGTTATAATGCATTCCTTCCGACCGTGACAATCGAAAGTATCCACTTAATGATAATGCATGAACTTTCAACATTGCCAGTTCACATGGGAAATTTTCCAAAGTATGATGTCGATTCGTAATAAAAAGCACAGGACGCGGGAAACATAACCTCAAGGTCAAACTAAAACGTGCGCAGAAGTGCAAAGCACCGGCTGCTCGTTGCTATGCGACAAAATACGACAAATCCACCATACTGTCCAAAACCGCCCCGTTTGACGGTACATCTTTTGTTGTATCTGTTCCATGTGATTTTGTAAGCCCTTTGCAGTTTAGCAGTTCTTTCTTTGTTAGCTTCCTGATTTAACCCTGCTGGCTGAATAATTTCGCCTAGATACTTGAATTTGTCTACTTGGGAAATTATTCCACAATTGGTGATTAATGGTTGATTGTCGAATCATGATTTAGTTCCTTCCATAAACTGCGTATTTTCAAATGAAATTTGAAGTCCGGTTTTTGCGGATATTTCATTCAATTTTTCTACGGATTGGATTGTTTCTTGTCTGTTGTTCGAAAGGATCGCAAGGTCATCTGCGAAAGCTAAGCAGTTAAGGTGAATTTTGTCTTTAAGAAGTCTGCCAATGTTTATACCTTTAGTTTCTTTTCTCCATTCACGAATCACTTTTTCCAAAACTAAATTGAATAGTAGTGGGGATAGTCCATCTCCCTGTCGGACACCAGTTCTGATTTCGAACGGTTCAGAAATTTCTCCCAAGAACTTAACTTTTGATGTTGTGTTGGTCAGGGTTTGTTTAATCAATTCCCTCGTTTTCCTGTCGACTTGAAATTCCTCTAGCATGTTGAACAGGGTGTGCCGATCTATGGAATCATACGCTTTTTTGAAGTCAACAAAGGTGATTACTGTTTGTTTGCTTTTGCGAATCTGTAGTATGGTTTTTAGGTTTAGGATTTGTTCCGTGCAGGATCTCCCTTTTCGGAATCCAGCCCGATAATCTCCGATCAGGTGGTCTGTTTGTTTCTCTAATCTATTAAGTAGAGCTTTAGAGAAGATTTTATATACGAGTGACAGGAGAGAAATTCCTTTGTAGTTATTAATATCTGATTTGTCTCCTTTCTTGTGAAGTGGGTGAATCAATGCACATTTCCAATCCTCCGGAATTTCTTCAGAAAACCAGATGCCCTGTAAGATTTTTTGAACACTCTGGGCCAGTTTGTCACCACCAATTTTCAACATTTCAGCAATTATTCCATCTTCTCCTGGTGCTTTGTTGTCTTTTAAATCTCTGATTATTTGTTTGACTTCTTGTAATGTGGGGGGTTCTGAATCTGGATTAGGTGTAGGTTTTTCATAGGTGAATTGTTCTTTCGGAGATTCACAGTTTAAAAGGTCCATGAAATGGTTTGCTAGGAGTTCACAATTTCCCTTATTACTTGTTTCCAAAGTCCCATCTGTACGTTTGAAACAGAGACTAGGTGCCTGGTAATTGGATCATTCTTCTCTGAATGTTCTGTAGAAGTTCCGTGTATTGTTTTTCTTGAAATCTTCTTCTATTTCTGCCAGTCTGTTTTGATCATATTATCGTTTTTCAGATCTGATGATTTTTGAGGTTTGTTTCTGTGTTTTGAAGAATTCATCACGATTTTGATCAGTTTTATGGGAACTCCAGTTTAGCCAGGACCTAATTCTGACTTCTATGGCCTTGTCACAGGTGTCATTCCACCACCTGTGTTTGCGTTTCTTTGGGGGGTTGCTGATGTTTTCTGAAGCTTTCAAGAGTGTCCTTGAGTTCTAGCCAGTTTGAAGGAGCATCGTTGGAGATATTCGCAAGGAAATTGTCTAAGTTCTGTCTCAGAAATTCAGGGTTGATTCTTGGGTTTCTGATTGTTTTGGTTTTCTTCCTGTTGGGTTGAAACTTTACCTTAACAAGAGATAGGTGGTGGTCGGAGTCAGTAATTACCTTTTTGACTTTAACGTTCATAATTTCTTTTTGGTTTTTCTTGGAAATAGCCACATGGTCTAGTTGAAATTCTCCTAAATGCATGTTCGGGGATCTCCATGTCATTTTCTTTTGCGGAAGTGCCAGGAAATGGGTTGACATCAATTTTAGATCAAAATTCTCGCAGATGTCAATTAAACGTTCTCCAGTTTTATTGGTTCTTTTGTGAGCAGGGTAAAGTCCTACAGTGGTCCTAAATTTCTTCCCTTTGCCAATTTGTGCATTGAAGTCCCCCACCAGAATTTTGACATGTTTTGGAATTTTAGCTGTAGTTTCTTCTAGTAATTCCCAGAAGTCATCTTACCTTCTGTGGGTCTTTTTGATTGTAATTGTTTGTAGGTGCATGTGCATTGATTAGTGTATAAGCTTTGTTTCCTGATTTGATTGTCATTAGCGAAATTCTTTCAGAAGGTGATGTAAAGTATAATACCGAATTTGTGATATTTTTTCTCACTGCAAAACCAGTGCCAAATTGTAATATTTTGTTAGGGAGGAGGGTAGCTGGTTTACCTTTATAAATTCTATAATTTCCTGATTCAAAATGATTTTCGTCACTGTACCTAGTTTCTTGGAGTGCCAGAATTTAGATCTTGAGTTGGTCTAATGTGTCTGTTAAGTGCTTCAACTTTCCAATTTTGCAAAGCGTGTTGATGTTTAAAGTGCCAATAAAATGTTTTTCCTTTGGGCGAAGAGATTTGGGAAGCTCCGATACATTCCCGCATGATGTTCTCGGTCCCCCAGAACCCGATGACCGAGAAAACCTAGTATGAATACTAGGGCCTGGGGTAGTAGTATCATTAACTGACGTTGCCATCATGCTAGTAAGTTGAAGATAATGGGGAGATTGATCTTTGTCAATCTCATAGTTACAACTAAGGCATTGAGCCTCAGAGGTTGCCTCAAGATGTTTTCTGGCTGTGCCTCTTTTTGGTCCGCGAGAGGTATTTTATCTCCCTCAAGGCCTCCGGACAAGTCCGGCGAGCCCCCGATCCGCCACCTGGGACGCGCCCGATAGGGGAACAGGCAAAAAAACCCAGTCTTTTGTTTATTATTATGGAAAAGATTTTATATATGTTGCTTTCTATTGCTATACCACTGTATGTGTTTGGCTCGTCTAGTTCTCCTTTCCCTTTATACAACATCTTGATTGACGAGAGTTTCCAACTTTCTGGTATATATCCAATTGCGAGGCATTTGTCGAATATACCCAAATTCCCTTCAGGATGTCTGCCGAGTCCTTCAGGTTCTCGTTGAAGATAACATCTGGGCCGACTGCCTTTCTCTTCTTGCAACGATCGATTGCATCTTGCACTTCTCCCTCAGTGATCGGTGTGATGGGAATGATGGGGGAGAGTTCAGCTGTCTGAGCCATTCCCTAAGTGTCCTCTGACGGAGGTCTGTTGTATAGATTTGCGAGATGTCATTCCCATACCTCCATTGGCATAGAAGCTGCTGTATCTCTTGTTTTGCTCTTCAAGACAAGGAACAGGTTATTTCTTGCTTCCTCCCCCTGAATCCTCGCTTGCTCTTCGATGAAAATTGCTATCTTCTCTGTTAGCACTTTTTTGTACTCTTTCCTCTTTAATGATTATGATAAAAGGGTTTCCTTTGTGCAAAAGTTGTTTCGCCATTCTTAGTAGTCCGAGAGCTGCTTTGCTGAGCTGGTAGCATTCTATG
Source organism: Anabrus simplex (assembly GCF_040414725.1). Classification (NCBI taxonomy): domain Eukaryota; kingdom Metazoa; phylum Arthropoda; class Insecta; order Orthoptera; family Tettigoniidae; genus Anabrus; species Anabrus simplex. The sequence continues at coordinate 303,985,901 of NC_090268.1, forward strand.
TCGAACCACGGTTTGGCTTTTCTTATCGTAATCTATAATCTTCATTTCCGTATTGACGAATTACACAATTAGAAATACGAAAGGATTTCCACCTATCAATACTTATTTATTGCATTTATCATGCTACAGGACCGGTTTCGACCCCTTTGCATAGGGTCATCTTCAGCTGAACCATACATTTATATCTATGTCATGAGGTATAATTAAGATACATTGTCTAGGGAATGCCATATGATAAACATTGCAATACAAGTGTTCCCAGTGTTCTGTGTACATGTACGCGCAACAGTTTAGACTATATCTATGTCTTTATACATTTTGCTTCATTGTGTATTTCATCCAATCTTTTTCAGACTGAAACAGGACTGTCAAATCCAAGAATGCTCTTAGAGAGCCAAGTTTTCCACACCATTATAAGTGTCCTTATTGTGTTTTGTAATTATTTTCAATCCAGTACATGTAATTCTAGTGTTCTGAGTTCCATGAACACAAGACTGTTAGAGCCAGAACTGGGAACTTTCTAAGCTCCAAGTTCTCCTTGCCAAGTGTATGTTGCATTTCAAGGTTATATCTATCAACTCAGTGATGTATTTCCATGCAACCACCTATAGGTGCATGGATTTTTCGTTATGATGATTGTTATCAGATTTCATTTAATTTAATTTTTACCAAGAACTGATGACTGCATGGGAGTCGAAACCGGTCTTCTTATAATTTAATAAATTGTTGCAATGTGTTAAATGGTGAAACACCCCTCAAACTCTACATTATTGAAAATCGGTATATAATAAAAGACAGAACAACTTTCAGAAGACTGATACAAAATTTCAATGGTTTCCAGGAGGAAAAGAGGAAAGGTAATAACATCTGGACACAAGGGAAGAGAAAACAGCAGAGTGAAAGGATGAAGAACTATTAGAAGTCAAGAAAAGAAGGATTAAGATGAATGCACAGGCTTCATTTCCGTGGTCCTTAGATGGCCAAAATCGAAGAAAGAAGAAGAAAACCAGTATGTGAAGTCAGGGAATAAGGAGCTACAGTCTACGCTATAAACAATTTTGTAAGACGTCCTAATATCACAGAGTCAAAAGAAATCTAAATGTGAAGGCCTACAATACAGAAAGCTCGTAACATTGATCAACAATAACGTTACATTGACCATTGTTTGTTGTGATGTGCTTTGTCTCTGTCGCCACTCATCTCCGATAGATACGATTTCTGTATACAGAGTTTTTTTTCCCACTTAATTTGCTGTACGTTGCACTGACACAGATAGGTCTTATGGCGACGATGAGCTAGGAAAAGGCTAGGAGTGCGAAGGAAGCGGCTCTGGCCTTAATTACAGTACAGCCCCAGCATTTGCTTGCTGTGAAAATGGGAGACCATGGAAAACTATCTTCAGGGATGTTGACGGTGGGGTTCGAACCCACTACCTCCCAGATGCAAGCTCACAATTGTGCGCCCCTAATCGCACAGTTGACCGAGTATAACAGCCGTCTGAATATTAACAGGAAGTAGCTGAGGAGTTAGATAATTTTCTTGTTTAGCATGCCATTCCTTTGTTCACACATTTTTTGAGACTACTAGTACGTTACAAACTGGTTCATCATAGCATGTGAACTATTCAATCCCTACTCTGAGACAATGATTGGAATGAGCAGTGTGCATATTTAACGGAATAATGGCAGGGGAGTGTTCACGGCTGTCTGCGGCCTGGTCATTCCAGCACTGGAATTCTGGGCCGTTACATCGGCACCGTAGTATTGTTCGTTAAAAGTGAGAAAATGGGCAGTTTCTCATTTGATCGAGTATTTTATATGATCACATTGCTTCTAATCACTACATTCCTACCGACGTTTTTGTAACGGCCTAAGTTGACATCAGTTAGGAAAACCACAAAGGCAGTCCTTCTGAGAATCCTGTAGTGAAGCATGGGTACATCAGCTAGAGTAAGACCGGGCCCCTCTCGCTTCCGTCCGGGGTCCAGCAGAGGACTACGGAAATTACTTGACGATTCATCTGGAGTCTTCCATCTCGCGAGGTTCCTGGCTACATCTAGCATCCGGACTGTTCTGGAAGGATCAGCGCAGGTATATAAGAGAGGAGTGACTGGCCTTGGGAGTTGGTGTAGTTCAGTCATGGGCTCAGACAGCGAGTGACTGCCAATATTGTGAAGTGTGTGGAATGCCGCATTTGTTGGACTAGCATGCTACAGTGCAGACTGACTGCAAAGGAGAGAATGTGTGGCCGTGTGACATAACTATTTACCTTGTGTGTGAATGTAAAACTGTGTAATGCGAGAACAACTGAGAAACTAAGAGAAAGAGAGCACGCGAGCACGCAAACTGTGTGTGTGTGAGCGAAAGTTATGTGTAGTTTAGCGCTTAGTTAATAAATCTTAGTATAGAAGCTACCAGTCTAGTGTTAATTTATTATACTACCCCGCCAAATCATCACATGTTCATTTATTGTTTGTTTAAAAATACATTTAGGCTATGCTCATGTAAATCTACCTTTACCAACATGTAGAGAGGGATGTTAACGCTCCGTTCTGTGCTACGCGAGGCACAGGTGAATCGTGGACTTCAATGATTATTGCCGCTAAACCAAGCGCTGGTGTATCCCCCTGCCGAGGAATGTGAGAACTTGATATGACATGCAGCTGCCAATCTCATAATTTCAACGTAATTTGCTTTTGCCATCCACAGGCAGCCCACAGAATTACTTCCGTAGGACAAGTCACACGTGACGCACACCAACGACATACGGTAAGAGACATCAGTAACTCATGACGCACTCACGATTAATGAGAATACAAGTGGTGTTGTGTTTGAGTCACCAGTTCATAGACTGGTTTGATGCAGCCCTCCATGCCACCCTATCCTGTGCTAAACTTTTAATTTCTACGTAACTACTGCATGCTACACCTGCTCTAATTTGCTTGTCATATTCATACCCTGGTCTACCTCTACCGTTCTTACGGCCTACACTTCCTTCAAAAACCAACTGAACAAGTCCTGGGTGTCTTAAGATGTGTCCTATCATTCTATCTCTTCTTCTCATCAAATTTTGCCAAATAGATCTCCTCTCGCTAATTTGATTCAGTATCTCTTCATTTGTGATTCGATCTATCCATCTCACCTTCAGCATTCTTCTGTAACACCACATTTCAAAAGCTTCTATTCTCTTTCTTTCTGAGCTAGTTATCGTCCATGTTTAACTTTCATACAATGCCACGCTCCATACGGAAGTCTTCAAAAACATCTTTCTAATTCCTATATCAATGTTCGAAGTGAGCAAATTTCTTTTCTTAAGAAAGCTCTTCCTTGCTTGTGCTAATCTGCATTTTATGTCCTCCTTACTTCTGCCATCGTCAGTTATTTTACTACCCAAGTAACAATATTCATCTACTTCCTTTAAGACTTCATTTCCTAATCTAATATTTCCTGCATCGCCTGCCTTCATTCGACTGCACTCCATTACCTTTGTTTCGGACTTATTTATTTTCATCTCGTACTCCTTACCCAAGACTTTGCCCATGTCATTCAGCAGATCTTCTGCAGTCTCAGATAAAATAGCGATATCATCGGCAAATCTCAAGGTTTTGATTTCCTCTCTTTGGAGTATGATTCCAAATTCCTCTTTGATTTCCTTTACTGCCTGTTCTATCTAAACACTGAAAAGGAGGGGGAGGAACAAATTGCAGCCTTGCCTCACTCCTTTCTGGATTGCTGCTTCTTTTTCAAAGCCCTCGATTCTTATCACAGCAGACTGATTTTTATACAGATTGTAGATAATTCTTCATTCTCTGTATCTGATCACAATCACCTTCAGAATCTTAAATAGCTTGCTCCAAATCAACATTATCGAATGTCTTTTCTAGATCTACGAATGCCATGTCCGTAGGCTTATCCTTCTTGATTCGATCCTCTAAGATCAGACATAAAGTCAGGATTGCTTCACGTGTTCCTACATTTCTTCTGAAGCCAAATTGATCTTCTCCCAGCTCAGCTTCAACTTGTTTTTCCATTCTTCTGTGAATAATAGTGTTAAAATTTTGCAGGCATGAGATACTGAACTAATGGTGCGATAGTTTTCACACCTGTCAGTACCGGCTTTCTTGGGAATAGGTATAACAACATTCTGCCGAAAAACGGATGGGACTTCTCCTGTCTCATACATCTTACACACTAAATGGAATAGCCTTGTCATGCTGGATTCTCCTAAGGCAGTCAGTAATTCAGAGGGAATGTCATCAACTCCAGGTGCCTCGATCCTATTTAGGTCACTCACAGCTCTGTCAAACTCTGACCTCAAAATTGGGTCTCCCATTTCATCAGCATCAACAGCCTCTTCTCGTTCCAGAACCAAATTATCTACATCTTCACCTTGATACAACTGTTGGATATGTTCCTGCCATCTTTCTGCTTTGTCTTCTTTCCCTAGAAGTGGCTTTCCATTTGAGCTCTTAATATTCATACACCTAGATTTCCTTTCTCCAAAGGTTTCCTTGATTTTCCTGTATGCAGCATCTACCTTTCCTAGGATCATACAACCTTCCACATCCTTGCACTTCTACTTCAGCCAGTCTTCCTTAGCTACCTTGCACTTTCCATCCACTTCATTCTTTAATTGCCTGTATTCTTTTCTGCCTTCTTCATTTCTAGCATTCTTGTATTTTCGTCATTCATCAATCAGGTCTAGTATCTTCTGAGTTACCCACTGATTCTTAGTTGAACTTCTCTTCTCTTCCTAACATTTCTTCAGCAGTCCTGCTGACTACATTTTTCATCCACTCTTCCTCTATTGTGTTTTCTTCAGCCTTTTCATTTAGTCCTTTTGAAACATGTTCCTTGAAACATTCCCTCATGCTCCTTTCTTTCAACTTGTCTATGCATTCTTTCCTTTCTTCAATTTCTTCAGCTTCAGATGGCATTTCATGACCAACAAGTTGTGGTAAGAGTCCACGTCTGCTCCTGGAAAAATTTTGCAAACACCTGGTTTCTGAATCTCTGCCTAATCATAATGAAGTCTATTTGATACCTTCCAGTGTCTCCAGGTCTCGTCCATGTATAAAGCTGCGATTTGTGGCGTCTGAACCAAGTATTGGCAAGGACTAAATTATGAGCAGTGCAGAATTCAAGTAGCTGACTTTCTCTTTCGTTCCTTTGTCCCAATCCGAATTCTCCTACTGTATTACTTTCTCTTCCTTGGCCGACCACTGCATTCCAGTCTCCCATCACAATTAGATTCTCATCACCTTTTACAAATTGTATTAAATCTTCTACCTCTTCATATGTTCTTTCGATTTCCTCATCATCCGCTGAGCTAGTAGGCATATTGACCTGCACTACTCTGGCGGGCACTGCTTTGGTGTCTATCTTGACGACAATAATTCTTTCACTATGCTGGTCGTAGTAGCTTACCCGCTGCCCTATTTTCTTATTCATTATTAAACCAACTTCTGCATTTCCTCTGTTTGATTTTGTGTTGATAATTCGGTAGTCGCCTGACCAAAAATCCTGTTCTTCCTGCCAACGTACTTCACTTAGGCCTATGCCAAATACATCTCCCTTTTCAGATTCTCTAATCTACCTCTCCTGCGAACCATGTGACCTTGCCGCGGTAGGGAGGCTTGCGTGTCCCAATGAAGCAGATAGCCAAGCCGCAGATGCACCCATATCGGATGGGTATCTGTTGAGAGACCAGACTAACGAATAGTTCATCGAAAGGGTGATAGCAGCCTTTCGGAAGTTGCAAGGGTGGCAGTCCAGATGATTGACTGATATGGCCTTGTAATAATACTCAACATGGCTTAGCTGTGTAGATACCGCTACACGGCTGAAAGCAACGGGAAACTACAGCCGTAAGTAACTCCCGAGGACATGCAGCTCTCTCTGTATGAATGATGTACTGTTGATGGCTTCCTCCAGGGTAAAATATTCCGGAGATAAACTAGTCCCCATTTGGATCTCCGGGTGGGGTCTACACGAGAGGGGGCGATCATCAGGAAGATGGATACCGACATCGTGCGAGTCGGGGCGTGGAATGTTAGAAGTTTGAATAGTTGTGGAGAATACAAGACACTCCTAAAAGAAAAAAGGGCTGCCTGGCTGGAAGAGGAAGGAAGAAAAATTGTAGAAGCCACCAATAAAAACCACTCTGACATAATGAAGCCAAGATACCCTAAATTCTGTCAATCTATTGCCACAAATACATGCATAAACTACATCTGGCATATTCTCTATGACAGAATTGCACTGAAAACAACAATCACAAGAGAAAGCTCCAGTTCTATCATTATGGAGGATGAGGAGAGAACAACAATATTGGGACTGAAAACCCAGAAAGCCGCTGTCCCGGAAAACATCTAGGCTATAATACCTGAAAAGTACCTTTCCATTGTTGGGGAAAAATATGGACTGTACTCTTCAACAAGTGTCTAAGAGATGAGCAAAATACCATCTAGCCAGAAAACCTCCTTACTGAGGATTCTACATAAAAATAAAAGAAACCCTGACTCTCCTAATTCAAATAGAGGTATCACTTTAGAAAATGCAATCTTCAAAGTCTTTTCCAAAATCCTAACCGACAAGCTCACCTTGCTAATTGCCAAGATCATCCCCGATCGACAATACAGGTTCAGAAAAGGCATGTCAGCTTTACACGTGATACAGAACTTACAGAAGACTGAGAAGCTCTGAGACATAAAGAGGCAAATACCATGTTTTCATAAACTACAAAAAGGTATTCGATGTGCTGGATCATCAGATTCTGATTGATAAACTTGGGCAAATATTAGGAGAAGGAAATTATCTAACAAACATATTGGCAAACATTTTACAGAATACAGTCATTGTAAGAGACAATCTTTAATCCTCACGACCTATCATCCAGGCGAGGGGGTGTTCTACAGGGTGACCCAATTAGTCGGCTGTTATGCAACCTGATTACTGCAGAAGTCGTGGAAATACCTACGCAGATAATATGGCTCTTGGATCTTCCAATTTAGAAGAGTTACTGTACAGAAATGCTGGGATCTATTGATATACTGGGTAGAAAGAAACAAATTCCATTTAAACGTGGACAAAACTGTTCACACGATATTCAGGAGTGGTGGAGTTGCTGCCACAAATCAACTGTCCTATTGAACAAGTCTCCCTAAAAGTTGTTAATGATTTCAACTATCTTTGTGTAACCTTGCACACCTCCAGAAGCTCCTGAAAAATGTAATAAAGAGGACGACAGCAACAGTAATAGCAATGAGCAATATCCAACTGCTACAAAGTCTATCAATTGACATGGCTATAAAGATCAAATTTAGTAAGTCCCATCGCCAGCTATGGGATACAAATCATTTTGCCCTATCTCACCAAAAACAACAGAACAGAAATAAAAAAAATAAAGGCAACTTTTCTGCAGAAGATTCTATGTTTGTCACAATATGCCCCATCCAGACTAAAGCCCCATTCACAATGCAAACGCAAAGTAACGTAAAATTATCGTTAACACAGAAGTTTGTTGCCATGTTATCTGATGGAACCATTCACAATGCGCCGACGTAGACTTCAACTGCGAGTCTGTAAAATTAAGGGATAGCAAACCGCAAGCTCTTGCGGTTAATTTTACGTTAGGTTTAAGAACCAGCCAATCAGAGCAGATGTAAACATTGTATTTTGTGCGCTATATAATGATGTCTTTCGATGAAACACTTTTAATTCTCCTTCAAAATAATATTTGTGTGTATGTATGATAAAAGGAAAAAGAATTACAAACATGCTGTGCTGAAAGAGAATACCTGCAAATAAATATGCTGTAGCAATGAAATCTGACGGTAAATGGCGGGACGCAAACTCGCAGCGCTGGAGACCGGACGAGAGACAATCCCTGTCATAGACAAAACAGTGTCCCTATATATTTCTTAACATTATGACAGACTACTAGTTTGTGAAAACAATTTTATCCAAACATGTCATCGGAGTGTGATCGCTAGGAACATAGATGTTGGTAAAGGAGACCTTACACTTATTTTTATTACGAATGGGAATTAAAATCGTAAGATAGTGTCAAATAGTTCAGGTTTCATCCGCATGTACAAAAACTGATGAGGGACATTTCTTTACAGCAGATCACCGAAATCGCCCTGAGATAACCTCCTTCTATTCAAGTGATGAACCCATTTTCCGCACCATTGTTTAGTTCGCCTCTTCATGTACACAGCTCCCAGGAGCAGAGCAAGAGATGTTTGAAGTAATATGAATTCCGTTACCACGTTGTTTGATTCCATCGAGCTATTAAAATATAAAACTGAGAGATAGCCTAAAACCCGACTTCCATGCTAAATAACATGGCAGTGTTTTGATTGGCTGCTGTGTACTCCTTACGTTCATGCATTGTAAATAACATAAATTTTACATTAATTTTATGGTTACGTTTGCATTGTGAATGGGGACTAACTTATGAATTAGCCAGGGAATCCTTTTATATAGAAGGTATAAGAATACAGATACACATACCTTCCACAGCTGCCTACCGAGACCGGCTAAAAGATAGAAGCTAAGAAGAAAGAAATACGGACAATTCTACGCAACTGAAGCCATGACATCTTCATACTGGAAAGCGTCTGACATCTTTGACATACAGTAATTCGTTTCTCAGTGTGCGGCTTCCACTTTCGAATGTGTAAAAGCAAAGTCTTCCCCGAGCCAGCCTTATAGAGTGCATCTGTGAACTATGTGGACAGAAATATGAACAATGTCACGCTGAGTGGTGCAATAGGAGACAGGGGTCTTATAAGGACTTATGTAGTGAATAACATTTCATTTTCACTATAACTGATTTTTATTAATGACTATTAGCAGCAATAAATCTATTATTAAATACCACCGGACGGAGCCAGGATTGAACCTGTCTAGTTGGGGTCAGAAGGCCAGCTCCTCAATCGTCTGAGCCACTCAGCACGGCAGCAGTCTTATTTCACAATACACTTCGAAAATGCACAATTTGCACTTGCATTTTCAAATACACCGAAATCAAATAAGACCTAAGCCTGATTACATAAGAAGTATACTTAATGTTACCCATGCTTATGACATAAGTTATAACTCACCATCTGGATGATACACACATTTCCCTCTGGATTTGGTCTTCACAAAAGTGGTTGATACACACAACTATGTTCTAATAAACTGTTAAGTTCTCCCTGGAAATAGCCTTCTTCCATAATCTTATTCATCAGAAGGAGTATATTTTCCTCATTTATAATTAGTTTTGCAGTCAGACACACAGAAGCTCATCGGCATGCTGATTTCATTCACAGATCACCTTAATCCAATTATACATACACTGTGGTTGATAGTAAAGCTCCGAATGTACTGTCTCAATTTATTTTATTCAATCAATATAACACTACACAAGGAATTTATAAAATTAAAACACTTTAAGCACTTTTCACTTAAAAATGCAGTCATTAATGACTCAGTCTCTTATATTCTGGGTTAATATGCAGTCAACACTGAAAATTTCAATAGAACAGCAAACATTCACAACCAACTCAACTACCCAACCTTCCACAGTAGTGATCAGATGATTGCTGCCCCCCCCCCCCCCTACAATATGGCCTGGACATCACAAAGGCAGTGCCTCAACTGACACTGTACATGTGCCACGTCTCTCTAGGGCCGCTGAATTTGAATGTAAGTCATTATCCACTTTACACTGTGCATTCTTATTTTCGTGAACAGTCAAAGTAAGGAAATATGTATCATTTTCTCCTACAGATAAGGAAGGATCTACATTATGCCAGGCAGGCTTCATCATTTCATAACCATCATTCATTATCTGAAACTGGACATGCTCAATCAATCACTACTGATCTGCATTTAGGGCAGTCGTCCAAGTGGTAGATTCCCCATCTGCTGTTTTCCTAGCTTTTTCTTAAATTCTTTGTGAATCACCATTGTAAACAAAGTAAGGGCACATTATTCATTCTCTTAATACTTGCAGTCTATCAAGTGCAAAGTGAAGTGGTAGTTATAAAGCTGAAAGTGAATACAGTTTTAATACATCATATACACATGCAAATACTGACCAACAGTGCACTAATTCACATGGGATCATTAGATTTACTATTTTAATTGGAATATTTTAGGCACACTATGGACGTTAAATTATATTCATGATCCTAAAGTTATAGTTTTTAAACAATTTTAAGTGGATAGGAACGATATAATTTTCATAGGTTCAGAAATGCTAAGTGATTTTAAATTATAAGCTGAAGAAGAGAGCATTGCAAGGCAACTGATCAAACCATTAAAAGTAAAAATTTAAAAAAAAAAACATTGTCGACTTTACCTACACACTTCAAAAAATCATACATTTATAGCTCCTATTAACATGGGGGTTACGATAACATAAACCTCGGACGAACTGTAATAATCCAAGACAAGAAAGACCCGTACTTCAGATGGTTTAAAAAGCCACAAGTAGACTGAAAGGCTCAACAGCAATGACTTTAACCTGGCAGTATATTAGATGAAAAGAAAAGATCTCCAGATGTCCAGATATTAAAAGATCCAAGATACAAATACTTGTCATTACAGTAATAATTCAATAAGACGATGCTTTGTCTGCAAAAATAATTTATACAGACCAGATTCACACAGCACTTATGACACAATGACAGGAGCAATGAAAGGACGATGCATTTCCATCAATCACAAAAGTATACAGAAAAATAAGCTTTTCAACACCAACTGACAACAAAACAAACGCTTATTATCTCGTAGGACTTACAACGAACTTCGATTTTCTCTTGTAATGAACGCAGCCAGTAAACACTTCCCCAGACGCTGCCTCCATTTTCTATCACAATACACAGAATAAATATTAAGTTACAGACACTGGAAAGCAACGAGCTGATTGCTGGAGAGGCAATAAATCAGTACAACCACCGCCGTCTTGATCCTCTTAACTGATGGCTCAACGCCACTAAAGTATTTAAACACAGGAAGGCGCGAATACCAATATTTCTTCAAGTCGCCGTAAGAGCTCAGTAGTAGAAGCACAATCTTCGCTGTCAGTATGGGAGTAGAACGGTGCGATTGGTGTTATTTCGTACAATGATTAAACGTGTCCGGTCACTTTCGTTCGTAAAAGATATATTGTGTTTAGAACTGTGGAATGATTTTAAGGTGTACTTGTTTGTGCAAAGTATGTTTTTGTTTGTAGAACAGAAACTTCAGATTCTTTCCCCGAAATATCCACTGTTGTATACCATTTTGCCGATCTCGGCAAGGTCCTTCGCAGCCAGAAAAGTAGCGATTCCACGAAATGCCGTCTAGAAGGGAATTAAGAGAAAAGCGACTGTCGGCTTTATCTAGGCAAGAAACTAATAAAGGAAGTAATTGGATATCATCAGAAGGCGATGAAGCCACCGTGGCTCAGTCGACAGCTAGCCGGCATCGCATTGCTGGGTTCCGTGGTTCAAATCCCGGTCACTCCATGTGGGATTTGTGTTGGACAAAGCGGAGGCGGGACGGATTTTTCTCCCGATACTCCGGTTTTTCCTATCATATTTAATTCCAGCAACACCCTTGAATATCATTTAAGTCAATCTGTCATTCATTAATCGTTGCCCCAGAGGAGTACGACAGGCTTGGGCAGCCGGCAATATTCCTATCCTCGCCGCTAGATGGGGACTTCATTCATTCCATTCCCGACCTGGTCGAATGACTGGAAACAGGCTGCGGATGTTTTTTGCAGAAAGTGATTAAAGCCGTGGAGGATGGTGGATTCTTTGTGATAAGAATTTGATGGACAATCACAAAACAAACGTCTTCATGTTTAGAAATTTTGGACAACCTGAAATACCCATACGATAATATCCCAACCAAACTAGAAACAGGAAATCAAATCCAAATTTGGGGTTACTTGTTTCTTGTTCTTGAAGAGAGGATGGAGTGTGGCATTTGCGTCAGCAACAACTCACTGCCTAGAAATTCAACACCGCTAAATAGAACGGATTATGCATCAGGACAGAGGAGTAGTTGGATACCCAAAACCTTGTTTTGTTAAACTGGTGAAGTATCTGCAAGAGTTCGTTTAAGCTGCTGTGCCCTATTGTCGAAGTCCTTCAAATGTACGACTTTATATGAGGACTTGCGAAGTCTTCCCTTTCAAAGTATGTTTTGTTACAGTGTGAGGTCAAAGAATATCAGCAAACTGTTAGTGATATTATCCTCACAAAGTTCTTAAGACCTTTATTAAGTGATATTCCGTAAGAAAAGTACGGTATCACTCCAAGCCTTCGTCCAGGAAAGTCTTTATTGTGCATGAAGAGGCCATGCCTTGGCCGACTAAATAACAACAGTGGGGTTTCAGAGTGGTTTATGCAACAATAATTGGCCACATTATTCTAAACTTGCAGAAAGTGGTCAAGTAATAAATTTACAAGAAAAATAGTTTGCATGGAATAGCAACAGAGCAATAACTGCAAAAAACTGCGATCAGAAAGAAACACTTCTTCACTAGTTATCCTGCCATTTCACGATAGAAGCAACGTAGTAATTTATGTATTAGTAGTGGTGATTACGAGATTAGTGCCCATATCATTGCCTACGTTATAATACAAGACCTTGAAATGCACTAATGAAAACGGATACCATCTTAGTTCACCATTCAGCCACTAGGATCGCGTTCTTGCCCCATTGAGTTCGCATGGTCGTGTATGGCTATAAGTAAATTATACCCTAAATAAAGGAAGCTGAAAGTTGTTCAGAGTATTCACAGTACCTTATTTACAGAGTTTTGTTTCATAGGCTTGGATAGGGGTCTAAAGTTTTAAAACTTTCCTACTCCGGGGCTTCTTAACAAGTTTCAAAACTTACTCACTTCTACTTGAGTGGCTCGAAGCAATGTTGTCTAATAAAGGTCTCAGAAATTTTTGGAGTAGAAAAAAGAGGTAGTTGGGTGTCTTTACACTCACTACACTTAATTTTACCAATGAACCTGGCTTTCAGTTAAAACGTACACATTTTTAGTAAATGTCGTCGGGGTAAATACTGCACAGCAGAGGTAACAAATTCCGTCATGTACTGTAGATGAGCCACAAACGATGATTTAGGGTATCTGAGGGCTCCTCGATCTTGAAAGTGAATAAGACACAATGTTGGCCTTTTGCTAGCTGTGTCTAGATAAGTAATAATAAATCTTTGGTTTAGACTTAATTATTCTAAAGTCTTCTTCTCTAAAGTGTTTACCGCACAACCTCGATGTTGCTGTAGGAACCTAGAGAGATCCCGGTTTGTCTTCCTCCGCGAGATATAGCAACAAGCCACCGTTCTTTTAAAGCACTATTCACTGGAAACTTGTGAAATGAAATTCCACTACCCTTAATTCCTGTTCAAAGACAATAAGGAACACAGCAATAAACCATGAGTGAAACTGCGAATGCTTCTTATCACACGAATACACACATTCACAACCAACTCAATACACAGGTTTAAAGGCGCGAACCTGGTAATCAGGGGCCAAGAAAGCGATTCTAGCGGCCCGGCAATGAACTACAGTGTGACCACTTCGATAGCGTTTCATGGGCTCTATTTCCAGGCCTTGTATTATAGCGTAGGCAACGGTACATATACACAATTCAACAACGCTGTCTTCAGAAAAATATCCTTGGTCTATTTCTAATACGATATCATATTAACGTAGGTTAATGCTGCTAGGGAGGCGATTCATTTTAATTATAATTAATTTTAAACATAGCTATATTTCCTAAGGAAGGCTTTAGTAACAATCATTATTTCATTAAGGCGAATAATTGTTTTCATGAAATGTAAGCATATTTCATCTCTTGTTTAAGCAGGTTGCTCAGAACATGTCACCTCACGTACTGATCGACAGTGTGAATGGTCTCGACCTCGCATCTCAAACGCACGGAAAGAAAACTACAACAGGGGAAAGAGATTACAGGAACATTTTCTGACAAAAAGGCTTGATGTTTTATCTACTGAAATTCCTGACATTGAAACCGCATGTACACTATCAAAAATTATGCATGAGAAGAAAAGTTCAGAATCACTTAAAGTTGCCAATAAGTGATTATTTATATTGTGTGTCTGTATTTATAATATGAACAAGTCCACCTCTGCAATATAACGGTTGGCGCTACAGCCTACCCTCCTCGGGGGCCCGGGCTTGAATCCTGACACTGCCAGGAACTTAAGATTGGCATGAGTGTTGGTATGTGGTAAAAAGGGTGCATGTAGCTCATTGCCATTAGTGGTGTGCTTGAAAAGAAATGCACTACCTCAGGGCGAGGGCATGAAGGTTCGGATGCAAAATACGGTATTTCTGTGAACTATCGATAGTGCGTAATGGAAGCCTACTTGTATAATTTTATATGGTTACTGCCTTCCTAAACACATTTCGTTAGGTTGTAACGGAATAGTATAAAATTTCACACTTTGGTCTGTAATACAGTAAGGTACATTATTATTATTATTATTATTATTATTATTATTATTATTATTATTATTATTATTATTATTATTATTATTATTATTATTATTATTATTATACTGGCTATAATTAATACTATGGAAAAACAATACAATATGTATCTATTATGATGTGTGTGCTCTAAGAAAGATGGCCTACTGCAGCTTGCTTTTCAAATATAGCATTGCTATAATATTTTTTCTCATTGTTAACCTATTTGTAAAATTGTTAAAATGCATGTTGTAAAGAGTTATTTTGTATTAATTTATTTATTTATTTATTTATTTATTTATTTATTTATTTATTTATTTATTTATTTATTTATTTATTTATTTATTTATTTATTTATTTATTTATTTATTTATTTATTTATTTATTTATTTATTTATTTATTTATTTATTTGTCATAAGTCGGTACAGAGTTCTCCTCCATATTCACATACACTATGCATATGGCTATGGCTATGGCTACATGAATGCATGAATGAGATGATAATGAATGATTCCATGACTAAATTGAATTGCCATGAATTAATGAATGAATGAATGAATGAATGAACACTTCTCTCTCAGTCACGGATAACCACAAACTGAGGAGAGAACATTTAAGTCGCTGAATAAAAGCATAGGTGGGTTTATGCATGAATGCATGAACAACTCTATAATTTAATTTAATTTGCGGCACCTTACACGGCCGGAAAACCATTCCACATGCAAAGGCCGCGCCTATAACTACCGCCCGGTCGTGTTATACACCACTTTCCCAGGGATAACACACCCGGCCCTTTCTCTTGAGGCCAAAACGGAAGACCCCGCTGCTCTAATAGCGGACAAACACAAATTTCTCACCATTCCCTAATTTCAGCAGGGCACATATAAGCAAAAATCCCGCTTCCCATCTGGCCCCCTCCCCCGCCCTCACTTTCTTCATTCCATGTTGCATTTGTAGACACTCTACCCCATTCAATTGGGATATGCTCGTCGTATCCGGTCCTCCCTCGGTTATGTCCTTACATGAATGAATGAATCAATGATTTAATTAATTAATGTTTCCCTGCCTAAATTTGTGACTCCTTACACGGGCGGATCACCATTCCACATGAAAGGGCCACGCCTACGATTTTTTATTTTTTGATCTACATGAATGAATGAATTAGTGATTCGCTGACTGGCTTGAGGATAAGTGTATGGATAGATTTATGAATGGGTTCGTGAATAAATGGATTGAATGCACTCAGCCAGTAGCTACAGACCACCAGCAGCTACGAAGAGATTAATCCCTTCAGAGAGGATGAATGGCATTCATGCATGCATGATAAGCAAGAAAATTCTTCACCCCCGGTAACGGATAACCAGTAACTACGGAGAGATCCCCTATTACTGAATTAAATTAATGACAGAATGAATAATAAATGGATAAATGAATAATGGAGGAGTTATTGAATGTTATCAACCTACCTACGGATTGCCAGCAGCTGAGGAAGAAATGTTCTATCAATTGGACCCTGTTTTATTACATGCAATTTAACAGTTAATTATTTTATGGTTTACCAGCAATAGCTATTTTGCTATTTTGCTTCACGTCGCACCCACACAGATAGGTCTTATGGCGACGATGGGAGAAGAAGTGCCTAGGAGAGGTAAGGAAGCGGCCGTGGCCTTAATTAAGGTACAGCCTCAGCATTTCCCTGGTGTGAAAATGGGAAACGACGGAAAACCATCTTTCGAGCTGCCGACAGTGGGGTTCGAACCCACTAGCTCCCGGATGAGAGCTCGCAGATGCGCCCCCCACCCACTGACCAAAAATACTAATATAAAAATACTAATATTCCTTATACTAAATACCACTATTGACAGATTGTTAACTAAACGGTTCATAACACAATCATCCATCCGTAATCTGCTCTACCTGCATGGTAAGCTCTTTCAACACTATTCTATATAAATTTCTAATTACAATTAAAATTTACTGAGATTACCAGGCTTAACCCACGTGACAGTATTTAGTGTACCGAACCTCCCCAGAACACCTTTTGGACTGGTATCTTCACCATTAAAAATTCTTAGCAACGAACTTTGACAATGAACATTTCCGTATCTCATTTTGAGTGGAATGCCTTGCCATTTTCATATGATCCGTGCAGTGCTGCGCCCTTTTGTTTAACCTTTTGAACTCCCGATACTGCCTTAGGCAATCTGCGCACGAGTTGCGAGCTGCCTGGCGAAACTACACTTCCTAGCTAGCTGACGCTCTCACATGGAGACTGGCAGCCATCATGAAGGGGTGTTCGTGTCTGTTCAGCGTGATTGGGCGGCTGTGGAGAATCGACCCAGGATAAGACTAATTTACTACGGGCATTATAGCCCATTGAGCTTTTTGTGGAGTTGTTCTTCATTTATAATTTTAGATCAACGCTGGTTAACCTGCAATTTTCTTCAAATCTCTGCAGTTTCGACGATGGGAAAGTAGTGTCCTTTGACCTCGTGTAAGACACCCCAGGTATCCTGCAAAACTGTAAGTTATCTGTTCTTTATTATAAAAACCATGAAGAGAATGTTATTATAAAAGAAAAATAGGATTCGTGGTTCAGCGGAACTCTAAATTGAACATCCGATACCTCGCGTCTCAACATAATTGTACCGCTTATTTAAAATTTGCGCCAATTGAAACTCCTCTGCTGGAGGAAGTCGGAACTTTATCTACGGTATTAATTTTCAAGTTTCTCAGAAGATGTCACTACTGGGAAATGTTGTAGTTTCTGAACTGGGTCGTTTTCGACGCATTTTTGTTTCCCTATTGTAAGAAGTGTGAACTTTCTCTTCTAGAGGACACTACTGAAGATCAACAATAGTGCACCCTAGTGCGAAGTGAAAGAACTAGTTTTTTTAGAAATTTTTATTTCAAAAGTTTGTTTCTTGTTAAATTTCTTTCTGTTATTGTTTAAGTTGGCTGTATACCCCTTTCTTTCCCCTTGTTTTGTATTTAGCCAATCCCGAATTTTTAAAATTAATTTCTAACCAATCAGGCGTATCTTCTCCAAAGGGGATATGTTGCTGTACCCTAGCCAATAAAGTGATTGTGGGCGGGTGTTTTCTTCCCTGAAACGCCTCGAACTTTCCGCGAGAGTATATAAACTGCTGATTTTGGGGTCTCTGGGCCACTTCTGTACCATCTTTCAGTGTGTAAAGTACATAGCAGGGGGCGGGAAGCGCCTCTTTCTTCGGGCAGCAGTTCAACAATAAGGTAATGGCCGTATAATAACTTCTTTTCTTGCTAGCTCAGCAATTTAACTCTCGGGGCGGGTCCGAAGCATTTCCACCATGTAACTTTCCCTAAAATGTAAAGACACTCTGTATTTATTCTATCTTTTAAACTACATATTGGGATAGAGAGTGCTTAACCCTCTCGAGCTCCCACTCATATTGTTCTGAGGTGAACTTATTTTTCTCAACCGATTCTTCCGTAACAGTTATGTAAATTGTTTCTTTCTTAAGTCACCTCTTTAGTATGGGATTAGCCCTTGTATTAACGGCCTAGTGCCAAGTAGGTTTTAAACAAATGTATTAGGAGTGCAGGTCGCCTCCTCTCAAGTGGTTATTTTAGAGGTCATGTAATTAATCTTTTTCTCACTTAATAGACCTCAGTAGGTTGGGTATTTTACCCCTGTATCTATGTCCTTAGAGGACAACTTGAAGGTGGAGTTTGGTATGGCCTTTAAAAGGCTTAATGTTGAGAGCGAGTGGCTCTTTCTCGAAAATTGAGTGTTGTATGCCTCGAGGAGGCTTTTCTGTGTAATTTGGAGCAAGTGCTCCTGAGCATGAATGGGGTTTTCTGCCCCTATGTTAAAACTTATTTTGGAGTAAGGTTGGGCTGATTGCCCAAGAATTGTGAAGTCGGGGCGCGAAGCCCAAATCCGGTAAATATTGTAACTATACTTTTGTTGCCTTGCTACTCTGTACCTGCCATGATTGTTATTTCTTAATTTTGAAAAGAAAATATAACCTTGTTTAATTTTACATTAACCTTAATTTCGTAGTTTGAGACCCGTTCAAGCCCGCACCTTCTTTCACCTCTACCTACCGCAAAAACACGGTAATAATAATAATAATAATAATAATAATAATAATAATAATAATAATAATAATAATAATAATAATAATAATAATAATATCTTTGGTGTTGAAATGAGTGTTCGTTCGGCTAATAACTTCAAGCTCTGTGATGTTTGGGACATCACTGTATATTTTTAATTATTGAACTATATATTTAATTGATAAGATGTATATATTTAATCACTGATAGGTCATTTTAAAATTAATATGTATATATATATATATATATATATATATATATATATATAGGGTTTTTATCATCCATTTCAATCATCATTTCATTTCTTTGTATCGCGGCTATAACGTATTCTGAACGAACAAATTATTGGGTAAAGTATTTCAACATCACGCATATTTATAACTTGCAGTAAATTTTCCAATAGCCGTTGTGAGGTGACCAGAGTCAGCAGGCTAATTTCAGCCCAGTTCCAGGAAAAGTACGTCATCGAGGTTACGAGAGACCTTACCCTCTCCACCTCATGAAAAGACAGTTGATACATTATTAACACCCACTTTTCAAACTCAGTTTCGAGACGCTTTATTTCAGCGGGAAAGTTCAGCCTATGTGAACGAACGTAATGAAGCAACGTGATGGATGCACAGCTATACAAGGGAGAAGGGATGAGACCTCGAATCTTACTGGACCATGTGATATGGCTGATGGAAGGAGACTTTTGAACCGATATATACCACCGACAAGGGCTGGAGAGGACACTAACATTCTCACATTCAGATTCTCATTCAGACTCACATTCAGATTCGGAGATTCGGACATTCTGATTCTGATTCTCACGCTTGGAAGATACTCTTACTACGATTCTACGTCTACACATCGGAGAAGATTTTAACTTAGTTCACTTCGCATCTGAGTATATTCTATTCAAAAGTTACTCTCATTGGGACTTGTTATCTCAATGACGAGAGGTAGTCAACGGGAGACCGGTTCTGACTGGTATAGGGGAGGAGAGCTTTTATTATGAATTTAGCTACGTAACTGTTCCGTAATTCGGAAGAATACGAATGTATTCTCTCCATGAACATAACCCATGGTGGTTTTGCACTTAAAATTAGGACTCATTACGACTTTATGTAAGGAGTACAATAGGAAGTGTTAAAGACAGGAAATGTGGATGTAGGACTGGAATCCAATAACAGATGAGGCAGCCTGTACGAGAGATCCACCCATCTTCAGCTTCAAGACAACAGAGTGTACATTTGGTGAGCTTATGGCACAAGTTACTGCAAGTCTTCGCGCAACAGTTCATTTTTTAAAGTTAATTTCATTCACTTTTTCTTTTGCTTCCGTAAGTTCAGATTTCGTTAATACGCCGTTACGTCACGTTTTTCATCTTAATAAATAGCTGTTTTAATTTGTATTTTATGAAATGATTATTAATGATCCTTAAATTCCACGTTAGTGTACTTAATGATTTGTGTTCCGTTCACCCCACCCCTGGGAGTTTTTTGAGTCTCATTACGTATTTTTATTTATTATTATTATTATTATTATTAATTATCCACTTTTGTTTTCAAGCCATAAGCTTGAAGACTGGCGCCCTTGGGATACTGTTTCTGGAGAAACAATGACATATCATTTATTTATTTTAATATTAAAGTGACCCGCCACGTTATAAATTTGTCATACATCTGTGGGCAAAGTGGGTACGTCACAGCTCTATGACCAAAACTTCATCTAGGCTTCTGGAAAATGCGCTTTATCGACGGTTTTCAATATTGTACTTGCTTTTTAAACCATGTAATTATTATCTTGGTTAAAACTAACTGTTAAACATTGTGTTGTGAAACGAGCATGGCTTACGCAAGGATTCGTTTAAATCTACTTAATCTTTTCTAAATTTTATTTTGATTTACTTTTATCCTGATCTTGTCAGCTTATTTCCTTTGCCAATTATTTTTCTATTTTTGGCCAGATCGGTTTCATTACACGTTGGGCGGATATGTTGTTTGATGTTGTTGTCGTAGCGATGGTTGTTGATGGTATTGTTGTAAAGCTTGTAATCGCTTGAGTCCGGCTGTTGTGATTTCAACTTCTTGCCTGTGATTTTAATGGAATTTTGGTTTTTCGATTGTACCTTCCTCTAATTATTCCCTTTTGGCCCACCCTATTGATTTTGTGTGTGTTTTGGGCCGTTCGTGTTCCTATCTGGAAAATTATTTTACGTCCTTGCGATAACCAGCTTGGTCGAATTAAGAGTCAAGCCACGTAATAACTTATAGTATCCGAAAGGAAAGTACTATCCCGAAACTCATAAATTGTAACTAGGGCTGATTAGTAGTAAGTTTCTTTTTCATATTTAGTATTTTATCATAGGTGACCGGTCCCGTGGTTGAGAGTAACGTAGTTTGAATCTTGGTTAAGTAATTTCTTGGAGGACAACTCACTTTAAGGTGTATTTGTTTCCCTTTTGATTGACCTAATTAATTGAATTAATCAATTATTTATTTATTTGTTTTCTTCTTAGTTAACCTAATTAATTGCACGTTTGTTTATTTTGTGCATTTGAGTTTCCTTAATTAACTTAACAACTTAAAATTCCTTTATTTCCTCTCTTTCAGATGTTGCAAACAATTAATCCTTATGAATTAAAGTTACCTTGTATTTAAAGAATGGTGTTGATTTTTATTTCCTTGGATCGATAGAGCAATGTCACTGTTTAATTTAAATTTTTCTCCACAGCCTTAAACTCTTCCTTCCATTTCTTAAAAGGTAAGTGTGTGTTTCTTCTTCTCACGGATGAAGTTTAAGGAAGCGGAGAATGTTATCAGTGGAATACTGTGTAGGAGAGATACTGACTGGAAGGTGATTGGGGATTTGAATGAGACTATGGAGTAGGTATGTGGGAAACTAGAACCTAATGGATGGGTAGGAAACAGGGATCTGAGCTCAGATGGCCTTCACTTAAACCGCAGTGGTACGTATAAGTTAGGACACTTGTTTGGAAGGGTTATGGGCAGGTACATTCGGGGAAACTGGGTGGCCTGGGGAACGGTGTTAAGCTAACAAGGAACTGTAAATCAAGTAAGGATGGCATAAAAATGTTAGTGCTCAACTGTAAAAGCATTGTAAAAAAAGGAATCGAATTAAGTATTTTAACAGATATATACTTTCCAGATATAGTGATATGAGTTGAATCATGGCTGAGAAATGATATAATGGATGCAGAAATATTCTCACGGAACTGGAGTATGTATCGCAGAGATAGGATAGGAATGGTAGGAGGGGGAGTATTCATTCTGGTGAAAGAGGAATTTGTAAGCTACGAAAAAGTTAAGGAAGAAAAACATGAAATTCTGGGTGTAAGGCTCATCTCTAAAGATAATAGGCAACCTGATGTCATTGGAGTGTACAGACCGGGAAAAGGTAGCGCTGACGCTGATTTAGAATTATTTGATAAGATAATCAGCTATGTGGGAAACGATAAGGAAGGGAACGTGATTGTAGCGCATCATCTCAATTTACCAAATGTCAATTGGGAAAGTAATGCAAACGTCAGGAAGCATGAACAGCAAATGGCAAATAAGTTAATATGGGAAGGGCAGCTGATTCAAAAAGTTCTAACCGGCACCACCCTCTAGGACCCCGGTAACATCCTAGCGGTGATGAGGTTAATAACCTTACCCACCAGCTGAGGTAAAAAAGAAGGAGAGAGAAAGAGAGAGAGAGGGAGAGAGAGAGAGAGAGAGAGAGAGAGCCTGGTGTGAAGGTTGCGATTGTGTCCGCCCTAAATTGAGATTAAGCGAACACAAGAGAGAACAAGGGCCAAAGTGAAACAACAAGTCACAGTACATCAAAAAAATTCAAGGATAAAACCAACACCAGCCAACAACATGATACTAAAATTACCCAAAAGGGGAAAAAATAGAGACACTTACCCAAAGCGTGGAGGAAAAGCGGCTTAAGGCCCGTGGACACCCAAACAAAGAAATAGTTGCAGCGCTGCACCAAATGTGGTAAATGAAAACCAACTTTAAGTGATATGAGAGACAACTTTAATAGAAATTAAAATGAGAGGTAACAATTCAAAAAGATAATATCTGGAGGACACCCAGGTTCATCATTAAAAGAGAAGATCAAAGTCAGATAATAACTTGAACCAGGTGTTAAAGAATGTAAATACTCGTTTATAATTAGATTAACTTGCAAGAACTTAATATGTTGAGTTAATAAATAGCCAACAAGGCAGCTTCAAATAAGAAAATGTAGACTTCATTTAACAAATAATAAAGGAACTAATCCGTAAATATCAACAAGGAAAAACAACAGTGACCTCCATACCTCAAACAAGATAAGTAAAATGTTGATTTAAATGTGATCGATCACGCGTTAAAAAGAAAAAACAAATACCATATTTAGTAAACAATCAGTAGTTCCATGACCTTTAGGCCGGTTGCCTTTTAACTTTACCACAATTCATTCCAATTTCTACCAAGGGCAATTTCCAAGGTCACACGAAAATAAAGGTAGAAGCTACACATTTCGCCCGGACAAGGTACGAGGCGAAACAACAAAGAGGTAGGCCAAAATTAATCACTTTATTTGAAAGAAATGCCAACGATACCAGGCAACAAAATATTTCATCCAAGAAAAACACACGAACCAACAACAATCCCCATTAAAAACCAAACTGCCCACAACAATAACCCAAACACACGATGCCATAGTAACGGACAAGCGAAGCACAGTCTACAAATAAGAAGGAAAACCAACGGTTTTAAATTTAAAAAAATAAAATTTCACAGAAATCCCAGAAACAACGCAGTAAAACAAAGCAAGGAGAAATAAATCAAAGAAGGCAAGGAACCCGAAGGAAAGCTAACCCCGCTACCTTGGAAACAGCGCCTCGGTTCACACCTTAAGGTACAATCAAAGTGCAAAAAAAACCTTTTACTTAATTTTAAGATAAACACGCTAATTTGTTTCACCGTGCGAACTGCATTCTAAAATGATTAATTGCCGAAACCGTTTCCTATGGTTCACAGGCGCACACGATATCCAGCACAAATTTCGAAGAGGAAGTCTTAATCCAAATTATTATTATTATTATTATTATTATTATTATTATTATTATTATTATTATTATTATTATTATTATTATTATTATAACAGTTATCTTGAAGTACGCCGAAACACATTAATCTTCTTGCTTCCCCAGAATTACTTTAATCCAAAACAGTTACATACCTTTGAGTCCAGAAAAATTGAGAAGTTCAAACCTGGCCATTAATATTGAAGAGCGGCAACCACGAGGCCGTGAACTAAGGTTCTTCACCAAGGATCCTGGAGAATTATCGTAGCAAAAACATAGTCCAATGAAACAGTAGGAGGCCAGCAACTAATGGAATAAGGGATAATCCCTCTTAAGTTGGATTTCACGGGGGTTTCAGCACAACCACCCGCCGCATAGCGGAACACACACATTCACGTCCATCCATGGCGGCTACAGGACGCCGACTCACTCGGAAGTAGTCGCTAGCAGTCAACAGTAGACTCGCGTCACACCACTCGCGCACGCGCAGTAGGCGCAGACACAATAATCAGTTCAGCAGCGCACGGCATACCGTAACAAAAGGGTATGTTGGCAAAAGCCGATTGACATAGAATTTCCAAATGGCAACACACACGCCGGTTCGAAAAGGTTATAGGGGGAGTCTCAAACTACTTAATACTGTCTCAAAGTCATGGAACCAACTAGAGGGAAGAATATTTTGGATGTTAAAAACAGATGAGCTTAATAGAGAAACCGAAGTAATAGATGGTATTAGTGATCACGGAGCAGTTTCTGTCGTAGTTAAAAATAAATGTGAAGGAAAGCAGGTATTAAAATTAGGACTATTAGGCAGTACCATATGGCTGATAAAACAGGAATGAGGGAGTTTTTAAAAAAGTAACTATGATCGATGGAAAATGGTAAATATAACTGTAAACAGACTCTGGGCTTGGTTTAAAGCAATTGTTGAGGGATGTGAAAATAGGTTTGTACATTTAAAGGGGGTAAGGAATGGTAAAGATCCGCTATATTATAAGAGAGAATTAAAAAGACTAAGAAGGAGGTGCAGGTTGGAACGAAATAGAGTTAGAAATGGTTATGGAAGTAAGCAGAAATTGAAGGAACTTACAAGGAAATTGAATCCAGCAAAGAAGTCAGCTAAGAATAAAATGTTGGCAAGCATAATTGGTGGTCATACAAATTTTGTGAAAAATGGAAGGGTATGAATAGGTACCTTAAGGCAGAAACAGGTTCAGAAAAGGACATTCCGGGAATCATTAATGAACAAGGTTAGTGTGTATGCAAGGATCTTCAAAAGGCAGAAGTATTCAGTCAGCAGTATGTAAAGATTGTTGGTTACTAGGATAATGTCCAGATAAAGGAGATGACTAATACTAAAGAAGTATTATAATTTACCTATGATAACAATGACATCTGCAGTAAGATACACAAGTTGAAAACTAGAAAATCAGCTGGAATTGATAAGATTTCTGGGGATATACTAAAGGCAATGGATTGGGATATAGCACCATATCTGCAATACGTATTTGATAATTGTTTGGTTGAAGGAGCTATACCAAATGAATAGAGAGTTGCTATATTAGCCCCTGTGTATAAAGGAAAGGGTGGTAGTCATAAGGCTGAAAATTACAGTCCAGTCAGTTTGTCATGTAAACATTGGGAAAGCATTCTTTCTGATTATATTAGACATGTTTCCTAAATTAATAGATAGAAGGCAGTTTGGCTTTAGGAAAGGTTATTCCACTGATCCTCAGCTTGTAGGATTTCAGCAAGATATAGCAGATATCCTGGATTCAGAAAGCCAAATGGTCGGTATTGCGATTGACCTATCTAAGGCATTTAATAGGGTAGATCATGGAAGACTACTGGCAAAAATGAGTGCAATTGGACTAGAAAAAGAGTGACAGAATGGGTGGCTATATTTCTAGAAAATATAACTCAGAGAATTAGAGTAAGCGAAGCTTTATCTAACCCTGTAATAATTAAGAGGCGAAGTCCTCAAAGCATTATTGGACCTTTATATTTTCTTATATATATCAATGATATGTGTAAAGAAGTGGAATCAGAGATAAGGCTGTTTGCAGATGATGTTATTCTGTACAGAGTAATAAATAAGTTGCAAGAATGTGAATGACTGCAGGGTGACCTCGATAGTGTTGTGAGATGGACGGTGGGCAATGGTATGATGATAAACGGAGTTAAAAGTCAAGTTGTGAATTTCACAAATAGGAAAAGTACCTCAGTTTTAATTACTGTGTTGATGGGGTGAAAGTTCCTTTTGGGGATCATTGTAAGTACCTAGGTGTTAATATAAAAAAGACCTTTGTTAGCATCCCGCTTAAAGAATCCTGGAATTCTTTCAGAAAGTTGGCAGTTACACCATCCTGTCCACAGCTATTGTTTTTTTTTTAAGATTTGATATTATACATCCGGAATTTCTTATTGCGATTTACTCTTATGATCCACCGTATTTTGAAATGAAATTCATGAGGTCGTGAAGAAAACTTTTGTTTCACGGTAGCTATTCATGGAGCCAAAAACAAGCAAATAGTTCTACCCGGAATTATGGCATTAAAAATAAACACCTGAAGACAGGATTGCGAAATGAATCTTGTTCTTCTGATTATCCTTCTTAATTTATTTATAGGGTTTCGCTTTTACGTTATACCGAGCCACTAGTCGTTTTATCGAGTAAAGCCAAAATTATGAAGGATGATATATTAATTGTAAAAGGGAGAAGATTAGAAATTAGTCTAGAAAACATAGGTAGGTATCATATACTGTGTGAATGATAAAAAACAAAACTTGAGAGACAGAATGTACAGGGACACAATGTTCTACTCTTAACGCTAGTGTGTTCCATCACGGCGGCTATCTACATCACAATCATGACCGGATCAACTCATAGGGAAAATGGTTTTAGGTTCGAATAATGGCTTTAGACAAAGACTTATAAATTGATTCAACGAAGGAGGGCCACTGTAAAATGATTGAATATGTGTATGTTAACACCACAAATATTCCAGCTTGTTATGGTCAGCTGTTGATGAAGAAACCCCTAGGTAGTACTCATAATGTCCACCCGCAGGAGCACATTGCTATACGCACGGAGCCTATAGGAGGATCGAGACAGCGGTGTCTATAACACACGGAGAGACAAACTTCAGTCATTCAATGCATCAGAATCTACTTGACAACTGTAACTAGCATCATCCGTACATTTCTGAAACATCGATCATATCACGAAATAATTATTAAAAGGCAAAGGATATAAAATTCGCTAAATCAGAGAACAAAGCCTCTTCAGGCACTCTTCAGTTGTCATGAAGCATGGAGGCCAATAATGAGAGAAATATACCGTAACTCATACATATATCCATCTTCATTTAGACTGGTAAGCTTTTCAATGATCATTCCGCAAGCCTCTGTTAATTTAAAACATCTTCACAATCCTCTATTTGTAACAAGAACTGTCGCCTTGTTTACTTCCATATATCGTATCATTAAAACATTACAAACTTACATTAAACATAATCGCATTGATTATCCCCTACGTCCCTAACTCTCCACGACTGAGAAAATTATTAGCCTGTGTAACCTACCCTGCAATCGCCTCAAACGACCCAACCACCGCAGCCGGTTTATCTAACTTAATAGCGACCATTGAAATGAAATGCCGTATGGCTTTTAGTGCCGGGATATCCCAGGACGGGTTCGGCTCGCCAGGTGCAGGTCTTTCTATTTGACACCCGTGGGTGACCTGCGCGTCGTGATGAGGATGAAATGATGATGAAGACAACACATACACCCAACCCCCGTGTCATTGGAATTAACCAATTAAGGTTAAAATCCCCGACCCGGCCGGGAATCGAACCCGGGACCCTCTGAACCGAAGGCCAGTACGCTGACCAGCCAGCGAGTCGGACAAAGCGACCATTGATTGCAGTGAACATCTTCCGGGTATATGTGAGAAACCAGTAATATGTGTTCTTTGTGTTGTTTACTTCCTTGAACTTGATTATGTACTAATTGGAAATTGAGAACTCTGAGAGTGAGTAAAACAGGGATTGCCTCTGGTTTGAAAGTGTCTGGAGAATTAAACCGTGTGTGAAAGTATGTTCTGCGTTGTGAACCGTGCTTACATATGGAGATGATTTCCTGTAGTTATTAATGTTGGCGCAATGATCTGTGACACGGGTAGTGCGCGAGTGTCTAACCCAACATTTAATTTGGTGATTCCGACGTGATAAGTATAACTGTACGTGCCACAATGGAGAATTTGTGTAGGAAACAGAAACATGTGAGGATATCTTTCACGAAAACCTTCCGACTTTTACTAGATGAACTAAATAAAGATGCAATAAATGACGAAGATGTAAGGTTAATGTCCGTAAAATTGGAACGGTTATTTCAAGAACTTTCTATGTTAGATGAGCAAATACTGGACTTGGTTATGCAGGAAGAAGGGAGTGATAAGGAATATGAAGATGAGTACATCAATATTGAAGACTATAGGGATAGAATGGACACTGTGAGATTCAAAATAGAAGCACACACTCAGAGGTTAGGTGTAACCCAAGAAAATGATAGGTTTGAGATTGCATGTTCTGTTGAGTCACATAAAAAGAAGATGAACTTACCAAAAATAGAGTTGGTTAAATTTAGCGACGACATAAATGACTGGCTTGTCCTTTTGGAGGCAGTTTCGCAGAATTTATGAGGATGAAGACATAGCAGCAGAAGACAAATTCCTGTACCTGATCCCGGCGACAGTTCCAGGAACAAGAGCCGAGAAATCATCGACAGCTATCCACCGACTGCAGGAAACTATAAGAAGACAGTGGACGGACTGACTGAATGATTTGGTGAAAAGGAGTTGCTGACAGAGTTCTACATCAGAGAGCTCCTACGTTTGTATATTTTATGAGAAGGGAAAAGATTTTAACAAGTTTGTGAGTGTTTCGCATGTTTAAAACACGGACACAAGTCTGTAGAGTGTAAATCCTAATTAAAATATTTGATCTGTGAGAAAAAAACATTATCCGATATTGTGTTCTGATCTGCCTAGAAATAACGAGAAACCAATATTGTCAGAAACGAATAGGAGGGAAAACACGAGTGTCGTCGGTGCAAACCACTGTTGTCCTCCAGATGTCCTGCTGCAGACTCTAATGGTAGTTATCACAGCTAAGGGTAGTCAACGTGTAGTAAGGGCGATGATAGATACTGGATATCAGCGTTCCTATATTCTAAAGAAGAGTGTTCTGTAAACCGCTTGTTCTTGTGTTGGATCTGAGAATCGGATACTAGTTCTGTTTGGGGGAATATCGTCGCAAAGACAAGTACACAAGGGATATCGAGTATCACTTCAGAGTATGACAGGAAATTATTCATGTGAGATTGAAGCCTTAGATAAAGTTTCTATATGTGGTTCAATTCCTCGCATTAATCAAAGTCTTTGCCTGCAAGAATTAAAAGAGAAAGGCATTGTAGTCTCGGACATTGGAGCTGGTCATCCCACTATCGAAATTTTAATTGGAGCTGATTATGCAGGGAGATTGTTCACGGTTAATATGGTAGGACTACAATGTGACTTAGTGGCACAAGAAACTCGTCTTGGCTGGGTGATAATGGGATCAACACGAAATACAGGGCATGGTAACATGGCTAACTTTGTAACATACTTACTAACACATAGTGAAGATCTGGCAAGACACTGGAAGTTAGATGTGCTCGAGAATACAGATCCAGCAGACAGGAAAAACAGAGAGGAGGTGGAGTTATCAGTTCTGAATCATTTCAAGAGAACGGTCGCTGTTAACGAAGATGGTAGATACGAAGTCTCCTGCCCTGGTGTGAAAGAAGAGAGGATCTTGAAAATAACAAAATGGTGGCAGAGAAAAACTTGCATCGATGACTTCAAAACTTGTCTCCGAGAACAGATACGAAGAATAGCATTCAGTACTAAAAGAAAGGCCACAAGAAAATATTATTGAAGAAGTTGATGATGACATTGGAAACAAGCAGGGTTACTTTATGCCTCGTCGTGGAGTTTTCAAGAGTGATTCAACTACGACCTGCCGACCTGTGTTTGATGCTTCCAGTAAACAAGGAGGAAAGTTGTCCGTAAATGACTGTTTGGAGAAAGGTCCCAACTTGCTCGAACTTCTACCATTCATCCTGCTGCGATTTCGAGAAAGGGAAATAGGAGTAGTGTCAGATATAAAGAAGGCCTTTCTACAAATCTCAGTGAACGAAGTGGATCGTCATTATCTGAAATTCCTTTGGTGGGATGATTACGCGACCAGGAAGAATATGATTTTTCACCACTGTCGCGTTTTATTTGGTGCAAATTGCAGCCCGTTCATGCTAGGAGCTGTTATAGAACATCATCTTGATAATTGTCCTGCTGTGTACCGTGAAACTGCAGACTCAAGCATTCATTTTATGTGGACAACTGTGTTGCTTCAGTCAGTTTGGAAGAAGAATTAAACTCTTTTATTCAGGAGGGTTCTCTTTTAATGGACATGGCAAAGTTTGAGTTAAGAGGTTGGGCAAGTACTGCACTAAATGAAAGCGATGCGATTCAAGAAACCATACCGGTACTCGGATTACTATGGAACAGAACACCTGATAACCTGTCTTGTGTAGGGAAAGTACAAAATATAGAACCACCTGTAAAAAGAAGAAAGATTTTTGTCTGTCTCTCAGACAGTATTCGATCCGGTAGAGTAAACATGTCCTGCCACTGTTGTACCGAAAGAAACTATTGCAGGAAGGTTGGAAAGAGAAGCAAGCTGGGATGCTGAAGTCTCCGGCAATCTGCAAAGAAACTTCTAAAAGTCGGAAGAATTGCATTGTTTGGCTGATGTTAAAATTCCCAGACGATTTATTCAAGCAGCGATCGAACATCATACACTTTACATGTCTTCTGTAATGCTAGTGCTTCAGCCTATACTGCTGTTGTATTTTTAAGAAGTGAAAGTAATTGTGGGACGACAGTGCAGTTGTTACTAGCGAAGTCACGAGTTACACAGGTGAAGGAAGTAACTATGCCTAGACTAGAATTGTTATCTTGCTGCATTGGTGTCCGACTGCTAGTCACTGTCAAGAACAGTTTAGGTCTCATGGAGACTCCTCAATATTGTCGGACTAATTCGACTATTGTATTGAGTTGGATTAAGAGGGATGGAAGATGGGGAACCTTCCTAGAGAACGGAATAAAGGAGGTACTACACTTCACACAAAGAGATGAGTGGAACCACGTTCCTGGAAAACAAAACCCTGCTGACTTGCCGTCGCGAGGATGTTCGGCTAAAGAAATCTTAGAATCTGCCTGGTGGAAGGGACCAGCATGGCTAAGGCTACCTGAGGAGGAATGGCCCAGTAATATGGTTGTGAGCACAGATCCCTCTTGTCAGGAAGGGGAGAAAGGGGTAGTGATGATAGTTCGTACTTTTCGAAGTATACCAAGATAGTGAGGATGGTGGCATGGATTTTCAGATTTGTGAAGAATAGTGAAAAACATACAAATGAAAGTTATAAGGGGAAGCTAACAGTGCAAGAAATAAAAAGGGCTGAACAGAAGATTTTACAACTGGTGCAAGAGGAAATGTTCACCAAAGAAAGGGTTTCTAGTTTGAAATCTCTATGTGTCTTCAAAGATGCAGAAGGAAACCTACGGGTGAAGACGAAAATTGTGGAAAGGAAGGACGATGATAACATCAAATGCCCCGTTGTCTTGCCAAACAAGCATAAACTAGTTCAGCTTTTGATTTAGGAGGTACATGAAAGACTGCTTCATAGTGGAACTCATATACTACTAGCTCACCTGCGACAGAGATACTGGTTACCGAAAGGTCGAAAAACTGTTAGAAATGTGATTGCATCGTGCAAGAAATGCAGACGACATGAAGCCAAATGTATGGTTTCAGAATTACAATGCCCTCTCCCAGAAGATAGACTGAAGGACTTGAGGAAGCGATTCAGGGATGAATATCTAAGTCAGCTTGTACATTGTCATCATAAATCAAGTGATGAATCAACAAAAATCAAGGAAGGGGGCATCGCGCTCATTGGCTGCGACCAGAAGAGGCGGATCGAGTGGCCTATTGCCAAGGAGCTTGAAGTATATGCTGGAGGAGATGGTGCGGTACGGGTGGTACGGTTGAAGACTTTTTCTGGTGAACTTACTCGGCCTTTACAGAGACTCTACTTGTTGGAAGGATCTTCACCTTCAGATATTAGTCCTGTCATTGATATTGGTGACAAAGTCCGACAACCTTCAGTGTCTCCATTGAGGGAGGTACAGGTGACGAGAAGCGGAAGGAGAGTAAAATTTCCTAAAAAACTGAACCTTTGAGCGTAGTTATTTGTTGCTTTCTGCAACAATCACGGGGAAAGGATGTGAGAAACCAGTAATATGTGTTCTTTGTGTTGTTTACTTCCTTGAACTTGGTTATGTACTCATTGGAAATGGAGAACTCTGGGAGTGAGTAAAAAAGGAAAATGGTGTGATTGTCTGTGGTTTGAAAATGTCTGGAGAATTAAACCTTGTATGAAAGTATGTTGTGTGCTGTGAACCGTGTTTACATGTGTAGATGATTTCCTGTAGTTATTAATGTTGGTGCAAGGATCTGGGACACGGGTAGTGAGCGAGTGTCTAACCCAACAGTATAATGATTCTTACTGCCTATGTTTCGAACATTTCACTGATTAGCCTATATCCATGTACTTCTGTATAATTTTCTTGACAGGGAGTTTTTGTACCCTTATTTGTCTCCAAACAGATCTCACTTTCCCTATAATATGGCCAAGTACACTATAGAGAAAATGTGACACATTGCGAGATATATCAAAATATCAACGCTTTTTCTACCTCGTTGCAAAACATTGATTGCCAGGACACCTAGCGGGACGACGACCTTAAAACTGAGTGTAGTAGTATATTTTTTTCAATACGGATCAGCTTATGCGTGTGGAATTTTGATATGGATTTGCGTTAAGAAGAAGATTTTCGAGAAAATTTCATTTATCCGGTAACAAAAGTGTTAGGAATTACAATAATACAAGCACTGAACCGTGTTTGGTAAGGTTCGTGCTGTTTAGGATGCAAAAACTTTGATTTGTTCAACCATAGATATCTTTCTTTCGCTTTCTTCGAGACAAAACCTTGTAGCAATACTCCAGTCCTATTGACAAGAATTTCACACTCGCGGAACGACTGTCGTTTGTTTACACGCTCGCGACCTTCTCGGGAAGAATGTTGTCAAGCGGCGCTCAGTGCTTGGGAAATAATGAGTGAGTGGTGTTCGATAACCGGTGGTGGTGATTATTATTACACGTTTGGTGAGGAGTTGTTCGTGCCGTGCGGACAGTTAGAATAGGACCTGGACAAGACCAGTGATATAGGGGCAAGAAAAGAGGGCTAGAAGCCGCAAAGCGTCCCTAGGTCTCTAGTTTCATGTGGAAACACGATTGGTCTGGACTGGTTTTGCCGAGCGTACGGTTAGGAAAGAACCTGGAGAAGACAAATAGTCTGGAGGTGTTCTTTCATTGCGGATCGTTAGGATAGGTTTTGGACAAGGCCTGTGATATAGAGACGAGCGAACGGGGTTAGAGTTAGTTTCATGTTACATTTCCTTGCGCTTTTATTGTGCTGGGATTGATAACGAATGATGATTAACATTATCGACGCGAAAGATATCACGTGGCATTTTACGTTGGCAAAGAGGAATGCAAGTAGCTACTTCAGAAATGAAAATGGCGTGTAATAGTCTTCATTAGTAGCTCTTGGGGCGCGAGGGTCCGTTCCTGGATATCGTAATGAACACATCACTAATCTGAGAGGCATTCAAAGTAAGATTCCATTAATTTCCACTTACTCATAACATTAGAAATATCTTGTCACTAGGGATGGAATTCTTAACAACACTGTAAGTAAATTCCAATGTTATAAAATATTAGTGTACACATCGCAATAGATTTAAAATTTAGATGGCAAGGATTCTTATATTAGATTAATTACGTGAAGAAAATTAATACAAAATACATAAAACAAAAATTATTCTTTTCTGCCGCTTTTCTCAGATCTGTGGGTTTGCGAGACCGAGCTGTGAGGCACATGTGAATTTTCCCCCTGTTTTACGGCCAGATGCCATTCCTCACGCCAACCCTATATGTAAGGATGTAATCACTATAGTTTATTCCACGTTAGAAAACAGTATTGATTTTATGGACCTACAAGGATTGAACATACCCCCTCTGAGACACCAATAATTCCTCCTGATTTACGTATATTATACTGTACTTTGTAATGCAATGTATTATGAAAGATAGATAGAGAGGATTAGGTATTTTTGCCCGTGAGTTTTTAAAATTACTACATAACATTTCCTTTTTCATAAATAAATTTGTAGGGAGAAAGCACAATGGCGAAAACAGCCATTGCTTCGTTGCCTTTCTTCATTTTCCTTCTTCTCTTTTGCTCTGGCACAAGCGTCGTGTAGTACCACACTCTGTGAACCGCCGGCAACTCACTCTGTAGTGAAGTCATCTGCAGGATTTATTTGTTGCGTGTGTGTTTCTAGGCTTTAAATGAGTATTGTAATTGTCTTGTGTTGAGTGAGAGTTATGCGATACGCCTACGTGTGTGATTTCTTTTTAATACTGTGAACTTTTGTAGAGCCATATACATTATTTGTTATGTGTGTGTTTTAGCCTTCTTATCAGTGCAGAAGCCTTTTTTGTGTTGAGTAAGTGTTAAGTGATTAGCCTAAGTGTGTGATTTCTTTCTTTTTGCATTAATACCGTGATTTATTTGCGTTATGGCTGAGAACGTTACGATTCTCCCACTGTTGACTGGAGAAATTTATTAAATGCAATTAAATGCATCCTTCAGGCCTCGAGGCCATAAAAGTTATCATTTAACTATTTATTCCCCAACTTGCCTTACACTTCAATGTTGATTATTTTTATGCGCCTTTGTTTACCTCTGACTCTGTTCAAACCAAAACTAGCCCCTGTAAACCTCCGTTTCCATTAGTTCGTAAACATACTTTGCAGCTTAGACCTTTCCGTTTTTTGTCTTGAACTTAAACACTGAATTTCCCAGATTTATTTGCCGTCGTATTGCCGTGATGGTGTTGAGCAGAGCCGTTTGATATGGCAACCCTGTTTTCATAAGAACAATACTGTTTTCTTAAAAAAAAGTAATGACCTGTAGTCCAGTGTCCACGTTTTCCATAGGAATTGCAAAAGGAATCTTTGGCAGGTCATTTGCTCCTGTGATGCCTATGTAAACCACAAAAGTTGCATTTAAAGAGCGATGTTGCCGCTGTGGAATCAGGAGTAAGGTCATTTTTCTCAACTGGATTATTTACTTTTCGACACATGTCATCCGTATCAACAATACTGTTAATTGAGGGTGAAGCATTGTCGTATAAGTGAGATAGTAATTGAGCCTGTTCTGAAGACCGTGCCCTGAGTGTAAGCATCCGAAAGGGATAGCGTCGTGTTATCTAATACGCGTTGGCGAATAACAGGACTGACTAATCCTCTGATAAACGCATCTCGTATGCCTTCAGCAGTCACGACTTTAAACTGGCAATCTCTACTGAGAATTCTTAGTGATTCTATAAGTTCCTAAGAATAGATATTGCATCATTATAAGAACACTAACGACTTACGTGTTCGTAGACTGCAGGAGATATACAGTTTATTAGTTTACCAATAATCTTTACATACGGTACTGCTCACTGAATACTGCCTTTTGAAGATCCTCGCATACACACTCCCCTTGTTCATTAATGATTCCTGGAATGTCCGTCTTGGAACCTGTTTCTGCCTTAAAGTATCTATATATACGCTTCGATTTTTTACTAAAATTTGTATGCCAAAAAGTAAGCTTGCCATCGTGTTATCCTTAGAAGACTCCTTTGCTAGATTCAATTTCCTAGTAAGGTAAGGGTGTATTCTGCCCGATGGCAGGTCCGAACATCCGCAGAGGTGTGCCTGAGCCGGAGTTCACGTGCGGGAGGTCGGCCAGTTTCTTTCCGCTCCTCCATTTCCTTACCCCCATCAACAGCGCGTGGCAACCCATCCAAATCTTGACCACGCCCAATGTTGCTTAACTTCGCAGATCTCACGGGACCCGGTGTTTCATCACTGCTACGGCCGTTGGCAATTTCCTAGTAAGTTCCTTCAAATTCTTCTTATTTCCGCAGCCATTTATAACTCTATTTGTTTTCCAACCTGCACCTCCTTCTTAGTCTCTTTACTTCCCTGTTATAATATAGTGGATCTTTACCATTCCTTACCACCTTTAAAGGTACAAACCTATTTTCATATTCCTCAACAATTGCTTTAAGCCCATCCCAGAGTCCGTTTACATTTTTATTTACCGTTTTCCACCGATCATAGTTACTTATTAAAAACTCCCTCATGCCTGTTGTATCAGCCATATGGTACTGCCTAATAGTCCTATTTTTAATCTCTTCCTTTCTTTCACATTTATTTTTAATTACCACAAAACAGGTTCGTGATCACTAATACCGTCTATTACTTCGGTTTCTCTATAGAGCTCATCTGGTTTTACCTGCACCACATCTAGAATATTCTTACCTCTAGTTGGTTCCATCACTTTCTGAATCAGCTGCCCTTCCCGTATTAACTTATTTGTCACTTGTTGTTCATGCACTGTCGTGCGCATTACCTTCCCAATTGACATTTGATAAATTGAGATCACCCGCTACAATCACGTTCCTTTCCTTATCGTTTCCCACATAGCTGATTATCTTATCAATTAATTCTGAATCAGCGTCTGCGCTACCCTTTCCCGGTCTGTAAACTCCAAAAACATCAAGTTGCCTATTATCTTTAGAGATGAGCCTTACTCCTAGAATTTCTTTTTTGTCATCTTTAACTCTTTCGTAGCTTATCAATTCTTCTTTCACGGGAATGAATACTCCCGCTCCTACCACTCCTATCCTATCTCTACGATACACCCTACAGTTCCGTGAGAATATTTCTGCATCCATTAAATCATTTCTCAGCCATGATTCATCGTTAGACATGTGGGGAAAGTGTGTGGAGGAAAACGAACCAGGATAGCGTGTTATCCAGGAATCAGGTTGAGGCAGATGTTGAGGAAAGTAGAAGAGAAGGAAGAGGAAAAGGAGAAGGTTGTAGTGTTTCACGTTGGTACTAACAACGTAAGGCAAGCAGGTATAAGTACTAACACAGTTGGGGACGTGTGGGATCTGGTAAATGCAGCACGTAATTAAAAATAAATGTGAAAGAAAGGAAGGTATTAAATTAGGACTATTAGGCAGTACTATATGGCTGATAAAATAGGCATGAGGGAGTTTTTAAAAAGTAATCATGTTCGCTGGAAAATGGTAAATAAAAATGTAAACAGACTCTGGGATGGGTTTAAAGCAAATGTTGAGGAAAATGAAAATAGCGTTCTACATTTAAAGGTGGTAAGGAATGGTAAAAATCCACTATATTATAACAGGGAAGTAAAGAGACTAAGAAAGAGGTGCAAGATGGAACGAAATAGAGTTAGCAATGGTTATGGAAGTAAGGAGAATGTGAAGGGACTTACTAGGAAATTGAATCTAACAAAGAAGTCCGCTAAGGATAACATGATGGCAAGCGTAATTGGTGGTCATACAAATTTTAGTGAAAAATGGAAGGGTATGTATAGTTTGGTACAAGGGAGGTCGGACAGGATAGATGGTGAGGAGCCTGGCACAAGTAAGACGAAGAAATGTCGGGACTGAGGGCCCCGTGGTCGCTAATTCACGCTCCCAAGTTGAGAGCTCCTGAGGCAAGTGATACCGTGGGTGTTTTTCTACCACCCCACCCACAGGGGGATGTTTATGGTACCTTTGCATCTTCCTCTATCCAGCTGCAATGATAGTTAGTTAGTAGTGTTTTATTTTACCTGACAAGATTAAGGCCTTCAGGCCTTCTCTTCCATCTAACCAGGCACTGAAATATACATATATGTATCACTTTACAGTAATAGATTTAATACTGATTAAATTACTAGTAATCCAAGAATGGTGAGAGATAAGAAGAAATAAATTAGATATAATAAAAGGATACATTCTTAAAACAAGTATGCTACATATAAAAAGAGATAGTACATAAAATTTAATCACATTTGAGAAACAGATCTGTTAAGAATTTTACACTAATCTTCTACCACAACATCCTTCTCGTTTAACTGTCCTGCAATCCAGGTTTATTCTACTTATAGTAATCGTCATAATTTCAACCCCCCTTACTCTGTGTCTCCCTCCCCCTAATCGGGTCTCCATCATCCGCTTTCGTACCTTTCCCTTTTCCATCCTCTAAACATACCCAAAAACTTTTATTTTGTCCATTCGTTCATATAGCTTAACCGGTCAAATTTCTTTCCCGATATCTTTGCTTCTGTCCTTTCTTCTTTATCCTATCATACTTCTTAAAATTTCATTTTTCTGGTCTGGGTTTTACCCTCCTTTCCGTTTGCCATTGTCCAGGTCTGTGCTGCATGTGCCAGTCTTGGACAGTAATACATTTTATTAATCACTTCTTTACACTTCATAGTTACTTCCTTCCTTCCTTCCTTCCTTCCTTCCTTCATTGATTGATTCATTCATTCATTCATTCCTCTACTCCAGATTGCCCACACTCTGGAAGAATGCATTTCCCTGTTAAT
Organism: Anabrus simplex; assembly: GCF_040414725.1. NCBI lineage: Eukaryota > Metazoa > Arthropoda > Insecta > Orthoptera > Tettigoniidae > Anabrus > Anabrus simplex. Next base: position 304,024,256 of record NC_090268.1, read on the forward strand.
TTCTTTTACTGATATCCTCAGCAAGACCTGTAATCTGTATGAGTAACTTTCCAAGTACGGTACTAGAAGATCTCCACAATTTCATGGGTTTAACTTGTGAAAATTTAGATTTTATAATTCCAACTTTGCAATACTGTAATTGTCTTTATTACAAAGACTACATTAAATTACACTCGTGAAACATGTTTCGTCCTCTTATAGGACATCTACAGTCACAAATACAAATACATAACATTACAAATAAGGCGAGGACACATTAAAATAAGAAAATGCAAAGTCTTTGTATCCTGTGACGCGGCGTGATAGCGTCTTGTCAATCTTCAATGTTAAAATGGATGGGCACCTAGTTCACATTTTAACGGAATTTTATTCTTCAGTACATTCACATTTTCGTTTTCTTTCTTACGCCCGTATTGTCAACACACAATCAGGTAAAACTTGCATCAGTATAACTCCACCTCCTAATCAAGAAATCTATTATAATGTGGCATCACCACAACACTGTTTTATGTACAATATGCACATAATTTTATTCGCATAGCCACTTACGGCGTTTTATAATTGACAATTCGTTGTTTTGAACAACAGTTTTAACATATGATTTTAATTGGACATCATGCTTCATATCATGTTCACACCGCGCCATTTTAACATTGAAGATTGAAAAGACGCTATCACGCCGCGTCACAGAATACAAAGACTTTGCATTTACTTATTTTAATGTGTCCTCGCCTTATTTTTAATGTTATGTATTTGTATTTGTGACTGAAGTTGTCCTATAAGAGGACGAAACATGTTTCACGAGTGTAATTTAATGTAGTCTTTGTAATAAAGACAACTACAGTATTGTAAAGGTGGAATTATAAAATCTAAATTTTCACAAGTTGATACTTTGACAATACGGGATCTAATATGAAATTTATAACGTGCAGTTCATGGTTTTATCTCTTCATTTTTGCACAAAATTTATTTCACTGCACTTTCCTTTCTCCTCTAGTCATTACCGTTGTCTTTATTGTCTTCATTGGGGTAAACACATAAATATAACAGTAAATAAAGGGTACAGATCTCTGCACATGGTTATGAGGGTATTTAGTGGTTGTAGTAAATATTTAAAGGAAAGGGTACATAAATCTCTTGTAAGACCCCAGCTAGAATATGACTCCAGTGTATGGGACCCTCACCAGGATTACTTGATTCAAGAACTGGAAAAAATTCAAAGATAAGCAGCTCGATTTATTCCGGGTGATTTCTGACAAAATAGAGCGTTGCGAAAATTTGGCAAAGTTTGGGCTGGGAAGACTTGGGAGAAAAGAGACGAGCTGATCGACTAAGTGGTATGTTCCGAGCTGTCAGTGGAGAGATGGCGTGGAATGACATCAGTAGACGAATAAGTTTGAGTGGTGTCTGTAAAAGTAGGAAGGATCACTGAAGATAAAGCTGGAATTCAAGAGGACAAATTGGGGCAAATATCCATTTATAGAAAGGGGAGTTAGGGATTGGAATAACTTACCAATGCTGATGTTCAATAGATTTCCAATTTCTTTGCTATCATTTAAGAAAAGTCTAGGAAAACAACAGATAGGGAATCTGCCACCTGGGTGACTGCACTAAATGCAGATCAGTATTGATTGATTGATTGATTGATTGATTGATTGATTGATTGATTGATTGATTGATTGATTGATTGATTGATTGTCCTCTTTTATGCTCATTTTCATTCCATAATTGTCAGTAATTTCATTTAACATGTCCAGTTGCCTTCCCAATTTCTCTCTCTCTCTTTGCTCTCCACTATACAAAATCATCTTCAAACATCATTACGTTTAGCTCCATGTCCCCGTATATTACCTTTGTCTCCTTCACAACATTGTCCATGCATGACAACAGGAGAAATGCCGGTAATATGGAAACAGGCTGATAAAAGAATGCTCTACAAAGGCAAGGGAAACAGTGAGGACCCTGCCGCCTACAGAGGCATTGATCTTGAAAAAACATTATAAGATATATATATATACCTAAATTCTAGAGAACAGACTCGTTTTAGAAACAGCAGTACCCGTACAGTAGTTTCGCTTCATGAAAGGCAGGGGAACTCTCAATGCAGTTCAAACACATTTCGATAGTATACAGAATGCAACGAGACATCCAAAATGGAAATTTTATGCTGTCTTTGTTGACTTTAGGAAAGTTTTTGGTCTTCTAAACACAGAATTGCTCCTTGGTAATCTATGAAGCATAATTGGATTAGATAATCCGCTGACCATAACGATAAACAACATCCTGGCACACAACATACTCACAGTTTAAGACGGCAAGATATCATCACTCCCCATAATGCAAACAATTGTAGTGCTGCAAGGAGATCCACTCAGCTCCCTGCTATTCAATATACCTATTGCTGATATCGTAAATATCATTCGCAGACGACATAGTTACAGATTCAGGTAACACAGACGAACTCCAAGATGTAATGGTTAAACTTGAGTATTAGGCCGCAAACAACAGCCTAGTAATCAACACTAGCAAGACGGTGCAGACGAATTTCCGCAAGGGAGAATGAATCCCATGCAATGACAGAATACAATGCGGAGGGAAATACATAGAATTCGTAAAACCGTTTATAATAACTCGGAAAACCACTTCAACCTTCAACCAGCTCATTTAGAAATCATATAAGCGAGAGATCTATGGCAGCAATAAGAAGTACCGATACCGTATATATGATATCAGTGAACACATTAGATTGTCTATATCCACAGTCATGAGTCTGTTCTACGCCAAGGTGCTTCCATTACTAACCTATGCGCTAGAACTAATCTGGAAAAATCTAACACTAACGAATTAAAGTCTATAGAATATATTAAGGCTAGATTCCTTAAAAGGATCTTTGGAATCTCCAAGATGTCGCGTTCAAGACGGACATGCGTGCTGGCCAAAGAGACATTTCTAGTAGAAGATTTGACAATCAGACTGCCACTCCCATCCACAGAGCAGGAACAGGAATTGCTCCTAACCAGGCGAAGGAAAAGGGCAGAGATTGACACAGACTTCCACTCAACAGACGCCATGTTGCATCGATGTTGGACAGGATGAAGCTAAAACCTAAGAAGCGCCTTGAACAGACAAGTGGTACATGGATTTCACCACCAATTATGGGCGCTGCACGTTTTTTTCACGACCTGTCTCCACAGTGTGTATGTGTGTGTGTTGCGCAATAAACAATGTGAACTGTAGCATTTCAACAAATTTTAAACGAGAACAATATCATTATTGGAGTATTGTAAATCATAACGCTTTGTTTATGTACCATAATGGCCATTCGGCTGCAATGTATTCTCATTAATAGCCTTCTTTAATGACCGCTATGGACCATGAGTGTGCTCTATCAATACGTCACAAGTGTCCTTCGAATTTTCATTGAAAATAACATCCGGTCCTGGTGATTTTTTTTGTATTTTGAAGCTTGAATGGTCGTTTTGATTTCTTCCTGATCTATAAGTCACGTGATTTACTGTATATTCCTTCGGAGTGGGAGAGCCATTTCAAGGCTTTGCTTGTTCACGGTCTCAGAGAAGAGTTTTTCCCAGGATGTTATTGGAAGTTCAGAAGTGTCACTCGTGCATCGTCTATTGAGTGCTATTGAGGGTCTTTAAAGCATTCTTCTGCGTTTCTCCTAAATATGGGGCTTTCTTTTGTTCAATCATTTTTGTATGTTTACCTCTTCTCTGCATACTCTGTGAATATAGGATTCATAGAATTTGCCGTGCTCTGCGGAGGAGTTCCAAAGTTTCTTGTCTGAGTTTGTAACATTCGCTTTAAAACCACGGATTAGCTGTTCTTGGTGTCTACCAGATTTGTGCTTCCTTGAGGGTGCTTCGAACAATGTCTAGTGCCGATTCCAGTAATTCTTCGTCAATCAATTGTCGGATTCCATCTAAGTTACTCATTTTTGCTATCAAGTATTTCTGGGCAAATTTGTCTTGTGATGCACTGCTGTATGCTCTTGCTGTGCGTGAAGTTTTGTCCCTCTATCTCGATTTGAATGACAACAAGTATACGTTTCTTTAGGATGACTCCTGGTTTTGTATTGAAGGTAAACAGAAACGTAACAGCGTCACTTATAGAATTCCATCAATGAACAAATTTCCTAGAAGTTGAACACTATTGTAGTACTAAACTGCGTAGCCTATTATGTCCGCTTGGATTCCTAATGGATTGCGATTACTAAAGACCAACGTTAGGCAAAAAATGGCAAAATAGGCAGGCGAAAACCCTCGAAAGTACAGTTATCTTAAAAATATACACTATTATATGCACTATATATTTGCAAAATGGGCAGTTAAAATAAACAAGAAATTGTTATTTTTTAAATGTAGGCAACCAGTCATTTATAGGCATTATACAATAAAATAGGAAAAATTATATCTGCCGTGTACAACCTTATCAATGTTCTCCCTATAATATTTTTAATAGGCGAACTGCCCTGCCGTTTTTACAGAACGACCGGCTAACATAACCTAGAAATGTGCTAGTTCCAGAATATTAATGTGTATTTGAGTCGTGTGGTGGTCCGATTTTAAATAATTTAAATGTGTTTATTTAAATGGAATCTTCATTAACGTAAAAATAATTGCATCACTTACATCGGATTTTAGCGTGGAATCGCATGCGATTCCGCATGACGTCACAAAACCGTTTGGCACTCCACAGTAACGAAACAGTAATTCCTCCTGTTACAATGATATGAACTAGAAAACTAGAAGTTCAAAATACTCAGTTATATCTTGTTTGTGTAACAGTAAAATTGTTAAATTTTTCAGTTAATGTTTACCTGTCCGATACCATTAATGCTTATGGGGAATAAAATGAAATTTGATCATATCCTTTTACTCATTCCTGACAAACGGCTGACTAAAATTTCTAGGGAGAACACTGCTTATGACAAAATGCTGGTATTAAATTTGTAAGAATAAAGCATATGATAGACATTTTGTCAAACATCTCGTCTCTAGTGGTAACGATCAGCCTGTAACTCTTCCACATGACATAGTGGAGACTGACATGATGTTTAGGAATTATTTGAACTCCCTTTTCACATGCCGCCACACAGTACTTAAAACACAATATAACATTCCCCAAAAATTTCTGGTCTTATCGTGTTTTCCAATATTTGGCAACTCGATTGAGTTTAGGTACAAAATATTTTAAGTTTTGAAGTATCATTTCATTGATCTCGTTTGTTTTGCCTTCTAGTTTGTAGAGCGCAAACAGTTGCTTTCGATGTTGTTTTATTATATATATTTTGAGTGTCTGAATTTTGTGATTTTATATGATGTGAGTAGCCTAATTGATGCCCGTGTAAGGTACATTTCTTTCATTCCAGGTTTAATTTTTTTACGCTTTACGTGTTTTTGATGGCATATAATAATTAAAGTTATAATTATATGCATTCTTATTATGAATAAATAGTATTATAACCATAAACATCCCTCACATTGTAGTAGTTGTTGCGAGTAAACATGTGCGTGTGTGTGTGTGCATGTTTATGTGCTTCCTACCTGTTATTTTGAATAAACAAATTCGAAATAAAAACTGTGTACATTATGATGTTTTTACTTCTTCGTCACCTTCTTCTGTTTTTCATTCCAATACTTAAAAGTCGTGGGAAGGGCTCCACGAACGAAATAATGTGGTCATGTTAGGTCGCTTGTAATTAATTAATAGTTGTATTCCAAAATTGGGTAAAGAGTATATAAATAAATGAGAATAACTTTTTTGCTATTTGCTTTACGTTGCACCGACACAGATAGGTCTTATGGCGACGTTTTAGAAAGGCCTAGGAATTGGAAGGGAGCGACCGTGGCCTTAAATAAGTTACAGCCCAGCCATTTGCCTGGTGTAAAAATTGGAAACCACGGAAAACCATCTTCAGGGCTTCTGACAGTAGAATTCGAACCCAATATCTCCCGGATGCAAGCTCACATTTGGGCGCCCCTAACCGCACGGGCAACTCACCGGTGAAAATAATTGTAATATTATAGCCGTTGTATAGTATTATTTGAAGTAATTCCGCATACTGTATATGAGTTGACTATGTTCGTAAGTACAGAAGACGTTGTAAGTAGAAATTTGTAACCTATATAAATTTATTAAAGACTAGCTGATGTACCCATGCTTCGCTACGGAATTCTACACTGAATACAGAATTCTAGGTTAAGTATTGTACACGTTGTGAGCAAGATTGTATTAAATTTCATAGTTATTAACGTTACCCTAGACAGTAGCGTAGCCAGTATTTAAGTTTCGGGAGGACCCATTAAGGTAGTTCTTCATCCAGAATTTTATTTTGATAGGTGTCAGATCTTCCAGAGTTTAGGTGGTATAGAATACCTAAAAAGGAAATTAGTGTCCATGGATCAAAGTAAGAGTGGTGGATTCCTGCGTATTCCGGAAGCTAATAGTATTCTTCTTCTTCTTCTTCTTCTTCTTCTTCTTCTTCCATTTTCGCACACCTGTGAGGTCGCAGGTGCAATTGTGTCCCACATGGAAATTTGGCCCTGTTTTACGGCCGCATGCCCTTCCCGGCGCGACCCCTATATGGAGGGATGTAATCTCTGTTGTGTGCTTCTTTGGTGGTTGGTAGTGTAGTACGTTGTCTGATTATGAAGAGGAACGTGTTGAGAAAAAACCCAGTCCCTAGCCAGAATAATTAATCAGACGCGATTAAAATCCTCGATCCTGCCGGGAATCGAACCCGGAATCCTCTGAACCGAAGGCCTCAACACTGATCATTCAGCCAATGAGTCGGACTCCGGAAGCTAATAGTAATATTCATTATATATAAAATACTTAATAAAAGTATATTCGTTAAAACTCCTGGGGTGTCTGGACTCCTTGGACGACTATCATCCCCCCCGGCCAACCTCTGCTACTCCCATCCCAACATAACTGCAGCATTTCATATATTCCGAGTACAAGTGAAGTGAATGCAAGAATAAATAGTTTGAGTAAAGATGCAGTATTCTGGTTTAGGATAAATACGATCATTTTACTATAATAATGGTCATGTGAAAAGCTATAAAGAAGTGACATTTTATACAAATAATGCGGCAAAGAAACACACACATACACGTCGTATAGAGGTTTCTCGTCTTTCTCCTCCACGGCTTGATGGTTAAACCAAGAGAATGATGACCAGCCGTGACTCGTTATTTCGATATTATAAAAAAACGCTAGATGACACAGACTTCGAATCTTACCGCATCTTAAGAAATAGCACAAAGCAGTTAATCAGAAATAAAAAATGTATATATTTCCGGAATTTTGCTAAGAACTTAAATTCTAATCGCGCATGGGACCAATTTAGAGCTCTGGGAATAGGAAAACATCAACAAAGGCTGGCAACTCCTGACGTTCAACTTGACGAACTGAACGATTACTCTAGTAGAAAACATATTCAACCTACCCCAATTAATTGCAAGGACTCGCCGCTCCCCCTCCTCCCCCCTCCCCAGCCAATTGACCATTCACAGTTCACAGTGTCGCAGAAAATCTGGTTAAAAGACTTTGTAATCGATTAAATCAAAGGCTGCACGTGTAGATGATATTCCTATTACTTTTATACATAACATTACGGGTGCTGTTCTGCCTGTACTGACGCACATAATGAACAACTGTTTAATAAACGGAACTTTCCCTACTGTCTGGAAAACAGCCAATATTTAATATTATACTGGTACCTAAGAGATTAGACTCACAATCACTCTCTGGCATTCGTCCTGTGTCCATATTCCCTGCGCTTTCTAAAGACTTTGAACGTTTAGAATACGAGCAATTTCTGGAATACCTAAATAAAAATGCTCTTTTGGACCCTTTGCAATCGGGATTTAAGAAGGGTCACAGTACGGCGACAGAAGACATACCTGTTTTCTACAACCCATGAAAATAAATCACATCACTGCTGTACAGATATGGTAAAGGTTGCAAAGGTTCTTCCCTTTAATATATCCACTTATATTCTTCAAATAATAATAATAATAATAATAATAATAATAATAATAATAATAATAATAATAATAATAATAATAATAATAATAATAATAATAAATAGAAGAATTATTATCCTTCAAGATGAGTGGAAATATTTAAGTTCGAGGAAGTCAAGGCAAATTAAAAATCTGTGATTTAAAAATATCAGAAACCAAATTTAATGTATCAGACATATTTAAAATTGTGCCATTTCACCCTTCTATAGTTGCTGTATTTGGAACAAAAATGGCGCTTCGGTTATTAACGGATCAGTATAAAAGCAATTAACAACAGTACGAACTGAAAAGACAATAAATTCAACCGGCAATCACGGAAAGAACCTCTTTTAGAAGGCGGTGCGAAAGAATGACGAGAGCGGATTATTTAAATCGATTATTAAAAAAAAGGTCTTCCATTAGAAAAAATCTCAATTGAGCACTGCATCGAAGAAAGACGGAATCGCGTAAAGAAACCCACTACTAATCGGAGTCTTTAATCATCTGTTGGAGATAAGATCAAATCTACGATAACCGGCTAAACACCAGCTGTGATTGACATTTACGTGAGATTAAAGACCAGCTGATAAGAAACGTCAAGTTGGAGCTGTACTACGTCACGGTTGGGCTCGGAACATTGTATTTGCCCGATACTGCATAACGTTAAGAGAGCTGAATTAAAGGGAAAACAGAGTGCAATTCTAAAAGCACGTAAATTTCACAACGTTTCGGCGAGCAAGGCAGTTTGAAATAAGACGATATTTAGAGTCTTATAGGCAAATTAGACGGACCAGAAAACAAATATATTGATCACATTAGCATTACTAAGCAGATTACAGCATGTATAAATCAACTAATGCCTTGTGTTATTCTGTCCTTGATGCAATGAAGACCACCATGATGTTCTAAGAAGCTGAGGCAAAGACTACTCTGGCTATGGTGACGCTTGACGAGATGGATGATCCAGGAGGAAAGTAGTCAGCTGTGATGACGAGATGAATCCTATTACTTAAGCCGAACCATGGAGCGAGGCCTACCATCCCATGACGATCAACAGCGAGATGGAAGTCAAAATCCAATAAGCAAAGTTAAGTCCCCATTTGAGTCGTGTCGTAAGTAGAAAACCTTATTCTTTTGGTTAATATATAATGTGCATTATGACATTGTGTGTGCGTAGTTAATATACGAGTATGCTCACAAGGAAATAGGTATTCATCCAAAGTTACCGTAAATTCCAGACATAGGCGTTAAAATACCAGTGAATGCCGTTCGTAAGTTTGTCAATATGATAGTGGAGAAGTGATTGATATTTTTCATAATTCGTTGTCAGTGAAGTGTTAGAGTATTAAGAGGAAGTTAATATTTATATGCGTGATGGCTTTAACAAATAACAAGCGTAAAGATCGTATTTAGGGAGTGTTACAATGAAATATAGTGGCACAATTTTAAGGTTACGATGTGCTGTTCTTTGATACTATGACATTAATGATAATGATTTATATATGTGTAGGTTAAGGCACATATGTTGCGTATTTTGATGAAACGAGTGCTTCGATTATAAATGCTACGCGATAATGGTAGTGTTAAATGGTGAATGTAATTAGCATATGAGTTGCTAGTATATTTTGATGGTGATAATTATTGTTATTTAGGAAGTTGGTCATAGTATTTCTTCGAGAGATGGTAGTATGTGTAGGTTGCACATGCTAAGGTATAGGGATTGAAACGTACTGTTTCTGATTGCTATTTTATTCCCTAATATATATATGATACAGATTAGGATACGATCTTAATGCCATCACTATAGAATTAATTGAGTAAGTAGGATCATCAGAAGAGCCGAGAGACCACTTACGTCAATATTTAGGCCTTCACTGACATATCAACGATTGTTTTCATGTATTCTCATTTACGGCAATTCAACTTATGATTTTATGGGAGCAGTATAAGACATCACTGGTAAATTAGACTTTCATATGTGGATTTTAGATGAAGATAGAGTCTTCCTATGTGTAAATTTTTCCACCCATGGTATTATTCGTTGGAATATTAATTGAAACACACTTGGTGATGTTATGTTAAGTCATATACGCACTTTAACTAAATTTTGACCATGAATTAAAATAATAATTGAATGATTTAGCCATATAAGCCTTACGATGGAATTAATTTGAGAATGCTTACGACTTAAAGTGGACTTAGATTTGCTTATATGGAGGCCAACTGGCATGAAATATGAAACGTTAGATAATTTGGAACCTCAAATAGAGAAAATCCCTAATGGACAGACATTAATCTTATCACACGATTTTTCTACTGTGCGTGGACATTGATGTGAAGTGTTTCAACCGAGTGATATGCATTTCTGTAATTGCATGTGAATTTAGGTTCAGACGATTGAATTTTGATAATTTTGAGAAGCAACTTAGCTTAATATTGAGAGATTCCAGATCTTAATTAATTAATTAATTAATTGATTGATTAATTATTGACCATTTTCTTTGCGTTTTTCTCATTTTCAATTGAACTTTAACTTAAACATTGTATATAGTAGGGATATAGCTTATTTTACTTAAATCTTTTGGATGCATCCAATCATTACAATCATTATAATAATTACAATTATTACAATTATCCAACTTTCACAATTATGTCGAATAATTTTACTTGATTATATAATTTATTTATTTTTCTTTTCATTTGATTCCCTTGAATACTACTTAGTTATGATACAATTCCTCGACAAGCCAGGACTATGATTCAGATGAATGAGGCCTAATTTCATTTATTTATTAAAGGTTTTCCTAAACCTATTTTCTTCAAGGCAACATCATTACATTATTTAGATGCTGATTGCGTAGGAAACCAGCCATAATGTATAAATGATTTTTCAAGATAATCTACGTTTATTTCAACTCATACTTAGACCAATTTATGAATAAAAACTGAGTAGTGAAAACATTAAATTCTTTCAATGTCTACTTAGAATAAGTACTAGATATAAGCTTGTAATGACTAATTTGATTGCGATTATGATGATGACATGTACTGAATTCTTGACAAGCCACAATAATCTGAATTTTACGATAAAATGCGGAATTATACATATACGGTAACCGACTAATAGCGTGTTGAAGACGTTCATCTACGTAGGTTGGGATTTACCGTAGGTCGTCGGTATTCTTTCTCACGCGGAACTCACAACCCAGGAATATTTGGCAGATGAAATTATTATTAAGAGCTAGTCTGGAAACTCGTGTATCCCACCTGGGCGCGGGTTGGTGCAAAATATGTTTCACTCTATCCTGTAGCAGTGCAGATGTAGAGAGAGTTTTCCCTCAAATGAGCCAAGATTTGACCAATGACAAGCATCACCCATGTCAGCAGGAATATTATATACAAGAAGAAATATTCAGGATCCTTTTAAAAATTACTGAAGTAAAACGAATCACAATTGATCCTGTCACAACGAAACAACTGACAATGGCAAGATCTACTCACTCTTGTTACACTGCCCATCCAGAAAAGAGAGAAAGGACATCAAAGTAACTTGATGGAGAGGAAGAAAAGTGCATCAAAACTGAAAAAGTAAGTAAATAAGAAATGCAGCATAAATACTGAAGAACTTGCAGATTTCAAGAAACTATAAAAAAAGATAAAACGTGAGGAAATCCCAACTAGTGACAAGCTTTCTGAAGAAGTAAAATTGAAGTTAAAGAAAGCTATAAAATAAATGATCTTGGCAATACAAAGGTTGCTTTATGGAGTGATAAATCTAAAACAAGAGAAAGCTTGTACCAATTCGAGGATCTAACTACAGTTGCTACTGCTGACAGGTGAGAATATTGCAAGTGTCTCATTTGTACTTCAGATTGTTTTATGCTTGTTATGTATCACTATTTTGGAAATGGCAGGAATAGGAGTTATTTTTGCTATGTATGGGTGTTTTAATTACAAAAGACAAAGTGATCACAAGTCATTTTGCAAATTTCCTAACAACAAAGTGGTGTGAGTATAGGCGTACCTGTTAAAACTTATGTGAAAATGTTTTCTTTAAACCATTGTTATTATTAAATCTATGCATTTAGTCGATTTTTAGGTGTACTCAGTGGGCTGTGAAGAGCAGAAAGGCAGATTTAGAAGAAATTCTGAGGACCAGAAAAATAATGCAGACCATTATGTCATGGGCCGCGCATGTAACAAGTTTCCCGGTGCTGAGTGTAGCGATGTATTGTCATCTTATGATAATTATTATAGCATGGGAAATTTGCACATAGAAATGAAGTATAATAATTCTAAAATGATGTTTACAAAGATTTGTGGGGGAAAGTTAGGTACTTCTTTTACAATTTTGCTTGCACCGTCCGCAGGGCAAAACCATAACACCTCGGAAGGTGAGCGTTAATGTTACACATCCAATGGAAGTCCACCGGGTAAGAAGATTTGTAGTGTGCTAGTCCCGGAAGAGAGTTAAAGCTAACACGAGAGAAAGGCATAGGAAAACAAGGGAAAAAACTATTACAGTACATCACAGTAACAAGCAAATGGGTGAGAAGCAAACACTTACCTTGGGAAGTGAGATCAATAGTTCAAAGGCCGTAGTTGAAATTAAGGAAAACGGACAGTGACAGTGCTGAATTGATTCAAAACAACGAAAACCAAGAATCTCTGGATAGCCAAAAAACTTTAATTCAAGGTTAGAATTAATTCAAGATTGGTAAGAACACATTAAAATCTTGACTGGTTTAAAATTGTTTAAAAGAACAAATAAAATGTTGACCTCCATACACTAAAATGCAATATAAGAACTTGGAAAATTCAGAATGAATTAAAAACTATAGTTTGACAGGTCACTTCCTTTAAAATTAGTTAAATTACACCTTTACTCGGATTAAAATGAAATAAAACGTTCATCCAGTGGTGTCAATTTCCATTAGGTTGCATTAAAAGTGTTGTGGAATTAAAACCCATTCCCCACCAAGGGGCTGACGCAAGGATGGTAACTTAACTAGCAAACGAGATAACAAATCGCCCCCTTCAAAAAATTTAATGCAAAGATAAATAGGCGGCGAATATGAATAAACAGAAACACATCAAATCAGTACACACAGAAATCAATAAACATACACCGTATTGAAAGCAATACCAAGTAGCACGGGGCCAATCAATCCCGAACCTTAACAACAATCACATCAACACCTCGTTTCTAGGGAACACCAAAACCAAAGCAACCCGTCCTCCCAAAGCAAAATAGAACCGGACCGGCACAAAATTAAATGGCTAGATACATTCAACAGGAAGGAAAAATATTAAAACCAGAACAAAACACACGTAAAATTAAAAGTTAGCCGAGCATAAAGCGAGGTAAGAAAGAGCCCTTGCGAGGAAAACGTTGATTCGCAAAGAGAATATTATATCGGGCTAAGAATTAAAATAAATCCAAAATTAAATTTTGAAAAACCGTCCGCATCGTGCATTTTCCACAAACCAAGATGTAGATTCGTTAATAGAACCCATAATCATGTAATGGACGAAATCTTTATACCGACTCAGAATTTATTATTATTATTATTATTATTATTATTATTATTATTATTATTATTATTGTTATTATTATTATTATTATTATTATTATTATTATTATTATTATTATTATTATTATTATTATTATTATTATTATTATTATTATTATTATTATAGTTACCACTTGACGTAGTTGAAGTTCAATTTTAACACACATTACCAAAATTATTGCTTTTCTTTTCTTCTTCTAAACTTTAATCCATTGATAGGTAATATTTCCAAAAGTAAATTTATACCAAGACTTACACTTTCTGATCCATCACCAAGGAGGCAACACAGCCCACAGGATGTTACCTTCCAGACGAATAACATGTAGATAAATTACTTGTAGTTTACATAAGATGCATAAGGAGGACAATATCACAGCTTAACGGGCTCCAATGCCCGTAGAGGATGAGTTTCACACAGGGTCGATGCTACAGACCCACGCCATCGCGCTTGATATACAATTGACCTGTCTGAAAAGGGCGAGTTTACAATTATTATACATTTGACAAAACATAATGTTGAGTTTTTAAAAACTTGCGATGACATTGGTTGGTTTAGGTTATTTAGTCTATAATACCCAATGTGCGTGCTCTCACTGGAAATTTTATGGACCTAGTGACAATTTGGGAATAAAATTTGGTAGCGTTTCCGAGAGATATTGCGTGATCCGTTGTCTGAATATTGCTTTATGGTGATTGAATTATGTAAAATCCTGCCACATGTCGATGTGTGTCTGGGATTTCTTAAAGATGTTCTGACATTGGTTGTGAACTTGTTGCGTCTTTCAACGGTTGATATTGGTGGATTGAGAGTCTTTAACGAAAAAAAGACTGCGCGGCATGAACCAACACCTCCTAAATACAAGACCGACTCCAATCCTCAGACCGTAATATAAAGAAAACATGGCGGCCGAAGTAGCCGGATTGCTTGTATTGGCTAACACGAAAATATCACGTACATATTATATAAACGGCGGTAATTTAACATGATAAATGTAACATAATAGGGAAAATCAATTTTACACGTATGAAAACACTTCGTCAACAAGTACGCATCACATAAAATCAACAAGAATCACATATATTCTACTAGAAAAGATCCCAACAAGGTGATTATTTAGAAATTTCAAATCGTCAAATAACGTTTCCTCTTAGATTTCACTTCGTTGGATAGATGAAAATACATGATAAAACTGTTAAAATTATATTTCTAACATCATTTTGAATGTTTCAAAATAAATTAAGATGCGGAATTCCTCGATTTATTCGCCGTCATGAGAGCTGTGAAACACAATCCGTTACCTTAGTTTTGAAGTGGTGGACAATTTCTTAAATTCAGCACCCAATGAATGGGAAGTACACCTGAAATAATAATGTTATTGGCTTTACGTCCCACTAACTACATTTTTTACGGTTTTCGGAGACGTAGAAGTGACGAAATTTAGCCCTGCAGTAGTTCTTTTACGTTTCAGTAAATCTACCGACACAAGGCTGACGTATTTGAGCACCTTCAAATATCACCGGACTGAGCCAGGATCAAATCTGCCAACTTGGGGTCAGAAGGCCAGCACCTTAACCGTCTGAGTCACTCCGCCCAAGTACACCCGAAATGATTATATTAACCCAGTGAACGGCCCTGGTAATGCTAAAAATGTTGACGTATGGCACAGCAGCTCTTCACACAATGATAGTAACCTTAGTAATGAAACGTTCAGACAGTAAAGATATAATAGGTTTTTAACTATTAAAGAACATGAGTGCAAAAACTCTAATACTAAACATTGATATTTAACCACGTGGACGAGCTTCAGTTCAGCGCTGTCAGCTTGATGACAGATAACCACAACATGAATCTGAAGGTGTTGGTAGTGTAAAACCCTATGTTACAAACCCAGCTAATCCCTCAAGTCACTATATCTTCTGTGTAACAGTATACAGATCGCTCCATCTGTCACACTTATAAGTTTTGTTATACTCCAAGATCCAGCCAAACATTTCTGCAGGCAAAGCACAGTTTATTGTAAAATACACTTGCATCTACAGTAAATCACTCGACATTTTGAAGCACATTGGCACTGACGGAATAACACAATAACAGTTATATTTTATCTAAATTAATATTTTTCGAGAAACACGAATAGTTTGAAAGTAGAGAGATGGCTCCCCTAACCTCAGACTTATTCTCAAAATGATGTATGTACGCTACAGTTTTCTCATGGACTTCAAAATAATCACGATGTATATTCCTAATCCATTTCTCTCTTAATGTTCTATTCCGTAGAAAACTTAAGAATACTTGTATGAGAGGCATTGGCATAGTTAGACTAAAACCCGGTCCACCTATTGCACTTTTGTTTTTTAATGGGAAAGAACACGATCAAAACAAGCACATTCTCACATTACTGCGTATAATTAGAGATCCTATGAGTCCACTGACTCATACAAATACACTCGCACACTTATATTCTACATAGAAACTAACATTTATCGTCAACTTCCATAAAATTACACCGACTACATACGATAACAACAAACCAAAACAAATCCACATTTCCAACAATTCCGGCTACTCGATTCGCCATCTTTGAACGATCGAGAGTAGCATTAAGGTCTGAGGATTGGAGTCGGTCTTGCTAGATATCTAGGAGGTGTTGCATGAACTATGACGGCCAACGAGCTAGAAAGAGGACTATAGAGTGGCTATTGGACCGCCATATTTGAATCTACTTGAAAGCCACGTCCGCCATATTGTAAGCGACCAAATCGAGTGGGCTTGTGATGAAGCAAGTACAGAGGCTGCGGGAATAAATACAGTTTCACAGTTTTCTTTATTAGGGAAGCACTCAAAGATGCGCAATGTCTGTTTAAAAGGACATTAAAAAATACAAGATACAGGCTACGTACTTACATATTGTATAAAGAAAGAAAATTAGCGCATTTCCACTAGTCCGAAGTACAAAACAAATCACAAGACATTGCCAAAAATTTAGACCCACTTACAGGGAATGAAAATATAGAACAGAAAACCTTGAGCAAAGCAATATAACAACATCGAGAAATAATTCATATAACTTTAATA
This sequence comes from Anabrus simplex, assembly GCF_040414725.1. Lineage (NCBI taxonomy): Eukaryota > Metazoa > Arthropoda > Insecta > Orthoptera > Tettigoniidae > Anabrus > Anabrus simplex. Next base: position 304,040,932 of record NC_090268.1, read on the forward strand.
ATAATAATAATAATAATAATAATAATAATAATAATAATAATAATAATAATAATAATAATAATAATAATAATAATAAATCCTGATATCTTTCCATTTACCTGGAATTGGCATTTTGTATGGATTTAGCCTAATTTTACGCCGGCTTCCCTTCCTGACGACGCCAACCCTAGGTGGAGTGATGTATTTACTATTGCGTGCTTCTGTAGTGGTTTGTAGAATGTTCTGTTGTGTGTAGATGAAGAAGGTTATCCAGTCCCGGATCCAGAGGAATTAACTGTCGACTACCCGGTTAAAATGCTCAACCCGGTCGAATCTGGTGCCCTCTGAACCAAAGGCCAGCATACTGATCATTCAGCCAAGAAGCCGGATACTAAACAACTTGGCAGGTTAGATCCTGGCTCAGTACGATAGTATTTAGGTGCTCAAATCCCTCAGAACTCCTGCTGGACAACATTCCGGCACCGCGGCTTATCCGAAAAAGTAGTTAGTAGGGCGTAAAACTAATAATAATTTACGAAAAATAAGTATTCTAGAGCCGTGGGGTACAAGGTTTGAAGTGAACAATGGTGTAATAATAATAATAATAATAATAATAATAATAATAATAATAACAATAAAATAAGAACAAGAATTTGTAGGATAAACAATTTGAAATAATTGCTAAAAAGGAGAACAGTTCTTCTTGTGATAATGATCTTAAATCACATAAGTTAACTTTCCTGAATAATTCACTTCGATTATCTTTGGAAGAAGATTATGGTAACGCCGATTTTTTTATTTGCCTTATGTAGCACCCACTCAGACACGCCTTATAGCTACGATGGGATAGGAAAAGGCTAGGACTGCGAAGGAAGTGTCAGTGGCATTAAGGCACAGCAGCCCCCGTATTTGCCTGATGTGAAAATGGGAACCACGGAAAACCAGCTATCAGTGCTGTCGGCAGTGGGATTAGAACTCACTATATCCCAAATGCAAGCTAAGAGCTATATACCGCGAACCACGTAGCCAACTCGCTCAGTAGTAGTGGTGATGTAGGACTGAAAGTCCTCATATTACTCCGTATCGTTGGCAAAGGGGATGAGGTGACTAGGAAATTCTAAATATTGTAGGTGTGGCGTTGGACAGCAGGCGTCTTGTAACATCGTTGTTCACTTTATATTTATTTTCAAAATGCTGGGGAAATGTGCTCTGTAGGATACAATGTAATAATAAATAGTGGTATTGGTTTTTCGTCCTACCGACTACTTAGTACGGTTTTCGGAGAAGCTGAAGTGCCGGAGATTTGCCCCGGTGGAGTTCCCTTACGGGGCGGTAAATCTACTGACACAAAGGTAACCTATCTGAGCACCTTCAAATACCAAATACAAGAAAATAAAAGTAGGCCTAATGTACACGTGCTGGATTGTGATACACAGGCAACGTAATTCTGCTAATCGCCCAAAACTGTGTACTTTAGTAAAAAAAGAATCTTATCTAAAATATGATATTTATTCTTCGTGTTTTCTCTACAATTTATGCAATTGCATGCCACACACGTAGAGAGCATATTTTCTTCGATCTAATCTATTAGAAGTATCGCACCGTATGCGGAGAAATTATATGAATGGCGCTTAAACTATGGAGTCGCTATTTCGCCTTGGCACCACCCAGAGCACTGTAGCAGCCATGTTAGCCACTCCATAGTCCTCTTTCGAGCTCGTTGATTACAACCCATATATTGCATGGAAACTTATATCCAGGGGTGCTATTCCGTACATGCCAACCGACGAAGTTCGGGTCGGCAAGTCACCGAGTATTATAGGTTGCAGGGCCGATAGTTCTGACGCCGAGCTATTCTGTACTCTGTCGAATCGGTGCAAGTGAGAGCTGTGTGACGTCACTCAACTCGGTCGGTAAAAATAGTTTCTTTGGAACACCCCGGTCGAAGGCTAGAATTTTTGACCAATAAGAAGTGATAATCTCTTACAGAAGAGTGAGTAGAGCTGTTAATGAAACGCATTAAGCGCGGTGGTCTTCAAAACCTCTTTGTTCAAAACCTATTCAGCGCCCACTTGAACGTCTAGAGCCGTAAGCTTATACATTGTTCTTTAAAGGTTTTTGCTATTGAAATGGATACGTCTTCAAGAAACTATTCGAGATAAGTGTTAATACAGTTTTATGAACAGCATAATATTATAGGAATTACTAGAATGTTAGGATTAACAAGAGTATCGAATTCCCATTTTAGGCCTATAGGACCACGTGGCATACAATATTCTTTTTTTAAAAAATTGTAGTTTTGGATGTGGTATTCCTGTGCTTGATTTTAGTATTTATTTGTGTTATATGAGGCAGAATAGAAGAATATCCGTTTGGTTTAAAACAGCGAAACCGATATGCACATTCAAATGAAACAGTCGCTCAAACACACTGCCGTGAATAATTCTATCTTTACTATCACACAACAAAACGTCGCTCTTAGTTTATAGAGACGAATAACGTTAAGCACTCAAAATCATGTATTAAATTAATGCATGTACGATGCTCTCGACCGGTACCGAATTTATTGTTGTGTCATAAGTCCATAGACTGGTTCGATGCTGCTCTCCATGCAACCCTACCAGTTTCATTTCCTTTCTATATAACTACTACATCCTGGCGAATGAATTAGTGTTATTTGTGAGTGGTACCTTAAATATTCTTCCATTCATTTTTATGCGATTATACCAATACACTATTTCTTACTCCACTGTGGGATGGTAACAGTAGGCCTACCGGTATGTAGATATTATAAATTGTAATTGTAATAGGTTTTGGGTACCGGTATCTATAGCTGATAAGATAGGATTTTGAAAGTCCGTTTTGATGTAGATTTGTCTTTTATTGCTGTTAAATTTATTAAAATTTCTGGTACCAGTAATATATTTATGCTCCTTCTGAGATCATGCAATTATTTTATTCTTCAGGTAAACGAACAAGGTTAGCTTGCCTAGAAAAATAATAGACTCGGTTGTTTAAGAGTAGAGGGAGACTGAAGCGATGATGGTTATGTTCAGTTTTTTATAGGAACGAAACGACGCTACAGAGCTAGTTGCAAACTAACAAGTATGGAGGTGCTTAGTTAATTCATAGAGGCTTGCAAATTAAATACGTAGTCATGACAGTCGACAGTATAATGAAAATATGTGTAATTTTCAGGCCACAATGGTATGCTTACTGGAAAGAAGAGTAGAATTTCTCTACAATATCTCTTTGTTGACAAGAATGAGAAATTAATAAATATTGCAGTATAAACTATGATGAATAAACAATGTAGGATATTACTTTCAGCTTTAAAACTCCAAGAGCTGGAAGAGCTACGGAAAGCCAGATAGATGAAGTGGTGACTTACATGAAGAACCACAATCATTTTGCTCGTGGAAAATTTCTAGGGAAAGATGGGAAACGAGGCCTAAGTGAAAGGTGGAAGGCTTTAACGGACATACTGAACAGTGTTCCCAGAGGAACTGTCAAGGACAGTAAACAGTGGCAAGTTGTACGTTGAATTATATTTATAAATAATATTAGTGTATTTGTGTGTAATCATTATCTAATACTGTTTTCATGTACAGGTTTGGAGGGATCTTAAGTTCTCTGCTCCTAAGAAAGCAGCCAATATCAGGCGCCAGAGAAATGCAACAGGAAATAAGCCCATCACTGCAACACCTCTTACAGCTATTGAGCTAAGGGTGTTGGAAGTGATTGGCTTTGTGTATGTAGAGGGATCTGCATGCCCTGATAGCTTGCCAGAAGAAGAGGTAACTATTTACAGTAGATGTAATAACCATTTTTGTATAGTCTTCTTAAAAGATTTTAAATATAGATTGTATTTCATAGCCTGCAGATTCAACTCGAGGCAGGGGATGTGTCAGTCCTACAGGCTCTTCCTCAAACACATATCTTGAAAGATGTGATGACTCCTACAGTGCTATCACTGGAAGTAGTAGATACTGAAATTGGCAAGTATTTCACAAACTGCAATATTGTTCTTATTCTGGGCATTATTTGAAACTTGCAATAATAATAATAATAATAATAATAATAATAATAATAATAATAATAATAATGATAATAATAATAATAATAATAATAATAATAATAAGTGATTTATTTGTAGGTAATCATGAAAAGAAGTTAGAGGTGCCTCCTGAATTGGAAAATTCAATTGAAGGAAGGGTATGTTTAGAAATACCTTCACCACGAACTCCTACTCAAAGCTCAGGGTCACGGCAATATTGTAAGTACCAGTATGCTTTAGTTTGGTAATAATGAGCACTCAAATGACAATGAAATTTTATTGAAAATTCACTCTGCTATATTCAGTCAGTGACTTCTGTCTGCTTTTACACTTTTAGAGGTGATAGCGATTGCACAAGTTATTACACAGGTGGGCCTACAAACACAGTCATCGGTTGCTTCTGTTCAGAATACTTGTTAGAAATATTAACTTTTGTTTACTTGGATTTAATTAGTCTTATGTTTCAGCTGTGAAGAAATGCAAGACTCCTAGTAGGGAGAGAATTGGAGTTCAGTTGTTGGAGGCACGTGAGAAATTTACAGTCTTACAGGAAGACAGTAATAGAACTCAGATGGTAAGTGCCATTTACAAGAGTTTTTTAAAGAATGAAACCATGACTCAGTTAATGTAACTTAAAAGTTTTCACTTTGTTATCCACAAATTACAACACCTAATATACATGTAAAACCATTGGGTGTTTTTTTAGGTATGTTATAGTGTTGTAGGTGTTCAACAGCATGGAAAAGCCTTTAAGTTATATTTACAAGAGTGCCAAAATAAAGAGAACTTTCCTGTTTGGGAATTAGTGACATGTTGGGTTGTGGTCCATCTAAAATGACCATCAGTAAGAGGGGGAAGATATGCTTTCATTATGTCCTTATAAAATTTGCTGCTCGTTTACACTTTGATTTCAAGTAATTGCTTATGCTACGTACATATTAATGATGTAATATATATGATAGAGTTGTCTCGTGCCCTATTACATATGCCATTCACTCTTGGCAAGTGAACACAAGGATAGCACGACAGTTCATTATAAATATAAATTTTTTACAAAGAGAAGTTTGACTAAAGAATTCAAGTAATGTTTCTTTTTGCTTTGGTTACAAATATACCTGCAAAGCATACATACTGAAATACTTATTGTCTGCACATCTGATGCGATTGGCTATAAGAAAGTCTAATATAGGCTACCCTTCAAAAGGAAATAACTGGCTATATCTGCAAAACAAGTTGAATTTATAAATAACCCTTAATGTCTACAGCAGATTTCTCCTATTTAAATATTGTGACCAATGCCTATTACTCCAGCTGTCCACAAACCTGCAGTATGCATGAATTGTAAGACACACTTCATCCTTTTCTTCACCAATTGGATTTCCTTGGCAAATGCTTAATATATTTCATCTTTTAAGTTTACTGACAAGTAAGCAATGGTATGTGGGTATTTTTTGTTATTTGTTTCACTTTATACCGACACAGGCAGGTCTTACGGTAACAATGGGATAGGGTACAGACCTCTGCACATGGTAAGAGGGTGCTTAGGGGTTGTAGTAAGGATGTAAAGGAGCGGGCATATAAGTCTCTGGTTAGACCCCAACTAGAGTATTGTTCCAGTGTATGGGACCCTCACCAGGATTACTTGATTCAAGAACTGGAAAAAATCCAAAGAAAAGCAGCTCGATTTGTTCTGGGTGATTTCCGACAAAAGAGTAGCGTTACAAAAATGTTGCAAAGTTTGGGCTGGGAAGAACTGGCAGAAAGAAGATGAGCTGCTCGACTAAGTGGTATGTTATGCTTACAATATTGTGATTTTTTATTCCACCAATTGTATTGAAAATGAAATGGCGTATGGCTTTTAGTGCCGGGAGTGTCCGAGGACATGTTCGGCTCGCCAGATGCAGGTCTTTTGATTTGACACCCGTAGGTGACCTGCGCGTCGTGATGAGGATGAAATGATGATGAAGACGACACATACACCCAGCCCCCGTGCCAGCGAAATTAACCAATTAAGGTTAAAATTCCCGACCCTGCCGGGAATCGAACCCGGGACCCCTGTGACCAAAGGCCAGCACGCTAACCATTTAGCCATGGAGCCGGACACCAATTGTATTGAAAAGGTGGAATAAAAAAATCACAGTATTATAAGCATATTATAGCAAATTCAGTACGAGTCTAATAATGAGATTAGTTACATGTATGTAGTATGTTCCGAGCTGTCAGCGGAGGTATGGCGTTGAATTACATTAGTAGACGAATAAGTTTGAGTGGCGTCTTTAAAAGTAGTAAAGATCACAATATGAAGATTAAGTTGGATTTCAAGAGGACAAAACGGGGCAAATATTCATTTATAGGAAGGGGTGATAGGGATTGGAATAACTTACCAAGGGGGATGTTCAATAAATTTCCAATTTCTGTGCAATCATTTAAGAAAAGGCTAGGAAAACAACAGATAGGGAATCTGCCACCTGGTCGACTGCCCTAAATGCAGATCAGTATTGATTGACCGAGTCTGTGCGACATAAAACCAGTAGCGAGAAAGATTTTTAACATTAAAATATTAATCTTACACTGTTCTCTTTCTATGCAGATGATTGGTGAAGCAGCAGGATGAGGCAGCAATGCTTATGGCCAAGGCTGTGCTACAACAGGCTGAAAATGGACGTCTGCAAAACGAAACAACACAGAGGCTTATTGGAGTGATTGGAAATCAGTCTATAGATGTGGAGCGATTCCTGACTGTAATTGAAAAAATTAATAAATATCTTGACTAAAGTGATTATTACTCTTTCTCCATTATTTTTGTACCCTCATTTAGTAGGACGTGGCAACTCGTAGTCTCTAATCAGAACTTTCTAAGGATTGCGATATGTGGTATGTCTGTCAGACTACCTAAGTTTTCGCACTGCTTAATTTCAGACTCTCTGTGAACTTGCATTCCGGAGATAACAAGTTCAAAACCTACTATCGGCAACCCTAAAGCTTGTTCTCTCATAATCCACACAAGGCAGCCGTAGCTGTATCTTAATTAAGGCCACGGTTGCCTCCTTCCCAGACCTAGTCCTGTCCTATCCCATCATCATTGCCATCTGTGTCGATGCAATGTAAAAAGCGTAGCATTTCAGACTCTTGTGCCTTTGAATACTGAGTTGGTAAAAGCATGCAAAACTTCTTGTCATCAGAGGTTACCAAATGACGAAGCATGTAAAAATGTGGTGATAGGTATTTATTAATTTTTTAAAATGATTTACATCTGTCTGAGTAGGTCAGGTGGTAGAGCACTGGCCTCTTGAACTCAAGTTGGCAGGATTGATCCTGAATCAGTCCAGTGGTATTTGAAGGTTTTTGAATATGTCAGTGTCACATTGTTACATATTTTCACATAAAAGAGCATCTATCGGACAAAATTCCAGCAACTCAGAAAGCCTCGAAAGTAATAGGGAACATGCATAATTTTCAAAAATATTTTTTTGAAAAGTACACCAATGAAATAGTACGTAAACGTATTACAACGTGGTAAGTTGCCTTGTTTTCTACCATTAGAAAAATGTTCAAAAGTGCCTTTCCGCAAGTCGAGTGAAACGGTCTCTGACGTAAGCGGCACGCTGTGACGTCACGATCCAGTACCGCATGCAGCTCTACCAGCCATTGTGCATCAGCCGTTACTAAAAGCCGATTGTTTATTATTCGTGATTGCGAATAACTTCAAAATGACCGAAGAAAGGTTCAAAACAGCACAGTTATAAAATCTACCTTGTGTAGATGTTATCATTTTTGAAAAATAGTTACTTTTGTGGCCGAAGAAATTCGCGGATAAAAAACAAGTTTGTAAGTGGCATCTTTCATATACATGCAATGTACTGTAACTCATAGTATTAGGATAACAACGAACGTGGATATAAGTCACATCACTTTCAACATTTCCTTCTAGACTGATTCCCATATTAAAGAATAACATTACATTTTTCGAGAGCCTCCGTGGCTCAGACGGCAGCGCGTCGGCCTCTCACCGCTGGATATCTTGGTTCAAATCCCGGTCACTCCATGTGAGATTTGTGCTGGACAAAGCGGAGGCGGGACAGGTTTTTCTCCGGGTACTCCTGTTTTCCCTATCATCTTTCATTCCAGCAACACTCTCCATTATCATTTCATAGCATTTATCACTCATTAATAAACCACCTTGGGAGTGGCGACCCCATTGTAATAACAGCCTATATATGTTTCATTCATTACATCCCTGACCCGGTCAATGACTGGAAAACAGGTTGTAGCTTTTCATTCATTACATTTTCGGGCTTGCAGCAGTAGAAAAGTAAAAAATCGGATTTCAGCACTAACATAAACATATAGGTAGCATTATAGTACTAGTCCGCCTCTGTGGTGTAGTGGTTAATGTGATTAGCTGCCACCCCCGGAGGCCCGGTTTCGATTCCCGGCTCTACCATGAAAGTTGAAAACAAATAGTACGAGGGCTGGAACGGGGTCTACTCAGCCTCGGGAGGTCAACTGAGTAGAGGGGTTTCGAATCCCACCTCAGCCATCGTCGAAGTGGTTTATCGTATTTTCCCACCTCTCCTCCAGGCACCTAAGGCCACGGCCGTTTCCTTCCCTCTTCCTTGTCTATCCCTTCCGATTTTCCCATCCTCCAACAAGGCCCCTTTTGAGCATAGCAGGTAAGGCCGCCTGGGCGAGGTAATAGCCCTCCTCACCAGTTGTATCATCATACCCAAAGTCTGACGCTCCAGGACACTGCCCTTGAAGCGGTAGAGGTGAAATCCCTCGCTGAGTCCGAGGGAAAAACCAACCCTGAAGAATAAACTTTTTAAGAAAGAAAGAAAGAAAGAAAGAAAGAAAGAAAGAAAGAAAGAAAGAAAGAAAGATCATAGTACTATAGGTCTATAATCTATCATTCCCGAAAATATATATTTATGGTTGGGGCAACTGGCCTACCCACTTCCGGGGCCCATGAAAGAGAAACATTAAATATCTTGGTGGAGGGAAAAAGTTAAACATGATAAAGATAAAGATAAAGATAAATACGACTTCATCTAGTTTTCACAAGTCGGGCTGAGTGGTTCAGACGGTTGAGGTGCTGGCCTTCTGACCCCAACTTGGCAGGTTCGATCCTGGTTCAGTCCGGTTGTAGTTGAAGGTGCTCAAATACGTCAGCCTCGTGTCGGTAGATTTACTGACACGTAAAAGAACTCCTGCAGGACTAAATTCCTGCACATCGGCGTCTCCGAAAACCGTAGAAGTAGTTAGCGGGCGTAAAGCCAATAACAATTACATTTGGCTTTTAACAAGCTGACCATATCACACAAGAAAAGTGTCTTGGTGACCTTTTAGTCGTTTAATACAGGAATGTCTTTGGGTACTGTGACTTTTACTTTTTTTGCTATTTGCTTTACATCGCACCGTCACAGATAGGTCTTATGGAGACGATGGGATAGGAAAGGCCTAGGAATGGGAAGGAAGCGGCCGTGGCCTTAATGAAGGTACAGCCCCAGCATTTCTCTGGTGTGAAAATGGGAAACCACGGAAAACCATCTTCAGGGCTGTCGACAATGGGGTTCGAACCCACTATCTCCCAGATGCGAGCTCACAGTTGCGTGCTCCTAACCGCACGGCCAACTCGCCCTGTATTTTTACCCTTCGGTTTATTGACTTGGCTTATATAACCTAAAACTTAGGTTAAGTTGGATAATATTTTAAACACCAACATCACTATTTTCACCTGTGTGCAATTATGTTATTTATTTCACTAATATTATGATAATTATTATAATTAGGCATTGTTAACTTATAAGACCCCAACAGACAAGCATTGGTTTTGTGTAGAGATATACATTTGTTAAATTCACGTTGTTTACTTTCGTGACGTACACGCTTATTTTTTATATTATAGAGTATTTAGCTGTAGCCTAAATTTCTTTACAAATGTAAGCTCTTCAATATAGACATAAATAACTGTCGCATGCCAAGATAAACTGGTGTAATTAGAGCTGTCAATATGGTTCATAATCCCTTTGATTTATTACCTTCACATGGATCACCCAAAACATAGGTTAGGTTTGGAGAATACTTTAATAATCAGCATTAATTAATGCACTGTTTATTACTTTCATATTCCAATATGTAAATGAAGCATGTAATTATAGCATCATACATTAAAATTCAAAATGTTACCACTAGAACAGCTGACATGGAAAGTGATTGAAAATTCAAACAAATTCAACTTACGTTAAAATGATCTTTAAAAAAATAAACTGTAGACTTTTCCGATATATCATCAGCATTTCTCCGGCTCGCCAAAATACATTTATCCCTAGTTTTAGCGTCTTTGGAACATTTATAAACAATTTGTTTGGGATGGTATGCGATGTGCTATTGCACATCGGAACTATTTATAAGTTTTCTGCCTCACTGTCTGCGCAGGATTCATTTTTAGTCTAAAATATACCACTCAGATTATTATCCAATGTATAGACTTCAAATTTAACTATACCAGACACTAACAAAGTGGAAATACGCAAAGTGTATCCTGCTTCTCACAGCACACTATGTGTTATTTCGTCTGCTAATTCAGTCAACCTGTACGATGACGTCAGACCAATGAGATCGCGTACTTGCGTGACGTGACATTTTCGTACTTTAATTTAGATTTTTATCATGTTTGGAGTTATTATTTGTATATTCTGATCACATTTTTGAATTCTGCATGAAATTTTGAATCAGATTAGCATATTTTTAATTAAAACCCCGAATCATGCATGTTCCCTAATGGTGGGACAACAAAAGGCATTATTATAAAATTGTGTATAATATACCTTATTATAGTTGGACAAAAGAAGTTTATTATAGTTTATATCTAACCCTAATTGCAGAAGAAATATATAAACTGAAGGTAGTGAGTAATTACCTATCCCTTTGCAATATCTCTACTGAATGTAGTTCCAAGCACAGTTTCATCCTGTGTATTTATCCTAACCTAGCCTGTGTCCTTTCATTAATACCCTACTGTGTAAGAAACTGAGTAAACGTTATGAAAATTCGTTTATTGAATTATGCTTTATTTGATTGTACGGCAATCACAAAGAATGGTTAAAAATACAAAACTACACTAGGTCAACATCTGATAGTATCAGAAGTGAGATTGAACAGGTTGTTAGGGCTTCCAAAGTAAGAACACCGATGACAGCCCTGAACAAGATGTCCGGTACTCTGCTTCTCTACACCAATCTCACACTGCTCAGCTGATCTTGTGCTGGAAGTAGTTGCAGCAGCCGTGTCTAGCCCAAATTATGTTGAGGGAGCACCAAAGATTTGTTTTTAAAATTACAATTTGCTTTACGTCACGCGCACACACATGTCTTATGGCAACAATGGGATAGGAGTGGGAATGAAGCAACCATGGCCTTAAGCCCCAGCATTTGCCTGGTGTGAAAATGGGAAACCACGGAAAATAATCTTCAGGGCTGTCAACAACAGGGTTTAAACTCACTATCTCCGAAATGCAAGCTGACAGCTATGTGGCCCAAATTGTGCAGCAAAGCGCTCGGTACCGATTCTTTCTTTGGAGATCAAAACCCTTTGGTTTCTTTGCACGATCCAATGTACCGGGCGATTTGGCCGTGCAACTGTGAGCTTGCATGCGGGAGATAGTGGGTTCGAATCCCACTGTCGGCAGCTTTCTGGATGGTTTTCCGTGGTTTCCCATTTTCCCACCAGGCAAATGCTGGGGCTGCACCTTAATTAAGGCCACGGCCATTTCCTTCCCACTCCTAGGCGCTTTCCTATCCCACTGTTGCCGCAAGACCTATCTGTGTCAGTGCGACGTAAATCAAATTATAAAAAATATACATATATCTTATGTTTTCATAGATGACTCATCCTTCCAGCATTGATTTAATCAAACCCATCCCCATATCTGTTGAATAGGACAATCCCATCTCTTAGTTTAATCTTTTGATCCAATTCTTTAGCTAGAAGCTGTCAGAGGTGCATCATTCATGAACTTCCCAAAGATATATATTCTAGATTATGCACAGCCTTGTTCGTTATTACTTAAATATCTCAATATCAGTTTGGCCCCCCTTATGTCGCTACTTTTTTTTTTGCTAGGGGCTTTACGTCGCACCGACACAGATAGGTCTTATGACGACGATGGTATAGGAAAGGCCTAGGAGTTGGAAGGAAGCGGCCGTGGCCTTAATTAAGGTACAGCCCCAGCATTTGCCAGGTGTGAAAGTGGGAAACCACGGAAACCATCTTCAGGGCTGCCGATAGTGGGATTCGAACCTACTATCTCCCGGATGCAAGCTCACAGCCGCGCGCCTCTACGCGCACGGCCAACTCGCCCGGTATATGCCGCTACTGAGGAAACGTCAAACTAGTCTAAAATGTTTGGAGTTTTGCAGTTACCATATAAGAAGTGGGATATATTTCCTAAGTAATTTAATTTTTTAAACTGTGTTTTTTTACTATTTGAAAAATAATTTGAAGTTGATTACTTCATTAATATATAGAGAACGCAAGTTCTGTACTAAAGATACACTAGGCTTGCAATATTACCACACAATATGGAAATTACAGAAAAATGGGAGCAAGATGTCCAAGACTCCATCTTAAACTTCAATGCCCTAAGCCTATCAGTAATTCTTGGAAAATGAGATTACAACACATTCATTGAAAAGATATTAGGTTATAGCATAGTTGTCAAGAGAGGGATAATGCCAAGGAAGTAAGTGAAAATAAAATACCTTATTATCATTTGTGTTATAGTATTTTTTTATTTAATTTGAAAACCAGGTAATATGAGGGTTGGGTCATAAATCATGGCAACTGTGTTTCCTCACATTTCCACAGGGCTACCATACAAAGATCATGTCTGGGAAAGTAAGACACTCATAATACAGAATCTCTCATATAAACTCAGACCAAACACATGGTGGTCGTGCTCTGCGCTACAGCAGCTGCTTCAGCTGAACTTGTGTCACGCGTGGCCGCCCTGCTTTAAGTGTGTATACAATCTTATATGAAATCTTACGTTACAAAACATGCTGGAAGTGTTGTCTTTCCTGGGTTATACAGGCACTGTATCTGATAACCACATTCTGCCTTACACAAGTCAGTTCTGGCACTGTAATGTTTGTGATTTCATTTCCTCCAATGTATGAGGATTTGTTCAATACACTTTTTCTTTCAGTTTACCCCACAAATAAACATCACACACAGATCTGGAGAACGAGGAGGAAATAGACCAGCACTGATCTCTATGTCTGCAAACACTTCCAAGATTGTATGAGCAGGGGCTGAATCTTGTGTAAACCACCCATGCAAATTTTCTTCTTCCATTAGTGATGGAAGAGTGGCTTCTAAAAGTCATCTTGGTACCTCTCTGCATTTACCATTGTCTCAAAAAAAACCTAAGGTAAATTATTCATCTTGCACTAACAGCACACCAAACACCAATCTTCCTATCACAATAAGGGACTTCATAAACACCATTAGGATTTTCTGCACACCAATAGCGAGAGAGTTATGACTGTTCACACGACCATTAAGATGAAACGGGAACTTTTACATACGAAAATGTGGAGTTGCAATGATAACTGCCTCACCGTGTTAACAGCCGTGATTCAGACTGGCAACTTATGCTTGACAGGTCGAACACGTGCAGGTTGCTTGCTAGGTCAAGGACTATGCACGCTCCTCCCATACTGCAGCTGCCGTGGCGCAGAGTACAAACGCCGTGAATTTGGCGTGGATTTATATGAGAGACCCTGTACATGGACAAAGCACGAGGTTGCTGTGCATTGGACATTACCACGCACAGGGTGATAGGGCTACAATAGAGTCACGCTCTGTGCAGAATGGATGTAACGAGGCAAGAACAATGTGCAAACACCAAGCTAGCCATTCATCAGGGCCACAATGCCAAAGAATGCAAGAGCGCTTGTGTAAGCTGTGGTGAAATTTTCCCTTCCATAACAAACCATTGCAAGATGGGCAGCGACATTTCAGCATGGACATGAAACAAGTAGCAACGTACAATTGTCCAGAAGACCTGTTAGTGCCTGGATTGATGTGTTACATGGAGTAATTACCCAGTGCATGGATGTGGAAAGAAAATGGATACTACTTCAATTACAAGCCAAACCAGGCATTGAAAGATGAACCATCTATAAGAATTTAATGGGAGATATTCATCAACATAAAACTGCAACACAGTGGGTGCCACGTGCACTCACACCGACATGCAAAAGTCAACATGGTATGCCATATACTGTGAACACTTTGTAAGCTACCAGCAGGAAGGTGAGCAAATGTTGGAGGGAATGGTGATCGTGGATGCATCTGAGTTTAAATGCCAGTCTGCAGAATGGCGACATGTAGGATCACCACGAAAACAGATGTTCTGGCAAAATCTTTCCCCTGTGAAGCAGGTGGTTAATTGTGGCTCACAATGTCAGAAGCGTGATTGTGTGTCACTTTGTTCCACCTGCCACATCGGTGACAGCAACGTACTACTGAACCCTCCTTCAGAGATGGTTAAGTCGTGCCATTAGGAACAAATGCCTGGATCTTCTCAACATTGCATACTCAGCATTAATCACACATTCCATTTATGTGGAAGATCCTGCATTAATGCAGAAAAAAAGTTGTCATGACTTATGAGCCAACATCGTATAACGAACACAGTTGACATCTTCAGAAAACACTACACTTTACAACATCTCAGATACTGTTTATATTTTTGTTCACAGTCTACTTTATTCCTAGAGGTACCTGTTTCCTAATTAATAGATGAAATGTTAATCACTACAAAAAGATGTCTAGATCAAATACATTTCAATAAGAAAAGCATTTCACAAACAAATTAAATAGCAGCTACTACTGTACACTATTGGAATATTGGTCAATGAAATTGTCACTGATATTCCAACATTCTTTTAAAACAGAAATGTCTATATTTATATCATAAGTTTATCATTACAACAAATTGTAATTTTCATGACTAGTTGTATGAGCAATAATTATAGATTGTTATAAATTGTTCACTTTGCATTGATTAAGGCTTTGATGACAGGACAATGCTAATTCAAAATCATCATCATTCTGGGTGAAGTCTACAACACCAAAAATGACTGATTTGAGACACTGCTATACACTTGATAGGGCATTTAATTTGGCATATAAAATTATTTTAGTGAATAAATTCATTCATGTGCCATAAATTGAATTTATTACTAGGGCAGAACTTGTTAATAGTGATTTTTGCCTAGTTACAAAGTATAGATTGTTGTCACAAACATTGTCAGAAAATTAAAACCAAAGTATATAAAATCTATGATTTGGGATTAGCAACATCTGCCAAAATGATAATATACAGCTCTCTCTTACACATTCTTCCACAATTTGAATATCGCTCTTTTTGTTTATCAGGATATGAAACACATAATATGAATCTAAGAAGAAAGTATGGGTTAGGTCATTACTTTGATTTCTGAAAGCCAATACAAGCAGGCTATTGTGTCAAGCGTTCAGGGCATGAAAAGACAACTGAAGTAAAATTTTACTTCCTGATGAAAGCTTGTGATCAAACCCAACTCCTTCAACTAGGACTAGGAAATGGACAGAACGTTAAAACATAGGTCTACATGCCGTTTGTCAACAGCATAATTTGCCTCGTCATTTTATAATTTACGTACATCATTTCAAGGATACATAGCAATTAAATATTACATAATCAGCAGGGCTCTTTACATATAGTAGTACTTCAGAAACTAAAATGTGTCAGATATGACAGCTGAGTGGCAAAGTCATTCGTTTCATTCCAAAGTAGCAGCCGCAGTTCGACTTGCGGCCAATGCAAATGGAATTTTTGAAATTAAAAGTCACGATTAGGAGAAAGATAGATTTAATGGTTAAATACTTAATTCATTTCATCACAACTTGCAATAAGTTATACCTCTCAACTACAAGAGTATGTCAGGGTGGTATCTGTCATACTACTCCTGGCCTCTTCCCAATCCTAGCCCCAGTTACACAAAAACACATGAACATGGGTACAAACTTACAAAAAATATGGGCTGCTGATGATATCTCAATACACTAAAAACAACAATAAAATACAGTTCAAATTCTCACTGATAGTTAGGCAAGCAATTGTGTACTTTACTTAATGTCTTCCATAGTTTCTAGTAATAAGGCTTTGCTGGATCCTCTGAGCTACAGCACGCCTTTGATTTGCGTTGTTTTCTTCTTCACCAAGCAGAGGCTCTTCGTTTACTCTATGAATACGACCCTGTTCTTCCACAGCACCAATTTCAGCATTGTCCAAACGATGAAGAATTCTCATGTTATGGAGTACAGCACATGCAATAGCTATCATCCCAGACATGACAGGGTCATACATTAGCTGTCGTTGCTGAGAAAGGCACCGGAACTCTCCCTTCAATACCCCAAAGAGCCGTTCAACAACAGATCTTGCAGCACACAATTCTTCGTTGTACTGGAATCGTGGTGTTCCACGTATTTCATTTTTTAAAGGGGTCATAAGCCATGGCTCGAGGACATAACCATCATCACCTGCAATATAATAATGCATTTTATTACTTGTGATTTGTAAGAGTCAAAATGGAAAGATTATCAGCCTCATACATTATCATTTGCATTACATGTTGTCCTTTAAGCTCTCCTGTACCTATTGAACACAGAAGTGCACAGTTACCTATAAGCCACGTGTTGCGTTCACCATAGGTGAAGTTCCTTTCCATCGCTCTTCTTGCAGCCGAATTAGACCAAACGTAAGCATCATGCCGAGTCCCAGGATATCTGGCATTAATATTCAAAATCTTCAAATCTGGATCACATATCTAGAAGCAAACCAACAATTACATTACCTATTATATATGAATAACAGATTGATAATGATAATAGTATGAAATGGAATTACAATCGTACTTACAGCTTACACATTCAGTGTATGGTCACCCCAATGATTTACATAAGCTTCCTCATGCTCTTTAGGTGCTATGATTTTCAAATATGTGCAGTCTATAGCACCAAGAGTGCCTGGAAAGGGCTGACGAGCATCTCAGAACTTCTGAACCGCAGAATAGCGTTCTTCTGCAGTCATTGGAAAATGTACCCATTGTCTCAGAAGCAATTCATTTATGCTTCTTGTAACAGCACGGACACATCGGTTCACAGATGGCTGACTAACTCCAAGCTCCCATTCTTCACCAACAGCACCTTGATGTGAGCCTGTGGCATAAAACCTCAAGGCAGTAAGGACCTATAAAGATAATCAATCATTCATCACTGAGCTCCAAAAGTCTCTGAATGAAAGGGCAGTACTGATAAGCTAAAGAAAATTATTTTCATTCATTCATAGAGGTAACAAAAAATTAAATAAATAAGAAGACAGGAAAAGATATAGTAGACCCACCTGGGTTTCAGCAGACAGTCCATATGGTCGTTGGCGTTCCAGAGATAATGTAAGTGAATCTATAAGATCTCTGGCAGCATCTGGACTTAATCTAAAAAGATCAATGAATTAATCGTCGTGCAATGAAAATGGGTCACGGCTATTTCGCCACTCTCTTCTTTCTACTTGCCGTTGAAGTCTTTGTACTCGATGCTCGAGATGCATGAGATCCAAAGCAAGGTAAGCATTGGCTATATGCTTGAGTTAGAGGACATTATTTATTTACAAGGCCCTCAGTAATTAACCTAACCTCAGAATATACCTACATTTACAAGTTCTAACCCAAAGTATAATTTCCTAACCTACAAGTTCTAACGTTCGTACAATTACCTAACCTAATTCGTTTAACCCAAAAATGTAAAATACCACTACACAATCCTTAATCTTAGCATAAAACACAACTCGTTATTAAACGAAGAAATATCTTTGTAAACAATAATTTCGTTCATCTACCACTCACAAACGTTAATACGGCAAATTGAATGACAAGACAAACCACATAGTAAGGTCATTTATTTAAAATTCATTATGTGTAAAATAATAAAATACAGTGATCACATTCTTCCAATGCATCTTTTACAAGATCTTGCTGAAATGCAGAGCACAGCGACTTTGTGTGATGTGACTTTAGGCGTAATTATGTATACACAGCCGTCGTTAACACACAAACGATGGGTCAACAAACCGACGGTCACCAATCGAAGATATTCGGTCCAAGCAACAGCTTTTACCTACTATTATCGGTAAAGAAATAGTACAGAATAGCGCTCGCCGAACATAATCGGAAGGTCGAGTAACCGATATCGAACAATGTCGGTTGGCATGTACGGAATAGCACCCCAGGGGAAAACTAAGAACACAGCCATAGTTTGTTTGTTCCATTTGCCTTTCCATTCAACAAAGCAAGTTATAATTCCCAACTTTGTTTGTTGTAAACAATAACTGAAGGTGACTTATTAAAGTTACCAATTTATATATAAAACATAATCTTACAAAAATATATTGTGGAAAGGACAGCATACGTTTTCTTTATAACATGGCAGGCTCGATTCTGGCACAGTCCGGTGGTATTTGAAGGTGTTCAAATACGCTTGTCTCATGTCAATACATTTACTGATACGTAAAAGAACTCCTGCGGGACTAAATTTCAACGTCTCCGAAAACCGTAAAAGTAGTTAGTGGGTCGTAAAACAAATAGCATTATTATTACTACTGTTTCCTCACCCTCCACAGCATTTTAAACATATCAGGTGGCACATATTGGCATTATTTGTAACATAATACACAACATTACATAAGAACATTGCACTGAGTCCTGTTACATCCATCATGATTTTTTTAACTCAAGAACTGAAAAAATTCTGGCTTTGATGCTTTAGGTGCTGATATAAAATATCAACAAAAACGTCTTCCCAACGGTAAAATAGCACGTCCTTATCTTTGGGACATTTCCAGCATTTATATTACCATTACAGTGCACTGATATGGGCTCCACAACATTACAATGAGTTACTAAACCTGGGAAAATCTCATCTTCGTAGATAAACCAAATGGATAAACTCGGCATACTCTCCAATCTTCCTTTCTATTGACGGGAAAGACAGGTCACAAATACGTTTTCCTTCGGATCCCACAGCTGTGGTTTGTTCGAGTTGAACCTCGTTATCTTCAACAATATGTAGTATCAAGTATACAGTATATCAATCACTACTGATCTGCATTTAGGGCAGTCGCCCAGGTGGTAGATTCCCTATCTGTTGTTTTCCTAGCCTTTTCTTAAATGATCGCAAAGAAATTGGAAATTGTTTGAACATTTTCCTTGGTAAGTTATTCCAATCCCTAACCCTTCCTGTAAACGAATATTTGCCCCAATTTGTCCTCTTGAATTCCAACTTTGTCTTCATATTGTGATCTTTCCTACTTTTAAAGACACCACACAAACTTATTCGTCTACTGATGTCCTCCCACGCCATCTCTCCTCTGACAACTCGGAACATACCATTTAATCGAGCTGCTCGCCTCCTTTCTCCCAAATCTTCCCAGCCGAAACTTTGCAAGATTGTTGTACCGCTACACTTTTGTCGGAAATCACCCAGAACAAATCGAGCTGCTTTTCTTTGGATTCTTTCCAGTTCTTGAATCAGGTAATCCTGGTGAGTGTCCCATACACTGGAACCATACTCTAGTTGGGGTCTTACCAGAGACTTATTTGCCCTCTCCTTTACATCCTTACTACAACCCCTAAATACCCTCATAACCATGTGCCGAGATCTGTACCCTTTATTAACAATCATATTTATGTGATTACCCCAATGAAGGTCTTTCCTTATATTAACACTTCGGTACTTACAATGATCCTCAAAAGGAACGTTCACCCCATCAACGCAGTAATTAAAACTGAGAGGATTTTTCCTATTTGTAAAATTCACAACCTGACTTTTAACCCCGTTTGCCATCATACCATTGCCCACCGTCCATCTTACAATAGTATCGAGGTCACGCTGCAGCCGCTCACAATCTTGTAACTTAATGACACGTAAAAGAACTCCTGCGGTCTAAATCATCATCACCCTCGAATCTTCGACAAGTTGCTGATTTCCATGAGTACTGCTACTATCTCTGGTTACAATTCTGCCCCTGTTCCTGGAGACTGTTGAGACTCTCCATCAACGTCCATTTCACTGGCAACACTGCGGCATGGAATACCATCACCATAGCTCTTGGACTCTAAAAGTTAAAGAAACTCAGTCTGTACTGAATTTTCATCACATTCAGCACTTGGATTGCGCGACAATTGTTGGTCTACACTGACAGGAACAATGCCACATTTCCGGAAACCTGACTGGAGATTCAAACGAGTTGATTCAGCCAAACTCGTCATAAGCTTCTTTAAAAGAAAGGGAAAATTTTCATGTAGAACTGTAGTCTTTCATCCTTCAGGGCCTTCCTTCCACTCCCTCAGAATTCTCCTCCAAGGAACCTTCATGGGCCGAAGGTGTGCCACATCCAAAGCTGAGTTAAAATTATGTTGTTGGTGGGAGGTAAACTAGACATGTTGTTCTCTTTACGAAGAACCAATACATGCACAGTAAAATTAGAAGACAGGTTGTCACAAATACGATTCTTCCCAGGCATTTTCTTCAAGACGTGTAAGATGAGAGATTCAACCCATTCATAAAATGTATGAACATCAAACCATTCTGTTTTTGTGTTGTAACGACAGACTTTTGGTCCATTTCCGGTCCACGTTGACCACATATGTGATGAGCAAAAAACTACATAACGAGGAAAAATATAACCTAAAGCACTACTGGTACCTACGATCATGAGAGATATGCTGGTTTTTCAAGAATTTCTTGTTATCTCCGGGCATTTAGTGCCATGCTTTGATATGACCCTTCTTCGCCCTGGATTGTCCGTTAATTTGGATTCTTTAAAGTTATAAATGTTTTGTGAGGATACAACTTCCAACACATTGCTGAAGTTAAGAATATATTCTTGCAAATACTCTTAATTTATTGCGGTCCGAGCCACTGGCATATGATGTTATTCTGTTTAGAGTAATAAATAAGTTACTAGATTGAGAGCAACTGCAAAATATCCTCGATAATGTTGTGAGGAAATGTTGTGGAGGAAAGGAAACCAGGGTAGAGTTTTATCCAGGAATAAGGTTGAGGCAGATGTTGGGGAAAGTAGAAGAGACGGAGGAGGAGAAGGAGAAAGTGGTAGTGTTTCACGTTGGTACCAACAACGTAAGACAAGCTGATATAAGTACCAACATAGTTGGGGATGTGTGGGAACTGGTAAATGCTGCACGGGTAAAGTTTAAGGAAGCGGAGATTGTTATCAGTGGAATTTGTGTAGGAGGGATACTGACTGGAGGGTGATAGGGGATTTAAATGAGACTATGGACTGGGTGTGTGGGAAACTGGGAGTGAAATTTCTAGATCCTAATGGGTGGGTAGGAGATAGGGATCTGCGCTCAGATGGCCTTCACTTAAACCGCAGTGGTACGTTTAAGATAGGAAATTTGTTTTGAAGGGTAATAGGGAGGTACATTCAGGGAAATGGGGTTCTCTAGGAAGCGGTGATAAAGGTGCAGAGATCTGAAAGTCAAGTAAGGATGCATGGGCGCCCATAGGATAGTTTGTAGAGGGAGCTAGACCTGGGGGTTTGTAGTTTTTTAATATTTTGGAAGATGAATAGCGAATTGTATTCCACGACAGAGTACCACACACGATATCTCCTACCACGTCTACGTAACACGGATTGTTAAATCATTTTCTTGAAAGGAAAATCCCTGAATAAATTAGATATTTGTCTTTCCCTGAGAGCTGGGGGGGGACCGCGTCCCCACTTTGCCCCCGAACATGGGCGCCCATGTAAGGATGACATAAAAATGTTAGTGTTGAACTGTAGGAGTATTGTAAAGAAAGGAATATAATTAAGTAATTTAATAGAAATATAAATAACCAGATATTGTAATAGGAGTTGAGTCATGGCTGAGAAATGGTAGAATGGATGCAGAAATTTTCTCACGGATCTGGAGAGTGTATCGTAGAAGTAGGATAGGAATAGTGGGAGGGGGAGTACCCATTCTGGTGAAAGAAGAATTTTTAAGCTACGAAAAAGGAGAAACATGAGATTCTAGGTGTAAGGCTCATTTCTAAAGATAATAGGCAACTTGGTCTTTGGAGTTTACAGGCCGTGAAAGGGTAGCGCTGACACGAATTCAGAATTATTTGATAAGATAATCAGCTATGTGGGAAACGACATGGAAAGAAACGTGATTATAGCGGGGAACTGAATTTACCAAATGTCAATTGGGAAGGAAATGCGAACGACAGGAAGCATGACCAACGTCGGGCAAATAAGCTAATATGGGAAGGACAGCTGATTCTGAAAGTGATGGAACCAACTAGAGGGAAGAATAAAACTAGATGAGCTCTATGGAGGAACCGAAGTAATAGGTGGCATTATTGATCATGAAGCTGTTTTTGTCGTAGTTAAAAATAAATGTGTTAGAAAGGAAGGTCTTAAAAGTAGGATTATTATGCAGTACCATATGGCTTATAAATCAGGCATGAGGCAGTTTTTAAAAAGTAACTATGATCGGTGGAAAACGGTAAATAAAAATGTAAACAGACTCTGGGATGACTTTAAAGCAATTGTTGAGGAATGTGAAAACAGGTTTGTACCTTTAGAGCTGATAAGAAATGGTAAAGACGCACCTTATTATAATAGAGAAATAAAGAGACTAAGAAGGATGTGCAGATTGGAAAGAAATAGAGTTGGCTGTGGAAGTAAGGAGAAATTCAAAGAACTTACTAGGAAGTTGAATCTAGCAAAGAAGGCAGCTAAGGATAACATGATGGCAAGCATAATTGGCAGTCATACAAATTTTAGTGATAAATGGAATGGTATGTATAGGTATTTTAAGGTAGAAACAGGTTCCACGAAGGACATTCCAGGAATAATTAATGAACAAGGGGAGTGTGTATGTGAGGATCTTCAAAAGGCAGAAGTATTCAGTCAGCAGTTCGTTACAAGGATAATGTCCAGATAGAGCAGGAGAGTAATGCTAAAGAAGTATTAAAATGTACACATGACAACAATGACATTTGCAATAAGATGCAAAAGTTGAAGCGGCTGTAATTGATAAGATTCCTGGGGATATACTAAAGGCAATTGGTTGGGATATAGTGTCATATCTGAAGTATTTATTGTTTGCTTGAAGGAGCTATACCAAATGAATGGAAAGTTGCTATAGTAGCCCCTGTGTATAAAAGAAAGTGTGAGAGAAATAAAGCTGAAAGTTACAGGCCAGTAAGTTTGACATGCATTGCATGTAAGCTTTGGGAAGGCATTCTTTCTGATTATATTAGACATGTTTGTGAAATTAATAACTGGTTCGATAGAAGGCACTTGGGGTTTAGGAAAGGTTATTCCACTGAAGCTCAACTTGTAGGATTCCAGCAAGTTATACGGGATATCTTGGATTCAGGAGGTCAAATGGACTGTATCGCGATTGACCTGTCTAAAGCATTTGATATGGTGGATCATGGGAGACTACTGGCAAAAATGAGTGCTACTGGACTAGAAAAAAAGGCTGACTGAATGGGTGGCTATATTTCTAGAAAATAGAACTCACAGAATTAGAGTAATAATTAATAATTAAGAGGGAAATCCTCGAGGCAGTATTATTGGATCTTTGTTTTCTTATATATATCAATGGTATGTGTAAAGAATTGGAATCAGAGATAAGAATTTTTGCAAATGATGTTATTATGTACAGAGTTATAAATAAGTTACAAGATTGCGAGCAACTGCAACGTGACCTCGATAATGTTGTGAGAATGACGGTAGACAATGGTATGATGATAATCGGGGATAAAAGTCAGGTTGTAAGTTTCACAAATAGGAAAATCCTCTCAGTTCTAATTACTGCGTTGAAGGGGGTGAAAGTTCCCTTTGGGGATCATTGTAAATACTTAGGTATTAATAGAAAGAAAGATCTTCATTGGGGTAATCACATAAATATGATTGTAAATAAAGGGTCCAGATCTCTGCACATGGTTATAAGGGTGTTTACGGGTTGTAGTAAGGATGTAAAGGAGAGAGCATATTTGTCTCTGGTAAGACCCCAAGTAGAGTAAGGTTCCAGTGTATGGGACCCTCACCAGGAGTACCCCTGATTCAGGAACTGGAAAAAATCCAAATAAAAGCAGCTCGATTTGTTCTGGGCGATTTCCGGCAAAAGAGTAGCGTTACAAAAATGTTGCAAAGAGTGGGCTTTGAAGACTTGGGAGAAAGGAGACGAGCTGCTCGAGTAAATGGTATGTTCCGAGCTGTCAGTGGAGAGATGGCGTGGAATGGCATCAGTAGACGAATAAATTTGGGTGGTGTCTTTAAAAGTAGGAAAGATCACAATATGAAGATAAAGTTGGAATTCAAGAGGACAAATTGGGGCAAATATTCGTTTATAAGAAGGGGAGTTAGGGACTTAAATAACTTACCAAGGGTGATGTTCAAACAATTTCCAATTTCTTTGCAATCATTTAAGAAAAGGCTAGAAAAACAACAGATAGGTAATATGCAACCTGGGCGACTGCCCTAAATGCAGATCAGTATGGATTGATTGATTGATTGATTGATTGATTGATTGATTGATTGATTGATTGATTGATTGATTGATTGATTGATTGATTGATTGATTGATAGCGTTAGAAAAGTGTTGCAAAGTTTGGGCTTTGAAGACTTGGGAGAAAGGAGACGAGCTGCTTGACTAAATGTTATGTTCCGAGCTGTCAGTGGAGAGATGGCGTGGAATGGCCATTGATTGATTGATTGATTGATTGATTGATTGATTGATTGATTGATTGATTGATTGATTGATTGATTGATTGATTGATATAACCCGGTATTCATAAGAAAGAATACGATAGATTTGGTGGGAAGGAATAGAACTGCCGTATACTTGGTTCCTATTGGCTATTAGACAGACTGGACACTGGTTCTATACGATACGATACGATATGGGAGCAACAGCCTCGTTCCCACTGGAACGATACTATACGTGACACAAGAAAGAGATAATTTCTTTGGCTCATTTGTAATCATATGCTCTTCCGATTATGATGTGGCATATATGTATTAGCTGCGTAGGAGGCAAGATGAAAGAAGGTACTGGGTAGTTATAATATTGAAGTCGAATGCATACGCTCGGCCTCATATAAGCGCAGACATTAAACAAATTTTAAATCTACATATCAATCATCAATCTTGAAATGTTTTGTTTTGTTTTAAAATGTTGTTTTTTAGCTGGAGAAGCCGACCTGCTGATTTCATGCTTGTGGTGCCTCTTGATATGATCCGAAAAATTTTATACGCCACCACCAGTCGTGTAAATGCGGCCGCTAAATTTGCATTTTGCTGATTTTTATCATCAGTATTTTCAAAGAACTGCCATGTATCAAACGGTTTTCGTGGCATTTGTGGTACAAATGTCCGTAAAAATATATATAAATTCCTTTAAATATTCTAAAAAACGTGAATACCATCTAAAAGTTGAATTAAATATCAATGTAAAACCACAAATATTATCGAATAAACTTTTCATTATCTAAAAAATACAACAAGCGGAGAAAATATAGACGCGAATTCGATAGGCACAGATTGAATACAGGTACAGCACACATACAAGGGGAGGCCACGACATTCGGATTACGGAATGTTTTCAAATTTTGTACACTTTTAGTAGACCATTAGGACTACACAATGTGCAAGTAGTAAAGCGTACTACTTACGCGTTCTCCAGAAAATCGCAAGAGAAATTTTCGCGTCGAATATGTACCGGTGCGTTGCGGTCATGAGTACGTGGTTGCAGCGGTCGAGTATTTAGACTTCAAACTCTGGATCGCTGGATCGAGTCCCGCTGATAGTCTTTTGATTTCAACACTAATAGTGATACACATGCATTCTTTCATAGATATTACAATTTAAATGTGAAATTAAAAATACTTGTATTTGCATGAACTTTTATTGAATTTCCAATATAATTAGGCTGTTTACACATTTTTATCATGTCAAAAATATATTATTTATAATTATCGACAATAAAGGACCTAATGCATAAAGATTTCCTGACAATGCATGCGTGTCGTGATTTGCGAAATTCCTTCATTCCTGACAGTGATATCGGGTAAGGTACCCGGAACTGCTTTGCACCTGGACGCTTTGACCTGAAAAATATATGTGATATATGTGAAAGAATATGACCAGTGTTAAAAAAAGAGGGGATGAGCGGGATTCGATCCAGCGCACCAGAATTACGAAGCTTGAACGACAACCACTCGACCGCCGCTATCTCGTGCTTGTGATTGTAACGCACCGGTACATTTTCGACGCCAAAACTTCTCTTGCGATTTTTTCGAGGACGCCTTAGTAGTACGACTTACTTCTTGCACGTTATGCTGTCCTAAGTGACTACTAAACGTGTACAAAGTTTGAAAATAACCCGTGATCCGAATGTCGTGGCCTCTCCTTGTTAAGCATGAGTCATGCGCTAGACTGTGCTCTGGTCCTCCGCGGGTACTTACAGTTGTAAGTGGAGGGGATCGGTGGTGCACTCTACCGCTACAACCGGATTACGCAGTGGTATTACTCGCTCCGTTCCCTGCTCTACAACATGCTAGATGTCACCACCATCGCTGTTCGCACTCCACTCAATGCTGTTGAGATAGAGCTGGCTGTTATTGATGTATTAAATAATTCGGTACTTCGTTTTTATGAGTTTCGACTTGACAGTTATCCGGAAGTCAGCCGTGGTGTCAAATTGCCAGGAATACAAACAGCTGATTTACGATACACGACACGAACAGAAATGTAAATACTGGAATATAAGTCCATAATGGTTTATTCTTTGTAGCAACGTACATGATTCACGTAAGATCAATAATGCACAACACATTTAGGATAAGGCTACAAGATAAAAATATGTCAATGCTCGAACAGATAAACCGTGAGAAAATTAAATTAAATTTCTACTCACCATGTAGAAGATCTCGCGTTGCTGTTAGATTCAGTTTCCCGTAACGAAGGAAATAATCCTACAAAGCGAATATACCACTCATTTCTCAGTCACTATCGGCATTGTCATCGTCTGTTGAGGTTTCACTCTCGCTTGATCCATAATAAAGCCTTCAACATAATCGTCTGAACTACTTTATACCCGTTCCTTCTGGCGATCCACCACATAAACTGGGTACTGCGGCTTGTTTTGTTTCAAGAGATGCATAAGATCCCCCTTCCCCTTGTCATCGCGAACCGAAATATTCTGCTCCTTCAACCACTTAATCAACTCATTCTTTCTAGCCGTCATTGTTGGTGCTTTGTCTAGAATGACTCTCTAACATTAAAAACAATTTCCCGGGCCCGGCTCCTTAGTGGAGTACCTCGTCCGAAGGGCTTTCCTCTCTTGGGAGCTTCATCCTTAAACGTAGGCGTCGACATGACAGAACATCAAATTCACACACGGGCCTAAGATTAACCTACTATATAACTACCGAACGAAATGTTAAACTAAGCTACTATATAAAATAGATCACCTGTTACACACTATTTTCTACAATATAACGCGCTTACTATTAAAAATACTAAACAATACATTTATAAACTCTACACTGCAAAATATAAACGTTCAACAACCTAGCACAAAGACAAAGACCGCGAAAAGAACTGAGCATAATACAACACATATCTGATAGCACGTGGTTACAGTAAACAACAAATCGACAACACTGCTAACCGCAACTGGAGTCTACGCGCCCTATCGCAGCGATCGGCTGTCTATGATTGGATGTTGATTAATTCACTTACACTGCGCCAAAAGGCAGCGCTCAAACGTCAAGTCGAAACTCATAATAACTGAACTATATATTCACTAGCAAATGTACCCGTGCTTCGCGACGGTATTCTACATTGTATACGGATATCGACGTAAAGACTGTGCGTGCAGTAAATGAGATTGCTTTAAAATTGCATGTCTCTTAGTCTTATCCGAGAAATAGCATGAGGAGTCCCCATACGTTGTTTCCAGTGTAAAGTGAGGGATGCGGAGTTGTGATGATAACGGCAGGCTCACTTGCCTACTGCCATTCACAATCGAGTTGGCAAGTTTACATTATAATCGCAGGCCCCATTGCCTACTGCGCGGTTACAATCGTTTTGGGGAGTTTTAGTTACAATGGCAGACCCATTTCCTAGTTTCAGAGATTACAGTTGAGGAGTTTTTACTAATATTTATGGGTTCGATTGAGTTACGATATTTGAATGGGGTGAAACTTGGGCACATTTTCATCATTTTATATTATTTTTCACATACTTATGTTGAAGCTAGAATCATGAAATTAGGTTCGCATATAGCCATTGGTCGTGTGAATGTGCGTGCCAAATTCGATGTCTCTACCTTTCCTATAAGTGTATCAAACTAAGTAATACACGTGTAAAAAGCACAAAATTTACGAACAATCGAAATATAGAGCCAAATCTACCCTATAAGGGAGAGAGAGAGAGAGAGAGAGAGAGACAGAGAGAGAGAGAGAGAGAGAGAGAGAGACGCCAAAATGTCACAGGACCAAAGTTGTAGATCACTCGAAATTGAACGGAGATCGTGCCATCCCTTTTGTGATAGGACTTACCGTTTAGCCGCGAAATACCTCAAAACGAAGGTCTGCACCGTCATTAAATTGCCTATATTTCGATATTATTCGGCGTAAAAAGTGAAATATTTAAAGATCTTGGAAGTTTTCCGTAGGTTACCGGCTAAAACGTCTAAATTTGCCTAATTTCAATTATTCAGCTCGTGTGGCAGATTGTGAGGCAATCTTGATTTTGGGCGATTTGGGGGGGGGGGGGTAAAATTTAGGACTTCCCGGAAACTATAGCTAAAAATATACAGGTGGTCATTATTACCCCTTAAACGGAAAGCTGTACGAAAATTTCGCCAAAATAGTCAAGGCACAGACACACGGCCCTCACGATATGATTTATCTACATAGGTAAGGAATCACCTTTTGGGCTATGTCCGCTAGAATTAGCCTGAAAACCGACCTTTCATGTTATCTCCCTTATTAATCCTCCCGTTGAAAAATGCACATGAGAAAAATAAATTAGAATTGGATTTCCAAACAGTTTGATCGATTTCCAGTCAGGTTGGTCTTGTACTTTATATATTGTGGGAGAGTAAAAATCATCATTTCGGTCCCCTATAAAACCCAGTCCATTCCGGGAATTTGAAATGGTATAAACCTTAAAACCTTCCCTTGGAGGGATTGATGCTAAATATAAAGTTTGGTTCAAATAACTTAGTAGTTTTCAAGTTGTAAGAAATACGCTTTACGCGCACCCGCTCATGCGTTAAGTCCGCTGGGACTTGTACCGAAAACGGTCCGTTAATTATATCTCCGTTATTAATCCTGGTATCGAAATGATGCACATGAGAAAAAAAGGTTTAGAATTTCCATTAAGGGAGGTAGATTTCCATTAAGTTTGGTTGTGTATATTTTGAGGGAGAGCAAAGTCACGGTTTCTGTTTCGTATAAACCCCCAATTAGTTCAGGGATTTAGGAACAATATTTGCCCTAAAACCTACCCAAGGAAAGGTGGATTCTAAATATGAAGTTTGGTGGAAATATATCCAGAGTTTTCAAGTTATAAAAGACAAACAAACAAACAAACAAACAAACAGACACCAAGGAAACCTACCCATGGACAGATGGATGCTATGTATAAAGTTTGGTTCAAATATCTTCAGTAGTTTTCAAGTTGTAAGAAATACGCTTTACGCGTACCCGCTCTTGCGTTAAGTCCGCTGGGATTTGTACCGAAAAACGGTCCGTTAATGATATATCCCTTATTAAATCCTGTTATCGAAATGATGCACATGAGAAAAAAGGTTTAGAAATTAATTTTCATTAAGGCAGGTAGATTTCCATTAAGTTCGGTTGTGTATACTTTGAGGGAGTGCAAAATCACGGTTTCGGTTTCGTAAAAATCCCCACTCAGTTCAGGGATTTAGAAACGATATTTGCGCTAAAACCTACCCAAGGACAGGTAGATTCTAAATATGAAGTTTGGTGGAAATATATCCAGTAGTTTTCAAGTTATAGAAGGACAGACAAACAGACAAACAGACAAACAGACACCAAAGCTAAAAATTATGCAGATGGTCATTATTAAACCTGAAACGGATAACTGTACGGAAATTTCGCCAAATTAATCAATGTACAGACACACGGTCGTTACGATTTTATTTATATAGATAGATAGATAGATATATTAAACCCTTTATCTCTGGCCTGCGTATGCAGTACCTTACCCTCATGCTGTTCTCCTTCCATGGTTTAACATACGGATATACAGTTAATGTCGCGAAATAACAATGGTTCACTTCCTGTACACTTTATATTGAGTAGTTGCCTTGCCATCACAAGCTCAAAACGTTAAGTGAGCTGATTGGCTTTGCGCGGAGCACCGCCGTCTCGATCTTCCTATACTGCATGCGAGGCGTTTCGCGAATAGGCTGCGACAAAAATTCGCCGCTAGATAGCAGGCATACACGCACAATGTTCTTAAGGCATTATTATGACGACAGCCTACAAAACACTATGCAGTATATTAATATGTTCACTGAAGTTCGTAAATCACATCAGTAACATTAAATATCGGTAATGTTAACTCTATGAAATCGTGCTTGGCCTCTTCATGTCTCAATCTAAAGATTTTCCTGGACGAGGGCTTGGGGTGATACACACCGGTCGGCTAACATATTGTGTTCTTGCTAATGCAATATCAGTTAATAGAGGTCTTACAAACTTGAGTTAGGATAATATCACTAACAGTTTGCTGATATTCTTTGACCTCATGCTGTAACAGAACACATTCTGAAAGGGAAGAAATAGTAAGTCCTCGTATTACGTATTACGATCGTACGTTTGAAGGACTTCCGACAGGGCACAGCAGCTTCAACACACTCCTGCAGATGATTCATCAGATCAACAAAACAAGGTTCTAGGTATAGAGGTGCTCCTCTGTCCTGATGCATAATCAGTTCCATTTAGTGGTGTCGAAGCACTAGGCAGTAGTGTTGGCTACTGAATGCATGATTCGAAGCAGTGTATCGATTCATTCAAGTGTCCGAGTGAATAGATTCACAGGAACGGCGAGCTCATGGCACACGATTCAGCTTACTCCCAGCGGACAGTGCTGAGTGGCGCACTCACTGGACGTTGACGGGGAGCCGAGCTTCCGCTGCAGCGAGACATTGAATCATGGCACATCGAAAGAATCGTGAACGAACGCGGCTCAGTGAGACACATGATACACACGGCTCCTTATCGGCTCACTGGACACGCGGAGAGCCGAGCTTCCGCTGCATCGAGACATACAGTGAACCATGGCACACGGAAAGAATCGTGAACGAGTCGGCTCAGTGAGACACAAGATACGCACGGCTCCTTATCGGCTCACTGCAGCCAGACATGCAGTGAGCCACGCTACACTGAAACAATCGTATGCTATAATGGACTCTCGAGCTCAGCACATTTAAAAATAATACCCATTTGCATTCACTGTCCTCTTCTTACAGGGAGGTTTAAATAATATATGGATTTATTAGCAGTGTTAAAAAGGTAGTCACAACATAATTCTGAAGTAGCTAGTAAGTAGGTAGGCTATTAGGTTATACTATTTATTAGTTTAATGAATCTTAGTATTATAACTTAATTGACATTTGACAATTAAACTCGACTCTAGCCTGCCCTATGACTATGAGTCATGCTCATGGCCACTCAAAAGTACCTGTTTTATACTGGGAAGAACGGCTCAGTATTTTCTCAGTTCATATATCACATCGTTGCACAAGACTTCAATCATATGTGGACAGACGCAATAACAGTATGTTGAATCAGAAAACCAGCGGGCTACTGTACATCTCGGGTAGCCTATACAAAATATGACGATTTAAAAAAATCCTCAGCTGATAGAAAAATACATATTTTCAAAAATGACTGAGCGAGTTGTCGTGCGGTTAATATCGCGTGGCTATGCGCTTGCATTCGGGGGATGGTGGGTTCGAATCCCACCGTCGGCAGCCGTTAAGATGGTTTTCCGTAGTTTCCCCATTTATACACCAGGAAATGCTGGGACTGTACCTTAATTCAGGCCATGGCTGCTACCTTCCTAATCCTAACCTTTCCCACCCTGCGTCGCCGGAAACCTTCGATGTATTAAAGTAACTAGCATTTTTTCTAAGAAAGGAGTTCATAGTATGAAGACCAGATGGCAGCTGC
Source organism: Anabrus simplex (assembly GCF_040414725.1). Lineage (NCBI taxonomy): Eukaryota > Metazoa > Arthropoda > Insecta > Orthoptera > Tettigoniidae > Anabrus > Anabrus simplex. The sequence goes on from NC_090268.1 coordinate 304,073,309, forward strand.
GAGCACTGAATGCTGTTGGTGCTGTCTCAGCACATACTACACAGATGCAGTAGGAGCGGTGACCAATGAGCCGTGAATCTGATCACTGTATCGATTCAGTAACGTGAACGGAATCAAATGAATCGATTCAGTAAAATGAATCGAATGTCCCATCACTACTAGGCGGTGAGATGTTGCCGACGCAAATGTCATACTCCACCCTCTCATCACCAACACGAACCAAGTACCCAAAAATTAGGATTTGAATTTCTGTTTCTACATTGATTGGGGGTTATCATTTGGATATTTGAGGTTGTCCAATACGTCTAAACATCAATACGTTTGTTTTGCGATTGTTCTTCGCAATTCTTATCACAATCAGTTCAATGTCCTCCGCGGCTTTAATCACCTTCTGAAATAAGCTGTAAAGGCATGATTAATCTGAGGATATCCAACTACTTTCTGTATAAGGACATTGGCTACATCTAGCCAACAGCCACTTTCCTCTAAATTCCCTTCTAGACGGTATTTCATGGAGTCGTATCTTTTCTGGCTGCGAACGATTTTGCCGAGATTTACAAAATGGTACACAACAGTTGAATATTTTGGGGAAAGAATCTGAAGTTTCTGTTCTATAAAAATAAGCATACCTTGCACAAACAAGTACAACTTAAAATCACTTTTGAATTATCTATAAGCATAATGTGATTAATTCATTCCACAGTTCTGTACACAATATCTCTTGTACGAACGGAAGTGACCAGACACGTTTACTCATTGTACGAAATAACTTAGCATTTCACGCACATCCTTGTACCAATAACAAAGTGCACACCCAAACAAATACAGTAGAGACAATACGCGACAATTCCGTATTAGCCTTGTTAAAATGGGAGGCAGTTCGCAAGTGGCGCTCCTAGTGGCGTGAACTGAAAATTAGCGGTAAATTCAAATATCAATGGAAATGCATATAGTGAAATGGATCAATAAATTACGTCTAGAAAGAAAGTGTTACTGTGATATTAACTTCAAGGTTGCTAAAGCAATTCTGGATAAATAAATGAACATTTATTTATCAGGTTATTATTTAAAGACTGAAATTAGACATATAACCAAGATGTGAAATGGACTGCTTTGAAAGGGCTTGATCTTTAATTTATGCGTTATTTTTTAGCTTTAGTGATCCTACCTGAACTTTCACGGCTAGATTTGTCTTTTTTCTCATTTAAAAGCATTGTATCATCACATTAAGACACTTGCCAATAAAAATATCGGCACATTCCTTACACACATGATTCAATTAATTTAAATTTAAGAGCTGGGCAATTTTCCTTTTAACTTGAAGCCTACTAACAGCGAGAAAATCTATAAATTTACCCTCAAGAACATTCAAAATCTCCCTATATGCAATACTTGGCATTACATTAAGGTAAAGCAAATTTGCATCGTCATATTATTTCAACAAAATATGTACATTTCTTAAATCACACATATTTCCTTCAGTGCTTGACAACGCATTACGGCATTCCAAATGGTATAACTTGGAACACAACCAGCCACACTTATATGCATATGCATTTTCTTGAATTAAATCAAAACCCATAGACCACACTTACAATACCACATCGGTATTGAAGGTTAACTACTGCACTATACAATAAAATAAGATTATATTTTAAACCAGTTAAAATGTATCGCGCGGGTCAGAAATGTTGCAAGTACTATACAAATCTCTTTGTAATTGAAAGAATATATGTGCAAACACAATATTTACTTACATTTTCTTGTCACGAGCGAAACAGAAGAAAGACCGCGAATCCTTCTGCATTTCATAGCCATTGCAGCCAAACACAGCATATATCTTTCCACTCATATTGAGAGGAGATATAAAGGAATGACACACGCTATTATTTGCTTAAGTCAACTTAATGCGAACGCATAAATAACGCCAAAATACTTCACAAACATATAACGTGCTCTTATGACAGAATCACTAAATCCCAGGTCACTCCGCTAGGCAGAGCTCTAATCGCTGTCCCTCGATATCTCGCAGAGTGTCGCGTATTGTCTCCACCAGGACGAATAGAAATGCATAGTGTGATGACTTCTGCTGGTTGATGTGATCCTACACTACGCGGCGCTGTTGTAAATAGAAGATGATCAGCTCTCTCCGAATATGTGATTCTAAATGAGATCTGATGTTAATTAATTCGGATTTTATCGTTTGAATAAATTATTTAAACCGTGTGCTAATTATTGTGATGTTTCAGGCCCGTGAATTCTGTTTACTGACTGATGACTGAATTTATGTGCGATCTGTGTTTCGTTCAAAATAAGATATAGTGTTCCTCGTTTTGAAAGTAAAAACCGAATAATATGTAGGAAATATTTTGCATTTAGTAATGATTTGATGACATGATTTCTGAAATTGATTCGTCAGTATCTTAACGAATATCTCAAACATGTTTGTGTCTATAGAGCTAAGTGATTTTCATTGACCCCGAAATCAAACTCAGTTGCAATATTGTTATCAATTATAAAATTAACAACTCATGTTCAACTGTTACTGTACATGCTACGTAATATAAACATATTATAACTCTGCTGGCACCCACAGGATTATTACGTACCGGTATGGCATACACATTTAAATTCCTATATAACTATTTTAAAATATATTAACATGCTTCGATTAATGAATATTGCCAGCAGAATTGACATTTTCCGGGTATGTTTTGCGGTCGTACGAGCTTGCATTTCTTTCCTTACTTCTTTTATTCGGAAATAAAATCGGCATCGTATTGTAATGGAAAATAAACTTTGGTGCCCAGTCCTGAGCAATGTCCAGTACAGCACCCATGTCCATGAGAAACAAAAATTAGAGGCAAACTATCCAGGCATTCTTCTTCTTGCACACTAAAATTTCTCACAAGTTCCTCTACATGAGAAAACATAAATAATTAATTCGATGGGTAAATGGGATAGTTGGGTGAGTTAATATATTCTGGTGACTTGTTGGGACTGAAAACGGACTGCCTTTTGCCTCATCTATATTAAATAAAATGGCGTATGGCTTCTAGTTACTTCCCTGCCGGGAATCGTAACCGGAACCCCGGTAACCATAGGCCAGCACGCTAACCATTTAGCCATGGAGCCGGACTCCTCTGAATTTTTTGCAGAGAACCAAAACATGCAGTAAAATCTGTTATTTTGCTTACATGTTTAACAATATCCCCACAGAATTGATGAATAACATTAATTTTTGAACTGGTGAAAGGAACTAAATGTCCATCTTTCCAACTTGATAATAGTGTCTGATCCAAGGTAAGTTTGCGTAATTTTTTCCTGAGCTGAACTTATGATTTTGGCATTCTCTTTGACAACATCTTTTGCCGTGGCTCAAATCTGACTGAAATATGATATTAAGGGCGCTATCACTTAAAGGAGATCTTGACGTGGGATAGCCTTCGATCACTTTGAGAATAGTGGGATCTTTTGGGTGTTAAAAAATGCCGGTTTTCATTCGAATGTTTATTGTAACCAGACTTGCAACCCGGGACATAGCAAGTTGTAGGCAAATTTACATGCGTTAGTACATTGATGCATATGCCAAAGTATGCATATGCTTAATCTTTTTTCACTTTTCAGTTCACGAAAAGATAACACCACCTATTTACACGTATAAAACTGAAGAACGTCTAAAACTACCAAAAAAGACCACAAACTATTTACATACTTCCACATTAAGGCGACACAAAGGGCGCGTACTCTACTGTATTTGACCCAAACTGACTGTGAAGATTGTGCGTCTATGACTGCACCATTACGGTGACTTGAAGAAATATTGGTATTCGCGCTTTCCTCTGTTAAACTAGTGCCATAGAGGAGGCAGTACAAGAGGATCGAGACGGCAGTGGTGCGGAGTAACGAATAACGGCGTAACTGCGCTGAACCCCGTTGAAAACTGGGCCGTCATCAACGAGCTAGAAAGAGGACTATAGAGTGGCTAACATGGCTGCTACAGTGCTCTGGGTGGTGCCAAGGCGAAATAGCGACTCCATAGTTTAAGCGCCATTCATATAATTTCTCCGCATACGGTGCGATACTTCTAATAGATTAGATCGAAGAAAATATGCTCTCTACGTGTGTGGCATGCAATTGCATAAATTGTAGAGAAAACACGAAGAATAAATATCATATTTTAGATAAGATTCTTTTTTTTTACTAAAGTACACAGTTTTGGGCGATTAGCAGAATTACGTTGCCTGTGTATCACAATCCAGCACGTGTACATTAGGCCTACTTTTATTTTCTTGTATTTGGTATTTGAAGGTGCTCAGATAGGTTACCTTTGTGTCAGTAGATTTACCGCCCCGTAAGGGAACTCCACCGGGGCAAATCTCCGGCACTTCAGCTTCTCCGAAAACCGTACTAAGTAGTCGGTAGGACGAAAAACCAATACCACTATTTATTATTACATTGTATCCTACAGAGCACATTTCCCCAGCATTTTGAAAATAAATATAAAGTGAACAACGATGTTACAAGACGCCTGCTGTCCAACGCCACACCTACAATATTTAGAATTTCCTAGTCACCTCATCCCCTTTGCCAACGATACGGAGTAATATGAGGACTTTCAGTCCTACATCACCACTACTACTGAGCGAGTTGGCTACGTGGTTCGCGGTATATAGCTCTTAGCTTGCATTTGGGATATAGTGAGTTCTAATCCCACTGCCGACAGCACTGATAGCTGGTTTTCCGTGGTTCCCATTTTCACATCAGGCAAATACGGGGGCTGCTGTGCCTTAATGCCACTGACACTTCCTTCGCAGTCCTAGCCTTTTCCTATCCCATCGTAGCTATAAGGCGTGTCTGAGTGGGTGCTACATAAGGCAAATAAAAAAATCGGCGTTACCATAATCTTCTTCCAAAGATAATCGAAGTGAATTATTCAAGAAAGTTAACTTATGTGATTTAAGATCATTATCACAAGAAGAACTGTTCTCTTTTTTAGCAATTATTTCAAATTGTTTATCCTACAAATTCTTGTTCTTATTTTATTATTATTATTATTATTATTATTATTATTATTATTATTATTATTATTATTATTATTATTATTATTATTATTATTATTAAGGGATACTTTATTACACCATTGTTCACTTCAAACCTTGAACCCCACGGCTCTAGAATACTTATTTTTCGTAAATTATTATTAGTTTTACGCCCTACTAACTACTTTTTCGGATAAGCCGAGGTGCCGGAATGTTGTCCAGCATGAGTTCTGAGGGATTTGAGCACCTAAATACTATCGTACTGAGCCAGGATCTAACCTGCCAAGTTGTTTAGTGTCCGGCTTCTTGGCTGAATGATCAGTATGCTGGCCTTTGGTTCAGAGGGCACCAGATTCGACCGGGTTGAGCATTTTAACCGGGTAGTCGACAGTTAATTCCTCTGGATCCGGGACTGGATAACCTTCTTCATCTACACACAACAGAACATTCTACAAACCACTACAGAAGCACGCAATAGTAAATACATCACTCCACCTAGGGTTGGCGTCGTCAGGAAGGGAAGCCGGCGTAAAATTAGGCTAAATCCATACAAAATGCCAATTCCAGGTAAATGGAAAGATATCAGGATTTATTATTATTATTATTATTATTATTATTATTATTATTATTATTATTATTATTATTATTATTATTATTAAAGTTATATGAATTATTTCTCGATGTTGTTATATTGCTTTGCTCAAGGTTTTCTGTTCTATATTTTCATTCCCTGTAAGTGGGTCTAAATTTTTGGCAATGTCTTGTGATTTGTTTTGTAATTCGGACTAGTGGAAATGCGCTAATTTTCTTTCTTTATACAATATGTAAGTACGTAGCCTGTATCTTGTATTTTTTAATGTCCTTTTAAACAGACATTGCGCATCTTTGAGTGCTTCCCTAATAAAGAAAACTGTGAAACTGTATTTATTCCCGCAGCCTCTGTATTTGCTTCATCACAAGCCCACTCGATTTGGTCGCTTACAATATGGCGGACGTGGCTTTCAAGTAGATTCAAATATGGCGGTCCAATAGCCACTCTATAGTCCTCTTTCTAGCTCGTTGGTTGTAATATATTTGGAGCAACGTAACCCCCCTATGAGGATACTTTACCCAAAATTTAATTTGAAATATTTAATGAACAGTCACCCTTCCATATGTTCAAAAGTAACAGAAAGGCGACTGGGTACATTCATATTGTGGAGTAAAAAAATATCCCACTCGTCTATCGTTGTGGCAGAGAATTTCATTTCTTATACAAATTTCTGGAGAACCCTGCTTTATGCTACTCACTTCAAAACAGGGCACATGCGGTTATGCTACTGAAAATATTATAGGTGACACATATAAAACTTTATGGCAACACTCATTAGCGCTCCAATATCATGCATCATATGAAGTATAACAATTCTTGTCAAAATCTGCATCCGCCATATTGATCGTCTCATGCACCATATCCTGTCTTTCGATCCGACTAACTCAGGGGGTGGAGAGCGCGTGGTAAACGTTCGATAACTGGGCTGAGAAAAACTCTAGGTAAACTTATACTAAAGAGTATATTGACAGGAAAAAATGGTGATATATCTTAAAATGAGAACATAAAATAAGGGGGTAAGATGGATTTATTGAATCCATAAAAACATATAAATGGTCCAAGCTAATATGAAATCTCAAATTTAAGAATAGTAATATAGACCTCAAATAGTCGAAAATTGCATTATACGCATAATTGGAACACTTTACACTGACAGATACAAAAGATAAAACAAATGCGGGCAACGATCCCGAATCAAAATTAAATTACATTGGCAATTTACAAGAGAAAATACGTTGTTCTTGATACGTATAATATAGGTAATTTCACGAGACAAGTACGAATCCATATTTTCCCGTGGGCATCGACGAAGTAAATCGTTCATATTATGAACCGGGAAAACGAATACATTTGAACAATAGCTATATCACAATATTTACATTTAGGATATACATAAATGTCACTATGGCATAAGGTGGTTCCCTATACTAGCTTAAAACTAGCACTGAAGCTACCATGAGCCCGTGCTCATATAAAAATATACCAGGCTGAAATGGTAGACAATAAAATTCAGCTAACGACCTGATAACCCAAATTAATCAACACATGACATCAAAATCAAAAAGATCACAATACACAGCTGTGGGAAGGAAAAAATTAAAATTACATATATATACAACACATGAAGTAAATTAAAAACATCGGGGATAGAATACGGCATCAGCAGGCTACGTTGGTTTTGAGTCTGCAGGGAGACAAAATTGTCTCACATATTTCCGTGCCTTCAGTCGGGCAGCTGTAATAAAGAAAACAAATATTAGCAGATAAGAGAGGACGTATTCTGAGAAGGCTTTAACGGGATTGCCTTACACAATACTTTAGTCATGAGGGGAAAAGAAACAGCTCTGTCAGCTGAACACTCTTACTTTCACGGAAACTCAAAGGGGCAGGGCCCTGCCCATACAACTTCTTCTCGGGAGGTAACAAACAATCCCTCCTTTCCGCGGTCGACCGTGGCATTCTTTGCAACTTCACGGTCAACTAATTATTTCATATTCAGACACAGCTTCCATTAAAAACAAGGCATATCTCGCCTAATCACATATTTAAAGTTAAGAACTTCATATTTAGGTTCCGTATTGAAGCAGAATTCACATCAAAGAAAAGTACAATAAGTTCCACCTTTTCAATACATTATATTATGTGACAGTTTTACGTTACAGTTAAACCTTCACATTTTTATACACTCGGGACCGGTTTCGACAGTGTACCTGTCATCATCAGCCAAGAACAATTAATCGAGGACAATAAACCTTACAATACTTCAGGTATGATATAACAGTGAATATAAAATTATACATTATCTATCTACAAAAAGGTGTGAACATGTCCAGGTAAAAAATCACGATTTAAGAAAAATCATAGTCCTGTAGGGTGTACACTTATAAAATTTCTAATTAAAATAACGTGTTAAAAACCTGCTGTTATATTATAGCTATAGCAGAGATGTTTATAGGTGTAAATCTATGGAGTTTTGGCACTCAAGACATATAGCTATGTTTGACAAGTTAAAGTGTTCAAACATTTAGTTAAATGGTGTTCCACTTAGAATATGTGATACAGTTCAGCTGAGGTTATAGTAATATGTTTGTAGGCTTAGTTTGGTATTTTTAACACTCGGGACATATAGCCATGTGTGACAAGTTAAAAGTTGATAAAACATTTAGTTAATGGTGTTCCACTTAAAATATATGGTAAAGTTCAGCTGAAGCTACAACTTGGACTTGAGGAGCAGATAATTATGTAAAATATCAATATAAGTAGAAATGAACAATTTGAATGGGTCACTGCTTGTTGATGTAGATGATCAGCGAGTCCTATTAAACAATTATACATGTCGGCATGTGGTTGTATATCATCTTGCTGAGAAGTAACAAAGGTCCTGGCTAAAATGGTGCTTGTAGATCTTATGTTGTAGGTTGTGATTACATAAATTGACTAGAAGGGATCCTGATCCAAGTCGGAACCTATAAGAAATAAAAACGCGATATAAAGTTACCGTATTTAAGAAACGAAAGGGAGTTAAATTTCGCGAAGTATTGGTGAATGAGAAATTCACCTCAGGTGCCAAGTTGATGGTAGACGGAACGTAGTGGAACTGACAGGCTGAGGAGAGACGAGGCCTAGAAGGGAGCAGGGAGGGGCGGAGTTACTGAGTTAGGGGAAGGAGGCAACGCAGTAGAGGCGGGACTGTGATCAGGTGGGCGCGTGCGATGGTAGGGGAAATATGTAAGCGTGTTGTGTATTGTTTTGAAGATGGATCGGTTTTTTGGTATTTTAAGAGTGTTCATTATTTTGATAAAAGTGTCAAAAAGTATTGTAGGTTTTTCGGAGAGATCGTTAAGGTTAAAATTTGGGTTATGGTATTGATCGAGTGAGATGTAGAATTGTTCTGTGAAATCGAGTATGGGGCCTTTGTTTATTATTTCAATGATGTCTATGTCGTTATTCATACCATAAAATTTATGTTTATAATCATGTATATGTTGGCCTATTGCGGAAAATTTTCTGTATTTTATCGCATTTACGTGTTCAGTATATCTAATTTTGAACGATCTACCGGTCTGTCCAAGGTAGGTGCTGAGACAGTCGTTACAGTGAAATCTGTAGACGCCTGATTTGTCAGAAGGGTTAGAGGTATTGATTGAGTTAGAATTGTATAGGATATCTAGATTTCTGTTATTAGTTTTGAAGGAGATGTTAATTTTCTGTTTCTTAAATATATTTGTAATTTTGTGAATATTACGGTTGTAGGTAAAGGTTGAAAAAGATTTCGATTTAGTAGCTTCTTTAATTAGGTTCGATTTTGGGCGATGTCTGAATTTACTGATTATATTTTCTATAAAATTCTTGTTGTATCCATTATGAGCTGCGATATTGCGTATGGTATTTAATTCTTTGTTGAGGTCTGATTTCGACATTGGGACATTAAATGCTCGATGTACTAAGCTATTATAAGTGGCCCGTTTATGGCTTAGGGGGTGAACAGAGTCTTCTTGTATTGTAGTGGCAGTATGTGTAGGTTTTCTGTAGACATTATATTTGAAGGAAGATAGAAGTCTGGTGATAGTGAGATCAAGAAAATTAATAGTATTATTGGCTTCGGATTCCAGTGTAAATTTTATGTCTGTATCAATAGTGTTAAGGTGCGTTAAGGTGGTAGCTGCGTCTGTAGTGCGTTGGTCCATAATAATAAATACATCATCGATATACCTGGACCAAAGATGTATATTGCTAAATGTTATGTTATTGTCAATTTTTGTATGTTCTAAAAAATCTAAGTATATTTCTGCTAAAATGCCGGAGGCTGGGGATCCCATGGCTAGGCCGTCTTGCTTGTATATTGTTTTATCGAAGGTGAAATAGTTATTATTGATTAAAAGTTTCAAGATAGACATAAAGTCAGTGATCTCAAGTTGACTAAGTTGACTATGGTTATGCAAATTTTGAGGGATAATTTTAAGAAGTTTTTCTGGTTTAATACTAGTGTACATATTAGTGATATCAAACGAATGTAAAGAGTGGTATGGTTGAAGTGTAAAGTCATCCAGTTGTTTGATAAGTTGTAGTGTATTCTTGATAGATTTTCTAGACTTAAAGGTGTAGTGTCTTTTAAGAAATTGTTGAGTGAATTGTGCTACTTTGTACAATGGGCTCGGTCTGTAGTTTACTATAGGACGTATCGGGATATTAGGTTTATGTATTTTAGGTTGTGCTTTAACGGTGGGAAGTCCTGGGTTCATTTTAATTAGTTTGCTTTTTTCACTGTCGGTTAAAAGAAATGATGTGTTTTTAAGCGTCTGTTTTAATTGCCGTTGGATAGTTTGTGTAGGATCTTTGTTAATTATTGTAAAAGTGCTGTCTGTGAAAAACATTTTGGTTTTGGATACATATTCTGTTTGATTCATAATAACAGTGGTGTTGCCTTTATCTGCTTTCGTGACGATAGTATGAGTATCTTTAATTTTATTTTTAAGTTGAATGATTTTATTTCTATCTTCGAGTTGAGATTTGGTCATGCTTTGGGTAGGTGATGTAAAGGTTTTCTTAAGCTGTTTGTTGGCTTCGTGTCTGAGTTCATCTTGTATATCATATGTCCCGAGTGTTAAAAATACCAAACTAAGCCTACAAACATATTACTATAACCTCAGCTGAACTGTATCACATATTCTAAGTGGAACACCATTTAACTAAATGTTTGAACACTTTAACTTGTCAAACATAGCTATATGTCTTGAGTGCCAAAACTCCATAGATTTACACCTATAAACATCTCTGCTATAGCTATAATATAACAGCAGGTTTTTAACACGTTATTTTAATTAGAAATTTTATAAGTGTACACCCTACAGGACTATGATTTTTCTTAAATCGTGATTTTTTACCTGGACATGTTCACACCTTTTTGTAGATAGATAATGTATAATTTTATATTCACTGTTATATCATACCTGAAGTATTGTAAGGTTTATTGTCCTCGATTAATTGTTCTTGGCTGATGATGACAGGTACACTGTCGAAACCGGTCCCGAGTGTATAAAAATGTGAAGGTTTAACTGTAACGTAAAACTGTCACATAATATAATGTATTGAAAAGGTGGAACTTATTGTACTTTTCTTTGATGTAATCACATATGACACAGCTCCCCTTAAAACAAGTCATAAATCGCCTAATCGCATATGTTTGGCCCTAACATCCTCTCTCTGGTATTTCAAGCCTTTCACAATACATGTTATTGGTTCACTCCCCTACTACTATCCCAGACTCTCCTTCTTGTTAAGTTAAATGAGCCTCTTATATTCCAACGGTGTATATGTTGTCACTGCCGCACCTGGTACCTGAAACTCGAACATTCTGCATGCAAAGAAAATAGCTGATTGAATTTATACTGTAAACTGACGTAAATATAAGCAACGTAGAAGGCGTCTAGCCTGTTTGAAAATAAAGACCTTTACCCGAATACCTCTAAATAAAATAATGGTATGAAATTACTCAGAAAACACTGCACTAGCCAAAATTCAATAAGTACGTAATTTCTAACACCTTCCCTCGATCCCATCTAACTATAACATATATACAAATAGCCTGGGCTGAACACATGCATCCCAGCCTTAGCCGACATTTAACGCTAATTGAATTAAAACGAATCTCCAGTCTTAGTGGCTGACATTTAATTTTACAAAACATAACGAAAAACTCACCCTAATTTACTTTATTATTTTCCCGGAACATGCCAAATAAATGGAATTCTCGTACTTATCTTGTTTAATTGGGTATCATTCACCACGGTCCACATGGCCGCAGTGTCTCCGCTGCTTAGCTCATCGTGCTAATTTTTGAGCCGTGGTTGATTGGTCCTGGCATCGACTCCACGTACAGCCATGATATCTTCTTTACGTCCCTGGAAATCTGTAAGATATTGGATTACGTTAACTTCTTCACCGCTTTGCGTGTACTAGTACACTAAGTTGACTCTAATGCTAGACTGTTATTTGCGCAGCCTACGCTCCAGTGTTAGTGCGACTGGGACGTCATTAGATAAAGGGACTGAGCCCAATCAACTCAAGTTCTTCATTGCGGTAATGAATAAGCGAAGCGCACACGATGCATATATATCTCGCGATCGCGTACCGGTATGAGATAGTGGTCACTGTTTGGAATGTACATTTATCTCATCCGCGGGTCTCCAGCAAACCTTATTCTCGGATTAACAGATTTATTAAAATCCGCGGTACCAAACCGCACTTGATCTATCGATTGCATTTGAAACAAAGGTTAGGACATAATAACTATCCTGTAAACTTCGGCTCGAGGGTAAATAACAACGCGCACATAGCATGTAACCGTTTTTAGTCAGTACAAAGGGACTTTCATGAGTCGCGCACAACGTGCAGTTCTCTCCATGTACACCAGGTAACCGCTGCTCCCCCACCACAGGACTTTAAATAAAATCACTGTACCTTTGTGGCAGCAGGGTAACCCCCGGCAAACATTGAGATTGCCTGTAACGCACTCTGGTTAGGCCCAACGACTTTCCATTCAAATCACTCTGATAATGCACAAGTAGTCATTGTTTTCATATATGAGTGACTGATAAATACGTAGGAGAGTGTTATGCAGTTCGGACCTGTGGAATACTAGCTTATTGGCGAAATAACTATGTAAATGCTGAGATCCCAGTCCAGTGTAGTCGAAATTGGTCACCCTGAAATCCTGGTGAGGAGTTCCCTATATTTGAATTGAACCTCCACCAAGCTCAAACAGATTGAATTTGAAATTTGGAAGGGGGATGGCGTGCGCAGTTGCCAAGACAGCGACTCGCTTTGAATTCAAACAGCTCAGCGGTTAGGGAAAATTACAAACCGCGGCTCGCCTATCTCGGCGGTTAACGGACTCCCTTACTTCGTACCCGGCTCTATGCACATGATTAAATAGATATGTCCACAGTGTTAATATTATTACATCTTGAGGCATCCTCGGGATGGCTCAGTAAGGTCTCTTAAACTGTATAAATGTCTAATTCTCTAGGCAGAAATGAGAATACAGTGTATAACATTGCTAAGCAGGGTCAAAAAGCAGATCACTCCTTTCCAGACCAATTCGTATCATAATCCTTTACAGTTCCTGCTCCATTACTGAACCATTGTCCAGTAGGAATTTCTTTTTATACGTCATAATTAGGGTCGGAAGTTCATGCTCTAAAAATTGTAAAAACATATATGCATTTATGCCCTAAAAGTGCCTAAATATTCATAAAAATTTGAGCTTATTAACATAAAATCATCTGTAACTTATGTTGTAATTTAATAGATTTAGAAGTGCCAGACTTATCGGTGAATTCGTTCACTATCACAGTTAACAACTAAGGAGTCGGGATACTTTCTGTTACGGAGTTATCCGTTGCAGGCAGAGGTGAAAGAAGGTGCGGGCTGGAATGGGTCTAACTACAAGTCCGAAAGATGAATCTTAAAATTTAAATAAAGTTTATATTTTCAACAGATAACAATATTTAACAATTTTCACTAAGTGAAATAACAAAGAACAATCAGGTACAATGCAACTTTACAAATTCTGGGCTACGAGCCCCAAAGTCTGAGCTCTCAGCTCACAACCACAAATTACCAAAGGGCAGAAAACCACGCATTACATGGAGCACTTGCTCCCAACTTCACATCTCAAGCCTCTCTAAGGCACTTTTACCACAACACCATGAAGAGCTGACCCGCTCTTGATCTTTCGAGCCTATAAAGGCAATAACAGACTATTACACAAACTGCCATCAAGGCATAACTTATAAAGAAACAGGGGTATATCGTACCGAATCTACTGGGCCTAAGTGGGCAAATACTAGATTAATTTAAATGGCCCAAAACGTAAAAGGGATGGAGGCGTGAATTTGCACTCCTAAATACATGTTTTAAAACCTAAGTGGCGCTCGGCCGGTTACACAGGGACTAATCCTAAGCTAGGGAGGTGTCTTGTATGAGAAAACTTTAATACATTAAGGAAGAGAAGAAACGGTTATGAAAACGTAGTCACCTCAACTTCAAAATGAAGGGGAGCTCGAGAGGGTAAGGCACTCTCTATCCCCACTTTACAGTTAACGAGATTTGTAGATTTTACATAGATAGAAAAGGGATTTACATTTTAAAGAGGTGGGTTACATATTAAAGGTTTCGAACCTTCCCTGCAAGTTAAACTGCTGAGCTAGCAAGAAAAGATGTTAAATGGCCATCACCTTGTTGAAGATCTGTTGCCCGAAGAAAGAGGCGCTTTCCGCCTCCTGCTACATATCCACACACTAAGCTAGATGTTATTGAAGTGGCCCGCAGACAAGAAAATCAGCAGTTTTATACCCTCGTGCAAGATTCGAGACCTTTCCTGAATGAAACAGCCACACCCACAACTTTTATTGGTCGGTTAAAATTTACACGTCAAAAAATGAAAAAGAAACCTGTGATAGGTCGGAAATTAAATACAGAAATTCTTGATTGGCTAGCTTCAACATAGGCGGAAAAAAGGGTTCATATTGCCAACCCACAATAATGAAAGAACAAAATTTAGTAAAGACAAAACTTATGAACACAAAATTTTTCCAAGAGAGTTCATTCCTTCGCACCAGAGTGCATTATCATAGTTTTTTAAGCAGTGACATCTATAAGAGAATGTCCACACTTCTTCATCAATGAGAAACAAAAACAAATCAAAATACACACGGTGACATCTTCTGATAAACAATTGAGTTGATTGCGTTTTTAAAGTTCAGAGGTTCTCCTGTAGAGGAGTTTCAATTGGCGCAAGATTTGAACTTGCGTCGTAGAGGTGTACCGCCCGGTACACTTTCCATAGTCATTCTTCGCCTGTTGTCCCTCAGCTAAGCTTTGTTGCACAAAAAAAAAACTGTTCTTCATCGCATGAAGTGACTGGCATTCACAAATGCTGCGAACTGTTCTGGCGTGAGTGCTTTGCCTAGTGATGGGCAACGCTCTCGCTCGAGACTCTCGAAACTGACGTCACAGATCTCGAGACATTCGCGAGAATCTCGAGACCGACCCTCCTGCAGTGCAAGCTGTGTGACGTACCAATAACTACGACTGTAAACTTGATGGTATATCATTGGCGGTTATTGCGTGAAATAACGTTCTCATATGAAAACGTGTGAGCCAATACATTTTGTCAAAAGCCTGGAAAAGTACTGCATGTTCAACCATGAACCCCTTAATACCATTAACGAAAGTAAAAACTGAATGTCAGAACCATATCTTAAACTGTTCACGAATTATTTGGGGTGGACATCTTAGCTTAATAATCATGCATAATTTGTGACTAACTGTAGATAGGAAGTACACCTACTTGGATACTAGAGGCGTGCATTATTCGAACCTGAGACGAGGAATATGTGCTTTGCTACATATACAACCCCCACTACACAGGAGTGGAACGTGTGATCTATAATGCCCGACTTTGCTCCAATTCTTTCAGCAGGGGTGATGGGCGACGCTCTCGAGACCGATTCTCGTGTGCTGCGAGCTGTGCGACGTCCCAGTAATTACGACTGTAAGCTTGATAGTAAATCATCAGCAGTTCTCATATACAAATGTCCGCCTCCATGGCTAAATGGTTAGCGTGCTGGCCTTTTGTCACAGGAGTCCCGCGTTCCTTTCCCAGCAGGGCCGGGAATTTTAACCAAAATTGGTTAATTTCGCCGGCAAGGGGGTTGGGTGTATGTGTCGTCTTCACCATAATTTCATCCTCATCACGACGCGCAGGTCGCCTACGGGAGTCAAATCAAAAGACCTGCATCTGGAGAGTTGATCTCGTCCTCGGACACTCCCGGCACTAAAAGCCATACGCTATTTCATTTCATATGGAAACGTATGTGACGTTAAATTTTGTCAAAAACCTAGGAAAGCACTGCATGTTGAACTATGAGCTCCTTAATACCATTAACGAGAGTGAAGTCAGAATGCCAGTATGTTCACGAGTTATTTCAGGTGGACTTCTTAGCTGAATAACCCGTATAATTTGTTAATAACTTTTATTAGCAGTGGCAGCTGGTGCAGAAAATCAGTTGTGTGCTGTAACCCATCACCACTCCAAAAAATAAAAATATTTAGAAACGTACCGGTATGTGGTTTTCAAAAGGCTCTCCGCTGAGATTTCCACACTGAACAAACACCCAAACAACCCCAACACATATACACATTCATCATAAAAACTATAAAACTGTATAATTAAACACACAATAACACCTGCAATGGCAAAATATTCACGAATTCAAACACTTGGTGTGAGCGTGCAAAAACAGAACTTCCCAATGGTACCAACGTCATTGAAATAAAACCAGCAACGTCGTAATACAAAATGACATGTTATGATTTTATAGTGACATTTATAAACTAGACATTTTTAATTAAAGGGAATCGCAATATCATGTCGTTATTTTGACAGCATAAAAAGTACAAATTTTATAGGCTAGTTCATCGATTTACAAATTTGGCTATGGAATAGGCAAGTTTGTGGTATTCTATCCTCTTTGGTATTTAAAGACCTGGCGGGAACAGCTGTACAGTATTTTGTTTTCCCGTTTGCTTTGAGCGATCCCCTCTTAAATACTACCGCTGAGTCAAGAGGGTGCCAGCTGCCACGTTCTCATGTCGGTCGTAATGCACGTGTGACTAGTGCTAGTGCTGCCTCTCTGTGGTCGAACGAAGAATCGCTGTGAAGTGATGTCTTGGTTGCTGTTTCCACAGCCTATCGGAACACATTCTCTTTGTATCGGAAAAGTTCGGCACGCATGCGCAAAATGCAGAGTTCCTGGTTTCTGGCTAAAAGCTTAGGCCCGGTTTCACCAACCTTCGTCAAAATGTCTTGATGATCATCAAATATGACGGTCGTTCAAGGCTTGACGATTCGTTAAAATAAGAAGCGTTTCACCAACGCAGATTGGCTTTATTTGAGGTTTCGTCAAATATGACGATTCATCAGAATAATATTTAGATTTCCATGACAAATTAATGTATGTTGGCAATGTTGGCAATAGAATTTAGTTCCCTCGAGTTATGTAATGTTTCTCTATTGAATTAACTCGTATCCAAAAGTTAGTTATTTAATATTGTTTTGATAACTACTAAGAAGAAATGGACAAGAAAGTAACATTTTAAAAAAGTGAGAGAATTTCTCCAAAGAAGATAAGGCATTAATGGTAAGGTTAGTTGCTGAAAATAAAGATATAATAGAAAATAAGCAAACTGATGGTGTGACTGTAAAAGAGAAGGAAAGAGCTTGGGAACAATTAACAGACATGTTTAATGCTAGAGATTTTGTTAAAAAAAAGATCTACGAAGCAGCTGAAGTCATTTTATGACAATTTTAAGCGCAGGTCGAAACAACAGCAGAAGGTCCAGGATAAGATCAACATGCATAAAACGGGAGGTGGAGCAGCTGAAACCTCATTATTAGATGAAACCTCTTCCCAATTTTTATCTATTATCTGTGAGCAAGTGGAGCCCATTCCTAATGAGTTTGACTGCGGCGCTTTCTATATAGATAAAGTAGATAAGGAGGAGGTTGTGGAGATGAAACAAGTACGACACATAACCCCTCTGCTATGTTGGAGATCACACCTCATGAAGAATCAATGACTTCAGCTGTTTCTCCGATTCCTGTTTCTACCGAGCAAGTACTGATATCGCAGCTGACACCAGTGTCAACTACTTCAAGGAATCCGTGGAGTGCAAGGAATAGGGCCAAATCAAATAAAGTGAAATAGCTGAAGCTGCCAAAGCCCGTGAGAAACTCTCCGAACTGTCTGAAGGAAGACGAAAACTATGCAGCCTAGAGTAGAAGAACTTAAAAGAAAAACATAATTCATTAATGCGGCTTCTTGAAATGCAGAAAGAAACTGAACACATGAAACAAGAAAATGAAAAGCTTAAAAGATCTGTGTTGCAAGAAAAACTTGCCAAGTATTTGAACAAGTAATTATTTATTAATAATGTAGTATCGCTAGTATTTAAATTATTTTCTTTTATTTTTCTCTCGTCCCATACAAGGGATCATTCTAAGTGCTAGAGAACAATACTTCAGCATCTTTGCATTATGTGACAAAATACATATCGATGAAAGTGAACTAACAAAAATTACATTGATGAAGACACAATTTAAATTGCCAGTAAACTGAAAGCAAATCAGTTAAAATGTAATAAAAATAAGTTCATATCATTGTGTAAGAACATTTCATTAAAAGGCTTGCGAATTTGTTTGTTTAACTGGACTACTTTCTTAGAGGAAATGAGAAATGAGTTTCGACAATCCTTTCACGAAGAGCAACAGGCGCACCGTCACGAGGAACATCTGCGGCGGGGACAGGTACCGCATCTAACATAAGATAATTTCTCACGAAGCTCTTGATCCTCGGGGGGATCATTCTCTCTAGTTTGTATTGCAATATTGTGAAGAATAGCAGTGGCTACTCTAATGGTTAATGCAGTTCTTACTTTTGTTCTTAATCCTAAAGATAGCACAGGAAACCTGCTTTTCCATACCCCATACTGTCTCTCCATAGTGTTTCTTGTCTCCACTTGAGCTTTGTTGTAGTTTTCTTGACCTTCAGTCTTTGGATTCAAAAAGGGAGTTAGAACATAGGGGCTAAACGGTAACCATTATCACCCAATACATGCCCTTATAGTATTCTTCCTGTTTCGAACATCATTCTGATTTCTGAGTTATCAAAAATGAAGCTATCGTGTACCGAGCCGGGCCATCGTGCTACTACATTTCTAATCAGTAGATTCGCGTCAGAAATGGTCTGAACGTTAATGAAAAAATATTGTTTTCTGTTGCGAAACATTTCCGTATTATGACCACCATACATTGGTACATGAGTACAGTCAATTGCCCCTATTACACCCGGAAAATTACATATACCGGTACCGTAAACATAGTGATGTCTTAAATAAGTGATTGCTTCAGACACATTCTTGATATATCTACTTATTGAAGCTTTCGAAACTCCATTTGTATCTCCAATGACTATTTAAAAAGAGCCAGTAGCATAAAAACGCAGTGTCAGAAGCAATTGCTCGATAGGAGTGAGTGGTCTATTCCTATTAGTGGGATATTCAAGCCTTGCTCCAATTCGTTCTAATAATTTCAAAGTCACTTGTTTAGAAAGCCTGTACCTCATAATAAATTTCGAATCGTCCATCGTATGGAAATGGTCATTTCGTTCCATAATTACTCTTTCAGGTCCAAGATTCTCCAACAGTTCTATATACATAATCTCAGCGTCAAAATTCTCTCCCATTTTGCACTACGAGCTTTAACATATAAATGAGCACAATAATAATTGAGAAGAAACCCGGTTTTTCCCTTAGTGCTCTCATGTTCTCAAATAAAATTAAGAGAGGAGAAAAATAGAACGATAAATAATTAGGGAGTCGACACAGTACAATATTAATATCCAGAATAAAACTATCGTATTGCTCCACTTTACAAGGCACTATTTAACAACACTCCAAATGACGACTTTTCTCACTTCATATGTATAGCAAACCTGTTATCACGAAGCCATTGCACTGCACTTCAATTCATCGTACACTGGCACTGCTTGTATTGCCGATGCGCAATACCGAAGTAATAATCATCCTCTGTTGGAGCTACAGACATGAATTTGCTGTTGAGATATGCAATGTGCAGCGGGCCTTCTCTTGACTTCACTTGTGGACGTCTAGCTAACCTCGACTTAACGACAGCAATGTTATTAGTTAGTTATTTCGCCTGATCACACTTCCTTGAATTTACAACAAGTCTGTGACTATTCGTCAGTTTGACAGGAGTGGATATGTCTAAATTGCAATGATCATTACTGTATGTTTACAGCATTGTAGTCATTTTAAATAACTTGAGGAACGAAAAACCATTCTTCAAAGTTGAGGAACGATTTGATGATCATCAGTGAAAATGGATGTTGGAGAAACGTAAAAAGTGGATTTGATGGACCATCAAATATTTGACGATCGTCATCTTCCTTGACGAGGGTTGGTGAAACCGGGCATTTTAGAAATTCTCGCCGAGTTGTGATCGCACAGCAGCCGGCGTGGAGCGCACCAGTAGTTATCTGGTTGTGAGGGGAGTTGAATAATTTCCTATTCTTAGGCCGACGGCTGTTTCAATACACTGTATTTGATTGTAGATAATATTTTAAAACTAACCTGGTTGTGAGGGGAGTTGAAATAATTTCCTATTCTTTGGCCGACGGCTTTTTCAATGCACTGTGTTTGATTGTAGATAATATTTTAATACTAATTTATTTTTCCAATAGGCAATGCGCTCCAGCGCTTCAGCACATAAGGTACGACCGCCCTTGGTTATTAGGATGTAAACCTACCTGGATGCCTCACAAGCGTTGTAGGCAGGGTAGCTTCTTGTGATTCAGACCGGGTCGGAGGTGCTCTGTGACTATTCCTCTCCATTTATATAATGTGTTTTTAAGTGTCGGATGATCCCAGTATTATTTATGCCGACGTATTTTATTTCTTTTGAATAAACAACACAGCGGGCTGTGCTATGAGGCATCTCTTCAAAATAACCGATATCCACGACTTACGTTGCATTTCCGACATCGTCTTCAAGTTTTCGCGTACCTACAACTAGGCACAATTAAGGCCCGCTTCCACCTAGTGGAATGGAATGGAATCGAATCGAACAGAACTTGTTTTTAACATGTGTTTAAATGGGAGATAGACATGGCGATCGCCACGAGTCGAATCGAATCGAACGGAACAGGATTCTCTGCCAAGAATATTTTTCGACTAGCGGAACGGAATCGAACAGAATTGTCAAGATTCGTGCAACTTCGTAGACGGTCGGATCGAGTCGAGATCTTTAGGACGACCATTTGGCGGCAAGCCGGCAAAGTCAGCTGTTTCTTGGATACGGTCGGAAATGTTCTGTTTTGTGATCGTTTATTTAACTTATTAATACTAGACACGAAAAAACGTATTAGTTTAGTTCAAAAATATAATTTCCTCTAATACAAGATCCACGAGCATTACTGCAACAACGTAAAATATAATGCCTGGGAGGAAATAAGCAAGGCTATGGAAAACCAAACTTATTAGAATATTCAATTTTGTGGTAGGTTACTGTAGTCTGTATAGAATTTATTTCATAATTTTTGTTGACTTCATCACAAAATCATGTTATGTTGGAGTCCACATACAGTATAGCCTATCAGTACGATAATTGACATCACATCTCACATATGATGTATCTGTAGTGTTTATTACATTTTCAGTGAACGATTTCGTAAGTGGCATTCCCTAGGTTTCAAACTGTCGTATATGTGCTGTGCGGTTAGGCTTGCGTAGGTGTGTTTTCATTCGGGAGATAGTGAGTTCGAAACCCACTGTCGGCAGCTCTGAAGCTGGTTTACCGTGGTTTCCCCATTTTCACACCAGGCAAATGCTGGGTGTGTACCTTCAATTAAGGCCACGGTCCTAGCCCTTTCCGATCCCATCGTCGCCATAAGACCTATCTGTGTCGGTGCGACGTAAAGCAAATTGTAAAAAATAATAAGAAAGGAATGTTGAGGCTACCTCGATTAATGATTTCATCCTACCACGGGACGCAATCTACTGCGTTAAAGTAGTTTTAAAAATGATCACGGCCTCCCCTTGCATCTGATGTAGCATTTTCTCCTGTAAAATTGAACTTTTCTGTTAAATTCTACTATCTGAAATAGTTGTTGAAATTGCAATACAATAACTCTGAAGTAGGCCTAACGTCGAAACTTAGCTTCATCGCGCATTCAACATTCAAGTAAGTTTGAATACTCTCCTTTTGGCTATCTTGTTAATTTCATGCACCCAGAAACTTCTCCGATCTCTCATAATTTTCTACCTCCTCACACCGTCTATTGCAAGCCTGTGAAGTTTCCCGTAGAATCCCGTTCGATTTTGTTCCGCTAGATGTGAGCGGTCGAATGGAAATTTCGGCTGTTCGGTTCGATTCGATTCCACTAGGTGGGAGCAAATACAGTAGAGACAATACACGACACTGGGCGAGATATCGAGGGACAGCAAACATCCAGGCCCCGAGGCAGTGGAATTAACCAATGAGGGGTTTAAATCCCCGTCCCGGCCGGGAATCGAACCGGGACGCTCTGAACCAAAGGCCAGTACGCTGACCATTCAGCCAACGATGGGCATACTTAAGTTGTGTGTGAATTTATGTACAATGATGCTGGATTTAGAAAGTTAAACTAGTATTATTTCTTGTCATATTTTCTTTTGTTGTTGTCATTATAGTTGTAGGGTAATGGTTTAACTTCACTTTATTATCACTTGTAATGTTTAGCTAGTAGAAAGCTCAACCTATAGTATTGTACACGGTAGTGTTACGCACTGGAAATACTGAATTTTTTTATGATAATGCTGGATTTAGAATGTTAAATTAGTAGTACTTGTAATATTTCCTTTCCATGGAATTGCTTGTTGTACTCTTGTTGTTGTTGGGTAATTATGCTAACTTTACATATGACACGAATAGGCCTACTCTATAACATTGTAAGGAATTATTTCCTTCCTCACCAAAATATCGGTAAACACAAGCAGTGGTCATATGTTATTGAATGTGGGATCTGATAACGATGTACAACCTACCTGTCGAAAGAATTGGAGCAAATCGAAGCATTTTAGATTACACATTCCACTCATACGTAATGGTGGTTGTATGGGCAGCAAGGCGTGTTGCCTCGTCTGGAGTTCGAATATTGCACGCCTGTAGTATCCAGTATGAGCCTACAGTAGCCGTCAGGTTCTGTACTTAAACCACTCACTCATGTACCTACCAGTGCATACAATGCCAGAATGCGTATCCTTTATAATTACGTTATACTGCATCAAAATAGACCTCGGTAGAAACAAACGCCCTAGTCGCTTGTTGACACGTATTTACGAAATGGAGAAGGCCCATGGTTAGGTATTCGCATACTCGGCACAAACAACATTCAGCTCCGACTACCTGTAGGCCTACGACACGCTGCTCTTCGTACAATGCGGGGACAATGCTCTCGAGATCTCTCAAAATTTCTTTTATTATTATTGATATATACAGTCGTATCAGCACACACATCGAGTACTCGACCAACAGCCTGAGCACGAAGGAAAGCCAGCCTTACCAAGTTGATGTCAACAGGGCTACAAATTTAAACTCATTTTTAACTCGTTTTGACGACACACTTATGTGAAATTAAATTTAAATATTAACACTGATGATGGACCTTAGTGTCCGAAAAACGGTTGTTTTAACAACGTGTGTGCTGATACGACTGTATATATCAATAATAATAATAATAATAATAATAATAATAATAAAATAATTATATCAGCACTGTCAATGGCTTTGATATTTTATAATGATTATTATTCCTCAAAATTTCTTGCAAGAAATAGTACCTTTGCTAGTCTCGAGAAATCCTGAGAAATCTCAAGACCTCGTCTCAGACTGTCCATCACTAGCTTTGCCTTCTAGAACACTAAAATTTCAAGTAGTATATTATACCCATGATTCTTGGAGAGAACGTTTGTTACTTTCTATTTCACTCTTTCTCCTACAACCTCTGGAACTGTTCTTAAAGTGGACACAGTCTTGCACATTTTGCAAATGACTGGTGTAATGGAATCCCAATTGCTTCCAAAGACATAATAGCTTTACGAATACAATGAAAATTAGCCGTTATAAACACAAGGTTACTTTCTAATTTTTTGCTTGACGAGTTTTGCTGAGCCAGCTTTATAGGCGCTGCTTCATTAGGATCTAATGCTTTTTCAAACTTTTCTAATTTTTTATAAGTGTTCAGAATAATAGATCACAGCTTCAAGCCAGGGTGCCCAGCACGATAAAATAGGTGGTGGTAAGGGAGTATCAGGTGGTGGTGTTCTGAATATCTGAACCCTGATGGGGTTTTTACAAGTATTTTCTTAACAGACAACACTAAGTTGTCCATTAATGGATAGCATGAACGAATAGTTCTGTTATGCGATGGAGTCCATGTGCGAGACATGTTGAGTAAATTAAATTAGGGAATACTTTAATAACGTTGTCCTCGATTTAAACATGTAACTAGCTATGTCCGTTAACGTGAGGAGTACATTGTTGTAACTAATACCATCAAGCCACAGTAATTTCATGGAATCGATGACAAACTTGAGTTATTCTTGTGTTGTTAGTGACCTCTAGCTCTCTTACATTAAGAAGATATGAGGTAGTGGCTTTTCTATACTATTGGCTCCAATTGCTATATTTGTTAAGAAACGACCTTCAGAGTCCGTTGTTTCGTCAACATAGATTTCGTAAAGACTTCCGAATATTGGACATTACTTTCTTGTAACATCGGCTGACATAGTTTTGTGTAAAGTTCTTTCATCTGGAGTATGTTCATTGGTGTGTTTGTGAAGAAAATTTCTGAGTGTTGGACTGTTGAGCTTAATCAGAGGAATATCTGTTGCTAGAAAGGCCTGACAGAGGTCTGATGAAAAGTGTGTTAGCCTACTCCCAAAAGCTGTTTTTACATAGCATAATTTATATTATGTTTCCTAGTAACTGACTCCTTACGTTTGGATGTGTTTATATGCTGCAATACTTGATACAGTTTTACACTACTTTCTTCTTGCATGCCTTACAATATAGTATTTTAGAATCTGTAGAAATAAATTGAAGAAAACTAGTCTTCGTAACCCTTATGATGTACACTATGTGAATATTAAACAACAGTGTACACACACTTAACACTTAAGTCACATTCCACAACTCAGATGTAACGCACTTAGCACTGTTACGACGACTGGGCTAAACAACCAACTACTACCGAAGCAGCGCCTCTACTATCGAGAAAGACTACTTTGCAATGTGAAACCATCACACTGTGATTCCCAAGAATGCTGTCAACTTCCATAAAGAGAAAGTTTCTGCTCAGGCATGGGAAAACATCTAAATCCCTGAACCAAATATGATAAATCAATTTTTGTAGCTGAAGGTCTTAAAAAATAGCCAATTCCATATACAAGCAGTACTGAATTTTCAATTTCTTGTAGCTAAACACTAACTCAAAACCACTTGGTTTAGTGTAATATAGCAAGATTGGCAACACTGATTCCCAAGTGTGTGTGGGGAGAAACCAGGATTGCATCATAGGCATAACATCCAGCTTCGCATAACAAATATCGTTGGCGAGTGATGTTTCGCTGCTGTTCCTTGGTGAAGCATATTTCCCACTCCTTCGTACTGCACAGCTAAATGCTCATTTCTTGTCTGAATGAGTCATCTTATATTTATGAGTCATCATTGTCATCGATCACATTCCTTGCACACTCAGAACATAATTATTACACATACGTCGAAAATGCCTGCACATGTATTTATAAGCATAATAAAAATATCCTTTTAATATATTATTTTAGGGCATAAAACCCACAATAGGATTTGAAAAAATAAATGCATTTTATGCACAATAAAAGTGATCATATTCTGTGCAGATATTAGTGATTTGCATAAATAATTTACCAGCATATTCATACAATGGTGGGAAAAATATATGCAAATGCATGAACTTCCGATCCCTAGTCTACCTTCATTTTTACTGAAGTGTCGGATCCTTCCATTTTTCTCTCTGATTAATGTTATATAAAGGATTGTTGCCTAGTTTTACTTCCTCTTCAAAGAATACCCACCACCACCAACACCACAAGAATGTTAGGCATACGACACTTCTTTCCAAATAGTCTACTTCCATCTTCTGACACTGTCAACGTTTTGCTGGCGTTAAGATTTGCCTTCTGTCCTTCACCCACCTTATCACACTCAGCCTTTCACTTCTACCAAGGATGGTTACCTAGTTGTATTTCCTCTTAAAACAAAAATTCACCACAATCACCGCTTCTCATTTTTACCTACAGCCTTAGCAGTCCTTTTCATAGTTTTGGAGAACTGTTTTATTTTGTCTTTTCTAGAATTTTAAAGCACGCCATGCAGATAACAGTTATAATAAAAATATAAATACATATATTAAAAGACTGCACTAAAAATAGAATAACAAGTGAATAATAAATAACAGTATTTATTCTCAAATCAATGTACATTATTTACAATTTACACAGCTTGTATTTTCAAGGAGAGAACAAACTGTTTACTTGAGGCTGGAGGAGGACGACGAACAGCTGCAAGCTGAACAACATTGTACAACTAGAGATTCTTCTACATTCTCCTAGGATACGAGTTGACACCGACATTCATACATTTATATTTTTTTTTAAAGAAGTGGTGTGAGGGGAGAGAAAAATGCAAAATTATGAAAAAGAATGGAATTTAAGGATGATGGGTTTTAGCACCATAGCTCAGAACAGCACGTGCTGATAAATTCATTATAAGGAAGAAGGTTTCTATATGTGAACAAATCATAAAACTTCCCCAGAATGATCTATACTTGAGAAACATTTTAAGCAAGGGCAGGAAGAAAACATTTATTATGGATTAACATTTACTCGAGTGCATGCGCTTTTTCCATTAAGCATAGTAGAGAAATTCTGATCCATAATAAAAGCACATTATCTCCATTCTCATTAATATAATTTAATACAGCAACATTTTCATTCACTCTTTCAATAGTTCAGAATTCTGCCAATGAAACAGTTCAAAAAAAATGTTTTTTTTTTTCTCTCAGTGCTGAAAAGTTGATGTTTGCATTTTACCTACATATACAACATTAATTCTTCAATTTTTCAGGAGGTAAGAAAATTATGTCAATTCATTTCATGTGATCTTAATTTAAATGCTGTTAAGGCAGCAAGGAGTATAAAACTCATATGAAAAAGAAATTTATCACGAGTGTAGAATAGAAACTGTAGTTTATATTCCAACAAGTTTACTGCACATTCAGATAAAGTAATACTCTTCTTCATCATTAATTATTATATAGGACTTATTCCAAGTGCCCTGCTCTTCTACAGAACGTCACAGAAAGCTTGAATAATATTTGTGTCCTTCCTGAGCACCTATTCATATTCCATTTTCTTTACTACAGGTTTATTGTAGAACGTTTAGACAGCAAACAATATGTCTCCGAATGCATACATATTACAACTCCCATCAAGACTAATTATTACTTATTAACCATTTCCTTTATTCTCCTGGACTTTTGCCATACTCAACCACCGAACAAATTGAAATTAGCTAAATATATGAATATATTTACTTTGTAATTTACAATATTTGATTATGGCTAAATCAAAATAACTGTTATAATGAAAGATCACAACGAAAGAATTATTTAAAGATTTTTTAATATCTAAATGTACTTCTCCAGTAAAAAATTAAAGAAGCACAGTACCCGTGATTTCACATTAGTGGAAAAATTCAGAAGTATCTTAAATATGATTTTAAAGAACAAAAGATATGAGGGATTGCATCTGAGATGAACATCTTGAAACACAGGGATATTTCAATATTTTGCCAAGTACCAATGCATATACAACAATATATTAATAGGAAAGTTGTAAAGAAGAACATGAAAAATAACAGAGAGCAGAAGGCAATTCCTAAGAAGAGCAATTTATTAGTGACCATGTGTCTGGTATATTAAAACAAAACTACACAGACCAACCAGCAATTTCTGATATGTCTTTGTGATCCACAGGTTACAAATGACAGGAAGACAAGGCACTCCAGAAAATGGGATTAATTTATCAAGGTTAGCACAGATAGTGACTTCAGAGCAAAAAAACTCTTACACAGCTCATTGTACAGTAGATTCTGCAAACTACAGTATTTAGCCAATTACCCCCCCCTCAATCTGGACCACCACCTTCCTCTTAGGAATGTATTACTTATTACAGAAGTGACTGTATTAATATTTTGATATTTACTGTAGTCACTCT
Source organism: Anabrus simplex (assembly GCF_040414725.1). NCBI lineage: Eukaryota > Metazoa > Arthropoda > Insecta > Orthoptera > Tettigoniidae > Anabrus > Anabrus simplex. Next base: position 304,101,380 of record NC_090268.1, read on the forward strand.
GTAAGTACTATGAAGAATATATGCTAGAAAGAAGCTTTGTCTATATTCCTATGAAGAACTTTATGAACACAGCTAAAATAATATCTCGACCAACTGACTGCAAAACTTTTCTGAATTTAGTGTACAAGTGCAACTTCTGTGATCCTTTCTTTGATCTTTTGTGATCAAGTTCCCCCTGAATCTGGTATTCTTCTTATATACCCTGCTGAAATTTTTTAAAACTGTTTCTAAGACAAACATGGCTCTAGGATGTATACAGCATCAACTTATTCCTTAATGCATCATATTAATGTGGCATAACATTTCAAATGTTGAAAATATCTTGAAATTAGATGAATATTCAGAAGAAAAATTGTATTATCCAACATAATGACTAGTGTTACAAGATTAGAAAAAGCATATTTGTTTCTATCACAAAAGTAAAATTTCCCAGTCTTTTTGATCAAATTCTAGAAAATCTTAATGGAGCAGGCTGATTACTATTACTGAATTCTTCTTCTAGTTAATCTAAGCAAGGATTCTTTCCAGTGACCATTTAAACATTTATACTCAATTATTCAGGTATAAAAAATGACATTCAAGAAAAGAAAATTAATGATTGTTAAAGGAAAATTTTATGACTGTAGATCTTTGTGATGCATGTATGATTAAAATCAAATATTAAAAAGTTGAAAATTTACAGCCATGAAATAACTAACCTAAACCAAAAATGACAGAGGAAACATCAGCAAAACAAACTGCAGGTAATAATTGCATAGGAAGTTTTTAAAAGTCACAGAATGTACAGTCAACTGGTACAGATAATTATACTTATATTCCTGGAATTCTACAAATAACCCGAGGACAATCTTGAGCACAGACTTCGTATTACTCCTCAGTAGCAATATCAAGTATATAAAAATACTCTTAAAAATTATTCCTAAAGATAAAATCTCTAATATTATCATATCCTGTATCACTTGAAGAAAGAAAAATCCAAATCAATGGAGTTATTAAAATATTTATATTGTTCTTATCACATAATAAAAAATGTGGAAAACAGAAAAAGAAAAAAAAAACAAACAAGTTTGTTCTTCCTGTAACTCATAAATGACCCAAAATTCACCTACCTGCCTTCAAACTTTACAAATATAACAGGTGACAAATAAAAATCCTGCCTTAGTCATTCACATGTGAAATAATAGTTAATATGCTTCATTTTCACTTGTGGAAAATACAAAATTGCAATAACACTAACTCTAACATAGCATGGAAGCGATAATTATTATATTGCATATAAGATTAGGGCAATCAGGGTGGTAGATTCATCATCTTAACACCAACTGATTGCTGGAAATCTACCCAAAACAGGGCTTTATAAACCAAGGCATGTTGCAGCTTTCAATCCATTTTTTATTATCAGCTGATAACTGAAACACAAGTTGAAAGTAAGAGCCATAACAAAACCACAATACTTCATCTCAGCTTCACAATTCACAGGACAACACTTCTCCACATTTGTGTCACATTTTCTGATAGATCTTTGGTTGCAGAAGTATGAATCAATTCAGTACAGTACACTATTGAATAATTCATACAGAAAGAAAAAAAATCACATTTAATTTCTTATGTACAATTAAATGAAAGATTATGAAATTGATCATAGTACAGAGGTAAACAGAGTAACCTATCCATGATTTAGATTAACATCAGCAAAAGGAATCACATCATGACATACCATATTTGCTTGCAAAATGTTTGCATATGCACAATTTTTGCAGACCCAATTTTGATGAGTAATTAGGATGTTTAGTTTGCCTGCATAATTTTTGCTGTCACAAACCATACTCCACGTCTTAGCCCATGTGGTGCAGCAATGAAGTCGCCACTGACCATAGTCCGACCCTGAGCGAAACTACATTCCAATACCAGTGCCTGCACTTTGTGATAATTCTATTTTCAGAGTAAGCTTGTGAAAGTCTTGCGGGCAGTTACCACAGATATATGTTGTAATTCATTCTGTATAGAAGTGTATTAAGAAATATAAGCTGGATTTAATTTTATGTAAAATGGTTATGAAGAGTTTCAGAGAAACTGGAATATCCAACTCGCTGGATAGTCTCGAAGATGAGTTACGGTATGTCAAAGAATCCCACTCTTCTGAATGTGACAACTCAGAGCAAGAATGAAATATAGAAGGGCAAGTTTGTTCAGCACTCCTTTTATTACCAGCATGTGATTTGCATTTTCTTGCAGTGTTCATAACGTAGCAGTGTATGACAACACTGTGAAGGAAACCACACTAGGCCCATTTCTCTTTCAGCCTCGTCACGTTTTTGAACAGTGCTAAAAAAAAGCTATAGATCTACTGGTAAACTAAAAGCATATCAATTTGAGAACTTGCTGGTTGTTATTTTCAATGTATATAATATTGCAGTGATGAAAACCGGACAGCCTTACTGTAAATACGTACAGCACACAATATTTTGATAAAAATAGTTTTTTAAATCAATATTTGTCTAATCTGTAAATAAATGTTCTATGCTCATACAAAATGGTATTTTCACAGCTATCATGGCAATTTTATTGATTTCATCTGCAATTGCAGGGTAACTTCAAACCTTCAAGAAAAAATCTGCATAGTTTATGCAGCTTCATTTTAGAAAAAAAAAAAGAAAAAATTGTTAAAAAAGCAAAAATTATGCAGGCAAATACAGTACAAGCATATATTTGTAAAAAAGGCTCATACAAGAAAAACACCTCACTAAAAGCAAAATTTCCTCCAATTCCACAAACAATTTGCAATGTTAATTTTCTTTCTTATTATGCTAACAGGTACAGATGGCTATGGTTTTACATATATATGTAAATATATAACCATAGAAGGAAAATTTAAAAGCACTCACAAACATCCAATTTTGGAAACATAATTCTAAAAATTGAGGAGCACAGAAAAAATGTTCGTAAAATATTTGTACGCACTGTACTCCTCCTTCGTCTTTAAATGTGAAAGGAATATTGTTGGAATATTTATTGAAACCAAGTTAACTGCCGTGAGTGGCAAAAAGAAAGTCTCTTGTATATGCACATCAACTAAACACCAGTTTCATGTAATGTTTCTGACTTTCTGCAATATCAATACAAGAGCATTTAGTCACTGGATCAAACTAGTTGCAGGAGTACAAAATTTGGATATAACCTGCCAAACTACATTTTACCCACTAATACCACATTAGCAGGTGATAGTGTAGAAAAACAGGTTAATCCAATGATGCAAACTATACAATCATACGTTTAAAACAAGGAGCAGTAGCTTAATTAGGAATCCATAAGAAAACTATTCAGATAGCTCCGGGCTGTTCAGGGATTAACGAGGCAAAGAAACTTGTGAAGAATGTCCAGGTAATAGCAAGGAGAGAGGGGCGGTCTGGTTCAGGGCCAGGTACTTGAGCTTGTGCTTCTCCACTTGTACTTGGTACAACCCCCTGAGGATCTTGTGCTTCTGTTTCAGTGTGATCCATATTATTGTTGTCTGTAACTCTAGCATCTACTGGCACATTGTTGTTTTCAGGGGCTGCTCGTTCTAATTCTGGCTGCTGCTGCTGCTGCTGCTGCTGCTGTTGCTGCTGAATTCGAAAGAAACCAATCTGGTAGCTAAACAGAATGAAAGGAGAACTATATAGAGATATATACATACATACAAAGAGGACTGCACTGTAGAGTAAAAAGCATGTAATACAAAATATGACTTCATTCTGAACACTGCACAAGGTAATTGACAGGGTGATCGGAATACTTATAAAATCTTACAGGTTCCACCTTTTTCAATACAAAAACAATGTTGTCAGATGTTTTACAACATATCTTCAATTACAGTACTAGTTTCGGCACTAACATCAGCTGCGTGACAGTAAAGTGAAACTTGGCAATACACACAAAATATACAACATATTCATAGAAATAACTCCTTAATATCTTGAAAGACACGGCTCATCTACTAGCTCCTATTTGGACGAAACTTTATAATAAATGCATAGAAACAGCCAAAATCCCAGATCAGTGGAGAAAATCAATAGTAAAGGTAATTTTCAAAGGGAAAGGAGACCCGAATGGACACAAATACAGAGGAATAGCCCTGGAAAACAATCCTTTTAAGGTACTCACAAAACTAATCACAGAAAGAATAAGGGACACATTAGAAGAGCGCACCTCCCAGAATCTCAATTTGGGTTTAGGAGAGGAAGATCCACTCTTGCAGCGGTGGAACTACTGCTAAATAACATATGGGAAGCCATGTTTCACCCTAGTTATGGGCATCTTCAGCCTATATTAATCTTAAGGTCAAGAATTAAAACGATAAACATTGGAACTTTTAGTGAACTAACTTAATACTAAATACAATTGTCTTATGCTATTTACATAGTTTACAATATGTACAGTATGTACAATATGTGCATTAACTTTGCCAGAATTTATGAACAATGAATTAACTTATTTTATAATGACTAGACTTCCAATTGTGGGTTGGATTGATCACAGCATGAATTGAGGTTTCTCAAATTGTATTGACTAGAATTTATCACTGCGTGAGTTGGGGTTTCTTCAACTGATATGGTCCCCCGAGTCGTAAGAATTTTAACAAAACCGGAACCTTGGTTAAAATCGTTCATGTTAGGGTTTGAAACAATTTGAATATTCCTTTAGAAAGAAGCATGGTTATGTTTTAAGGTCGAAGCGTGTAAGTAGGATACATATTGTTGATTTCATTCATTGCTTATTGGATAAAAATATTTGGAAAATTCCGTCATTCTTGTTGATTAATTTCCCATTGGTGCATATTCAATCTGGGAGGAATATGAGTTGTCTGTAACTGGATAAGGGAAAAAACGAGGAATTAGGATGATGAATGTGGAACCCAATACGGTAATAAATGTAGAGTGAGTGTTTATCGTGTGAACTTACTTGTCTTGTCGACGTTAGCTGGGACCAATTGTTCCGGTTGTGTCTGAACGGCTAAGCTTGCTAGTCCTAGTGTAGTATTGATGCTGTAGCGGAGGGGTGGAGCGTGGTGGGGAAGGGGGCGTGAGTTTCAAATCGTGCATCCGTATTGTTGCTTGAGAGGCGTTACTTGAATTGGATTGGGCGGGCCTGGTATTAGGTGTGGCTATTGGAGCGCATGCGTTCTGTGATTTAAACATATTGAGAACTTTATTCTGATTTACGGCCTGGATTAACCTCGGAGTTGTTTCATATAACGGATTTTCGTTACCGATGACATCGTTAAGATTATTTTTTTTTTGTTATAAGTTTGATCCAAATAAATGTACAAGTTTTCCATTTCGTTCAATAATTTCCCCTTGCTTAGGCTTTTAATGACCGTCAAATCATTTTCTATTGAGGTGAACTTACGGCCTGTTTCAGTTATATGCTGGCTCATGGCCGAATACTTATTATGCTTGGAATCATTGTAATGTTCCAGATACCTCGTGTAAAAGTTCCTCCCGGTTTGTCCAAAATATGTGAACTCATATTGGGCACATTTTAACCTATAAACACCTGACCCTGAGTAAATGTTGTTATTATTGACTTTACTGTGGTTGAGGAATATGTTCTGATTATTATTTATTGTCTTGAAGGCTATGTTGACGCTGTGTTTTTTAAAAATAGTGATATGATGGATAGCCGGGCTATTATACGTAAGGGTGGTGTAGCTGTTTGTCTTTGATTTCTCTGGGACTAGGTTGGACAATAGCCTAATTTTGATCTTATTAATTAACTGATTGATTACGTTTACTTTAAAGCCATTGTACCGAGCTGTCTTATGTAATTTAGTTCTGTTTCCAAACTTTAGGCAAAAGAGGAATTTTTAGTGCCCTATATATTAGACTATGATAGGCAGCTAGTTTTTGGGTCTTAGAATGTAAAGACGAATCTTTAATAGTTATGGGTGAATGAGTAGGTTTCCTAAAAATTTGAAATTCAAAAGTGTTATTCAAGCGTATAATTGTTAAATCTAAAAAATTTAAAGAATTGTTGACCTCATCTTCTTTGGTGAATTTGACATTAGGATCTATTTCGTTCAGTGAGACTAATATATCGTGACTGTTAGTAATGTCCTTACTAATGATCATGAAAGTATCGTCAACAAACCTTAGCCACAAACCAATGCCCTTTATTTGTAACATTTTTGTATGTTCTATAAGGTCCATGCAAATATCTGCTAGAATTCCAGATAGAGGGTCGCCCATAGCTAGTCCTTTCTGCTGATAATATTTACCATTTAAGGAGAAGTAATTATTGTTTAGAATGAAATTCAGTATCTTCATGAATTCTTCAATTTCCATTTTACTGAGGCCGCTGTGTTTATTGATGTTGTCATGGATAATTTTAATGGTTTCTTTAGTAGGAATGCTTGGAAACATGTTTCTGACATCGAAAGAACATAAAATATGGTTGGGTTGCAGTTCAAATTTCTTCAATATTTCACAGTTAATTGAATTTTTTAAGGGAGATTTATTGTTGAAAATATAATATTTTCTTAAAAACCTATGAATGAATTTCGATACTTTATAGGTAGGGCTATTCCTGCAATTTATAATGGGATGCATTGGGGTGTCCTTCTTATGAATCTTAGGTAAAGCTCTGGCGGTAGGGATACTGGGATTCATGTTGAAAAGTCTTTGTTGCTCTTGTTCGTTGAAAAGAAAATTAGACCTTTTTACTAACTGGTGTGTTTAATTCATGTAGAATTTAACCACTAAAAAAATGAAATGGATTTTATTTTTGAACATTTTAAGTTAACCAGAATAGAACTGCCAAGTTAAAACACATTTAATTTAAATTTATATTTTCAATCTTGACCAACCTACAAGCAACTATCAGTTCAAATCTCCACTTATTGTTGACGACACATCCTGTCAACAGACATGGTACGTCGAACATAATATGATATAGGGGTCACATAAACCCCGACATGTAATCCTCTTTACCAAAAAGAAGATCCATTTTATTTTTGGACATTTTTCATATTAGATAGATTAGGACCAAAAAACTTAACCGTATTTACTTATGTTACCCATCTTAAGAGTTCATTAATGTTTGTATATATTGTATATAATGTATATATTGTATATATTGGTATGTTTATATTGGTTAAAAAGGTCCCAAACCTTGACCTAAAGGTTGTTCACAGGCTGAAGATGCCCAAAATAATGGGTGAAACATGTACCTGACCTAAATAAGTCTACATAAAATCATGTAGATAATAACCACATTAAACGTGGAAAGTATTGAATAGGTGGTTTTTTCTATTAAATTATCCTTGATATCTATGCCTAACGTCATCTTCAATACGGAACAATAATGAGAGTTGTTACTTGTAACATAATACACAAAGCAAAGTGAGCTTTTAGCTTGTCTATAGTAATAGGAAACTAGAAAACTGATGTTTTTGTTCGTAAGTCTTACTGGTTTCAAGGCAAGCACATAAATTAGCAAGAAATACACAGCCATAGGCATTGGTTTCCTTTGTAACATGATCCCAGAACTGGGGCTAGAAATTCATTCACTACTTCCATTTCCTTTGGATTATTTCCCAACCTCCTACTCACTATCGAGTGAATTTCAGAAACTGATTTGCATGTTACAGAAACAGGCTTACTGTCAACAAGATCCCAATTCCAAATACCATTACTAGAGTTCTCACCAGCTCTTGTTGCATTCTGGTGTTGTCCTGTAGTTTCTATTGGCACAATCACCTCAGAACTGAAATCGGAATCACTTTTATCACTGTCAGGCCACCTCGTGTGTGCTTCTACAACTGTAGGGGTCTAACCCTGGTTACCCTCTTCAATTGAAGATCCTCTTTGTGGTGAGGGGGACTAGTAGCTCCTTTCTTGCGATGCCGAATGGAGCCCCATTGGGTAACCATTTGGTATACAAGGAGGAGGAAGCTAAAGCACCGCCCAACCCTAAGGTGTAATGCGACCCGTGCCGATGGGGTGCATGGCACATGGGAGATGTGTCTTGAACGGAGCCTTCGAGATACCTGGCGCCCTCTCGAAGTATGTAGCCTTACCCAGGTATGCGGGGCTCTGCCTGGGTGGACATATATTTCCCTAGCTACTCGTGGGACTTGAATGAATACGGCAGCCATCCATAAACTGGAGAGCACTTCTGGGGCCTCCGAGAGAAACACTAGTACAACAACAACCGAAGGGGACTCTTCGGAGATACCCTCGGATAGTTCATCTTCGACAGTTAGAGGGCTCACTCAAGAGGTGGGCAATCTACAGGTCCAGAAGAAGAAGAAGAAACAGCGCTCTGGCGCTGAGAAGAGGAGATATAAGAAGGCCTTAAAGGCCCGGGAGCAGGCCAAAGAGGGCTTAACCGGGAACTGAGGGGCCTTCTAATACCACGACAGTAACAACTGTGGGGGGATCCAATGGGCACAAGAGGCGGAGCCCTGAAGAGGGCTCTGCTTCTAGGGCACAGAGGACCCCACCCACCAAGACGCCAGCGAGGAAACGACTTCTGTTGGGGGCAACCCCAGAAGAAGACCTGCAGACCCGCAAAAAACCCAAGGTGGAATATGCCAGGATAGCTAAAGCTGGGATCAGGATGGCCATAGTACCTGTAGGATATCCTGACCAGCAGCTAACCGAGAAACAGTTGGAAGCTGTGGAAGAGGCTATCACCAATCTGATAGACAAGCTTCCGGAGCAGGGGCCCATTAAGCCTCAGTTCCTGGATTGCTATCTGTCGAGAGGTGCGGCCGTCATTATAGCAGAGAACGACAAGACTGTAGCATGGCTTTCCAGTCTTGTTACAGGTATACAACTGTGGGAAGAAGCCAGGCTCACAATTGTGGGCATGGATAAACTTCTTTCCTACAAGAGAGTCATGGTCTGGATACCAGGACAACCAAAGGACAATAACGTCCTTTTGAGAAGAATGGCACGCCAGAACCATGGCTTAAATCCCACCAGCTGGAGGGTCTACGACCGCAAGGAGGAGAAGAGAGGTGTCCGACTTGTGGTCAGCATGGACTCCAGAGATGTGGAGAAAGTGGTGGGGAAGAAGATCTTCTGCAGGGTGCATGTGGCTACCTTCACCTTGGTGAAGAGCAAGCGTGAGAAGCAGAGGACCAACCCCACCACAGACAATACTGAGACCAACAGGGGTGAACAGCGGGTGCCCGGACAGGAACCTGGGCCAGCCAAGCCTCAAGACTCATCGCGGGAGACGGAGCAGCACGTTCCAGAGACAAAATAAGGTAAAGTATTGCATGAAGGTAAGAACGATTACTTTCATACAAGCAAATATACAACATTGCATAGCGGCCTCTAGGATACTTATTAGAAGTATCCAGAAGGGCAGGTTTTCGGTCGCCCTGATACAAGAACCCTGGCTTAGACAGGGGCATATCATGGGACTAAAATGTGCAGGTTTCACTTTATTCAGTGGAATAGCAGAGGAGAAGCCTAGAGCATGTATATTAGTTAAAGATCACAACGCCTGGGCTATACCAGGCTTCATTACTAGAGACCTGGTAGCAGTCCTAGTGAGATATGAAGAGGGCGGACAGCCAAAAGACTTGGTTGTCTGCTCTGCATATTTCCCAGGAGACTCTGAATCTCCACCCCCGCCGGAGGAGTTCAAGAGACTGGTGATGTACTGAAGGAAACAAGGATTAAACCTCATAGTAGGATGTGACGTCAATGCTCATCACAGCATTTGGGGAAGTAAATATACAAACCGAAGGGGAGAGTACCTCATAGAATTTCTATGTACAACTGATCTTGAGATCATGAACATTGGTGATACCCCTACCTTCATTAACAATAGGAGTGAGGGGATCATAGATCTTATCCTGGGTTCCATGGGAATCATACAGGATTTTAAAGACTGGAAGGTTTCTTTGGAGCCTTCCTTGTCAGATCATAGACACATTGTGTTTTATATAGAGGGCTGCCTCGAGATCCCGTCTTACAGAAACCCTAGACGAACCGATTGGACGTCTTTTAGGGAGGACGTGAGGAGGGGACTGGAGGGAGGACCCTCAAATATAATTAAAAACAAAGAGGAGCTGGAGCTCAGTGTGAGTTTTCTCACACGGACACTGGTTATCTCTTATGAATTAAACTGCCCTATTGTTAAGACAAAAAGAGTAACAGTAAGCTTCAAGTGGAATAGTTATCTTGAACACCTGAGGAGAAATACATGAAGGCTCTGGAATAAATACAGGGAACTTCAGGATCAAGAAAGCCTAGATTCTTACAAAGAATCACAACGAAGGTACAAGTCAGAAGTCAAAAAGGCTTCTAGGAAATCTTGGAGACAGTTTTGTGACTCCATTGAAAGTCAACATGAAGCGGCAAGGGTTCATAAAATTTTAACCTTGGATAGAAGGGCAAGGCTGGGCTCACTGGAGTCGCCTTCGGGCGGATACACATCCACAGAGAGGGAGACCCTGAACTTACTGTTTGATGCCCACTTTCCAGGTTCGGTAGTCAAGAATAGTGAGGTAGAATCGAGCGGATCCTTCAGACCCTATAAAAGTGGCTGGAAGGAAGCTGCAGAGATTGTTACCGCAAGAAGGGTTAAGTGGGCATTAGAATCCGAATCCTTTACCCCTTACAAAAGCCCAGGGGTTGGATAGGATCTTCCCGGCACTTCTTCAGGAAGCGGGGGTGGGTCCTTATACCATACCTGGTCAGAATCTTTAGAGCCTGTCTCACTATGGGGTACGTGGCGTCAGGCGAAGGTGGTGTATATACCTAAACCCGGAAGGTCTTCATATACTAGACCTAAGGATTATAGACCCACTCTGAAGAGTCTAGTGTCAGACCTAAGACGAAACGCTGGTTAATAGGGCAAACGCCGGAAAAGCCTTCCATCTAATTTTTGATCTGATTTTTGATATGCTCTATTGGTGGAAAATAATCTAATTCCCTCCATGGGAACTTAGAATTTCCATTTGGAATCGCTAGGCGGGCATTAATTCCATTGTGGAGTTTTATCTCCCGTATGCAGTTATCAGACTGTGCTTCATAAAATAAGCTTCTGATAAGTTCACCTGCATACACCCCAGCGTCAGTGGGTAGGGTCTGACACATCCCACTCTGAAGAGTCTAGTGTCAGACCTAAGACGAAACGCTGGTTAATAGAGCAAACGCCGGAAAAGCCTTCCATCTAATTTTTGATCTGATTTTTGATATGCTCTATTGGTGGAAAAGAATCTAATTCCCTCCATGGGAACTTAGAATTTCCATTTGGAATTGCTAGGCGGGCATTAATTCCATTGTGGAGTTTTATCTCCCGTATGCAGTTATCAGACTGTGCTTCATAAAATAAGCTTCTGATAAGTTCACCTGCATACACCCCAGCGTCAGTGGGTAGGGTCTGACACATCCCACTCTGAAGAGTCTAGTGTCAGACCTAAGATGAAACGCTGGTTAATAGAGCAAACACCGGAAAAGCCTTCCATCTAATTTTTGATCTGATTTTTTATATGCTCTATTGGTGGAAAAGAATCTAATTCCCTCCATGGGAACTTAGAATTTCCATATAGACCCATTAGTCTAACGTCTTTTCTACTTAAGACCTTGGAAAGACTGGTGGATAGACATATCAGGGAGAAAGTATTAAGAGACTTTCCCCTGCATTCTCATCAACATGCATATCAACCAGGGAAGTCTGTTGAGACGGCACTACACCAGCTAGTTTCTAGGCTGGAGAGTGCCTTGGATCAGCAACAACTTGCTATGGTTGCATTTCTTTTTTTTTTTTTTTTTTAATTTGCTATTTGCTTTACGTCGCACCAACACAGATAGGTCTTATGGCGACGATGGGATAGGATAGGCCTAGGAATTGGAAGAAAGCGGCCGTGGCCTTAATTAAGGTACAGCCCCGGCATTTGCCTGGTGTAAAATTGGGAAACCACGGAAAACCATCTTCAGGGCTGCCGACAGTGGGGCTCGAACCCACTATCTCCCGATTACTGGATACTGGCCGCACGTAAGCGACTGCAGCTATCGAGCTCGGTGGTTGTATTCCTAGATATAGAAGGGGCCTTTAACTATACATCTTTGGGCTCCATAGAACGTAGTCTAGAGAGAAGAGGAGCGAGCAGCATGCTCATAAAATGGATTATGGCCTCACTGCAGGGCCGTCAAGTTCTGTTTACCCTCAACGCTGTAATGTTGAGAGCTAATATAGACAGGGGGTGTCCACAGGGAGGAGTATTATCACCAACATTATGGTGTCTGGTAGTGGATGAACTACTTACCAGGTTAAATGTTGTGAGGAATATACGCCCAAGGCTATGCAGATGACATAAGCCTGATGGCGGTAGGAAATTTCCCCAGCACGGTTTCCGAGCTCGTACAGAGCTCTCTACGTAGGGTGGAAAGATGGTGCCACGAGACAGACTTGTCGGTTAATCCCGATAAGACGGAGCTCGTGGTATTTACCAGGAAGAGGAGGCTAGACGGACTGTCAGAGCCTTTCCTATTTGGGGAAAAAATTAGTTAAGACAACCTCAGTCAAGTACCTAGGGGTAATCCTTGAGGCAAGACTGAGTTGGAAGAAACACATAGATTATAAGGTGGATAAGGCTCATAAGATTATGTGGGCCTGTCGCAGGGCCGTCGGGAAGACTTGGGGCCTAAGACCTAAGGTGGTCCAGTGGACCTATATCTCTATTGTACGGCCCACGATCACCTATGCATCTTTAGTCTGGTGGCCAGGTTCGGAGAGTAAAACTGTGACCACAAAGTTAAACAGTGTCCAAAGACTTGCGTGTCTAGGAATAACAGGGGCACTGGATACTACACCATTATGTGCAATGGAGGCCATCCTAGGTTTTCCCCCCATACATTTATATGTTAAGGTAATAGCGGGAATGAGTGCCTATCGCCTATGGTCACTTGGAGGATGGTCCTTCAAAAACCTGAATAGAGGTCAAGCCTCTATTCTTACAAGGCTTCAACCAGACTTGCCCTATGACAATGATGATTGGGGATCTGATGAAGCCTAGCTTTAACTTGAATTATAAATTTACAGTGGTGATACCCACAAGGGAGGAGTGGGCCGCGGATGCTGGGGCCCGTCTTAAGTCTGGGGGCTGTACATGGTACACAGATGGCTCACGGACGGAGACGGGCACAGGCGCCGGGGTCTGGAGGCCTAAGACAAGGCTCTCCTTTCCTATGGGTAAATATGCTACTGTTTTCCAGGCCGAAGTATATGTAATACTCGCCTGTGCTGTATATATATGGAATATGCCTGGACACAGAAGACATCACTATTTGCACTGATAGCCAGGCAGCGCTAAAAGCACTATGTGCAGTTAAAACATCAAAACTGGTATGGGAATGCCAAAATATGTTAGATCAGCTGTGTGAATTTAGCTCAGTTACCCTATTCTGGGTCCCTGGACACACAGGTATCAGTGGAAATGAAGAAGCTGACAAACTAGCGAAACAAGGCTCAAAAGGTTCTTTCACAGGACCAGAGCCCTTCCTGGGAGTGTCACTCCGAAGTGTAAGACTGGTAATATCCCAGTGGACAAACCAGTCTCACTTAGATATTTGGAAGAGGTTAACTATAGCAAGGCAGGCACGTGAACTTATCAAAGGGCCTAGCCAAAGTTATAAAAAGGTCCTAATGAATTTGAATAGGACAAGAATGAGAATGGTAGTTGGACTGTTAACAGGCCACAATACCTTACAGAGACACCTACACATCATGAAAATCACCCAGGATCCGATGTGTAGAAGATGCGGTAAGGAGGAGGAGACCTCTGCGCATGTGTTATGTCAGTGCGAGGCTCTTGCAAGCACTAGACATCGATACCTTGGCTCACATTTTGTGAGCCTGGAAGACATCAGGAATACCAATATCCGGACACTGGTATCCATTATAGGAGCACTAGGGCTGGACTAGGCAAATCCGTTTAAGGGGCACAAAGGGTCTTCATAGACCTACGTGTGGAGCTCTGCGAAGACAGGGCTCACCCATTTCTTATCTATCTATCTATCTATCTATCACTGTCAGTTGAAGTATTTTCTCTTTCCAGACAATCATTTCCACTTTTAACATCACTATTTTTAAGCCAGTTATGAATAGCCTCATCCATGCCGCACCTGATGCCGCCATGACTGTTTACAACTGGCAGAAAACTGAGGTGCTTCTTATTTTCCACATTTCAGCTAAGTTACTATTTACACAGAGAAAATAGCTTCAGGTATCATCCGACATCTATTGGGTAAGCTGCAAAACAAACAGAATAAATCTCTCTGACCAGCTAACCGTGATAATGAACGTATGAATGTTCTCTGCACCAGAACGGAAGTGTCCATCAAAGTATATTTCCATCTTATGATCGCAGGATGGAAGGTTCCGTCAAAGTATGGCATGGGTTAATTTCAAACTATGATTTCTTATTTTAAAGTTGATTTCTTTTTACTGCAAGCTATAATAAAAAATGCTTAATAAGTGCTACCTGATACAGCCAGTACATACTGTCACTGACTTTCTTGTACAGCATTTTATGCTCAACAACAAGGTAGAAGGTAAATTACAAGAAAAGCATTATGCCTTTTGAAATGGAAGAAACACTAGACTTCATCTTCAGTATGAAGCAGTTATTGGACAAACACTGAGAATATGGAAGAGATATGGTGATGACATTCCTTGATTTAGAAAGGTTTATGATAGTGTACCCAGAGCAAAGGTATGGAAAGTAATGCAATGGAAAGGATTTGGTAAACAAATAATAGAATATGTGCAAGCAATGTACAAGAACTGTTGCAGCAGAGTCAAGGCACATTGGGAGTACAGAATGGTCTTGGAATGAATCTGGACTACAAGGAAGTGTGCTGTCACCACTTACAATGGTTATGAATAAAATTGTGAAGGAGACAAAGGTAAAATATGGGGACAGGGAGATTAAGGTAATTCTGTTTCTGTTGGTGTGGGGAGTGAACAGGAAAGAAGTACAAAGGCAACTTGACACGTTGAGCAAGCTTATTGAAACTTATGGAATGAAAATCAGTGTGGAAATGAGTAAGGCAATGGTGTTAACTAGAGGAGAAAGATGAGGGCAAGTAATTTAAAACCTTGAAAGAGTTTTAAGTACTTCAGAAGCAAAGTAATGCAGGACACAGGGCTGGAAATAGAAATCAGGAAAAGGATTCAACAGGGAAGTGCATTCTACCAGACTGAGAGAAACGTGGTGTGGAGGAAGTACCAATGAAGTGTAAAAAGATGATTTATAAGATGTATTTCTGTCCAATACTGATATGCACCAGAGACCTGGACAATGACAAAAAGACAGAATAAAATCCAGGGTAGTGGAATGGAATTTTTTAAGAACTACGATAGCACAGATTAAGAAATGAAGATGTTACAAAGGAAATTGGAGTGGAAAAGCTTTCTGACAGAATGGAGAGGGATAAACTTGGATGGTTTGAACATGCAAAGAGGATGGAAGATAGAAAGATCCTGAAGCAGATGATGAAAATGATCAAGGATAGTATAATTACAGTAGAAGAAATGTGGATTGGAACACAGTTAAGAAGGAACAATGGTGGTCAGACAGAGGAAGATGGAAAGGTGCCATAAACATCCCAACCTGGCAGAAGCTGGAAAAGGGAAATTGATGGAGACTTGGTCTGTCATTGCCATTTTAGGCAGGATAAACCAAGAAAGTGCTCGGATGGCAGACTTTTCTTAGACTTCCTTTACTAAAATTGCCACTGCTACGCTCCCTTTTATTGCAGATTAATGTTTTATACACGTGAATCTTTCTCAATGGTGAAAGCTGCATCAAATTCTGTTTGGTGGCTCTCATGATTAACATGTACCAATACAAACAAACATCTAAGGGGGAATTTATAAATAAACAGATTTGCTCTTTGCACTATGAGGTAATGAATGGTGTGTGTACTGTACGTGTTCTGATTAGTACTTGTACAGTCTTGGTTTCATAACACTACTTGTCACATGGACAAATGAATGAAAGCCACATGCTTAATATATGTATTCATCAGCTTGATCCAATCAGTTTTTGTTAAATTCACTGCATACTGATATACAGCAAAGTAATGTTTAAAAGGGAGAATATGGGAAATCATACAGGTACACAAGTACCAGCAGGAAAACAGAAGTGTGAGGAATGGAGGAAATGCCAGCATAATCTGAACATCAAGCTCTCTCCAAGGCTTACAACCTTGGTAGTAACTTGGTCGGAGTTGAACATCGCTGGCCCAATCACCTGTTTTTCAACTGTCAAAAACATAGCAGAAAGTTCATAAGAAGTTACAACCCCACGTGGTAACCAATCCACCGTCACCAGGAGTGATGCATGCAGGTATTCAGATTCTGGGGAATCTGCACGGACATGTCTGGAGGAATCTAAGACTTCAGGAAAGATCATTCCCAAACACCGGAATTTCTTTGCTACCATCAATGCCAAATGTCTTCTAAAGACAAGCAAGCTAAAGCAACTCACCAATAGTTCGTCCTAACATCAAATCCTAATAGCAGCAATTCATGAGAGTTTTACAGATGAAAAAGTCTGAGTCAGAAGGATTTTCAAAGGTGAAGCTGGTAAACATGTAATCAAATCTATCCCTCGCCTAGGCACTGGATTTATGGTCAACAGGAAGATTCTGAATTCAGTCACAGACTTCACATCTCCCAAAAAGCTGAGTCCCAACACTCTCCTTCCAAAGCACCAAGAAAATATATACTATCACGAATGTGAATGCTGATTAATCAGCCAAACAAGAAAGACCCAGATGAAACAGGTAGATTCTGGGAAGATTTCGAAAACATCTTTCAGTCCCAGACAGACATACAACCATATCATGTCTATCAAACAGGAGATTTTCAAGAGACTGGACATCTGCCCTTATTCACCCTCTTCATAAGAAAGGTGACAAAAAGAACGTAAACAACTATTGTGGTATTTGAATTACAAGATATCAGAATCATTCCATATTAACAGTTTTTACTTCTGTATTACCTACAAGATTCTTTTGAAAGCTTTTCAGACTAAGGCAGAACAACTAGATCCACAACTGGGAGAATACCACGAAGAATTCAGTGAAGGACAATCTTGCATTGAGCAGATCATGAATCTAAAATCTACCCTTTCATCTACAGCTCAGGAATAAGAATTTTGCAGTGACTTTTTCAATATAAATGGTCTGTTGCTGGAAATTTTAAATTTTCCAGCTAACCCATTCTTGGTTGCCAGAGTTTCATCCCAGTGTGCCAATTTGAGCTTATCAGTTGGTAACTAGCACACCTACCATGACGCATAACTAGTACATATAGTGGAGGCCACTGCGTAGGCTATTTGGAGCCACAAACAGTGCCAATGCACTAACTATGAGAGGACTTTGCTTTGTCCCTTTTACAAAAAATTAATGCCTGCAAGGCCATCAGATGATAGAGATATTGATTCCTATAGGGAATCGAAAATATTTGTTCTGAATAAGTAAATTCATAATTCCAATAAAAATGGTCCATTATTGGAAATGGTAAATTTTCCAGCTAACTCATTCTTGGTTGCTAGCGTTTCTTCCCAGTACACCAATTTGGGCTCGGTAACACAAACTCATATGCAAGGTGCAATATCAAGACACTGTGTCGGATGAGGTAGCTATTTTATCTAACTGATGCATCTTCAACTAGATAAAGGAGAATTCCCAACATCACAACAAATGGGAAAATTATAAGAATAAGTTACAACTTGTGCAACAAATAAGCAAGTGACATATAATAAACTGCTGAAAAGGAAAATGTAGAAGATTCCAACACAGCATTGGAAAGTTAATAAATTAAAAACAAATGTACATATTTTTGTTGGGCTGCCGAGAGAATGACTGACGTTTCTGTACGGCATTGCCAAGTAATCTGCTAGGAGACATGCTCTTTAAGAGAGCTCCAGCAGGCAAACAGTTGAATACAGGTCCGCAGTCCAACACTCCAATTCGAACTTCAACAAAATTTCAGTGTGTGGTTAAGCTACTTGGTGGATGGAATAATTCAGAACGGAGGTTTCTTAAAACTGCAGACAGATGTCTGAGCACACATGTAGTAAATGAACCAGGGTTAATTGAGGTATGATTTTAGGAGCCATAATTGTCAAAATATTCAATAACTAGGGAAAGGAAAGATTCATACTTTGCTATAGCCGCAAATTTTAATGCAAATTCTGACTGAAAATAATGCAAAAATAGCAATATTTGCGACTTTGAAGAAAATTCATTACAAATGCAGTTTTTTTATATAGAAAAAACCATGGTTATCGACAGAACTGCCTAAAACTATTTTCAACCATTAGTATTGATTAGTATTAATTGAATGGATTCATTAATAATAGATTTATACAATGGTCATATGAATTTTTTTCGCTTATTACTGATAAACTATATCTGCAAGACATGAGATGCATGTCATTTTCTTCTCGAATTTCTGATTTTGTACAAAATTTCTGTCGATTACTATTGAGAAGCTATACTGGCACGTAATAATGTTATTGGCTTTACGTCCCACTAACTACCTTTACGGATTTCGGTGGCGCTGAGGTGCCAGAATGTAGTACCACAGGATTTCTTTTACTTGCGAGTAAATGTACTGACACGAGGCTGACTCATTTGAGCAACTTCAAATACCACCAGACTGAGCCAGGATCGAACATGCCAAGTTCGAGTCAGGAGGCCAGCGCCTCAACCGTCTAAGCCACTCCGCCCGGCACAAGACAAGACGTGAGATGTATGTTTGAACATCTCGGCATTCCTAGATGAATGAATAAATCTGCATTCATCGTTGAGGTTATGAGGCACACGGCTATAAATGCCCGTGAGAGGGCTCGGCAATATTCAAACGAAGGTTTACATGCCACAGATTCATTGACAGTATTTTGAAAATTTTGTAACTGCAGAGTTGCTTGGGAAAAGGACAGTATTGTAAAATATGTTAAGAGTGAAAAACACGTAACAAAGCGATGAGAAAATTCTATCACTGTCACTGGTCCATCTCAACGTTAGACAAAATACACATCTATTACAGAGTGGTTGCACAGCTGCAAACGCCGGACGACTTCCAAAGATAACTTATCAAAAATAACAGTTGGAAGTTTTTACAAAAGCAAATACAGTGAAACCTTGTTAGTGCATTCCTCATTAACACGTTTTTCCGCTTACCACGTCGTAAAAACAAAGTCCCAATTCTCATCGTATCATAATAAATCTACACAAAGATACCTCACTTATCACATTACCGAATTTTCACTATTACCGCTTAGTATGATCACATTTTCCTAGACCTGAAAATTATTTTGTCATCCCTTGTGGAAGGAACGCAATTTTCAACTTGGGTAAGAACCCTCGTTGCAGTTGTGTGATAACGAGAAAAGGCTTTTAATTCTTGAACTTCACAGGATAAATTGCACCTTCGGGAAGCAACCCATAAGCCTCAGAAATGATAAGTTTTGCTTGCTGGTTAGCAGTGAAACTGCAGAATAACAGAATAAGCCTGTTTGTGTTTGTATTTTGCATTGCATTCAGAAGTTACAAAATATGTTTGTGTTTAGTTGTACAGTGAAGGGTAGCATATATTTGTCGCACGATAGCCTACATCTGGAACATAATCGTGTGAATTTGACCAGTGTTGTGCATATTTCTCTTGTGATGGCTTAATTATGGATACACCTATGGAGAAAGTTGTGAAATTTCTTACTAATGAAGACAAAATAAAAGTCTGTCAGCAAGTCTACTGGCATCCATATCTTTAAGCACGCAGAGTTGGCGTGAATGTTGAAACTTGCACCTTTCAGTTTCGACTTGATAACTAGAATCGGTCTTGGTCGGTCGGAAGTTTCCTTAGATTTAAAATGGCGGCCTAAGTCATTCTGTTGCAGTCAAACATGGCCGTGTATAACCTCCAATTCATTGTCTAAATGTGTGACCAGAAAAATAATGTTTAATAACTCACTGGTCTGAAATAAAAGGCTTCTACTAACATTTGTTTTATAAAGAGCACCGATCTATCCCTTGCCTAGGCACTGGATTTATGGTCAACAGAAAGATTCTGAATTCAGTCACAGACTTCACATCCCTCAACAAGCTGAGTCCTAACACTTTCCTTCCGAAGCTCCAATAATGTATATACTTTTACATACTTCAAGAGTTGGAAAGACTTCAGTCTCTGACAATGAAAGTCGACCCCACCCATTCCACCATTAAAACCAACTGCCAGATTGGGTTCTTTTTGATTGGACTGAAACAAAATCTGGTCTATTGTGCTGAGTTCACAAAAAGTGTACAGGCTTTTTGTCAACCCATTTTACAGTTAGGATTTTGTCTGCTGAAGCAAAAGTAAGTTCTCACCCGCTCTTGTTGCATTCTGGTTTTGTCCCATAGTTTCTATTGGCACTATCACTTCAGAACTGAAATCGGAATAAATTTTATCACTGTCAGTTGAAGAAGTATACTCTGATATTTTTATGGGACCTGTTCAAATAGTTTCTTATTATTACTGTTTGGTGTTTAACACTTTTCAGTGCGCCACTGTTATTTTATAAGCCCCAGCAGAATAAGCTTTCATATTTGTTCTCTCATATTTTTCAAACATTTTAATTCTCTCTTCTCATAGAGTTTTCACTGTACCCACGGATATACAACGTAAAATCCCCTTATGTCGGGAAAACTCTTATCTAGTTTTTCCATATCCCTGTTGGATAGTTTTTATCTGTGTATTCAGTAGTATGTTTTCTCGCTTAACAGGTTCCTTTTCCTTGTTACCTGGAGAAACGTCTTAAAGTTTTACTGTATCCCATTGGCAAAGCTCAAAAACCAAGATACGCTACTTTTGATAAAACTAGATGCTAATTTTTCCAGTGCTTATCAATAACTATCGTCTAAATACTTAGTAAATGTCCTTCTGAGTGACTGGCAGGGTGTGGTTATATAAGTAGTGTGGGAGGTATGTTTAGCAAGCTCTCACCCTGATTTGCATTCTCTTATCACATTTGTTGACATGGTTGACGTGTTCAGCCAATGTATACACATCCCGTAAGCAACAGTTCAGCTGACATGATCTATGGTCCTGTTATACTCAGTAGCTATCTTAACCCCTTGACAATGACCTCCGTATGTTATATACCCCTCCTTTTCTTCACATGCTGGTGACCTCCATGTGTGATAAAGACCGCTGTAGGCCTAACTTCATTTTGCTCTAGCTTGTAAAATTTTAAAGTTGTCGAGATGACATATCTTTGATGGTGAAGATCTCTGCCCTCCTTGTATGTATGAATCAGCCCGAATCAGAGTTTCTTCTTTCTTTCTAAAGTGTCTGAAGTAGTCTGACAACTTTCCGCTTGAGAGCATATAGGCTTAAATATCTGCTACATTCTAGTGAATGTATGTTTCATTACAGGATGTTTCCTTATGTAGATTGATAATACAAATCGCTCTCTCCTCACTGATATGAATTTTGACATCATCTGGTGAGAACTGCATTAAATCTTTCACTGCCTTGAAACCTCTTATGACTCGTAATTACTTGACTCGCTGACGCTTTGAAATATGATACTGCTTGGTGCAGAAGCATGGTATGATGCAGTTTGAATGAACAGGAAGTAATTTTTAATAAATCACAGACACCAGCAAGTGAGAGTGGGCTCATAACATATGGAACAGGAGGGCATGGTGCGGTGGACAAGTAATGGACAATAAAACATGCCAAATTATACACCCTCTTTCTCGTGAGCTAATCGTCCCATTATCCTGGAATTTGTGCTAAATGAATATTTGAACTATTGTTCCCAGTTTGCTCAGCCAAAGGTCTTCTAAGAAGGAAAGGAGAAGTTGCAAAAGTTTTGAACTTCCAGGTTAGATTTTTGCAACCTACCAGACCAGTAATTAGTTAGGAAGACAGAAATGCTAATATTAATAAAGAATATAACAACTGTCACATTCATTCTGGCCCTTTTCCCACTTTATTGGGGTTAGCACTCCACGTGGATTTGGCTTAGTTTTAGAACCGAATGCCTCTCCTAATGCAGACCCCATGGTATCAGGTGGTTGATATAACAAATGAAGTAGTCTTCTTTATGGCCCTTTTTGCAGTTTTTTTTTTTTCAATTTGCTTTATGTCGCACCAATACAGATAGGTCTTATGATGATGGAACAGGAAAGGGCTAGGAGTGGGAAGGAAGCGGCCATGGCCTTAGAGGTACAGCCCCAGCATTTGCCTGATCTAAAAATGGGAAACCATGGAAGCAGATAGAAGAAGGAAGAATCTGTCTCCTTGTTTCTTTGAAATGGGAACTTAACGAAAGTCACTGGCTGATACACACATGAATTTCCAAAGCCTGCAAGGTGACTGTAGGAATTAAGGTTGAACACAGATTATTTCAAGAACGTACACTCAAAAATAGAGGACAGGTAATAAAGTGACAGCATTAAAGTGTGGCATGTTTACAACCAGCTAAGAAGAATTCTGAAAAGTAAAGAGACACTAGCCAAATATTCATGCAACCAAGTTATGCAAAGTGACAGGAAATTCACAAAGCAGAGTATACCTTATTTCACATGAGAAGAACGCACTCTCTCACAGTGAGGAAAGAAGTTTATGCTACGATAGAAATACAGGCAATCCATAATAGTTAACACCCCTACGTTTTAATACACCGATGCCCGGTTTCACCAACCCTTGTTAAAACGTCCTGACGAACATCAAATATGACGGTCGATCAAGGCTCGACGATTCGTTAAAATGAGAAGCGTTTCACTAACACACTTTGGCTTTATTTGAAGCTTCGTCAAATTTGACGATTTATCAAAATCATATTTAGATGTCCATGACAAATTAACATATGTTGGCCTTTCCGAGTGGCTAGTAAAACAAAAGAAGGTTAAAAAGCAATAAAATTCTGTTCCCGCGAGTTATGTAATGTTTCCCTATTTAATTAAACTCTTACCTAAAAGTTAGTTATTTAACATAGTTTTGATTAACTGCTAAGAAGAAATAGACAACAAAGAAACATTTAAAAAAGGGAGAGAATTTCTCCAAAGAGGAGAAGGCACTAATGGTAAGGCTAGTTGCTGAAAAGAAAGATGTAAAGGAAAATAAGAGATGGTTTGATTGTAAAAGAGAGGGAAAGAGGTTGGGAACAATTAACAGACATGTTTAATGTTAGAGATTGTTAAAAAAAAAAAAAACCAAAGAAGCCGTTGAAGTAATTTATGACAATTTTAATCGCAGGTCAAAACAACAGAAGGTCCAGGATAAGATTAACATGCATAAAAGAGGAGGTGGACCAGCTGAAATGTCATCATTAGATGAAACCACTTCCCTAATTATTATCTATTATCTGTGATCAAGTGGAGTCCATTCCTAATGAGTTAGACTGCAACGCTTTCTACAGAGACCAATTAGACAACACCGGTTACAAATGATGCGATAGAGATAAGACAAATATGACACATAACCTCTCTGCTGAATAGGCCCAATTTAAATAAAGTGAAATAGACCGAAGCAGCCAAATTCCGTGAAAACTTTCCGAACTGTTTGAAGAAAGACGAAAACTATACAACCTACAGTTCAAAAACTTAAAAGAAAAACACGATTCAGAAATGCAGCTTCTTGAAATGCAGAGGGAACCAAGTATTTGAACAAGTAATTATCTATTAATCTGCAGGCCTACAGGCTCAGCAGCAGTCACATGATAGGCCAAGGCCCTTCAGAACTGTAGGTCCATGGGGTTAGGTTAGTTAAATATTTATTAGTAATGTAAATATCGAGCCTCAGTGGTTCAGGCGGCAGTGCGCTGGCCTCTCACCGCTGGGTTCCGTGGTTCAAAGCCCGGTCACTCCATGCGAGATTTGTGCTGGACAAAGCAGAGGCGACAGGTTTTTCTCCGGGTACTCTGGTTTTCCCTGTCATATTTCATTCCAGCAACTCACTCCAATATCATTTCATTCGGAGTGCGAAGGGCTTCGGCAGCTGGCACAATTCCTATCCTCACTGCTAGATGGGGGCTTCATTCCATTTTTGACCCGGTCGAATGTCTGGAAACAGGCTGTGGATTTTCAATGTAAAATATTGGTAGTATTTAAACTATTTTTTTAAAAAATTTCTCTTGTCCCATATAAGGGATAATTCTAAATGCTAGAGACCAATAACTTTTGCGTCTTTGCATTATGTGACAAAATACATATAGGTCAAAGTGAATTGACTAACAAAAACTACATTGATGTAGGCACAATTTAAATTGAAAGCAAATGAGTTAAAACGTAATGAAAATAAGTTCATATCACTGCATAACAACATTGTATTAAAATGCTTACAAATTTGTTTGTTTGACTGGACTACTTTCCTAGATGAAATGAGTTTCGACAATCCTTTCACGAACAGCAGCAGGTGCACCGTCATGAGGAACATCTACAATAGGGACAGGTACCCCATCAAATATAAGGTCATTTCTGTCATGAGCTCTTTTCTCTTGGAAATACTCACGGAGCTCTTGATCCTCGGGGGGGGGGGGATTCTCCTCTCTAGTTTGTATTGCAATATTGTGAAGAACAGCAGTGGCTACTATGATGGTTGATGCAGCTCTTACTTTTGTTCTTAAGACTACCAAGCAAGTACTGATGTCGTAGCCGAAACCAGTGTCAGCTACTTCAAGGAATCCCATACTATCTCTTCACAGTATTTCTTGTCTCCATATGAGCTTTGTTGTAGTTTTCTTGACCTTCAGTCCTTGGATTCAAGAAGGAAGTTAGAAGATAGGGGGCTATGTGGTAACCATTATCACTCAATAAATGGCCTTCTGGTATTTTTCCCGTTTCGAACATCATTTCTGTGTTATCAAAAATGAAGCTATCATGTATCGAGCCGGGCCATTGTGCTACTATATTTCTAATCAATAGATTAGGGTCTGAAATTGTCTGAACATTAATTGAAAAATATTATTTTCTGTTGCAAAACCCTTCCGCATTATGACCACCAGGAGACTGTATTAGTATACGAGTACAGTCAACAACCCCTATTACATCTGGAAAATTACATAATGAACACAATAATAATATTTATGTTCACTATATTTTCCCTTAACAAAGGATAAGCAGTTCTTTCCGTATAATTATTTAAATTGCAATACACATAACTGTATGTTTACAGTATGGTAGCCATTTTAATTAACTTGTAGATCGTCAAGTGAGTTGATGATCGAAAAACCAATCTTCAAAGTTGGAGCATTATAGGAAAAGTAAATGAGCAGATACAACATTCACTTGAAGACGTAGAACGGATGATAAAAGAGGAGCTAAAAATAAAGGGACAAACCTCACTAAAGCGAGCGGAACACACGACAGATGAGACAAGCGATACATCAGACCGAACACATGAAGAAGAAGTGAGGAAGGAAACATTCACACAAGTGGTAAGAAGAGGACACCCAAGAAAAACAACAGTCGGGACAAGACAAACGACCAGAGGAAGAAATAAACTACAGGTGGCCAAGAAAAGAGCATGGCTCTATATATGAAAGCTACACAAATCTACCACACCAGAGATGATAAAAGATGATGATGATGATCCTTGTTGTTTAAAGGGGCGTAACATCGAAGGTCATCGGCCCCTAATGGAACGAGATGGACGACGTGATATATGATAATTAAAATTTTAAAATGTATCCACCGACTAGAGTTTTAAAAAATTGGTGATGAAGAAAAATGATTACGAGGTTAAAACAATCAGTGGATCTAATTCGCAATGCCTTATTTTCTAATAAAATAATAGAAAATACAGGTAACAAAGGAATAAGGCATTGCCTGGAAGTACATATATATAATTCACATTAGACGTTAAAATAACACATTAAAATACGCAACACAATCTAAAATAAAGTCCATGGGATAAAAGTGCAATTAACACAAATACAATAGGACAAAGGACATCATTACACACAATAAAAGAGACCATTATCCCTCATAAAAAGGATGACGAGGTCTGCTGAGTCGGGAGGTTAAGCTTACGGCGCAGATCGACCAGGTCCATAAGGATGTGTACCACGGTAAGATGATCGCCACAAGTTCACACTGGAGGGGGTTCTCCTTTCAATAGATGGGAGTGTGTCAGGATACCGTGGCCGATCCAAGACGACATAATACCACTCCTTCCCTCCGAGAAGCCCGAAGTTAAGTCCTCCATACATTCGTTGTTCCTTTTATCGCTCTCAGCTTATTTGGAAGTGGACTGGCCTGCCATTCCAGAGATGATAAAAGAACACCTAATGGAAAACGATATTGATAGTGATACACAAGTGGAAGAATTAACCGTTACGGACAGAAACGAACCATACAGAATCAGAATAGAGTTTAAACAGTACAAGATTGCAGAGGACCCAACCTTCTGGCTCAGGAGCGATCGTATGGCCATTTTATTTTTCAAGACAAAGCACAAACGCTGCGCTATAAGAACCAGGAAAACGAAGTGGAAATAACGACACTACTATGGAATATAGAAGACCTAAGAAATGCAGTCAACATGATACTGGAAGACATCTTTGACGAATACGACATAGTAACACTCGCAGAAACATTCCTAACAACCCAATGGAGCACAGATAACTCCTATGCAGCGCACTCGTATGCAAGCCAGGGGGAAAGAGGCAGGCCAACAGGAGGAATAACAATGCTAATAAAACCAAGGTTAGCACCGTTCAAGATATTGCAAAACAAAAACATACTACTAGTAAAGATCAACGTGTGCACAGTACAAAATGCCTACTTCCAGCCGGAATACAAGACAGAAGAAACCTAAGAGGAGATCAACCAGGCCTTAAGCAAGACGAACAAAATGGACGTGTTTAAAATGGGAGACCTGAACTGCAGAATAGACGCTCCCACACAGAAATCAGGAACTGTAATCAGCTACACAGAAAACGAAGGACTAACTCTGGTAAACAAAGGGGAAGAACACACATCTCAGACCAAACGGGGCTAGTACAATCGACCTCGTGTTCACAAACAGCGACATGATCCACCAGGAGATAAGAAGAGACATCCCAGTGAGTAAACATATACTGATATGCACCGTCATGTATGTAAAAGACCCACAACAAAGAAACACCCCTCAAAAACAAACAAACAAACAAACAAACAAACAAACAAACAAACAAACCGTCAAGGGAATCGACAAGGACAAACTAAACACAGAAGCGGCAAGAAAAGCATTGAAGGAAATACAAGAAGGGAAAATAAACGATGCACTTGACATGATCAAAGGACATATAAAACAGGCAATAGTCAAGAAAGAATGGAAAAAGGAGAAAAGCCAAGCCATGGTTCAAACAGGAGTGCTAAGCAGCAAGGAGAACTGCGATCACAGCCCTCCACAAGGCAAGACAAACAAAAATGAACGAAGACCTATGGGAGTACAACAGCAGGAGAGCGTACAAACAATTTCTGGAAAAGCACAAGGAGATATACACAGCAGAAGAGGAGGAAAACTTATCAAACAAGCAGAAGAGAAATGGTACAAAGTGGCCTCACCAAAGAAGCCCTAGTTCCCAAGAGACCTCCCAATTAACACGTGGAAGGAACATTTTAAAGAAGTACTTCAGACCAAAGAAACATGCCCAAAAATCCCAAGCGGGGAGGAAGAAGTGGAGAAATCCCGCCCCTTTTCCACAGAAGAAGTACAAACTCAAAGAACAACAAAGCCTGCGGCCCAGATGGTATTGTTTTTGAACACCTAAAGGAAACAGCGCAAGTTCTCGCAGACACCTGGATGGAGCTCTTCAACGAATACATGAGGCAAATATAATTAATAATGTAATTCAATAAAGAATTAGTAATGTAGTAGTAACGGAATTTAATAATATTGCATAATATAGTATTGAAAAAGGTGGACCATACGACATTAATTTAATAATTATTATTATCACAATTTAATACGGATCAAAACCATGAAGTTTATATCGTATGATACCTGAGGCAAGGAAACATACCAAACAAATGGAGAGTAGCAACACTGAAGGTGCTCTGTAAGGGCCAAGGAGATACAAGGGACCCGAACTCTTATAGGGGAATAGCCCTGGAGTGCACAGCCCTAAAAATACTAACAAGCCTACTTACCGAGAGATTACGACTGATGACGGAACACATTATACCGGAACAACAGTTCGGCTTCGTAAAAGGGAAATCTACGATTCAGGCAGTGAAATGCATACGCGATGCCATCGAAACAGCTCTAGAACACCCAAGTGGAAAACTGCACGCCATCTTCATAGATTACACTAAGGTGTTCGGCCTTCTAAATAGGCAACTGATATTAAGAAGAATAGAAGAAATCAAGAAACCAGACTCATACAAAGCATCTTAACCAAAAACCAAATAGAAATAGTCTCAAGAACAGAGATGATAAAGCAAACGAACAGTGTCCTTCACGGTGACCCTTTGAGCCCCCCTGCTCTCACAATAGCCAGTGCAGCAGTACCAGAAGAAACAGCATCAGAAAATGTCAAAATTCACAGCTATGCAG
This sequence comes from Anabrus simplex, assembly GCF_040414725.1. Taxonomy (NCBI): domain Eukaryota; kingdom Metazoa; phylum Arthropoda; class Insecta; order Orthoptera; family Tettigoniidae; genus Anabrus; species Anabrus simplex. The sequence continues at coordinate 304,129,925 of NC_090268.1, forward strand.
ACGACATGGTAATCTTATCCCAAGAACTTCATAATGCCCAAGAAGCCTTCAACAAACTTGAAGCATGGGCCAAAAAAAGACTTGAATATAAATGAGATGAATAAAGTAAAGATGACATTTAGAAGGGGCAGAAGACTGGCAGCGAGCGACTACATCCTTTATAAAGGATATCCACCGCGAAACATACCAAACTTCAAATACCTATGAATCAAGCTGCAAAGCCGAGGGGACACTTAAGACCTACACATCAGAGAACGCGTCACAATAGCCAGGATGGCAGCAAATAGCATAAAGAATCTGAGAAAACTATCTTTGGAAATGGCGAGATCATATTCCGCTTGAAGATTGCACCAATTATGACCTACGGATAAGAGGTGATACGGAAGAACCTAAACAAGAAAAATCTAGAAACATAGAAAAAGTCAAAGCTCACTTTCTGAAAAAAGTTCTAAGTCTATCAAAGTACACATCTTCATGCTTGACCTACATACTAGCAAAGGAACAGTTCTTCATAGAAGAACTTTGCCTATACCTGCTCCTGCCAGCCACCGAAGCCTACAAAGATCTACTAAGAGAACTACCAAGAAGAAACACGATATATGGCCGGAGTTCTTTGCCACGGATGCGATGATCTACACGGACTGGACTAAAGCCAGATAGGACCTAGACACATCATGACGAGAGTAGCAGTCCATGGGTTTCACCACTGACTATGCACAACAGAGAAAAGTTGTTATTATCAACTAACATTTAATTTTACTATCAAAGTAAAAACCTGGAAGTTCGTTATCATTAAGAGTGAATTGTAAGCTACACACACTTGAACTAATGCAATACTAAAAATGAGTCATTCCAGAAGAGGAGGGCAAATCCGCCAGCGACCAATAATTTTTTTTATTTTATTGATTTTCCTGATACCTGAGACCATGCCTTATATAACATTAACCTGACACAAACTGGCGTACTTGCCTTTACTAAACTGAAAATAACTGCCGTTTCAAAAACTACAGAAACTGTGCTGTCTGTAGCAGCTTCGTAATGGTCATATTGGTCTGCAAAAGAAGGGCAAGTGCGCTACTGGTCCCTCGCTAAACAACAGCTGATTGTGCAGCCCGTCAGTATAAGCATTCTAACGAGTCAAACGCACAAGTGTAACCGTAGAGAGACATTACATACATAATTAATAGAAGTTAAATTATGTGTAACAGTGACAATCAGCTTGGCATATCTGATTATTCCAAGAAGTGTCAGAAGCATATAAAACAATCGATAAACATGCAAGCAAAGATTAAAAGGAATAAAGGTGAGACATACATTAGTGCGAAAACATCATGAAAGGTTGCAGCTCGCGTTGTAGGTATTCTGTGTACTTCGCAGCATTAATAATGTTATTTGCTTTATGTTCCACTAACTACTTTTACGGTTTTCGGAGACAGAGGTGTCGGAATTTTGTCCCACAGGAGCTTTTTACATGCCAGTAAATCTATCGAAATGAGGCTGACATATTTGAGCACCTTCAAACACCACCAGACTGAGCCAGGATCGAACCTGCCACGTTAGGGCCAGAAGGCCTGCGCCTCAACCGTCTGAGTCACACAGCCCAGCCTTCACACCATTAGATATGGACAAAATACAATATATTTTTAATTATTTCCGGGACTTGGATGATTATAATCTACTGAAAGCATGGTTGATGGGAAGAGGTACCACATTAAGAATAGGCCAAGCAGAAACACTACAATGTATCCAATACACTGTGATTCGTGACAATACGGCATATACTGTGTGCCCCAAAGGCATTTTTACAGTATCCATGGCAGGAAAACATGGATGCACCATCAGTGCTGAAAGGAAACAATCTGTTCACATTTTTACAGTATTCATGGCAGGAAAACATGGATGCACAATCTGTTCAACATCACGTAAATAGATTGCCTAAAATGTCCATCCACTACAGTCGCGCAAAAAGCGCTCATAAACAATACCTCCCTACAGATTTAAGCACTAATTCTCTATATTTGTTGTACTGTGGTGGAATAAAGGAACACAATAGAGACATGGAGCTAGTGAGCAGTAAGTATTATGTGGATGTGTTTAACAGCAACTTCGATTTGCGTTTTGCACCACTGAAGAGTGATACGTGTGGTTGCTGTGATCAGATGACGAATGACATTAAGAATCCAAGTGATGCAACTGATGACAAAATAATGAAATTGCAAGCAGAAAGAGAAGATCTCTTGAAATGTGCTAAAACAGCACATTCCAATTTAAAGTATTTCAGAGGTAACCAGGAACTCTGTGTGGCTGTGATATGTTTTGATTTACAGCAAGCTATAGGCACTGTGCAGATAGACTGAAATGCTGCTACTAGCACTACACAGTGGCCCGTTCTGAAACAAGAGGCGAGGCGTAGTGCGAGAGTCTCAGTACAACACGTGTGACATTCGAACAAGTTGCGGGTTTAAAGCGATTCGATTCGAGGATCTAAGTGAATCATCATGCAATAAAGGAAGAAACCTTGTTGTCAGTGGCTACGTGAACGGCGTTGAAGAGTTAAATTCGAATGGTTTCGGATACATCACAGGAAAAGTCGCCCGACAAACGTCGGTCACTTTGCCGCCTTATATTGTGAAACTTGAGGTAGGCAAGGTGTAGTTAGGTAACGATTTGTAAAGTTTATTTAATAAGGATTAATTAATGAATGTTTGCTAAGTTGTACGCATTTTTATTTTGTGTTCAGGTTGACTAGAATCGTAATGTCTCTACCAGCCAGTGTTTCTGTCCTGCCGGTGCCAGAGGAACTTGCAAACCCGTAGTTCTGCTAGTGTATTAAATAAATAATGAAAGTGCTGTCTCCAAAACAGACCGTCCGTGACATTGAGGCAAACAGAGCCCGAAAACAATGTCAACAGAAAAATATAGAAAAGGCAAATGCGAAGAAGAACTGTTCGATAAAAAGACTTTGGAGACATCTCTTCCCCCCTTCGAATCGACTGAGGATATTTTAAAACACATCCCTTGCAGTCTTCGTACAATGCTTCGAGCAGAAGCAAGTACTGAAATCGAACAACCGTGCAGGGCCGTAGTCACCTCATTGATAGACAGGGTAGTGAATGATGTGGAGAGAGAAGAATGTGACGAGATTGTGACACAGCTATTACATTTACAAGTCTCTAACGACTTGCACTTGCGAGACAAATACACCTTTCGCACTGTGAGTGACGAAATTCTTTTTACCAGCAAAGTGCAGGTTGATACAGATCATATAATTAAAATCTCCCTGGACACTATCTCAGTCAGGAAGCGCTCGATGGTTTCAAGAAAGAAAGATAAGAATATCTGCTAGCATGAAAGCACATCGGATCAAAACTAGGCGAAATAACTTTGATAACTTATCTCTCGCATTTGTAACAATCTCCAATTGGGGGAGCTGCTTTGAAAAATCTTTCTCACGGAAGTGAAATGGAAAGTGAAGCAATAGAATGCTATGGAAGTTCATTTGGTGTTTGTGTTATTCGATGTGGGTTTTTAAAATTGCTATTTGTTCGGGGCGTCGACCTTGAAAGATCTTTTGCCCCTACTTGCACCATATGTTATAAACCTGCGTGTATTTGATATTGCGGAAGTGTAAAACGTTGAATGTGAGGAAAGGAACATTAAGGATGACACAAATACCCAGTTCCCAGGCCAGGGATATTAATCATTTACAATTAAAAACTCCTGACTCTGCCGTGAATCGAACCCGGGGCCGCCGGGTGCCAGGCGGACGCGTTGCCCCGCGGAGCCGGACTTCAATGTGGGTTAACAATCTACAATAAACAACCTTGAATTTGTGAATCTCCAGATGGCATAGTTCTCAAAGGAAATGTAGCTGACAGAGTGTTAGAAGTGTCCATCTTCCTGTAAAGATAAACCAATAGTAGATGAGTCAGGAAATGTGCGAGTACGTTATCTTTACTTTGACGAGCAAAATAACATACAGTTAAAGACAAGTCATATGTATTACAGACAAATACAAATACTGATGTATGTAACTGGCATGCGAAAATGTGATCTATATGTATGTAGCAAAGCACAACAGTTGACAATACCTATTTATCAGGAAAATAAGTATGTCGAGGAATGTCTCACCAAAATGACAAAGTTCTATTTCAATAATTACTTGCCAAAAGTGAGCGGTATTACTAATAATAATAATAAGAAGAAGAAGAAGAAGAAAAAGATAATAATAAAGTATTTATTTGTCAATTCTTGCTTGTTGAACGATGAACAGATGAAAATGTAAACAAGGGATGTATAAAACAAACTGATGGTAGAACAATTCTCAAACTATTCTTTAATTATTGGAGGTTGCAAATTTGTTAACACACAACACATATGTACGATGTCATCCATGTGTGGAAAAAGTTCTGTTTGTAATTTCTGTAATATATTGTATATTTTGATTCTTTTAATACACCTTTCTACGTGAATTCTAACACTTCCAATATTGTAAGTACTCTCAACTTCCTCAGCTGTTAATCTCCCATCATGTAAGAATGGTGGTGTCACGATAACGGCACAGCGGCCAGATAAGTTAGTTCTGATGCCAGGAAATCCTTTATCAGCCATGACCTAATCGCCAGGTTGAAGGAAAGTCAATAAACCACTGTCGGTTGTTTATGAACGAGTCTCTAGATCTTCCACCATAACATTTAGATTTGAAGGCGATCATACCACTAGGCGTGATTGCAATTAAAATTTTGCAGTGTAGCAACCCTTGTATTGAGAATAGAAATACATTATCTGATCTACTTGGGGAGGCTGTTCAACCCTAAATTCCGTACAGTCAATGATTTGACAATGACCGTAATTTCTCTTAAATGCTGGAGGCATTGTTTCTTGAACACTTTCCTTACTAAGCCAGAATATGAAATGAATTCTTGTCCTGTGAACACCGAACAGCACACTCAAAGCAGAATAGGACAGTAAGGTTTTCATTTTCAGTAGGAAAATCAATAATCTGTTTTGTTTTTTTTTGTTTTTACATAATTTCAAAACGTTACAGTTTGGTAATAACGCAAGCAGCAAGGCAAAGACGTTGAAATTCACACCTGTTAAATCACGCATTTGTGTATTGTTCCTTATGGAACTGTAGCCTTGGAAACCTGGACCCTTGATGTCTGCACGATAGTCTTCCGTTCCAAACATTTTATCATGTTTCGTAACGTCCCCTCCCAGACCGAAATTAAGTGGAATACATGCTTGTGTATTTACATCGTTTTCATTTATTGAACAAGAAAACGAAGTCTGAACAATGAAAATCAGATACATCTGTTCCCACAGATGCATCCTTGGTTATGTTACTTGGGCAAACTGTACTTGAAAATTTTCCGTCTAATTCTTTCTTTTTTAATCGCTAGAGTTGTCTGTGAAAGCGCTGTGAGCTGGGTCCCGGCGATACATTCCTCTTCTTGTATTCATCCGGAAATGTTGTCGGAACATAGGCTGGACTTGGTGGGTGTCCAGATCTTCTGTTTCCGATGAAATGTGCACTACATATTCTTGAGTAAGTCGTAGGTTGCCAAAGTGATCCATCAGTGCTAAAAATTAAACCAAAATTAAATTGGATCAATTGAACTTATTACAAACATGTGCAGTATATAAGTGTAGGCCTACTTACTTCGTTCAGTTAACTGCTTGTAACCATCGCCTCTTTCGGTCCACTTCTATCGCTAGTTTTGGAAAACAATACAATTGTACTTCACTTCCTGTATTTGCGTAAGTATTGGAACATCTGAAAACACAACAATTGCGGTTACTTGATCTTCTTTTCTCTGCTATTATCATCGAAGTAATAACACGTTCAGTCATAAGAGGGCAGCTACTGCGAGTCTGGAGTTTGCCTCGCGTGTTGTTCTCCGCCCGGCCGCTAGAGCAACACGTACAGTGCCTATACCTGCTTAAGATAACACGTGTGCAGTATTAAAGAAGAAAAACTTGGACCTGTAATTTCTGCATTCATGATGTGAAGTGTGGCACTGCTGTCATGCATGAGTGGAATGAAATTGTAGTGAGGCCTGGTTTAACTGAAAAGGCTAGCTGCCTTGACAACTACATAAACTGCCGTATTCTGGGCGAAATAACAAAATTGGTTATGTTCAGTGACAATTGAGGCTGCCAAAATAAGAATACAAACATGCTTCTAAATGCTTTCATAAAATTCACGAAGATTTTATGACAGCGAACATTACTTTATGGTGCCCGGTCATTTCTATCCACCGCGCAACAGATTTTGGCCACATGGAAAATAAAAGGTGTGGAAGTATACTCTGAGGAGCAATATATCACACTTATTTGGTGCAGCAGAACCACCAGGCCATTCAAAATGGTGAAAATGGACAGGAATATGTTCCTCGATCATGGTGAGCTGCGGAAGTCCATCTCGAAGAGAAAACTAAAGGAGACAAAATTTAGGGCAGGCAAAATTTTTGTATACTCCAGCCAATACAAACAAGGCTATGTCATCAAGACCGTCTATGCTATTGAAATGGCAATCCCTACTGAAGTTCAGCTACAGAAGGGCAGGCCCAAGTCGTATGGTCACTCAGCCTTTGACCTCTCTGACTGTTCTGCGAAGAGTGTGTGTGTGTGTGTGTGTGTGTGTGCCACTGCAATAAAGCTCACTAACAAGAAAGTGAAGGACTTCGAAGTTCTAATAATCTCTGTACCAACTCTCAAGAAGTTTCTTGACAATACACTCAAACAAAACTTGAATGCAGCTGTGATTAATTTCGAAGCACATCTTGAAGACAAAGATGTAATGGTCCATTAGTGTCTGTGTTCCCAAAAAAAGCAAGACCACTATTGATTGCAGGTCAATAAGCCGATAGGTATCTGCATAGTTTGTTTTAACTGCTGACAATTCGTGAGTGTCAAAATTGAATTTGGATTATTATATCATGTTACTCAATTCATTCTATGCCTTTGCTCTAATGCATGGTATTAAAATTATCATTCTAATGATACCTCAATAATTTGGTCCATGAACATAGTTAAATAAATGTGTCCATATCTCAGTTTACAGAGCATGATTATTTTAAAGAGATGTCTGTGGCAGATTCACCCTTATCTCATTTATGGGCACACAAACATTGAATACCAACATCTCTAAACCTATGTTGGCTTCCAGAAAGCCTCATATGTCACACACCTTATGGACTGCCATCTCTGAGCGGTTAGCACAAGTATGCCTATCTTTACCATTCACTCTCCTCCTCTACCACGTGCACTCTTTCTATCTGTCCCAGTCTCTCTCGATCATTCCGTTTGAGTCTAGTCTTGGCCATTTCCTGTATATTTTCTGCATTTTTATTTCCTTGTTTTTTCTAACTTTTCCCTGTTTTTAAAGAAAACAGGTATCATGTGTGGTGTGCTGTATGTAAAGAGAAGAGTATTAAAGATAAACACAAACACTCAGTCCCTGAGCCAGAGGAATTAACCGCATGCAGTTAAAATCCCTAGCTCAGCTGGGAATCAAACCTGGGGCCCTCTGAACCGAAGGTCAGCATGCTGACCATTCAGTTAAGGAACCTGTCACATAATAAGGGAAGTATTTTTCTGTCAAGTTATAAGTAAGTAGGAGTACAACAAACAAGTATGAATCCTTTAAACATGCAAGACAATCTGAATGGAGACACTGGAAATGACACCTAAAATAATTTTCAGGACTCTTTACCACATGGTACCACTGACAAAGTATAAGAATATCACAAACTACAACCTATCAATAGCTGTATTTCGTGGGAAAATTATAGATTTAGAATTTCACACAAACATGCCCTTGCTTTTATAAACATTCAACACAACAGCACACTCAAACATCTTCATACAGTATATATCTTATTTGCTTTAATACTGTGCTTCAGTTGTCTTGAATAATACATTTATGTAGCTCTGTTATTCTGATGAAGCTAACAGCCATCATACTGGAAGAATGCCACACGAAGAGTTTAAAGGAAAAATAAAACTGTATATTTCCGTGCTGAAAGTTTAGTTCTCTGTGTAGGTTATGAATACCGACTGTACACTATGTATTTGATGCGTTTTATATTTATGCACTTTTCTTATCATTACTTATTTGATATTGTAGTTATTAGCTAAATAGTCAAAATAAATAAAACTTGGAGCTCCAGATTCTATCTAGATATTTTCTACCCTCATGTTACTTACGACAATTTCCCAGAAAATATTAAAGGGTGTCTATGGCCAAATTCACATCATACTTACAGGTACATTAGTATTCCAAGTGCTGCAACAATAACAAATCTTGTGGGAGATGAATAGAAGTACACAATACTAAATAGTACCATCAGTCTGCTCATGAAGTAAAACCAATCCAGCCAGTCTCTGTTACCTCTTGCCTCATCTTCACCCTCTGAAATACAAAGAACATGTGTATGGTTATGAACTTAATATTACAAACAATGTATGCAGCAAAGAAATACAGAGAACATCAGTAGGAAGTTTTCATATAAGTATGAATAATGCAGTGTCTAACATGATAAGTACACTTGTCAGGATAAATTAATTAACATCTAACTCAACAGGAAATTATATACAGTACTAGCAGTTACCAGCGGCTCTGCTTGCGTGGATTTTGTAATTTGATAAAAGTAATCATTCCTCGGTACTGTACTAAGACATTTTCTGAAAATCCCTAAAGTATAAAAACTCTCCAGAAAATTGAGTTTCATTTACCCCAGAAACTCTTTGTAAACCACTTTGTGGTATTGCCTTTTGGGGCTAAAATGATCATACGACATAGAACTGTACATGTAAGAAACAGTCTTCTCTCAAGTCAAAAAAAGTTTATTTTTAAAGGAGATTACAAATACCAATTTTCACGTCTGTAACAGTCAGTTTTTGAGATACAAGTATTCTCATAATGAGATACAAGTATTCTCATAAAAGTTATTCAACCCCTTTTTCACCCCTCTTAATGGAATTTTCCGAAAACAAAAAAATACGTGTTTATTTTTAAAGGAGATTCAAAATACCATTGTTCACGTCTGTAAAATCTTTAGTTGTTAGGATATAAGCATCCTCATACAAAGAATTCAACTATTTTTTTCAATTCATTCACCCCCCCAAGAGGATTTTCCAAAAACAAAAAAACAGATGTTTCTTTACTTGAAGAGAAGATTCCAAATACAAATTTTCATGTCTGTAACATCTTCAGTTTTTGAGATATAAGTATCCTCATAAAAATAATTTAACTCCTTTTCCACCCCGCCCCCGTCAAGTCGATTCCCGCCCCCAAATGCATGTCTATTTATAAAGTAGATCCCAATACCACACATCACGTCTGTAACCTTCAGATTTTGATATAAGTATCACCATAAAAATAATTATACATTTTCACTTCCTTTCACCCTACCCCTCAGGTGAATTTTCCGAAAACAACAAAAAAAATGCATTTATTTATAAAGGAGTTTCCAAATACCAATTATCACATCTGTAACCACTAAAGTTTTTATTAGATGTAAGAATCCTCATACAAATTACTCAATTCATTTTTCAATTCTTTCTCCCCCCCTCCCAATTGGATTTTCTGCAGCACTTTCTGCATCCTTCAACCTCACCTTAGACACCTCTTCTCTCCTTCTCCCCTCCTTTCTTTCTTTCTTTCCTACCTCCCTTTCCCTATCTACTCCTTTGTTTACATCGCCTGCTTCCTACAACAAGTCAGTGCTTGTTCCCTATCCACTCCTTTGTTTACATGGCTTGCCTGCTTCTTCCAACAAGTCAGTGCTTGTTCTACACCAGACGTTAGAGGTGAGTCTCAAATAATTTTTCTTTTTTTAAAGTTATTTTCTGTATGTTTATTGATTCCTAATTCTGGCTATCATTTCCACATTTACTTCTTTGCCTGAGGTCCTAAGTCAACTTAAAGACATCATATTATCACAAGATCATAACCATAATTTCTGTTATTTATGTATTTTAATGTTATAATTATTCCTGCAACACCTGTCTGGTACACATATGTTTTAGTTATCACATAATATGTTTAATTTTATTTGGCTGAAGATGGCCACGAAGTGGCTGAAACTAGTCCCAATACAGATGTATTTTTTACTTGATATATTGTATTGAAAAGGTGGACTCTCTTGTCAATTTATATCCATCATTGCTAGGTCCTGAATGATAAATACACATTACATTTTGAATTTGCCCTGTTGTTTCTGTTTTTGTAGCACTCACAAATTCTCTGAAATTCATGTTGTCCTGTCAATAATGCGAAACTCGTATTCAATGACACACCTGTTTCTCACTCCGCTGTCATCTCTCAACTGCGTTAAACTAACTCTAGCGTCACTTCACCCGAGTGCTATTGTGATTAGAATATGTAATATCCACTGAAATCCCTGATAAAACCAAGGATAATCTTTAGTCAAAATCCACATAGTACATAAAAAATTTCTTCTGTGGGTTTCAAAAAAAGGAGGAGGGGGGAGGGACACACACCTAACTTCCTAAACAACTTTTAAAATGTTAAAAGAAAACACTAATGGCTACTCTTTACATTCGAGAAGAAGAAACAACATGCCAGTTCACATTGTTTGTATATTTTTGTTTTTTTCTACTGGTTTAAGGTTGCAATAACACATTGAAGGTTTTTGGCGATGCAATGATGGGAAAAGGATAGGAATGGGAAGGAAGTGGCCATAAGGTACAGCCCCAGAATTCGCCTGGTGTGTAAATGGGAAACAAAAACCATCTTCAGGGCCGTCTAGGGTGGGTAAAAAAATTGTTCACAGTAAAACATTTTGTGTTGACCATTCATTGATACTTTTATCTTTACTGAAATATTTTCAGCCTCACATTACTATGGAAATCTGTTCCAGAGTACATAGCATGAAGTATCCATAACTATAATTACAAAGACCATTATCCCATGCAAGTTACCTGGAACACAACAATAACATACATATTTTATGTTGCTAATAATATTTTGATGAGGAAATATTAATTCCAGGTGCTTTGTTACTAGGTAAGTTCTTCAATGCTCAGTCAGGTTCTGATCTCGGCAAGTACCTCTCATCTGATCAGCATTGGCCTCTTCTCTATCAGTACATATCATCTACTTCTTTCTTTTCATAAAGTTGATAAAAGCATTCTGCTATCTTTATGTCCTGTTGCCTTTTCCTAAGAGTATTCTACCATTTCAGCAAGTAATGCACATATCTGTATTTCCGTTGTTCATCACTGCAGTATTTCGAGAGTTATCCATTAATTCCTACCTGATCTTTCCTTCCTTTCAATTTTCCTTAATCCGCAGCTCTACTGACCTCGCTCATTCACCAGGACTGTCTGCTCTCCATGTAGTGGCCAATTCCAGGTGTTGCGTTTTTACATTTGTACATTTCTTTTTACCATATGTATGAAAACCATATGTACGAAACTTACCATCTGAACAAATTGAGATTTATGCATAATAATTTCCATGTGATACTTAATAACCTCCACATTTCTCTGTTTACTTTTCATTGTAAACTTGATGTACGTGATTTTATAAAATTTTAATACGTAGTGATCAGTGTCTACATGGAAAAGACTTAAATTCACATACCTTGCAAATTGTGATAACTCTTATTTGTATATTATTTGTAATGTTAAGATATTGTTTACAGAAGGACAAAGATATCTTCTTTTTTTTTTTTTTTTTGCAAAGAAAAGGAAAAAAAACAAAAATGTGGAAGTTGTATAATACTTTCATAATATAGTTAAAGGCAATTGTTACATGTTTACAGCATAACAGGATTACACACACACGAATCAGTGCTATGGCGTCATGTCATGAGGGGCTAATAAATCTTACACTCCCCATCAAATACGATCATTGAATGATAAAATGTATGTTTAATACTGTAGTAAGTAAAAAGGGCGTGATGGCGCAGCGGTCAACCATCAAACCGACTGGGTTTGTGTCCCAATTAATACATGTATGATTTGAGGTGAAAATCGCATCTAGTGGTTCGGATTTCGCGTTAAAAAACGACAAAAGAGAGAGGAGTCTCGTGGTTAATGACTGTGAGATTATCAGTCACGCAAAACTACAAGCTTGCTTTCCTCCCAATACCAACAACAACAACAAGGTATATAATTATAGATACTGGAACCAACCCGTGGCCTATTTCATGAAGTAAAAATGTTTTTATGAATTGTCACATTTATTTAACAGTAATGACAGTGAATGTAAAGTGAACTGTAAAATTGGTCCCAGAAAATATTTAAATAAACCTGAATAATCAATGCTTATGACCATTATAGTGTGGATCCAATGTGCGACTCAAGCTGAAAATCTTGTAAGAGTCAATGATGAGGAAAGGAAGAAAATTGAGGAAAATACTAGACTGGAGTGGGACCTTGATGATGATGATGATGACGATGATGATGACGACGACTAGACAACAATCCCAGCAAAGTCTATGGTTCAAAGGGAGGAAATATCATTTGACAGTAAGTAATTTTGGGAAAATCTGTCACTCAAAAACTCCGAAAGCCCTAGCAAAAGCCTTATTCAAGGGAAATTAGTTTTGCTCCAGGGATATGAAATGGGGATTTCAAATGGAAGATTCAACAAGGGACACGTATTCTGAGCTAACAGGCCATGTAGTCCAAAACGAGGCCTCATTATTCATCCTACCAGACATTATCTGGCAGCATCTTCAATCAATCAATCAATCAATCAATCAATCAATCAATCAATCAATCAATCAATCAATCAATCAATCAATCAATCAATCAATCAATCAATCAACCAACCAACCAACCAATCAATCAATCAATCCATCCATCCATAATTGGACAGGATGGAGTCTTGGAGTTTAGAGAGGTGCCAAGTAATGAAAATGAAGCAATTTCAATCAAACGTGTTCCATACTTGGGAGAGAGCAGCAGTGCAGAGATACTCAATGAAAATCACAACCATTACTCCCAAGTGCAAGGCCAGCTGTTTGTTACAGGCAGACATTATTGTAATTTTGTTGTGTACACCGCTGTTGACAAGCTAGTGTTGGACATAGAGAAAGATGACGTTTTCATTCATGAAATGCTAATTATTTTTTTATTTGCTAGTTGCTTAACGTCGCACTGACACAGATAGGTCTTATGGCGATGACGGGACAGGAAAGGCCTAGGAGTTGGAAGGTAGCGGCCGTGGCCTTAAGGTACAGCCCCAGCATTTGCCTGGTGAGAATTCATGAAATGGTGGCAAAATTAGACAAGTTTTACCATGAATATTTTGTTCCAGTCACCCTAACCCGAAATAATGGTTTTCCTGAAAATTGCATAACATAAAACATACAAATATTATCCTCTCTGAAAGACAAATTTTACTGACATGCAATTTTTAATGAAGTATTTTGTATGTTTTAGCAAGTCCTTTAGCCCGTTCTGTGTGTATTCTTTTAGATGCTATCCTTCTTGTTTCAATGTTTTCTGATGGAGTAAACTGCCTTTTGCCTTTCAGAAATGGTGGGATATTTAATGTTATACTTTTAGTGCATAACAGATCCTAAATGTTGAGCCCCCCAATCTGCCATAACTGAATCTTCTTTTTCCAAAAGATCAACATTTCTGATCTAATAAATAACTGCCTGTCTGATATTGCCCCACCATATGCATCAGATATGAAGCATGAAACCAGATGAATTTATACCTATTAATACCTTTGTTGTGCTTGCATTTTTGTATGTAGGAAATGTAGCTTGCTGTGCTGTAGGGTTCTTCGGTTTTGCTATTATAAATCTCGTCGAGGGGTATTTCTATCTAAAAGCAAGGGAGCTGATTTCAAGGACAGTTTCTCAACCAGGAAAAATGTCCAACAATTTAAATTGGCAGAACATGAAATTAATCCAAACATTAAACATTCTCCCAACATTTATGGATTCCAAAGTTAAGGCCTAGTTCCTGGTCAGATATGTTGGTCCTTAGTTTCATAACTGTCAAGAAGAAACACAGTCTGGGTTCAAAAGGGATTATCTGTAAATTGTATCCGTTTCCTCCCAGAACAGCAAACACCAAATTAAAATGCATGATGTCTACAAACCCTGTATAAAGCACTATGGCTTCCAGATTATCCATTATTTGCTCAACAACCAAATTACCTGTAGTATTTGTCTCAGTACTGATATCTTTGAAAATGGAGGTCGCAAAGTTTAATTCACTTCTTCGGGTATACTCACGATTTCTTCCCGTACTTCAATGGAGACGATTTCTACAGATTTCGATATTGTAGGCTTATCATGGTAATCCAGCAATTTTCTGGTGTATGGCCTCTTCCTTGTTTTTGTTGTGTTTGTGGTCCACGGAAAAAGCAATGGAACAGCGCCTGGTTTTAATCTTGCTCTCACCCCTTTAAATACAAATGCATAAATTCAGCGGTTGTTATCGAAATGCCTAACCAGTTTATAGGCAGAAATTATTTCCCTTTGTAAATGCCTTTGCTGGCAGACTTAGTGTTTACAGTGCACTATGTCGTCTGGCATGGGCTAGAGAAATTTCGTTACTTTCATTGATCCATCTGTCTTATCCTTGGCTTTGACAATATGAAAGTAACTGAGGTAGGAGCGATGCTAGTAATGCCATTCCTTCTGCAGCCAGTCCCTGCTATGAATGGTGTGAAAATGTTGCTCATAGGGTCGGTTGGTGCATGCATTTCAGTGGGCTTGGCACTCTGATATGTAACAGCAACTTCTGGTTCGGTGAGGAAAGCAATAGGAAACTACCTCACTCCTCATTTCTCTAGTACACCTCTTCAGTGATGTCTAGGCCATCTATGACAGCTGATGGCAGAGCTATTGAGGATCCAACCAGCTTTAGGGCTGAAAAACACACACACACACACACTCTCTCTCTCTCTCTCTCTCTCTCTCTCTCTCTCTCTGCACTTACACAACAAAGTTTTTGTTAAGTCATCAGGTTGAAAATGATGGGAACACACTTTAATATTATAATCTATTTTGTCATTTGTAATCTATTTTGTCACTGCTTTGATCTTGTAGTCTGGATGTAGAGTATGTGGTAGCTACTTCTGATGATTATTATTATTTTCTTGCCTTTAATATTGTCGGTCAGATTTTTCTCACCAAAATTTTTCCTTCTAATAGCATGTAACCATTTCTACCTTATTTCTTTATTTTGTGGAAACTGGTGAAACGAAAACGGGCATCCCAGATTTTTGCAAAGAGGAACACTGCAACAGCTCGGCATAGTCACGAAAATAACAATTAATCAACTTAAATTCGTGGATATTAGCGGCATGAGTACATAGGAGACAAATGAAGAGCGCCTTGTGCTTACCCAGTACAACAGCAGTGCCCTCTATCTGTGCTAGTTCTATACATCCGTACTTTCTTGCGATTTCATTTTTATTTAAAAACCACTCATCTTTTGTCAGTTCACAAAACAGAGCTTCATCGTTGCAACTGCAAAAACTGGGTACGAACTAAACATTCCCATCACTCTAAGTTACAGTACAAACATAATATTTGGAATGTGGTGGATTTTTGTCATCTGCTTCGGTCTTGTATTATGGATGTAGAGTATGTGGTAGCCGTTTCCGATTATTATTTTCTTGCCTGAACTAAGTATGCTTTTAATGGCTCCATATAACAAATATCGTGGGCTCCTGGTAGAGCACAAAAAATGGCAAAGGGGCTTTCTAGGAAGAGTTTACTCTTTTCAACATCTTCAGAAGGAACAAATATTATAATATTTGTGCTTAATTTTTTTTTGCCACTCTCAAAAAAAATCCAAAAAGTTCCAAAAAACAAAAAATAAAAATTAAGCCGGTTAAGTTTGCAAACATGAACCTTTGCTTAAACTGGCTTGCTGCTCTGCCCAAGAAGATAAACCCCTGTGGTGATTTCTGGTCTTTTTTCTTTGATGCCTGTCAATAACATGTTTACAAAGAAGTACCTGGCATATTTTTTGTATTCCGTATGGTCAGCCATAATTGCATTTGAAGTATGATTTCCTCTCACAAACCACAAAATAGCAGTAAATTAACAACTCTGAATTTCATTTGTGGAAGAATAGTGAAATTCTCTGGCAAAACCATTGAATTTTCAGTAGTCTGTTTTTTCTCTTCATCAAACATTTTGCTTTGCATTCTCTCAAAGTGTGTTTCATAAACAAAGGAGACCATTTTATAAATTAAAAAAAGTAAAGTCGTGTCCTCGTCCCAAGGTGGTGCAGCTCATTTCAGGCACACCCCCGATTGGACGTGAGCTGCATGTACTATTGTAACCACATACCAGCCTTTCTGCCATTCTTAAATTTCTGGCAGTACTGGGAATCGAACCTGGGCCTCCTAGAACAGCAGTTAATTGAGCTAACCGTTACGCTAGAGAGGCGGACATTTTATAAGTTTATCAAAGCATTCTGATTGTGCTAGATTCTTTGTCATTGGTACCACTCTACTGTATTTTGTCTCCAGCATTCTCCTCCATTGGTGAATATTTTAAAAGATTTTCTGGAGCAAGTCACCAGTCATACAATTTATTAGTCATCACACGCCAAAGAAAAAGTAAATTCTCAAAATTTGTTAGGAATGTGAAGACCTTTATTTAAAGCGTCAATCAACGAACTGAACAGAACATGCCTATTTCCAATAACAGTTACCTACTGTTGCAATTAACAACAAATCACAAAAGGGTTAAGATAAAATAAAACTCAGATAAGGAGATGAGACCAAGCAAAAGCTACATATCAATTAAAAGGAAAGCAACAACAATTCAAGCTTCGCAATTTATAAAACCCGCACTGAGCATAACAGTAACTTAGATTATTTAACAAAATAAAATCTTACACATAAGAAAAATTTCATTATAAATGAGAGCACACGGTTCGCAGCAATTTTAAATAAGGAATCAATTAACAATATAGCATCAAGCCAATGAATAAATAAATTGTGTGTGTATAGCATATACATAACATGACACCGTTTCAGTTTCAGATCAACCACACAATATTCAATAATTCAGAATTTAGCCCTAATGAATTATTCAACATTCTATAATTCGAAACACACGTAAATGACATCTGCAAATGATACAGTAGAAAATTTGTAGAATTTAGACTTTTCTATTTTGGTTTGGCACTTAGAACACACGAGATTAGCCTTAATTGACGCCCATAATTTCTTCCTTGTAGTAAAATATTGCAAGTACAATACTCACACAGAACGTTGCATATTTAAACCAAAATGAAGTTCTTACAGCAGTATGCTGGTGATCCCACAGTGTAATCATACAACAAGAAAATTTTTCAAATAAACGTTGTAGTCCGAGGTGGTGATGAGCAGAGTGGTAGATACCGAGATGTTATCCACGAAGATGGCCTTCAACTGGCCGGAATGCATTTTGGCAGCTATTATGACTCGGAGTGGGAAACAATCCTCGCTCCTTCTGCCTCGACCAATGATCAACTCCTGGTTGACAAGACTCTCTCCCAACCACAGAACACACAGAATAAAGGTTCGTTGACTAACACTTCGGAGTTCTCGTCACAACATGGCAAACAAGAGGAGTATAGGTTCAGTTCATGAGACTAGTCTCTGAGATAAAAGATTCTGCGAGAATGGACGAGCAGTTCCAAAGTCAGCAGTCCCACAGAAAATGAGATGCGATGTGTCTTAAACAGCGCTCGCTGTGTGTAAGAATCGCCACACAGTGCAAGTGCCACCTTTCTTCTCCTTGCTTGCCTTTCACTTTGTTTTCTTTTAAAATCCTCATCATCCTTTTTCTTCTCGCAATACCATTTACAATGTTCCTTGTGAGTAAGCAGCATTATGATAAATAACCTCAATCTGAACACAGATTCCTATTCTTCAACGTGTCCTTTACAAATGAGTACGCCATAGAAACTGAATCCTGTGGCGAAGTGTTGCATCACAAAATGAATTCCTGTACCCATGGCTCCACCAGAGTGGAAACTCCTGGGTCGCTTGCCTGCGACTGTGTTGTAGACATGCGACGTATTTAACTATCAGCTTCTAATGAAACTATTTTTAGTTTTAAATAAATGATATAGCAGTTTGAAAGGGTGTACAGTATTAGTCTTGCATACCATATTTTATTCAAGTTTAGCCACGCACATTTTGTCTACAGAAACTTTTATACCTTTGTCATCTCCTGCAACAATAAATTCGTTTCTTTATTACACCTTATATAAACTGTTAATAACCTAATTAAAGTACTTTACTGCAAAGAGAAAGAGTAGTAAAATTAACATTTACCATAATTAATATCATGTTTTTTCATCGTAATAAACAGCAATTCTTAAAACCAATGCAAATTTTCAAACAAATTTAGACTGTACATAAATGTTTAATTAGGTTGAGGCAACTGGACTTCTGACCCCAACTTGGCAGGTTCGAGCCTGGCTCAGTACGGTGGTATTTGAAGGTGCTCAAATATGTCAGTCTTGTGTCTGTAGATTTACTGGCACGTAAAAGAATTCCTGCAGGTCTAAATTCCCACACCTCAGTCTCTCCGAAAACCATAAAAGTAGTTAGTGGGACATAAAGCCAAGTAAAATTATTATTACTATTGTTATCATTATTACTATTATTATTATTATTATTATTATTATTATTATTATCATTATTATTAAAGTTCAATTAACCATACAATTAAAAACGGAAAGACATCAATAAATTAATTCATACATACCATACAGTAAGCCTTTCAGTATTCAGTCTGCAAACCACTGAGAATTCACTACCCACTGCCACAATCCTCTATTTGTAACTAGTTTTGTGGCCTCGTTTAGTTCTATAACTCTTTATCTTTAAATTGTTAGAAGCCGAGTCTAGCCACAGTCGCCATGGTCTCCCTCTAATTCCTCTGCCCTCCATAACAGTGTCCATTATTCTCCTAGATAAACTATCCTCCTCGATTCGCCTCACATGACCTTACCACCAAAGTCGGTTTATGTGTACAGCTTCATCCAGCAAATTAATTCCTAACATATCCTTTATCTCCACATTATGAGTACCCTCCTGCCACTGTTGCCACCAGTTTGTACCAGCAATAATTCTTGCTATTTTCATGTCTGTTACTTCTAATTTATGAATAAGTTATCCTGAGTCCAACCAGCAAAGTTGGTCTGAAAACAGACCTATCGTCGCCACAAGACCTATCCGTGTCGGTGCGAATTAAAAAAAAAAAAAGACCGATGTAAATAAAAATTGTTTTGTCTGGGAGATGACCTCCTTCTTAGAGAACATTGTTCATCGCAACTGTGTGCTCACTGTATTAGCTTTGCTGCACCTTAGTTCAATCTCACTTACTATACTACCATCCTGGCAAAACACAGATCCTAAATACTTGAAATTATCTACCTGTTCAAGCTTTGTATTCCCAGTCTGGCATTCAATTCGCTTGGATTTCTTATCTGTTGACATAAATTTAGTCTTGAAAAGGCAAATTTTCATACCATATTCATTGCACCTATTTTCAAGTTCCAAGATATTAGGCTGCAGGCCTTCGGCCCAATCTGCCATTATGACCAAGTCGTCAGTAGAGGCCAGACTGTTTACTACATTTCCACCTAACTGAATCCCTTCCTGCCAGGAAAGGAGAGAAGTACCCAATTTAGTTCTGTATGATTGCTCTAAAGCTTTCAATTGTGTTCACCATAATCTTCTTTTGACAAACATGTGGTGTTGAGGCTATTTCTTCTCTTCAACTGGTTTTGAACATATTTATGTGGTCGACTGCAGCATGTAATTCTAAACTGAGAGCAGCATTCAGATTGATCCTATGCCATTGTCAGAGTACCACCAAACCAAACCAAACCCCATGGCACTACAGCCCTTGAAGGGCCTTGGCCTACCAAGCGACTGCCGCTCAGCCTGAAAGCCTACAGATTACGAGATGTCGTGTGGTCAGCACGACAAATCCTCTTGGCCGTTATTCTTGGCTTTCTAGACCGGGGCTGCTATCTCACCATCAGATAGCTCCTCAATTCTAATCACGTAGGTTGAGTGGACCTTGAACCAGCCCTCAGGTCCAGGTAAAAGTCCCTGACCTGGCCAGGAATCAAACCCGGGGCCTCCGGGCAAGAGGCAGGTACGCTACCCCTACACCACGGGGCCTGCTGTCAGAGTATCACAAGGCATCCCTCTTGTCTGAAAATGACAGTGATGATAAATTTGTCCATTGCTCATACCACTTTTATGGCAACAACTAATTTAACGCTGTTGTTCTCCTGTTTTACAACTGTCCAAGTTTCTGCTCCCTAAGTTGTTATGGGTACGTAATACATCCTGTACATAGTTTCCTTTGCAGTAAAACGAACTATATACCTATAGGGTATTCTAAACTACAAATCAATTTGATAACAACAAGTTGTCCTATGTACTTCATGACAATGTTCTACTTTGCATGTCCTTCATTAAACACCTAGGACTGCCTTTGAATTTCAAAAAGTCTTGGTTCAATTTTTAACATTCCATTTTACAATATGCTTTCCCAGTTTTACGTGATCTTCCCAACAAGCTGAGCATTTGTCTCCAAAGGGTACAAAACGCACGCGTACATTTTATACTGAACGCAAGACTCTATAGTCATAGAACTCGACAGTGTGGCTGGTAAAAGCTAAAAGAATGCCAGGTACTACGCAAGGCAGAACTAGACCTACAGACTGCAACTAATCAAAGTTAACTTACCTTTCTAACCAATTCCTCGCTGTGTCATCTGTCCACAATCCAAACAATAGATTCACCAGCTACCTTAAGGACATACCAGATACCGAATGACTAAATGTTTGAACTTATTACAGTCAGTGGTTTTTGACTGTAGAAATAAATGGAACCTTCAACTGTTGCTACCACAATAATATTTATAGAATAAATGAATACTGTAATGTTATATGAAAATTCAATGTCTTATGCTTTCTCTAACTTTGGTATCTACCTTGTATCTGGCAAATTTGATTCATTATTAAACAATGTGTAAATATCGTCCCCATTATGGCAAACTAGCGAAACTCACAAACTAGGGAGTCTGTTGTTCTGAAGTTTTGGTCTAGATTTTATTCATCATCATTTCCCTTTATCCAGCTGTAGCCGGGTAGGGGCAAATATGGTTCCTCTCCACTTTCTTTGGTCTTTCCACCACTCCTCCTCCAACAATGTGTCCCAGTCCAGGTTTCCTTCTATAATACTGCGTTGGATTGTGTCCTTCCATCTCAATCGTGGTCGTCCACGTCCTCTCCTTCCTTGCATTTGCACCACCTTTTTTGGCATTCTTTCATCACTCAATCGCTTTATGAACCCAAACCGTCTTAGTCGGCTCTTTTCTATTCTATTCTATTCTATCATTTTTTCCACTCCAATTTCTTCCTGGATTTTCTCGTTCCTTATTTTCTCTCTTCTGCTCTTCTGCATCATACTCCTCAAGAACTTCATTTCGGCTGCCTGTATTCGACTCTCATCCTTCTTTGTCACTGTCCAAGTTTCTGCTCCGCGTAAGTTGTTATGGGTACGTAATACATCCTGTACATAGTTTCCTTTGCTTCCATTGACACATCGTTGTCCCATAACATGTTTCTTATACTATACTATGATAGAAACAGCTTCCAGTTTGAATCCTCTTACTAATCTCAGGATCCAGTCGAGCATTCTCCATTAATTCACTCCCCAGGTATTTGAACGTCTCCACTACTTCCAGGGGCTTGTCTGCAAGTCTAATCTGACCTTTCTCTTCTTTCTCCTCTCTAGTCATAACAAGAGTTTTACTCTTTTCTACACTTATTTTCAATCCACATTCTTTGATCTTCCCATTCATCACATCCAACTCTTCTTGAACCTTTATGTCCTCTTCTCCCCAAACCACAATATCATCTGCAAATAACATATTGTTCATTTCTCTCCCTCCGTAAGTTGCTTTTGCAGATCTCATGATATCAATTACTATTGTAAACAGGACTGGCAATAGAACACTTCCCTGTCTCAGCCTCCTAGTGATTTTGAACCAACTTGTCCTGCCTAATTGTGTTTGCATGCAACTAGCACATTAATTGTACACTGCCATGACCGTTTTTATTAATCCCTGTCCAATTCCTCTCTGCACCAGACTGTCCCAAGCTTTAGCCCTGGGGACAATGTCATATGCCTTTTCAGAGTCAATGAATGTCATCACTATATCATTCCCATACTCCCATTGCTTTTCCATTAGTTGTCTCATAATGAAAATGGGCTCTATTGTTGACCTTTCACTTCTGTATCTGATTTTCAATACTCAACCTTATCCTACTTTCCAGTATCCTCTTCATTATCTTAACATGGGATATCCGAGTAATTCCCCTGTAGTTCTTCAATACAGTAGAAGTCCGTTATAGTGGGAATTCATAACGGCAGAAAATTTACTCGCTATAGCGGATTGTCGTTATACCCGATTTTTTGTAAAAGTCGGGAAAACCTCCACACACATTAAAATCAGTATGAAACGGCAATTAGTTCGTTAAAAACTTGTGTTTTCACGGATAATTTCCACACTACAACTTACTTGTTATTTTTCGAAATCCGATGCTACATGAAAGTGTATGTTTAATTTCATTCTGAAAAAGTTGTAGCACTGTATTTCTCCGAACCTAAGACGACCTCCACATTCTCCTTCAAAAAAAATTAAATCAGGCCTGAAAAGTGCTTTGTAAAATCATATGGAATGCCTTTCTCGTATAGTACGCATTTTAGACTATTGTTAGACGTCGAAAATTGCCTTTAATTATGCCGGTTTTTTTTTGCAGCTGCAGAATTATTATTCATTTCCGTGGGTTTAATAACCACTGACTTAAAATTGACATCATAATATCGAAGAGAACCCGTTGAAAATTTGCCGGCAATACCTGTTCAATGTATCTTTACAATATGACGATCCATCACGAACATGTTCCTGCTGTTTATAAAACTTAATTTTGCTAAGCGTCAGGTACAAAAGACGCGTTATAACTCTGCTACTGAGTAGCCGTGACCTTTCTAAGAATTCGAAGGCTCGCATGTTTTGATGCCATTCTGCATATTTGAGAAACGTTTTCGTAGAGGCTAACAGAACCTCATTCTCTCTTCACAATTTCCCGAAATCCAGTGACGTTACACATAGGCACTGTGCAACCGGTTGCCCCTGCTAGCAATGTATAATAAAGAGGTGGTCGTTTATCGTCAAAGAGTTCTGAGTGCGCTCACGCACGGGGGTAAAAAGCAGCAGCAGGGTTACTCCGGTAGTTGCCAGTGGTGTTGATTACTCTTAGGCCGCAAATGCAAGAAGACCCTCTCTTTTTCACATGAGATTCTCAGAATATGTCGTCTTGGATTTGGAAAAATACGGTATCACTCCAGAGGCTTCTGTGGGAACCATTTCAGTACTGGTATTCTTCTTCACACGGCGTCACCTAATCTAACTGTATATGTATCATGAAAACATGTTGCAAACGCCGAATGTAGAGAAATGATAACCTCCTCGCTAAAATTTTACATGGGAATAGCCTTTCCGAAATTAAGATTAGACGCAAGAAAATACTTTATATACGCATTTATCACGAAAACATGTTATCTCTGAAATCAATGATGCCCTTTGCCATATTTTGATGTGTATCCCATCCATACCTCATTGCAGTATTTAGAATTTTTTTTTTTGCTAGTTGTTTTACGTCGCACCGACACAGATAGGTCTTACAGCGACGATGGGACAGGAAAGGGCTATGAGTGGGAAGGAAGCGGCCGTGGCCTTAATTAAGGTACAGCCCCAGCATTTGCCTGGTGTGAAAATAGGAAACCACAGAAAACCATTTTCAGGGCTGCCGACAGTGGGGTTCGAACCTACTATCTCCCGAATACTGGATACTGGCCGCACTTAAGCGACTGCAGCTATCAAGCTCGGTAGTATTTAGAATTAAAAATACCGGTACCGGTAAGCGATCGTTTATTCAGCCTTTATTTTTAATGAGTTAACAACTGTTATCGGACACATTTACGCATCTGCTACAAAAGAATGTTCTTTCATTTTGAATTTTCTTTACAGAACAGCAGTCGACGGGCATTACTAATCAACTCCGACATCACCTTCGGATGTCGACGAGAGAACTTGCTAGTGGACATTGCAAGGAAACGATACCGAAGGTGATCGATCGCATGCAACATAATCGGTGGGGGCCATAACTATCAGTAACAGAAAAAATAGCGCGCTCTTAATCGCTCGTAATAATGGATGCGTCAGTCCTAGCGCTCTCACTGTAACCGTAGGGTAATACACGGTTTAATACAAGAATTTTGATGGGACAGGCAAAAAGTGTCGTTATAACAAGGTTCTCGTTATATGCCGTACTCGCTATAGCGGACTTCTACTGTACTTTCTTATCGCCTTTCTTGAAAATTGGGACGATTATTCCTTTTTGGCAATCCTCACGGACCTCCTTATTCCCTGAGACAATCCTGAGAACTCTAAGTCCATTGCAGGCCTACAGCTCCAGCTGCCTTTATCATCTCCACTGGTTTGATGCAGCTCTTTGTGCCATCCTATCCTGCGCTAACCTTTTCATTTCTACATAACTATTGTATCCTACATTTGCTCTAATCTGCTTGTCATTCATATCTTGGTCTACCCCTACCATTCTTACCACCTACACTTCCTTCCAAATCTAATTGAACTTTCCTGGGTGACTTAAGACGAGTCCTATCATTATATCTCTTCTTCTCGTCAAATTTAGCCAAATCAATCTCCTCTCACCAACTCGATTCAGTATCTCTTTATTCACGATTCGATCTATCAATCTCACCTTCAGAATTCTTCTGTACCACCACATTTCAAAAGCTTGTATTCTCTTTCTGAGCTAGTTATCGTCCATGTTTCACTTCCACACAATGCCATGCTCCAGACGAAAGTCTTCAAAAGCATCTTTCTAATTCCTTTATCAATGTTCGAAGTGAACAAAATTCCTTTCTTAATTAAGAAAGGCCTTCTTGCTTGTGCTAGTCTGCATTTTATGTCCTCTTACTTCTACCATCATTAGTTATTTTACTACCAAAGTTACAATATTCATCTACTTCTTTTTAGAATTCATTTCCTAATCTGATATTTCCTGCATCACCTGACTCTGTTCGACTGCACTACATTACTTTTGTTTTGGAATTATTTACTTTCATCTTGTACTCCTTCTCCAAGACTCAGTCCATACCGTTCAGCAATTTCTCCAGATCTTTTGCAGTCAGATAAAATAACTATTTAAAGATAAGATGTATAGAACTAAATGAGGCCACAGCACTAGTTGCAAACAGGATTGTGGCGACATTTAGTAAATCGACAGAGGCTTGCAGACTGAACGCTGAAAGGCATAACGGTCTATAATGATAATTTATGTATGTATGCGAGCATGATTTTCACAAAAATTTGTGGAAATGTCACTTACATAAAAGTAGAGATATCACATACATTTCTTTCAAATAAATTTAAGTTTTTTTCATATATTCTTATACTTTTTTGAAATTTTTATTTCCATTTTTTCATGAGATTAAATTAAAATGTTAATGGAAATTTCTAATTAGGCAGATATACTTCTTTAACCTGCGAGTGGTCGCTATGTGAGATTTTCTCTCACATTTTTTATTGTGATATTACTTCACAGTGATGACAGAGAGGCGATTGTTCCCTCGTCTAGCTGAGTTTATAACTTCTGTGAGTAGAGCAATTCCCATTTGAAGGGTAAGCACCCCCTCCCCTAGTCAGAACAAAGGTTCCTATATGTCCATGCGCGCTGCGTGAGAGATTTTCTCATTGCACGACTAATGACATTGGTGTTATCTTGAAGTGGAGCAGAAAAATTACTCCTGTTGTACGCGTTAGTATTTGTATTATGAGCAATTCTTGTTTCTGAAAATGTTATTGTATTCAGAAACCTTGTTTTGTACGTAAATATTACTAGATATAATGCATGTGAGATTTTATTTTTTACAACTTCAGGACGGAAGTTATTTTTATGTGCATACAATATGTTATTTCAAGTAGTAATATGTGTCTTCAATAAATAGTTAATCACGTCCAACTCCAGGGCTAAATGATTAGCGTGCTGGCCTTTGGTCACAGAAGTCCCGGGTTCGATTCCCGGAGGGGTCGGGAATTTTAACCTGAATTGGTTAATTTCGCTGACACGGGGGCTGGGTGTATATGTCGTCTTCATCATCATTTCATCCTCATCATGATGTGCAGGTCGCCTACGGGAGTCAAATCAAAAGACTTGCATCTTGTGTGTCGAACTTGTCCTCGGTTACTCCCGGCGCTAAAAGCCACACAGCTAATCATTTCACTTTTATCTAAAATATATAAGGTAGAACTTGCATTTCATTTCAGTTGTAAATTTCAGCCTTACGCCCCACAAAACTTTGAATTAGGTCATATTTATTTTAATGTGAGGGAAAGTCTCACGCGTGACTACTCGCGTTACATTTCGGCTAGCGACCACTCGCGGGTTAAAAAGCACAACGTATTATTTTTCTGTACATGATTTATATAACCTCCCCTGCGAACCATGTGACCTTGCCGCAGCGGGGAGGCGTGTGCGTTCCAATGAAGGAGATAGCCGAACCGCAGGTGCAACCATATCGGTTGGGTATCTGTTAAGACACCAAACTAACAAATGGTCCATCGAAAGGGGAGTACCAGCCTTCCGGAAGTTGCAAGGGCGGCAGTCTAGATGTCCGATATGGCCGTGTAATAATACTCAACATGGCTTAGCTGAGATGATACTGCAACACGGCTGAAAGCAACAGGAAACTACAGCCGAAACTAACTCCCAAGGAAATGCAGCTCTCTCGGTATGAATGATGTACTGATGATGGATTCCTCCTGAGTAAAATATTCCGGAGGTAAAGTAGTCCCTAATTCGGATCTCCGGGTGGGTACTACACGAAATGGGAATCAACATCTATAACATCTATATCGATATCATATCCATATCACACACGAAAGGGGGCGATCATCAGGAAGATGGATACTGACATTCTGCGAGTCGGAGCATGGAATGTTAAATGTTTAAATCGTTGTGGTAGGTAAGAGAATCTGAAAAGAAAGATGGATACACTAAAGTTAGATGTAGTTGGTATAAGTGAAGAACACTGGCATGAAGAACAGGATTTTTGGTCAGGCGACCACAGAATTCTCGAAACAAAATCCAACAGGGGAAATGCAGCAGTTGGTTTAATAATGAAGAAGAAAATAGGGCAGCAGGTAAGCTACTATGACCAGCACAGGAAAGAATTATTGTTGCCGAAGATAGACACCAAGCTAATGCCCACCACAATAGTACAGGTCTATGCACCTTCTATTTCAGCGGATGATGAGAAAATCAAATGAATATATGAAGAGATAGAAGATTTAAGACAATATGAAAAAGGTGACGAGAATCTAACTGTGATCGGAGACTGGAATGCAATGGTAGTCCAAGGAAGAGAACGTAATACAGAAGGAGAATTCGGACTGGGACAAAGGAATAAAAGAGGAAGTCGGCAGGTTGAACTCTGAGCTGATCATAACTAAGTCCTTGCTAATATTTTGTTCAAACACCACAAGCGACGGCTGTATACATGGATGAGACCCGGAAACACTAGAAGGTATCAAAAAGACTTCAATATGATTAGGTAGATTCAGAAACCAGGTGCTGGATTGCAAAACTTTCCCAGGAGCAGACATGGACTCTGACCACAACTTAAATGCCATGTGAAGTTGAAGAAATTGAAGAAAGGAAGGAATGCAGGGAGATGGGATCTAGACAAGTTGAAAGAAAAGAGTATGAGGGATTGTTTCAAGGAACATGTTGCACAAGGATTAAATGAAAAGGCTGAAGGAAACACAATAGAGGAAGGATGTACAGTCATGAAAAATGAGGTCAGTAGGGCTGCTGAAGAAATGTTAGGAAGGAAGGATAGATCAACTAAGAATCAGTAGACACCTCAGGAGATACTAGACTGATTGATGTACGACAAAATTATAAGAAGGAAGTGGATAGAAAGTGCAGGATACCTAAGGAAGAATGGCTCAAGTAGTAATGCAAGGATGTTGAAGGTTGTATGGTCCTAGGAAAGGTAGATGCTGCATACAGGAAAATCAAGGAAACCTTTGGAGAAAGGAAATCTAGGTGTATGAATATTAAGAGCTCAGATAGAAAGCCACTTCTGGGGAAAGAAGACAGAAGCAGAAAGATGGAAGGAACATATCCAACAGTTGTAGATGATTTGGTTCTGTATCGAGAAGGGGCTGTTAATATGAGGAAACGAGAGATCCAATTTTGAGGTCATTGACAGAACTGTGAAAGACCTAAATAGGAACAAGGCACTTAGAATTGATGACATTCCCTCGGAATTGCTGACTGCCTTAAGAGAAACCAGCATGGCAAGGCTATTCCATTTAGCGTGTAAGATGTATGAGACAGGAGAAGTGCCATCCAATTTTCGGCAGAATGTTGTTATACCTATTCTCAAGAAAGCTGGTGCTGACAAGTGTGAAAACTACCGCACCATTAGTTTAGTATCTCATGCCTGCAAAATTTTAACACGTATTATTTACAGAAGAATGGAAAGACAAATTGAAACCGAGTTGGAAGAAGATCAATTTCGCTCCAGAAGAAAATGAAATGGCGTATGGCTTTTGGTGCCAGGAGTGTCCGAGGATAAGTTCGGCTCGCCAGATGCAGGTCTTTCGATTTGACACCCGTAGACGACCGGCGTGTCATGGTGAGGATGAAATGATGATGAAGACAGCACATACACCCAGTCCCCATACCAGCGAACTTAACCAATTATGGTTAAAATTCCCGACCCTGCCGGGAATCGAACCCGGGAGCCCTGTGCCCAAAGGCCAGCACGCTAACCATTTAGCCATAAAGTCGGACACTTCAGAAGAAATGTAGGAACACGTGAAGTAATGCTGACTTTACGCGTCATCTTAGAGGATCAAATTAAGAAAGGGCAAGCCCACATACGTGGCGTTTGTAGATCTAGTAAAAGTATTCGATAATATTGATTGTACCAAGCTATTTGAGATTCTGAAGGTGATTGGGGTCAGATACCGAGAACCAAGGATTATCCACAATCCGTATAAAATCAGTCTGCAGTGATACGAATCAAGGGCTTTGAAAAAGAAGCAGCAATTCAGAAAGGAGTGGGGCGAGGCTGCAGTTTGTCCCTTCTCCTTTTCAATGTTTATAGAGAACAGGTGGTAGAGGAAATCAAGGAGGGATTTGGGAAGGGAATCACATTCCAAGGAGAGAAAATCAAAACCTTGAGATTTGCCGAAGATATTATTTTATCTGAGACTGCAGAAGATTAGATGTAAGGTTTTTAGGCATTTGCTCTATTAACCAGCGTTTCGTCTTAGGTCTGACACTAGACTCATCAGAGTAGGATGTGTCAGACCCTACCCACTGACGCTGGGGTGAATGCAGGTGAACTTATCAGAAGCCCATATTAGAGGCACAGTCTGATAACTGCATACACGAGATGAATCTCCACAATGGAATTGCCTGCCTAGCAATTCCGAATGGAAAATTCTAAGTTCCCATGGAGGGAATTAGATATTTTTCACCAATAGAGCATGTCAAAAACAGATCAGATGTAAGGCTTTTTAGGTGTTTGCTCTATTAACCAGCGTCAGTGGGTAGGGTCTGACACATCCCACTCTGATGAGTCTAGTGTCAGACCTAAGACGAAACGCAGGTTAATAGAACAAACGCCTAAAAAGCTTTACATCTGATCTGTTTTTGACAGGCTCTTATGGTGAAAAATATCTAATTCTCTCCATGGGAACTTAGAATTTTCCACTGCAGAAGATCTCGAGAAGTTGCTGAATGGTATGGACGAAGTCTCGGATAAGGAGTATAAGATGAAAATTAGTAAGTCGAAATCTTAATGGAGTGCGGTCGAACAAAGGCAGGTAATGCAGGAAATATTAGATAAGGAAAGGAAGTAGATGAATATTGTTACTGGGGTAGTAAAATAACGGTGGCAGAAGTAAGGACATAAAATGCAAACTAGCACAAGCAAGGAAGAGCTTTCTTAAGAAAAGATATTTGCTCACTTCAAACACTGATATAGGAATTAGAAAGAAGTTTTGAAGACTTTAATCTGAAGTGTGGCACTGTATGGAAGTAAAACGTGGACGATAACTAGCTCAGAAAGAAAGAGAATAGAAGCTTTTGAAATGAGTTACAGAAGAATCCTGAAGGTGAGATGGATAGATCAAATCATGAATGAAGAGATACTGAATCGAATTGGTGAGAGCAGATCAATTTGGCTAAATTTGTCAAGAAGAAGAGATATAATGATAAGACACATCTTAAGTCACCCAGGACTTGTTCAGTTAGTTTTTGAAGGAAGTGTAGGCGGTAAGAGTGGTAGGGGCAGACCAAGATATGAATATGGCAAGTAGATTTAGCATGCAATAGTTACGTAGAAATGAAAACGTTAGCACAGGATACGGTGGAACGGAAAGCTGCATCAAACCAGTCTATAGACTGATAATTCAGACAACAAGAACAACAGTGATTTATATAAGGAGACATATCATACTAAAATTTGTGTAATTTTGATGTTCTAAAATTTTGGACTTAAAAATCCCTACTACTTGAAAAAATTCTGCAATAAAAAATTCCATACGCAGGTTTCCTAATATAACTGTGTTACATATACCATACAAATTTTGTTAAAATTGGCAGAATATGATGGGAGAAAAATGGGATTTACATGCAAAATTACAATTGGCAGGAAAATTAAAGCAAAGTTCAAGTGACGTTTTCTTCCTGATTCATTACCTTAACCCTTTGAGAGTCAGGTTTCTTAGTCCACTGCACAATCCAAAATTTAGGTTATTGCACATTTTGCAAAACAACCTTCAAGAGGCATTATATTTTAATGAAACGAATGAATTTAACATAGTATGTTAACAAGACATCAAACAACTAGTATGAGCAAAAAAATTGTGAAACATCATTTTTAGTAATGTTTTTTTGTATGAAAATCCTCAAAACAAGGTGCAGGGAACAATTTTTTACTTGCTTACTTATTCTGCTTACCCTCCAGGGGGTTTTTCCCTCGGACTCAACGAGGGACCCCACCTCTACCACCTCAAGGGCAGTGTCCTGGAGCGAGAGACATTGGGTCGGGGGATACAACTGGGGAGAATGACCAGTACCTCACCCAGGAGGTCTCACCTGCTATGCTGAACAGGGGCCTAGGTGGGAGATGGAAAGATTGGAAAGGATAGACAAGGAAGAGGGAAGGAAGCGGCCGTAGCCGTAAGTTTGGTACCATCCCGGCATTTGCCTGGAGAAGTGGGAAACCACGGAAAACCACTTCCAGGATGGCTGAAGTGGGAATTGAACCCACCTCTACTCAGTTGACCTCCCGAGGCTGAGTGAACCCCGTTCCAGCCCTCGTACCACTTTTCAAATTTCGTGGCAGAGCCGGGAATCGAACCCGGGCCTCTAGGGGTGGCAGCTAATCACACTAACCACTACACCACAGAGGCGGACAATGTTTTTATAACATGTCGATTTCTGAAGAATTTTTCGAGAGTGAAACATTCTGAATTCCTGACTTATTGCCATCGAAGCTAAAGCGGTTGGCGTGAATTGGTTAGTTATAATCTCGTCTTTCCAAACTCTGATTACTAGACACTTTATTTACGTTCGTTAGCTTCAGATGTGGCGGCTGTAAGACCTCGTGCTCACTTTCATTTAAGTCTTCGCCACTTGAATTATTTCCAGATCTATCTCATACATCGTGTTCATCACTGTCTTCAAATACTGAACAATCACTTTCAGTATTCATAAGAATTTCACGAACTGTATCGTCGCTTGTAAGCAAGTGAGCTTGACTTTGCGCAGCCATGTTCAACTGTTTGCTACTGATTCGCTAAAGCTGAAGACATCCGCTTAAAAACATTTCATTTCCAGCACTCCCTGTGGTGGTAACAATAACCTAATGACTTCAAAATATAGCCAACAGATATAGGTAGGTATCCGTTTTTCAATTGTTGTCCAAAGACATACAGTTACGAAGATATATCACTTCAAATTCCTACACGCAATATGTTGCGCCGTTACCTTCAAGGGGTTAAAGTCACCAGAACTGTATGTTTTTCCTTTTCTTTCTTAGCAGCTTCTGTACGAATACTGGTAACTCTGGAAGCTTGTCTCTTCTTCCCCTTCTCCAACAAACAGAAAATGATTCACCTGCATTTTGTTTTTCACACTGCAACTTTTCCTGAGTGGAAGTTATGGAGATTTTAGTTTCTGTCATGTCATCAAGCGTTCAACAATTTGTCGCTTAGTTAAGGCAAATTTATGTTTACGCATATTGTTTATTCCCTTGGATACAAGCCGTCAATTATCACAGCACACTGTTTTGCAATAATAATAGTATCTTGTTATGCAACTACAAGAGGTTACTTGCACGCGTAGTTCACAAAAGTAAACAGACTGGCTACCACCACAGAACTCATAAAAAAAGATTAAATATACAAGAATAACAAAACTTATAGTTGTAGTACCATCAGGAATCAGCAGCTCAAACGTCACATCATGTTGCTCAATGACAGTCGAGTACTGAAATATTTGTCCATAACAGACTTTATACTTTCATTCAGAAATATGGCAGATCTTACAGCTGGATTCTGTATAAATATATCAGGAGGGGTGGCTGTTGGCCCATCCCACGGATGCATAATTGAAAAAAAAAAAATACCAAGCATATCTGATTGAATGGAGACATGACAATGACATCATTACCTAACAAAGCAGTTCAACACATGCCACGCCAATTTCTGCTGTGTGCAGACAGGCAAACAAAGCATTATTAAAATGATAAATTGTTTGAATTCAACGGAATAACTTTGTGACAAGAAAGAAAAAACTCAATCCTTCCAATTTCAGTCAAAAAAAATTCGCCAAAATGATCAAAATGTTGAGTTTTATCTCTTAAGTGTCGCCTTAATTTGTTTTAGGCTATTTATGAGAACAAAAATATAATCCTACAGAATGATGTACGCCAAAACTGAATAAATACATACACCATAGTCCCGTTAATCCGAACTGAAATATTCTATTTTTAAAAAAAATCTCCATATTGAGATGAAAGAACATATTATACAATGGAGATTTACTTGCATTTTATTAGTCATATTTTACTAGAATAACTTAATGTAAACATAATTAGACATCATAAACTATCAATCACTGGTCATTGATCTTTACAAAGTCTGTTAGTTCCTTCTGCCGTGCTCATAAACGTCACATCAGTGAGCGTAGCAGCGGAGTGTTGCTTGACGTAGCATACGGCAAGTTCTAAGGCGGCTGCGGCATCTGAATACGACACTGGTTGTTCATTGTGGTCTTCTTCGTCGTCACTCTTTTCCTCATCAACCCCACATTCTTTCTCCACCATAGCTACAATTTTTTGGTCTGTTTGTTCTAAGGCGGCTGCGGCATCTGAATACGACACTGGTTGTTCATTGTGGTCTTCTTCGTCGTCACTCTTTTCCTCATCAACCCCACATTCTTTCTCCACCATAGCTACAATTTTTTGGTCTGTTTGTAATTGATGACAGTCAGCTTCTATCCACTCGCCAATGTCATTTTCATTGTCGTTTTCTCCTCTGCGGGTTCTACTATCCTACTGTAATTTTATACAGTATTTTATTAATGTAACTGCTAAAGAATGGACATTTCAAATTACAGTATGTACTGTATTGTAGAAACTATTTTTCTCAGTTGGTTGAAGCGCTGGCCTTCTGACCCCAACTTGGCAGGCACCCTCCTGGCCAGTCTGATGGCATTTGAAGGTGCTCAAATAAGTCAGCCTCGTGTAAGTAGATTTAGTGGCACACAAAAGAACTCCTGCGGGAGAAAATTCCGGCACCTAGGCGTCTCCGTAAATAGTAAAAGTAGTTAGCGGAACGTAAAAACAACATTATTTTTAGAAAATATTTTCTGGTTAATCTGAAAATTTCGTAATCCGAACAGACTCCGGTCCCAATTAATTCAGATTAATGAGCCTCTACTGTATTTGCAGTAAAATATTCAACTCAATAACTGCAGGCTCTCTTACCTTTATTCATCATCACTTTCATTGTTATCACCAGGAGAAGAATTATATTTGTTGTTGACTTAATTAAAGTTCTGTTAAGTGGATTCATGATGCCGCATTTTTTAAAGGATTTTTACACCAATGGTAGTAGAATGGAGTCCCATGCACCTTTTACCCACTTACAAATCAGAGTCAAATTGGACAACTTTATTTTTCTACTCTGCATGAACTTGTGTTTTTCATCAAAATCTATTGTGTATATAGCTGTTTCAGTGCTGCTTTGAATGGTAGGTTAATACCTACATGTAGTGGTTGGAGGACAGACGTTAGGCCTTCAGGGATAGTCACAAAACCAGTTTTCCCTTGTTGCAACTTTTGTCACACTTCTTGAGTTGTGTGTCCACGGGGCTGTTCAGGACAAACATGTTATGTAAATTAGCAGCGTGCAGCCGGTGTTTAGCAAGACATTTAAGATTCAATACTGGTTCAAAAATGAAAATAGAGTATCGTGCATGCTAGTCTTGCCTGTAGAAACCAACAAAATCTGTCAGTGCTTGTGCCAAAAGTTAGTCAACTGTCGCCTGTCTTACATATTATACAACATGGCTCAAAACATGAGCATGGCTTGTCCATAAATGACAATTTCGCTTTCCATAGACATGAAATATAATATAGTAGAACCTCAATTCTCCATTTTTGGAGGAACCGCAAAAGAAATTCTTACAACACGGGAAAACGGAAAATCCAGGAACGAATGAACCATCAACAATTTGGCTATATTTCACAAAAATGAAATATGTATTATTATAATCTTATAAACACTCCTAAACTAAACCAAACCAAACTACAGTCCCAATGGACCTTCCGCCTACCAAGCGACCGCTGCTCATCCCGAAAGCCTGCAGATTACGAGGTTACACATAATCAGCGTGACTAATCCTCTCTTCTGTTATTCCTGGCTCTCTAGACCGAGGTACCCCATCTCACCATTCGATAGTTCCTCAATTAAAGGTAATCGTAGAATGAGTGAACCTGGAATCAGCCGTCATATGCAGGTAAAAATGCGTGACCTAGCCGGGAATTGAATCCGTGCCCTCCGGGTGAGAGGCAGACAAGTTAGATCGCGGGGCTGGCTTCAAACATTAATTACCAGTACGCGACTTAAAAATCTCGAAACTTTACATTCAGTTTTACCGGAGAAACTTCGTAAGTTTCTTGTGAAAACTTCTTTTCGTTCAGCAACTTTGATCAGCCAAACTTCGAAAAATCTAATACCGGTAACGCCAAGCCAAACAACAATCGACCACAAGTAGTTTTTAATTCTTGAATCTAATAAAATAAAGAACATTAGAAACAAAAGCGCCAACATAATGACAAAATCCTTTTTAAATCTTCCATTTTAATTTGGTCACCGGTACCAGTAGGCAGTTCGTAGTCAGTTTATGGAAATCGTGTTCCGCGTAAATTAGGCCTACAACGACTTTTAAAGGTTATGTTGAACTCGAGAATATGGTTTTGAATGTAAATATTGATTCTCGAAAATTCTCAAATGCATTATAATCAATTCTGCCTGTCACTAATAACAATCAAATTGGAACGAGAAAAAATACCATCAAAACTTCAAAAATTATGGTTATTCGTGACCTTGAGCTCAGCTGGAAAGCACGCTTGTTGTACAAATCGGTACAAGTGCGAAATGCTAGAAAATTTTTAAATGTAACGTGCACAAATAAAATGATTGCGGTTTTTATAACATTTTAACACAAAAACATGAAATTCTCTGTCCTATATTAGGACAAAAACAGTAATAGGAAATCCCAAAACCTCCCATGGCTTTATGTATGTAAGGTGCAACATCTGTTCTGGTCTCGACAACATAATCGTATTACAAGTCATTAATCTCAGTTTTGGTCCGTATTGACGATAGTGATTACTAGAGCCCGGATTTCCATGCAAATGCACATATTTAAATAAGCTGGTTATAGTTCTCAAACTTTGTAAATATTCGTTTTATGGTTTAACGATTCCAAATAACCGTTCTTTTTCCCTGCATGTTTGCATGCTTTGGCCTTTTTAGGAGAAAATTCATGCATAATGCATATTTTGAAGGTTTTGGATTTAATAGACTATTTTGACGTTTAATATTGCATACTGTGACTTTTCTTCTGGCTTAGGCGCATATATAATGTTAACCTGCATGATAATGCCTTTTATGAATGTTGGTGTGCAGAATTTGGGACCATTTTTCCACGATATAGAATATGTCTATTACTGAGAGACAGAGAGAATGAATTCCTGGCATCCTGTGTTACAATCAAAGTTAGTACATGCGGTAGAGGTCCTATAATCCAATTAACCTAGCACTTTATCTGTTGCTTGAGTGAAAATTGACATAAGCCGGATGTCCCCACGTCGATCTCTGCAATTCTAAAAGGTGTCCCAGTTATACATTGCTATAAATTGAACCTTAAATGGCGCATTGCTAATGACGGCTCATTTTTTCGTCTATGTTAGACGAACAAAACAGAACTTGTATCACACTTCTGACACCGCGTTAATGAGAAAGCGACTTGCAAACGTTCGTTTTGTACTGAATCCTCTTCCGTTGCTATCCTGAAATTTCCTACCCGGAACTCGCACCAATCAAACGTCTTCATTGTCGCAAAAGCAATCTTTAGATGTTATTGAAGACATCATCATCTGCAATCATCGCACGGAGAAGTAGCAGCGACAGATAGAGATAAGCTGAACAAAGTGATCCGTTCAGATCGTGACTGAATTCGTCAAGCTCATAAAAGACTCAATGTGATGAAAATGCAAAGACAAAGTTCGACCTCACTTTGTCTCAAATGTCTTCATTTAAGTATGCACCTGTCACTTCTTGTGACGGAGAAAGGTCATTTTCTGTGCTTAAGAATGTGCTGACAGTCAAACGGATGAGCTTAAATCAAGACACTTTGCAGAAATTATGGTAGTTGCTGTACAATGTTTCGAAAGGAACTGAATTTTGATGGTGCATATTTTGCCATATGATAGTGCATGAATGCATGCATATTTTGAGATTTGATAGTGCATGGAAATCCGGGCTCTAGTTATTACATACAATTTACAAAATATACATTTAATGTTAACCTAGTCAATACTTACAATACCACATTCTGTGGTTAAATAATTCTAAAAGATAGAAAGGTTGTGAACATGTTTCGCCCTTCTTAATGGACATCATCAGCACAATGGATAACCTTAAAACAAATAATTACAATTAAGAACGTTTACAACTATTGGTCATATAAAATTGGAAAGAGATTATCTGATGTTAAAAGTTATTTTCGATATCATGATTAGAAAGTTTGACGCGAATATTACAAACACAAGTTAAAACTATTGTAGTACATTTTTACAATATTGTCTAAAAAATATATATCAACATTCGTCTGGAATTGAAATGGATCCTCTTCTTTTAATTTTTGGTGAAAGTCAATGTTATTGTCGTGTTCACCACCAAGCAGATTTGAAGGATAAGATATGTATAAAATATATGTTCCTATTATAGAAATTAGGTCAGGAATGAACAATTGGTTTTATTTCTAGAGTTAAACTGGTTAAACACTTTCAAGTGAAAATACGTTGAAATGGAATATACGTTGAAAATTTATCCTATGTACAAGTTGGAATGGTTAACGCTATAACAGTAGTCTTCCAGATTGTTGTGTAAATCTCAATGGTTAGAAATGCAATGAAATATAAAAATGTATTTAATGTGTATTTATAAATAATGTATGTGATTGTACAGTGTTATGGGTTACGTAAAAATGGATACTTACTCGAATGCCGTGGAGTATCTATCTTGTTCTGTTATTAGCGTTAGTCTGACTGGTGTTCCTGCTACGTGTATTGTATGGGTATGGCGGAGGGAGGGGAGCGGGTTGAGGGAGGGAAGAATTGGGCGGAGTAATATGTATTAGTATTGGTACGGGAGGGGGATTATTTGGAGGGGAAATTGTAGGTTTAGTATTCAGGGGGATAGGTGAAGTTGTTGAATTGACAACTTTTAATGTATGCAGATTATTATTATTATTATTATTATTATTGTTATTATTATTTAGCGTATGGCTTATACAGACAATATCAGTAATATATATACATATTTACAGCTGAGAAACAAATTAATTTGTGCTTCACAATTGAATATCAAGTTTTTCAATTCAACGTACAGCCTCTGGAGATACCAGCAGGAAGTCATCTTCATCACCGTGATACGCTCGAATCTTACATTCCCTGACGATATGATGAACAGTCTGGTGTGGAGCTCCGCAGTCACAGTCTGGATTAGGTAGCTTTTTCCACTTATGGAGAGCGGCTCTGCACCGGCCATGTCTTGTTCTGATTCTATTCAGGACAGTCCAGGTCTTGCGTGGTAGGTGGAATCCACTTGGAAGTTCAGGACCTGAGAAGAAGGTATGAAGGCGCACACCGTTGCTGCTTCCCATCTACTTTTCCACTCATCAAGAGATTTAAAATCCTTAGCATCCATGTTAGCAGCATCATGCAGAGTTGGATGGCGTAATTTCAATCTATTAAGATTCAGAAGTGGCAGGTCACTATTCACGGGTAGACTAGGATTTCTTGAGATCTTGTGGAATTCCTTCATAAGGGCATTAGATCAGGGTAGATCAGGTGGCATTATACCAGTTAGCAGTGGAAGCCAATGAACTGGAGTAGATGTGATTGCGCCAGATATGATGAGCATTGTGGTATTAAGCTGGGTGTCAACAAGCCTTGTATGATGACTGTTCATCCAAACAGGTGCACAATACTCAGCACTTGAATACACCAAACCCAGGGCTGAAGATCGCAAAGTGGTTGCTGAAGATCGCAAAGTGGTTGCTGAAGATCCCCAGGTAGTTCCACACAGTTTATGAAGGATGTTATTTCGAGGCTTCAACTTTTGTGCTAAGTTCAGGAGGTGTTGTTTGAAGGATAGTTTATGGTCCAAGATGACACCAAGGTATTTTGGGTTCCAGTTGTGACGAAGAATTCTCCCTCTGAAACTAACATTCAGTTTCACGTTCGCCAAACGATTATTTAAATGGAAGCAAGACACTTCTGTTTTACTCACACTGGGTTGAAGTCTCCAGATTTTGAAGTAATTTTCCAGTAAAGACAGGTCTTTGGTCAGAATCTCTTCAGTCGTCTCCATTACCTGATCTTGTACAGCTAGAGCCAAGTCGTAGGCATAGCAGAATTTTCTGGATGAAGTGTCAGGAAGGTCAGAGAGATATAAGTTGAACAATAATGTTGAGAGAACTGATCCTTGGGGCAATCCGTTGTTTAGCTTCCTCTCGTTTCTTATCTTGCCTCCAGTGATTACTTGGAACTTCTGATCGCTTAACATGTTGTTAATCAGTTGAGCCATCGTTCTGCATGGTATGATACGAAGAAATTTGTAGATAAGGCCTTCCCTCCATACAGTGTCAAAGGCAGCAGCAAGATCAACAAATGCTACAGATGTTTTCAGCTTCATTTGATATCCTGCCTCAATGAAGGATGTAAGAGAGACAATACTTGGTCACAGCAGCTACGTCCTGGTCTGAAGCCTGCCTGTTCAACTGGAATATGCTCTAGGATTGTGCTACTTATTCAGTTATATATCAACCTTTCAAAAAGTTTGTAGCAGCAGCTAAGAAGGGCGATGGGTCGATACCTTTCTACCTTGTTGCTGGGTTTACCAGGTTCAGAATAGAAATTATCTTAGCCTTCTTGAATCCCAATGGAAGTTGACCAGTCAGCAGCATGTCAGTAAAGAACTCTGCCAACCATTTCTTAGCATATTCTCCCAAATGAATCAGAAATTCTGGATGGATGCCATCGAAACCAGGTGACTTAAAAGGTATGAGGTCCTTTAGTCCCGTGTCAAAGTCTAAAACTGTGAAGGGACGTGCGTATTCAGATGAGGGAGATGATGTCTTTTTCAAATCACGAAGCTGTCTTCTAATATGTTTGGTATGTTTCTTGTCGGGAGGCACTCTTGATGTGGTAATGATGTGGGAAGCAATTTGGTCAGGTGTTACTCCTGAAGGTTTTCTGCATACAGATCCAGTTCCTCCCAATCTCCTCAGAAGGCTCCATGCTTCCCTGCTTGAGTGGTAAAGTCCATACTTTCAACTGTGTCTGTTCATTTCTGCCTTCGAGACAAGTCTAAGCTGGTCAAAAGTTCTGTAGCTATCTCTTGGTCGCTACTTTGCTGGAATTGTTGGTACAGTGTTTCACTTTCATCACTCCATCCTGGGATATATTCTTTTCGATATCCTCTTGGCATACACTTTTTAGCTGTTGTAGTTACTGCACCGATGAACCGATGGTAGTAATGTATGCAGAATTTTCTTTTGATTTGGGTACTAATGTGTATAAAGAACTCTTCATGTCCGTGTCGTCATTAAGGTTGCGATCTTTATTAAATGTTTTGTCCAGATAAATACAAATATTTTCTAATTCATTTAGTAGTTTTCCCTTGTTAGTATTCCTTATTATTGTCAGATCTTTTTCTATTGAGGTAAAATGGCGGCCCATTTCCTTCACGTATGTACTCATAGCGGAATATTTGTTATGTTTGTCGGCATTGAAATGTTCCATATATCTTTTAATAAAACTTCATCCAGTCTGGCCAACATATGAATAACCACAATGCGAACATGTCAACCTGTATACTCCTGAACCTGAATATTTGCTGTTATTTATTTTATTATAATTGAAAAATATGTTCTGTATAGTATTGGTTGTTTTGTAAGCTATGTTTATATTATACTTGTTGAAGGTATTAGTAATTTGGTGGATAGTTGGGCTATTATATGTGAAAAAGGCATGTTTATTTCTGTTAGACCTATCTGGTTTGAGGTTAGTGGACAGCTTGTTTTAGATATATATCAGACGGTTTATCATTTCAATCTTATATCCATTGGTTACTACAAGATTTCTTATATAATTTAATTCAGTTCTCAAATTTATGGGAGATAAGGGAATTCTTAAGGCTCGATATATCAGGCTGTAAAAAGATGCCTGTTTTTGTGATCCAGGATGTAATGAAGAATTATTTATTGTAATTGACGAGTGTGTAGGTTTTCTGTGAATTTGATATTCAAAAGAGTTGTTAGATCGAGTAACTTTTATATCCAAAAAATTTAAAGAGCCTCCATCTTTACCTTCTTTTGTAAAATTTACGCTGGGGTTGATCTTGTATAATTTATCTAATATTTCATTACTACTGGTGACATTCTTGTCAATTATGACAAATGTGTCATCCACAAACCTCAACCACAAACTAATTCCTTTTATGTTGGTTTTAATTTTTGTGTGCTCAATTGTATCCATATAGATATCGGCTAGGATACCCGAAATAGGGTCTCCCATCGCCAAGCCATTCTGTTTGTAAATTCTACCATTAAACGTGAAATAGTTATTATCTAATGTAAATTTTAATATAGTCATAAATTTTTCGATCTCCATTTTGGTGAGGTTACTGTATTTACTGATATTGTTGTATATAATACCAATAGTGTCTTTAATCGGAATATTTAAAAACATGTTAACTACGTCGAAAGAGCACATTGTATGATGGGATTGTAAGTTGAATTCATTAAGGGTCTCACAAAAATCAATTGAATTATTTAATGGTTGCTTGTTATTAAATGTATAGTGTCTTTTGAGGAAGCTATTAATGTATTTAGAAATTTTGTAGGTTGGGCTGTTACGACAGTTAATAATGGGACGTATTGGGATATCCTTCTTATGTATTTTGGGGAGGGTTCTAGCTTTAGGGAGGCTGGGATTCATGTTTGTGAGACTTTGTTGTTCCTGGTCATTAAAAAGAAATGTTGATTTTTTTAGCAATGATTTTATGTTTCGTTGTATTCTTGCTATCGGATCTTAGTTTATTATTGTGTAGTTGTTATCATTAAGAAAATCTTCTCTTTTTTGAATATATGCATGTCTATCTAATAGAACTATTGAGCCTCCTTTATCAGCTTCGGTTACAATGATGTTATCTATTTTTGTCTTCATGTTACGTATTAATGTGTGTTGTTCAGGGTCAAAATTAGTGTTCAGGTTTTCTGCTAACCTTGGCAGTTTTTTCTTTATATCAGTTCTTAAATAGTTTTGTACATCACAAGTTAATTTGGAAATGTTACTT
Organism: Anabrus simplex; assembly: GCF_040414725.1. Taxonomy (NCBI): domain Eukaryota; kingdom Metazoa; phylum Arthropoda; class Insecta; order Orthoptera; family Tettigoniidae; genus Anabrus; species Anabrus simplex. The sequence goes on from NC_090268.1 coordinate 304,172,236, forward strand.
TCTATTTCGGGTATGGTATTTATAATATCGACTTCTTTATTTTTGTTAGGCCAATTATGTTTAGGACCTTTGTATAAGAGTTCTATCTCTTCATTCAAAAATTGAGCATTTGTCAAATTTGTTACTATAGGTGTGACGGAATGCATTAGATTTGTCTTCTGTTTGTCTGTATTTAGCCTAGAATGTTGAGTTTGGGTTGTTTTTAGTTGCATCAAAAGAAAATTCTGCACATTAAAAGTTGTCAATTCAACAACTCCACTTATCCCCCCGAATACTAAACCTACAATTCCCCCTCCAAATAATCCCCCTCTCGTACCAACACCAATACATATTACTCCGCCCTATTCTTCCCTCCCTCAAATCTCTCCCCTCCCGCCGCCACACCCATACAATACGCGTAGCAGGATTGCCAGTCAGATTAACGCTAATAACAGAACAAGATAGATACTCCACGGCATTCAAGTAAGTATCCATTTTTACGTAACCCATAACACTGTACAATCACATACATTATTTACACATACACATTAAATACATTTTTATATTTCATTGCAGTTCTAACCATTGAGATTTACATAACAATCTGGAAGACTACTGTTATAGCGTTAACCATTCCAACTTGTACATAGGATAAATTTTCAACGTATATTCCATTTCAACGTATTTTCACTTGAAAGTGTTTTAACAAGTTTAACTCTAGAAATAACACCAATTGTTCATTCCTGACCTAATTTCTATAATAGGAACATATATTTTATACATATCTTATCCTTCAAATCTGCTTGGTGGTGAACACGACAATAACATTGACTTTCACCAAAAATGAAAAGAAGATGATCCATTTCAATTCCAGACGAATGCTGATATATATTTTTTAGACAATATTGTAAAAATGTACTACAATAGTTTTAACTTGTGTTTGTAAAATTCGCGTCAAACTTTCTAATCATGATATCGAAAATAACTTTTAACATCAGATAATCTCTTTCCAATTTTATATGACCAATAGTTGTAAACGTTCTTAATTGTAATTATTTGTTTTAAGGTTATCCATTATGCTGATGATGTCCATTAAGAAGGGCGAAACATGTTCACAACCTTTCTATCTTTTAGAATTATTTAACCAGAATGTGGTATTGTAAGTATTGACTAGGTTAACATTAAATGTATATTTTGTAAATTGTATGTAAACATAATCATATATGATGATATTAAAATACTAAATTTGTGTTAAGAAGGAGCAGTTGCGATTTCTGCCTGAAAGAACAATGACTATACAACGCCCTGAGGGAAGTGCCGGAAACCTGTTCTGCGATACAATTTAAAAAACTAAAAAATATAAACATCTAACCCTGGACATAATGTAGACGTTTTGCAAGTGCGAATATTTGACGAAACTCTTCAAGTAGAGCTGTCTAAATGCGCCCTGCCTCCTAATTGTTGTGGCCACTCTCTGCTTTGTGATTTCCGAGGATTCTCTAAACAATACCACCCAAACGCGATGCTAAGTTGGTCCCTTATAGAAGTGCACGGCCGATCGCTTTTCCAGTACAGTACGTACTTCCTCTAATTATCGCAATGATGGGAAGTTAACACCAAGATCTGTAAGTAAGCCCAAATACAGTAGAGACAATACGCGACACTTCCCGATTTAGGCTTGTTAAATCGGGAGACAAGTCACAAGTTGCGCTCCTAGTGGCGTGACCTGAAAATTCGCGCTAAATTCAAATATATATGGAAATGGATAAATAAATTACGTCTAGAAAGAAAGTGTTACTAAGACATTAACTTCAAAGTTGCTAAAGCAATTCTGGATAAATGGATGAAGAATTATTTAACAGGTTATTATTTAAAAACTGAAATTAGACATATAATCAAGATGTGAAATGGACTGATGTAAAAGGGCTTGATCTTTCATTTATGCATTACTTTAGCATTAGCATTCCTGCCTGAACGTTCACAGCTAGATTTGTCTTTTTTTCTCATTTAGGGTTAGTTCTACCACCTACTGGTAAAGTAGTGCGTAACTTGTCCTCCGCATAAAAGGATGTTTCCGTTCGACCACTCTCCGATAGTGCTATCGGCAGCATAAATCGTCGTTACCCGGCGCGTCATTTATCGACCACTTCGAGGGCCCGATAAGACTTTACCTGCCGGGCAAGTTTTGAGAGCTGAACATTATTAGCTGTATTTCTGGTGACATACAAGTATACTGAAAAAAGCATTATACTGTAACAGTGATCGATATTGTATTGCAGGACTTTGAACATTAATGCTTCCTTTGAGTTGCAACGGTCACACCAGTCTCTCGCATTGATAGCGTAGGGAACACACTTTATATGTCAAGATTTCGCAAATAAACTCTAAAAGGATATAAAATCAAAACCTATTTGGAAATAATTTAAAATGAGATTTAATATTCTATTTTTCAGTTTTCAAACACCAGGTATAACTTACCTCTATGTATCCTAATTACCCCAAGGTTCCTCGTAGCGTAATGGCTAAGGCGCTCAGTTCTTAATACGAGGTTCGCAGGTTCGAGTCTTCATTATGACGAATCTTTCTTTTTTCATTATTAGCGTTTTATTAATCTGTATGCCTCCTTTTCATACGTTATTTTCTTAATAATATATTTCGTTGAAATGTTTAATCACAATATTATGTCTACAAGAAAAATGCTTTACATGGGTGCTACTTATAGAAAGTGACGTTGCGATTAATATAGCATATCGTATAGGACTGTCGCCCAGGTAGCAGATTCCCTATCAGTTGTTTACATAGTCTTCTTGTAAATGATTTCGAAGAAATTGGAAACTATTCCATTCCCGAATTCCTCTTCCTATGATGGATATTTACCTCGATTAGTTCTATAACAGTACGGTACCTTCCAACTTTATCTTCATAAACATTAGAATGAAATGCATTATAAATAAATGGAAGCATGTGGAACTAAACAAGGTCACAGAGCTAGTTGCAAATAGAGCATCGTGGAGATACTTAATCAATTCACAGAAGCCTGCAGATAGAAAGCTCAAAGGCAATAAGTCCGTAAGGAAGATGTGGGTGTATATACGTATATGGAAGCGCGTGAAAAAGAGTTAAGAACAACGGCAGGGAACGAAAATAAATTTTTAAATGTGATTTAGAAAGATGATGAAAAACTGCTTACCTTATATTACGGAGCGAGCGACTTGGCCAATCTACTACAAGAAGACTTTCCAAAAATGCTGCCTTACATGACATGTTATAACTGGTGTAAGAAAATGTAATCTCGAGATTTTAATCCCAATTGGGTATTGATTTTGAAGCTCATAGATTAAAATCACGAAAGCTTGACATAAATCGTTGTCCATAACTCTTAAGACTCCCCTTATTAGGCTTTTTGAAGATAATTAACAGATGCAAGCACAGGAAAATAAGACAATCGAAATGAGCTTCATACATCTGACGATAGATAGCACCACACTCAAAAGCGAGAAGTCGCTAAACATCAGTCTAGCCAACTCCGTATATCGGTGTCTAGCTCCGGGTAGTTACCCAGCGCTTGCGCAGAGGCGGTTGCACGCAAGGCAAAGTACCAGCTGCTTTACTCCCCCAGGTAGTTTACCTCCTGGGCAGCTGCCAGCCACTTTACCAGCATATTGTAGAACCGGCCCTTAAAAGCATTGTACCATCACATTAAAACACTTGTCAACAAAATAATCGGAACATTCCCAACACACGATTCAATGAATTTACATTTAAGAGCTGGACAATTTTCCTTTTAACTTAAAGCCTACTAATAGAAAGAAAATCTATAAGTTTAGCCTCAAAAACATTCAAACTTCCCCTTTAAGCAATACTTGCCATAATGCCATTACATTAGGGTAACGCAAATTTGCATCATCATATTGTTTCAACAAAATATGTACATTTCTTAAATCACCCGTATTTTCTTCAGTGCTAGACAACCCATTACGGCATTCCAAATGGGGTAACTTGAAACACAACCAGCGACACAAATATGCATATGTATTTTCCTGAATTAAATCAAACCCAAAGATCACACCTACAACAACACATCGGTATTGAAGGTTAACTGCTGCACTATACAATAAAAGAAGGTTATTATATTTTAAGCCAGTTAAAATGTGGGTCGTGCAGGTCAGAAGTTTGGGAAGTACTAAAAAAAATCTATTGTAACTGGAAGAATATACCGTATTTCACGGCATAATCGTCGCACTTTTTATACCAAAATTTTCGAAAAAAATTGTAGGGTGCGACCATTATACGATGAATATTTAATACCAGTATTTGTATTACTCAAAAAATGTATTTATAACTAAATTGTATTTGATACAAATTTAAGATGCACGTAATACTCGCGTTTATACATCAAAATTAAAATAGTCTAAAACAAAATTCATAATTTTTCGCAACAATTCGGCGAACATTTTTCCAACCTGAAAATAAAAATGAACTATTAAGTTAATTTGTCATTAATTTGAGTATTAAAGTTAAAATATTACACTTGCAAAAAATTATCGCTTTGTTGTGAAATGCGGACTTACCGGTACGCAATTTATTCCAAATCTTCGGTGTCGCTATCGCAGGTTTCGCTATCCGATGCGCCGTCCTCGCCTCTGTTAATACCAGTATCAGATTCTTCGTCTCCCTGCCACACTGCGTCATCTTCGGAACCGTCTAGTGCATTTGAAATCCCAGTCCTTTTGAAGCTCTTGGAGACTAGTTCAGGTGGTATAAGATCCCAACTCTTCTTCACCCACGAGCATAACAAGTCCAAGGGTGGACGCCTGATATTTCCGGCGGGCGTCAATTGCTGATCGCCGCTTATCATCCACTCGTTGTAAAATCGACGTAAGTGGTCTTTAAAGGGTTTATTAACACATACGTCTAGTGGCTGCAAAGCAGATGTTAGGCCACCAGGAATGACTATCTGTCGTGTCTTATTTGTAGTGAGAATTTGCTTCACTTCGTTCACGAGGTGACCTCGGAAACTATCTAAAACAAGCAGAGCTGGTTGTTTTGGTAGTGCACCAGGTCTTCTATTCCACACAGTTTTAACCCAGTCCAGCATGAGTTCTACGTCCATCCAACCCTTTGGTTGCACTCGTACATGAATTCCACGGGGAAACTGTATATTCTTAGGCATCGTTTTCCTCTTGAAAATGATGTAAGGCGGCAACTTTCTCCTGTCAGCTGTAATGGCTAACATTGCCGTGCATCGCAATTTCTCACTACCGCTGGTTTTCATTAATACACTCCGTGATCCTTTTAGCGCAATAGTGCTGTTGCGAGGCATATCAAAAAAGATTGGAGTCTGATCGGCATTACCGATTTGAGAAAGCAAGTACGAAGTTTCCTTGCGCAAACGTATGACGAATCGGTGAAAATTTACAATCTTGTCCGTGTAATCAGCAGGCAACTTTTGGCTTAGTGTTGTTCTCCTTCGCACTGACAGATTGTGACGTCGCATGAACCCCTTAATCCACCCACGAGTCGCCTTAAACTGAGTTACCGGTATGTTGTGTTTGCACGCTACCTCCTGTCCCTTAATTTGTAACATTTCATATGATACACTGCAGCCATTGTTATGTATTTCACTGACGTGCCTAAACACTTCTTCGTCAATTATAGGAAACTTCCCTGTTTTAGGACCTCTAAACGCGCGTCTAGAAGGGTTTGTGCTTTTTAGCTTGTTTTTTTACTTTCCGCCAGTCACGCACCAACTTTTGACTCACAGAAAATTTTCTTTCTGCAGCTCTGTTCCCGTGCTGTTCAGTGAAGGCAATTACGCTTAGCTTGAAGCCCGCAGAATAGTTTCTATATTTACCCATAATCGCTTATAAATGCTTCACACGTTAATGTTTTACGATATAAATGACTTTCCGTAATTGTTCACTATTAAAACAAATTATTTCTGCAAACACCCAAAACACAAATTAAAAACTTAAATTCTCACGCACACATGTCTACAGTAATCATGTAAATCTGAAACAAATAAATGCATCTGTGATCTGTCCATTCCAGAGCAGCCAATACTGTTAGGCAGCAAGGAAGCATGCAACAATTGTATCAGTTTAGCTCGTTGGTTGCGACACACTACTGCGCTTGCGCAAAGCTCGCAAACCTGAGCTCTAGCTAGCGCGGTGTAGATCTACTGTATAGTTGATTGCATTCCGAGACGTCAGTAACAAACTTTCATTTTTTTTCAATTTCTTTTAAACATACGGTAATTAGGTTAATATTTCTTCCCAGTTATTGATGATTTTACATTACATTACTGACGAGTTTATAAAATAAAACTTTAATAGCATTGGATAATAATTATCTTGAATGCTTGGATAAAAGTTTTCATCCCATGCCCGGACACTTATGACATAGTAGTAAGATAAGAGTCTAGCGATGACAACTGAGACATCGTAAATAATTCGGCTGAATAATTCCGTGGAAATCTGCGTTATTGTCTTGGATTTCACTTCGTGCGCAATAACACAGGAGCCGGCCCCATGGTGTAGGGGTAGCGTGCTTGCCTCTCACACGGAGGCCTCGGGTTCAATTCACGGCCGGATCAGGGAATTTTACCTGTATCCGAGGGCTGGTTCGAGGTCCATTCAACCTACCTAGCCGGTATTTCCTGGCGACGTTGCCGATAAGCGATAAGTTACAGCCTTATGTATTTCAAATGGGAACTCATAATATGTAGGTGGTGAATAAATAGTACACTGTCTCGCGACAACGTTGTCAAACTGCCGATAGCCTACCGGTAAGCATAATATGTAGGTGGTGAATAAATAGTACACTGTCTCGCGACCACGTTGTCAAACTGCCGATAGTCTACCGGAAAGCCATGCGTCGTACATATACCGGTATTATTTATTTATACGTTGTGCAACATGTCGCAAACGTGACTCTGTTGCCAAATTGCCCATACACGTATTTAAATTGCGCATTCATGTGCAACTTACGTTGCAGTTCCATTTAAATTTTAACCAGATTAGTGAACAAAATTTGGACGTGCGACGATTATGTAATTAAAGGTTTAAAGTCCGATTTTTGTATTGAAAATAAAGGATGCGATGATTACGCGGTGGCGACGATTATGCCGTGAAATACGGTATGAGAGAGAGAGAGAGAGAGAGAGAGAGAGAGAGAGAGAGAGAGACAGAGAGAGAGAGAGAGAGAGAGAGAGAGAGAGAGAGAGAGAGCGTGCGCGTGCGCGCTCTATATCTTGCAGTGTGTCGCGCTTTGTCTCTACTGTATTTGGTATGCCGCAGCCGTCCTTTCACGAGATACAGTTTCTTGAAAAATGCGTGATCGAGGATTTAGCACTGATGGGACTGAAATTTCTGGCCGGTTGATCTGGGAAATAGTTTCTTCGAGGAACAGATGATACATGATTTTTACAATGTGATTTAATTGGGATGCACTCGGGACCATGTAATTTGAACGGAGAATACGGGAAAACTTAGTTTACGGGAACGTATAATCGAGGTTCTACTGTATTATCCAGAGTAAAGCAACACGCCACCGTACCATAACCAAATCATCACAATTCTTCCATAAATGACAACATTGCTTTCTGTAGGCATGAAATATAATATTATCCAGGGTAAAGCAACACACCACTGTACAATAACCGAATCATCACAATTCTCTGCTAGTAAATTCTGTTTACAATATCATCCCAGTTAGGGAAAGTTAACACATTTAATACTGTACAATAAGCACAAATGGAACTCACTGTACCAAAATATATCAATTATACTCCGCACGGCCTTACTTCTATACTGAGAGTCAACTCAAGACCTTAGCGGTCCCTTTGATGTTAGTCAGACTTCTGGTCTGTGAAAAGGCTTCCGCAGCGCCAAATAGTTCCCTAGGTTTGTTACTTGTTCCTGAAGTCAGGAGCTTTCTTCAGTTTGGTTAGATATTCTGGTGAACTGACTTGATGAATTAAAATTTTTCCCTTGTATAAATATGGAAAATATGTAACAGGTTGTATGTTATTCGGGTTCATTACCAACTCTTATATTTCATACGTAGATGGCTATGAATAGTTATTGTTCTCAGTGGTGTATGTAGCAAAATAATAACTATTTAATATGATATTGATATCTTATTCCACTGTGTACTTAGTATGTTCGAATTCATTCCACTGCTGATAAGTTCGCATAATATGTGCGACGTTGATGATGGATCCAAGAAAACTGTTGGCAATACTGGCTGCAACAGCATGTTCAGTATTCCAAATGGCTGCCAGCTGTGAGCAAGACTTGTGTGATGCTGTGATGCTCGAGTCCCCTGTGAAATACTTTAAAGCTAACAAAAGTGCAGAAACATAAAGTAGAAAATCTAAACCAAATTGTTTTAAACGTTTACAGTAGCCTATGAGGTCAGAATCCACTGTGGACTGTGGAAAACGTGAAAAAGACCGCGCAGCTGATCAGCGTTTCTGTGTACAGTGTTTACGCCGCTCGCTTGGAATTTAAACTCCACGGAAAATCCAAGTCTTCAGCGAGAGATCGATGTGTCAGCTCAGCACTCGCCGTAGATAAAACAGGAAGGGCTTTAACACGGTATGGGAATAGGATCCTTGGCTTATTCGATGATGATGATGATAATACTAATAATAATGTGTACTTTACTTTATATTCGTAACCGCCCTCTACCTGCAGAAATGTTGTCATTAGAGGATTATGAGTTCGTTTTTACCTTCCGAATGACGAGACTACAATATTTATAACATTCCTGGAAGCATTGTATTTTGCAATCCCACTCACGGGTGGATTTTTCAGCTTTTTTAACTGTGAGAAACTGCCACTGACAGTCGTTGCATGAGAGCGGAATCGTATACTTATGTTGTAAGTCTCCATGTGCCTCACACAAATTGCATTATGAAATAAAAATAAACCTTCCTTCTCTTGCCTCGGTATTCGTCAGTAATCTATAGGTTTTACATGGTTAATAAAGAAATAAATCGGTATAGTACGTAATCAAAGTACAGCTATGTGAAAGGAAGTGATTTCGTTTGATGCTTCTCTATTTCAGAATGAAGTACTGTACTTGTCAGATGGACGCACGGCATTAATGATACGCTGGTTGTGGTGGAGATGGAGAATGGGGACGAGACTGGAAAGGGGAACAGGGGACGTGCTCACATGCGGAAGGATACTTTTCCTAAGCTCTTGACTTGAATTTCAGTATAAATGGAAGTTTCGCAAAACAAATGAGCATCGCCTTCCCTCTGTTGCCAGCGCGCTACACCCGCGAGAACAGCTGATGCAATACGACCGCGGTAAACAGCCCTTGTCAAATGTAATACTGTACTCAGAAAAACTAATGAATATGGATTGAAAACAATTTCACAAAAACTACACTTGCTAACATCTGACACTAAAAGAGAATGTTTTATTAAGTATAAAAGAGAATGAGGAAATAACACATCGCGAACAGCTAATGGCTGGCACAGAAAGAAGTTATGGCCTACAAAGGGAACATTCTACTGATCTCCGAGTCACTGGAACCCTCCAACAATATGAAAAACACATTCATTACTGAAGGAAAATGCAAAAGATCGCGAACCGTACCGAATACCATACACGCTGAGCGAGATAGGTTAACCACGTGCTGAATGTAAATATTAGAGTTGGCAACTAGGTTTCGAGATCGTGCTCTGCTGATATAAATCGATATGAATGGCAGCTTGGGATTGGTTGGATGTCTATGCTTCAGCGCATAACCACCGGACAGAGCCAAAATCTGCCAAAATGTCAATTTAGAAGTAGAGCCGTTCGGAGTATAGTTGATATATTTTGGTACAGTGAGTTCCATTTGTGCTTATTGTACAGTACTGAATGTACTAACTTTCCCTAACTGAGAGAATAAGTGAGATAAGGAATTTGCTTAGAACATTATCTGACTGAAATATTTCCTATATGTCATGGAACAATGCACACTGTGTGCAATACAAAAAAAAAAAAAACCAGAAGAATGACTGCCATATGTATTCAAGCAGTTTTATATAAGCAGACTGCTCACCAATTCAATTCTACATCCATGATGCAGGTCAATGTCACAAAAAGAGCAAGAAGATACAACAATACCTTCTTCGCTTCTTGGAAATTCATACTTACCACTCAAACCAATTCTCCTTCCCTCTTATTTGTGGAAATATTCTTTTTACAAGAATATTACATGTGCTTACCTAGGATATTAGCATTATTTTCAACAGCAGCCTCTGCTTCTTGAACTTGGTTTTCAACTGGAGGTGCTACCTGTTCAGGAACAGCTGGAGATGGAACAGTTACTTGCGGTGGATGCAAACTCTGAGCATTTAGGCCACTCGGCATACCTGCACCAGACGCTAACCTATGGAACCAAATAATGATAACTCAGTAATTACATCCAGATCAGCATAGTTACTGAAGCCAATTTAATAATCCAGACATAAATCTTAAAGCAATCCTAAATGACTGCGACAATTAGTATTCAGAATAAGAACAGCAATCGGGCATACTCTGGGCAATGTCAGAGAATGATTCAGAATAATCTGACATTTAACCCTTCCACTCCAGAAACATCTACATATTAAGGGCCACACTTAACTACTATATCTGTCAACATACAAGGCGTAACATCACCCAAGGAAGCACTACTACTAGAACCTTTAAGCCAGCATCCGTGCCATATATTGTGCATGCAGTAGACACACAGCAGCTGCGACATGTGTAGACCTAAAATAAACTGAATGCCATCAAAAGACTGCATGACAAATATGGAAGTACTATCTTCATTCATCCAGATGTACAGGTTCTCTCCACAGCACTTACAGAGGTAAACAACATTGAAATTCCCACTATAGAGAGAGCTAATTGTATCATTTCATCCCTTTACAAACAATCCAGTGTTGAATTTATTTTTAATAAACCATCCAGTTTACAAAGTAAATATGTGCAGATTGTGATCAGCAACATCAACAGCCCTAAAAATATTTGGGGCTATGATGATCAAGATGAAAACAGGGGTAGTAGCAGTATAACAGGTGGTGGTGGTGGTGGTGGTGGTGGTGGTGTTTGTGGTGATTTTAGTTTTAAGCAGAAGTGCTCCACAGGAGGTGTGCTCTTAGAATTGGAGTGGTGGGCCTTCTTTATAAGAGAACTGTGTTCCCCAGAAAGGGATTGAAGAGGAGGTTGTTGGGGTCTCTCACTCTTGCCCACCATTTTCTTAATCTTTGAAGGAGTGCCAGCAGATGGATCCTGTAACCCCCGATCGGGTTGGAGAAGGTTTCTTCCCCAATTCTTTAGGACAGCACCGACGCTCTCCCTTCTTGTCCTTTAAGTTCTGGGCCTTGGTTATGGGTTCGACATTCCTGCCCTGGTTGAGGAAGTCTTTGCCCCTGCCCTGGTAGAAGAGGACTTCCCAGCCGAATGTGTCTGTGAAAAAGCCTTCCCAGAAGACAATGGCAATGAAATACTAGATGGTTTCCCAGATATTATGAGTACCTTCTTAGAACAGTCCCCACTCTGCATAGCTGATGATTGTTAATGACTACTAATTGATGTTTCCGTTTTGTAAGTGCTTGCTGCGGGTACAAAATTCTCTGGTGAGATTCGTACTTGCACAACATTTTCAGCAAAGACGACGGAGAACTCTGGAGCAGCTACAGAGTTAAATTTCCTCCGCGCATCTGGATATGATAGTTTATCCAGTGTTTTGATCTACTGGATCTTTTTCTCCTTTCTGAAAGTGGGGCAGTCCTTGAATACTGGAGTATGCACACCAGTGCAGTTGATGCACATAGGTGGTGGTGTGCACTCGACACCGGCATGCACCAATTTTCCATAAAAGTCCACAGGTTGACGAACGTTGAAAACTCAATGAGTTGTGACCAAATTCTTGGCAGTTATAAAACCTCACTGGTGCTGGAATATAAGGTCGGACTGTCAGAGGGTACATGGCGACATTGATCCTTTCGGGCAATGATTGGGCGTTGAATGTTATGATGAAAGCGCTTATATCGAGCAGCTTATCATCAACACACCTTTTTAACTTACGCACATCGGTAATGCCCCGACATGCAAGGTTCCTTATGTCATCGTCAGAAGCCTAACCAAATCCCTATGGAAAATACTCCTTCGCAGGAATTTACGGATTTGTGCTTCTCGATCTTGATTTGCCACATTCCCTAACATCGTAGCTGCAACCAACCACCTACTCTGCTCTACAGCTGATGTTTTGATCAGTACTGATCCATACTGATCCATCTCGCAACAACTTCCGTATTTCTTTCACTTCACCACCAAAAATATTTTCAACAGAACTGCTTTTCAAAAAAGGACTTTTGTTTAAAATGTCTGATCGACCCTGGATACTACCAGGAACTGAGAGAGCCGATTGTCACTTTCTTTAGTAAAATCAATTGGCATATACCTTTTTCGGATTTTAAAGGAAGCTGTTTCTTGGAGGGTACCATCATCTTTCGGAGAATTAAAACCTAAAAAAATCAGAAACCATCCATGGTCCCATGAGTACCCGGGATGACGAGGTCGACCTTTAGCAGAGACTTGACTTACCAAAGGTAAGGCTATATACTCCAGAGGGCGCCAGTTATCTGCAGGGGTCGTTAAGAACTACTCCCAGTAGCCATCCACCACCTTGCCACAACCCGAAACTCGTGATTAGGGGAGGGTGAAACCTCCGTACAAACTTATTCTACCCGAGACAGGTTGGCAAGAAAGTAAGAGAATTTAAAATTCAGGAGGTTATGATAGAAATGAAGAATAAAGACCACAGATACCTTTCAGGTAACTTGGGGGACACCTCGTTAGTCCGACCCTAAACTGAGGTCAATCTAGCCTAGGTAACCCTGAGCTGACACAGCCCTCGGGACAACATGCATACAAGCCCTCACACCGACATCAACAATGAGCAGAAATAAACTTACCCTAATACATGATGCACAACTACTTGTATCATTTAACAGTGGCAGGTGAAGACAGGGCTATAATTCTAACCTCATATTCGGTTCCAGTAATATCAGCCAACAATGTGTAAAATCTGTCTGTTCTCTAACATCAAATTCCCAGCATAGATCAATAACCTGTCAAATATCTGCTGCTGTTAGATCTCAGAAGGCACCTTTTTGGAGGAGGTTTAATTTTAGAAAGGTAGACTGGCCAAGATTTGTAGAATTGCTAGATGCCAAGGTTTCTTGTATAAAAGCTGTACCAGAATGCTATGACGCCTTCACCACGGCTGTGAAGAGATGTTCCACAATGTCTATTCCTTGCGGCTGTCTAACATTTTATATCCCCGAGTTTACTTTATATCAAGTCACTTTACTCACATATTACAACTTATTTGCAGAAAATTTTTACAGTACAACAGCTATGGAAGCAGGAAACAAACTCTTTTCCGCTTTACGTGACAAAAAGTGATCAATGTAAAATCCAATAGAAAACTGGAATCAGAAAAGATAGCACTCTGTATCATAATATCACTGCAAATCAAATTGTACATCAGTTACTGCCGAACGGAAGCCCAATCACAAATTCAAAACACTAAAACTGCAAAGAAGTGAGCAAAGTGGAAATTAACAATCTTGCACCTTCATTCAGCACGCAAGAATTAGAGAAGGTTATCAAACAGAGTAAAATTGGAAAATCAGGTTGTTTGGATGACATACGAACTACGCAAATTAAACAGTTTGGCTTAACAAAGAATGGATTCTTCAACTCTTCAACAACTGCATGAGAGTTGTCAAATTCCAAAGATATGGCAGAGAAGCTGAGCGATTGTTTTGATGTAACCTGTTAAGAAGGAAACAATCGAAAGGATTTTAGACCAGTTGTACTGCTGTGTCAACTTTATAAGTTGCTTGAAAGAATGATCTTAAACAGTCTCTTGCCTATAATTGATACCCTGCTTACTCCTCAGCAAGCTGGATTTCAATCTGGTAAAAGCTGTACTGGGCAAATGCTTAATATTATGGAGTTTATAAAAAATGGTTTCAAAGCTTGTAAGGTGACAGGAGTGGTATTTGTTGATTTACCAGAAGCGTATGGCACCATGAATTATCAACTTCTGCTAGATATACAATCTGATCAAGGATTTTAACCTTACCCGGTTCTCCAGTCTGCTGCAGAACAGTAAGTTTTTAGTTTACTTCTAAGGACAGTGCACTTGACAGAGAGAAAAACGGCCTCCCCCATAACAAGTGTGCTGCCCCAACTCTGTTCAATACCAATGCTAACAATCAACATTTTGCACATTTTTGTTTTTTGTATGCTGATGACCTCACTCTGGCCACTCAAAGTACAGACTTTGAATCAGTGGAGAACACCCTAATGAATGCACTTGAAGATCTCTCAAGATACTACAGTACAAACTAGCTTAAACCAAATCCATCAAAGACACAAATGTGTGCTTTTCATTTGAGAAAAAGGAAAACCACTCATAGGTGAAAGATAGAATGGCCAGGGGTCGAACTCTAGCATATGGACAATCCAAAATACCTAGGATTGACGCTTGATAGATCTCTTACTATGAAGAAGCACTGTCTGAAATGAGAGTTGAAAATTTCTACCAGAAATAATTTTCTGAGAAAACTGGTCGGATCATAATGGGACAGTCAACACGAAACCATCCGAACTTCTGCAATGGCATTATGTTACTCCGTGGCAGAGTACACCTGTCCTGTCTGGTGTCATTCGAAACATGCCAATCATGAGGATGTAGCTCTAAAGGACATGCAGAATTATTACAGGTTGTATGAAATCCACTCCAGTCAAATGGCTTTATCACCTTGCAGAAATAGCACTACCCCTTGTTCATAGACAAATAGGTACGAGAAAGGAAAGACAGAAATTGGAACAGGAAGGAATCCACCCGCTGCATGGGTAAGAACTGGACCAGCAAGAACTGAAGTCAAGGAAGAGTTTCCTTCGAAGATTCTTAGATCCACTTCAGAAAAAGCTGGGACCATACACTAAAGGCTGGTTCATTTCTTTGGTATGAGTGCTGCCGCCTTGAGGCTGTCAGGCGGAGGCTGTGACATCAGTAGTCAGACAAGTTACAGTCCCTGCAGCCGGTAATTAGCGGCGACTTCCTTGCGACCAGTTGTGCGCGAACACTGTCCCTTTAAGTGCTGAAGTTTTGTAATCTCGCGTTTGTCGATATTTATTTGGCTGGAATAGATGACCGGTTTGCACAATGTGAAAAAAAGCTTGGTCCTCCAAACTGAACAGATCGTGGGCCAAAAACAAAGCTCTGACTTACATAGCTGGCTGCATAGCCTTCCAAGACAAAGACCCAACTCTGGGGAATTTTTCAAAGGATGTGCCATCTTCTGATGACTCTTGGACAGGAGTTATCACTCATGGTGGACTGGCCATCCCTTATGAAAGCTGGAAGAAGACAGCTGATGCATTTGAACCAGTTTTTAGAATACTTCATGGTGGGCCTAATTCATTTTGCAAACGAAAGGGCATTATTCATGAACTGAAACACAAACTCTTGACTGTTTCCTCATGTATGTAAAGAAGCGATTCACGTTTATGCCAGAGTACGGACATTTATAAGAATTAGATGCGTGAACCAAATAAAGCAGTGTAAGTGTAACAGAAATGAAACTAAGGAAAACATAAAATGGATACATTACAAATGCATGCTGTTTAATTTTTCTCTTGTCCTTTTGAAACAGTGATTACAATGAATACTGCATTGTAGGCGATTGTACATTTCATCCTGCAAGGTGTAATTATCAGATGACTGTCATCCCATGTTTCTCTCGTGATGTTTTATTACTGCACTGATGATGATGATTGTGACATGGTAAACCATAATTAGGAACAAAGACAAGAACGATGCACAAGACATATTCCAATATTAATCTTTTTGAGGGAATAAAAAGAGCATGAGTGGAATGCATTTTGCATTTATCAAGAGAAACACTCTCAGTCCACCATCATTCACACACTCAGCTGTACAGTGCACAGGTCAATTGGTAGCCTTCAATAGTTAATTTTGGCGAGATCTCATGAATTCCGAAGTCTGGACCCGGTCATAGTAAAATAATTGTTATACATAGATGAATGGTGAAGAGGAATTGCAAGGGTAGAGCTAGCGCGAGAGTTATAGTTATGAAAGGAGAAAAGAAAGTGAAATTTAGAGGATATATACTGAGGTGAGTTGCTATGTAGGATTTTATGTATTAATACACACATGTGATATATGTCTTTTGTCAAGTTTTAGCCAGTGAAGTTCTTGATAGTAAGGAGTTCTATGAACATCATCTCAAATTGAAAGTTACACAGAGGCAACAGTTCACAGGTCTCTGCAGTTTCATCACTTGTTCGTTAGTTGTCTCAACAAGGATTGAAGTGAAGCTAAAACCTCCTGACATATATTTGTGGTATGTTCTGTCCAATTTAGAGTCAGTCATAGTCATGCCAAGGTTTCTCACTGTTGTACTGTGAGGAATAATTTTATCCTTTATTAGCAGAGGAGGAATACGTGCACTGTCGATCATGCGCACTAGCTTCTGAGAAGCAACAACACTAATTGCTTTTGTTTTTGATGGGTTTTCGAGAAGCCTGTTTGATCGTGCATACTTGCTTAGTTGTTACAAGTCAGCATTTATGTTTTGCACTGCATCAGATAATTCCCTTATTCTGGGTGGCTATACATTTGAAGATCATCTGCATATAAGTGGTAACTGTATGATTTAAGTGTGGACAAGATGTCACTGATGTACAGTGAAAAAAGTAATGGTCCCAAAACGCTACCCTGTGGGGTGCCTACACATTCGTCCTTGCCAGCATACAGGCATGATATGACGTAAAAACAGAGCTGTTATTTCATATCGCACAATATGATCGGACAGCAGTTTATTTCCACTCAATGATCTGGCTGGCATTAAATCAATTTGATCTACATTTGTGAAATCATAACATTTTAAAAGTTTTAATATTAAGTGGAACAACAATTTTACTGAATCAAATTATTTTTACATGAAACTCATTTTAAGAACAGAAGAAACTTTTAATTACTTCTTCATCTGATTATTATTCAATATGCACTTATTTTAATTTATAGATACCATGTAACATATGAGTAAATTTTATTCATGTTTTGTAACTTTTAGTGTATTAATTTTAAGTTAATTATAGACAGCTTAACTTGGTCTAATGTGGTCAAAACATGTCCTGTTATTTTAATAACATGTTTTTACAACAAAAGACTGAACTGAATTCAAGAAGATTCTTCAAGGGCTAGTATTTTTAAAAGTTTCACTTGGTCTTTTGTGAAGTGCATTCTTCAAATTTGATGAAAACTTTGAGAAACAAAAGATGTGATCATGACAAGATTAACATTCAACAAATTGTCTTGCACCGAATATCAACAACACAGGCGTCTTTCATAAATTTTGTCTGTCTATAATTCATGTCTTGCCTCAACTGTTACGATTTTGACAGATGATGGTCTCCAGCAAGACCGAAACTAGTTTCGTCAAACATATGTAACTTTTCTTTTTCTAGGTTACAATAAATGGAAAAAACCTTTTAGCTTTTGTTTTATATTATACTGCTCTTCAATAAGGAATAATATGAAATTAATTATGAATTGTAATATGAGTAAAGTAACAACAACAACAACAGTAACACTGAAGAGCTAAAAATAAAATACAGCGTCTCATTAACCTAGCCAAAAGAGGGGCGTGACGTGGCTCCGACATATTGTATCCATTTTTCCTTTCTTTCGCGTCAACGCATTTTTTTTAAGAAAAGAGACTGCTCATCATAGGAGGACTTATAAAAATCAAGGAAGTAGCAGACTTGTTCAGAAGTCAACTGTTTGCACTCTGGCATTTTACAATCAAAATTATCTGTTAGTTTTCTTCATTCCTCAATACTCTTATCTCATTTGCTGATGTAAGAATTTCCACTATCCTGTAATTGCTTTTGCTTGATATCTTTCTACTTACTTGGATTACCTTTCCTTTTTCTAATTCTTCTGACCAAGGCCATCATCTTTATGGCACTAGAAACACACGATCATTGCTATTATCAGACTAAGTTTATTTTGGTAATAAGAAAACATTCACTTTCTAAAGTCATACTAACACTGGTTGCATATTCCGAGGAAGCAGGCAAGTGTTCGACACAGACCCTTGTTCTACCATTGTCAAGGCACATTTCGCGTCAGAAAATTCTGCATAGTGATGTAATCTATTATCGTAAGCTAAGACCAAATGTAAAGGTAGATAGAATAGACATCACAGACCTCTGTTATGCAAATACCTCAGTTTCTATAAAATTGTAACATAGATCCTTGTTCACGGTTATACCTCAATTTATCACAGTTTCAAAAGTAACAACATAGTATTTTGGGCTTAAGAACATCCCTATTTCTTACAGGAATTGAAAAAGAAAGCACCATACATTACTGATAACTAGTACGAATGGAAACCACGTCGTAGGTACCGACATCCTGTCGTAAAACCTTCAATTATTATGTTTAATATATTTTAATTATATTTTGTTAAACATTAAATTACTCTATATTAAATGTTAAATATGACTAATACAGGGTTTCCCTGTAAATATGCATTATATATTTGTATAACCTCAAATACGTATTGTGTATAGTCTAACCTCAAAATCTGTATAGTCTGAAGCTGTAGTAAATGTAGGATACTAAAGGGTTTATTGTGTCACCTATTCAATACATTATACATTTTTTTAAACACTTAGGAATTTATTATTATTTCCTATTGAGACATGTTTTGCCCTTCATTGAGGGCATCATCAGTACTTCCTCAAGGCATAACTCTGGTACCTGATTGGTAATTAAATTGTAAACACTAAGATACATACTTAACATGTTACAATGGGAAAGTCAAGAAAAAAGAAAAACATTTTCAGTGATGGTACAAACAAACAATATATGTTTACATACACAGTAGTCGGCACCAATGCGTGAAATCACAGAGTATTTAGCAGAGTCCAGCAGTGGTGGTCCGAAGAATAATTGACGCTACTCTATTAGGAAATCATAGGAAATTATAAAGTTTATACATATATTAACATGGAAACAGATCGGGGAGAAAGGGTATAAAGTCTCTGGCGTCAATGTTCATACTGTGTCTATAAACATATATTGTTTAACTGTATCATCACTGAACATGTTTTTCTTTTTCCTTGACTTTCCCATTGTAACATGTTAAGTTTGTATCTTAGTGTTTACAATTTAATTACCAATCAGGTACCAGATATATGCCTTGAGGAGGTACTATGACTGATGCCCTCAATGAAGGGCGAAACATGTCTCAATAGGAAATAATAACAAATTCCTTGAAGGGCGAAACATGTCTCAATAGGAAATAATAACAAATTCCTAAGTGTTTAAAAAATAAATAAACATTTTATAATGTATTGAATAGGTGACAATAAACACTTTAGCATCCTAAATTCAGTACCTTCAATACGGACTAACAATGATATTTATCACTACTCCGGCTCCATGGCTAAATGGTTAGTGTGCTGGCCTTTGGCCAAAGGGTCCCAGGTTCAATTCCCGGTAGGGTCGGGAATTTTAACCTTAATTAGTTAATTTCGCCGGCATGGGGGCTGGGTGTATGTGTCGTCTTCATCATCATTTCATCCTCATCATGACGCGCAGGTCGCCTACGGGAGTCAATTCAAAAGACCTGCAACTGGCGAGCCGAAGTTGTCCTCGGACACTCCCGGCACTAAAAGCCATACGCCATTTCATTTCACTTGCAAAGCTGTAGAAAACTCCATAACATTCATATATTAGTTCTGCTATAATTTTGTACATATGGAGGGTTGTGGAAACTTACTCTAAGGTTTATTATTCCGATACATGTAGAGACGTTAAGAATGTTGGAGAGATCTCCATGTGTATTGGTAAACAGTAGTTGAAGGTTCGAGCTGGATCCATTACTGGAGTACTCCATTCGACCAGCTGTCGATCGATGTTTTCAGTGTTCCATTTAGTGTGTGTAGTAAGAACCCTTCCAGAAATCGATAATTCTAGATGGCTGATAGAACAGCATACATATCGAACTGTCAGTCAGTGGGGCAATCAGTTCAAGAGATGGTATGTTATAGTGCGCAAGTCAGTGTTGTTGATATCTGTACTTGTCAGAATCGACTTCAGGGTACTCCGCTATGAAGTGTTGTAGCGTCACTTGCTATGGTGTGTGATTGTGTGTTGAGATTTCAGCGACAAAGTAGTTTACACAAGGAAGTGAACATGTTCTCGTGTGATATTTATTTACGTCAAAATCGCATTTGAGAGCGATAACCACATACTTGTATTTGTTTTAATGATTTTCTATATAAACAGTCTTACAAAGTATTGCTTCAACAACTGTATTAGCCGCTTGGTAGCTGGAATGGTATGGGCAATAATCCGACAACGAGACAATTCTTGTGTGACGGTGCTTTATCATGGAAAAACTGTCAAAGTTGTGTGTGAGCTCCATGGTAACGCACGACATCTGCAGAGTCAACAATGGACACCCGACGCTGTTTTCACTGTTGTCTCATTACAACCAACACCAGTCGTGCCTTTTGTCTGCTGAAGCAAGTGGTTCCTGATGGTATGGAAGAATGGTTCAATTAGCGTCCTTCATTGTATAGGGTATAGAGAAACTTCAACATTTGTGCCTGAAAGATGGGTGTGATTATCTGCAGACTCTTTTGAACAACCATCAGAATCACCAGTATGTCGTCCAGTACATTCAGTGTAAGTTTCTAGGTATCAGCCTAAGCCAGGGCCATCCACACAGCGCTCTGGCTGCGCTCTAAGCCAGTGTTCCGACCGCTTTGGTGGGAGGGTAGTTTCGGTAGTGGTGGGAAGAGCCTGACTGGCGCCCACCGTGCCGAAGTGAGCAGCCGATCCATCAGTCGCTAGTCAAGTCCAATGCACTTGTTGACAGTGTGTAACTAAATCGGTTTCGCAATTGTCATGACTGAACATCATTAAAAAAAAAAAGAGTGGTGAAGCAGCAGCCTTTAAAAGCAGAATGGGAAATTTCATTTTTCTGTACAGCTTAAAAAGGGCATGCCAAATGTTCAGTGTGCCACCGAGATTTACTGGTTTGAAAAAAAAAAAACAATTTGGAATGACACTAGAGTGCCAATCACAGGGATGTTTACGGTGATTTGAAAGATGCCAGTCGCCAATCGAAGTTGGAAGAATTGAAAGAAAATTTCAATTATCAGAACTCCAAGCGGTGTTAGACAACAGCGGCAACTGGGAATGAAAAGTGCAGGGGCAATACAGATAACGAACAGTATCCGGGTTTGTGGGACTGAGAGGGTGCGGGTTATGTACATCAAAACTGAAAAAAACAAGCTACAATGGTAAGTTTTTTGATGCTCTATGAACGAATTTCGACAGAAGTAAAGGCTGACATTTTACCAATTTAAGCACGGTAATAATCGTTTTTTAAGATTTGATACAATACTACACGATAAAACTTCTGCCAAAGGAACAATATTACGCATTTATTACCATTAAATAGAAGTACGGCTTGATTATACAATTAATATCACTTAGTATTTGACTACACATTAAGAAACTAACAGACAATGAAGAGAATGCCACACAGACAAATGCACGTGGCAAACGTGTGTCCATGACCTTGGAAAGATAAAAAGTACACACACACACACACACACACACACACACACACACGCACGCACACGCACACGCACACACACACACACACACACAACCCTGCTACCCTTCCTCATAGCACATGCAAAGTCTGCACTACTTGCTGTGATGCTATAAGAATAGGTTAGCCAGGACAGACTACATTTTGTGCATATTTCCGCTAACAATTTTGTTAAGAATTAAAGAAAATAAAGGAAAGAATTAGCTGATAAGACAACAGGGCTTGTACAAATTGCTTGTTTAAATAATTCCGATAATTCCTAGTTTCAGCCGGCTAAAATGCAAATAGAAATGTAATATTGTCTCCAAAAGGTTTTAAAAAAAAACGCTGCTACTGGTATTAGATGTACATGTTCGACCTATTTCTCTTAGTGCAGACAGTGTTCCACAACTATCTGAATTGGAGTTGATTGAACTGCAGTGCAATGCTAATCATAAAGACCGCTTTCTTATGTCACAAAGTTTAGAAGAATTTTATAGCAACTCTTTTGTATAAACATGCATGTAAAGTTCTGTCAATGTTCGGCTCAACGTACATTTGTGAGCGTTTCTTTTCGGTTCTTAAGCTTACCAAAAGTGAACATCGTGCAACGATGAATGTTAGAAGCGTGCGCAATTGTTTAAGAATAGCTGTGTCCAGAAATATTGTACCCGGAGAAGATTATTTGCTCCAAAACAACGTTCGTAAAAACGACTGAGCAAAAGTCACACAAGGTCTGCATTATCTGTTCATATTGGTAAAATTTTGTTGAATTTTCCTCTCGAATATATTCAAATTTCAGTTTTGAGTAAAACACATTATTCATTACGTAACACGAGTTCGTTTCCTGCACATTCCATACATCGGAGTACCATTTGATTTGTGTATGTGGTACATTTGTTATGGCAAAACAGCCCTATCAATATGATGTCCACAATCCCACGAAAGCCGCCGGCCCCACGACTGTACGTACGTATCTAGTCAGCACGGTCCGAACATCGTCCATCTCTCTCGGGTCTCCTCGCTGCCACAGTGTAGTGGTGGTGGTGGTAGGGGAAGGAGCGCCAGTCTGACTGCCCAGTGCTCCCCGAGCACAATGACTGGATGGCCCTGGTCTAAGCTAAGGTGTTGCCCACATAAATGGAATTGTCTATAAACTTTGTTCTTGAGAGAATCACCATAAAATTAAATACTGCCACCCCTGAATAGGTGTATTCAGCTTTGAGGGAGAAAAAAATAATAAAAAGTTTAAGTCTGGACACTAGTTTGTATTGTACAGTAAGTGGTGAGTAGATACCCAAAGCCACATGACTAGCAGCTACAATTAGAAAGGTAATGAACAAAATCAATTAGAATATTACAGTTGAAAAAGAACAGAGAAAAAAGAAAAAAGTAACAAATAAAGAATGATACGATATAAATTAAATATGTAGTTCAAGATCTAGCAGGTGGTGAAATATATATAAAGTATAATTCAATTAATGGAAAGGACCAGAGACAAAGTTATGTATAGAAAAATATAAACATGAATAGGAACACATGAGATAAAAACAGTAACAGATCAGTTTGGGAAGACAGGGGCAAAAGAAAAAAGGGAGAGCAGACAAGGTCAAACTTGAGAACAGAAAAGTATAAGAAGAATCTCTGCATCTTTGTATACCGCTGTCTTCACACAGACGGGCACTTTCCTCATCAATCCCAGCTTCTACACCCCATTTCTTCTCTGCACCTGAAGAGTTAATTTGTTTCCCAGGCTCATCAGGAGGGTAGGCTTCAACACTCATCGAACGGCTATTTCAACAGATCTTCAATCTTGGTGTGAGAAGTGTAAGATAACGAGAAAGTCAGATAAACACAGAGAAAATAAAGAGAGAATGATGTAAATGAATACAGATCGTAAATGACCAGAAACACAGGAAAACAGAGAGGGGAAAAAAGAACTATAATCTATAACCTACCTGAAAAAAATATTATTGAACAAAGAATATAAAAAACACAATTAAACAAAGAATGACATGTTTCATTCTTGAAAGATCATAATGAGATTCTATCAAATCACAGTCTTTTCTAATTAATTACAATATTATAAATTGATGAAAATAGTTGAGAAGTGTAGGAACATTGTTTAAATTCTTTTTATACACTTCAATACTAAAAAGTTGTAACTTTGTGAAGTGCTCTGGACTACGTACTCTCTCCTCGTCGGTTTAACAAGAGTTCACTAGCGTATTTTTTATTCTTTGTTCAACAACGTGTTTTCTTACAGGTATGTTATAGGATTGTAGTAGTTATATTTAGTGTTTGACAGACTGGACAAATTAAAGTTACCTTAACAGAGTTGAGTCGACACTGGAAAGTACAGTTTAATCTTCTTAACACATCGCTTGAAATAGTATAATTCAGTATGAGGGGAAGAAATTCAGTTAATCGTTGGAAAACAAAAAAGACTTAACACAAAATCTAAAATATACTCTGATAGACCACTTACATTTGCATATACTGTGCCATGTAATGTGCATAAGCCTGCTGCATCATGGCTAGCTGTTGGACCATACTGTTTGGATCATATCCAGCACCATAAGGTTGTGCCATTGCTGCTGCCCAGGTTGTTCCAGGATCAGGAGCACGGAACTGACCACTTGAGCCATTACCAGTAAATGAATGTGATGTTGGCACTTCAGCGGAACTTAGCCGTTGCCTGAGACCATCTGCAGCATCTGTGCCTCCTGTGCCAGAATTAACACCATTTTCTCCTGCAAAAATATTTAAATTAGCACAAGTTTTAAAACTTTTAAAAGAGTCAAAGGGAGTTAGGCCTATGTACCAGGAAAATATAATTTTGGAGAGAGGGTGCTGAAGGTTGTAATTGTTCATTTAAGGGGCATAACAATGCAACTATCAGCCCAAAATGGCTTATTATGTGAAAAATGTTACAGATCAATAATACTTAAAACAATGGATGCAGACAGGAATCAGCTATCTGAAAGCATACTTGAAATTGGCCTTGTGATGAGCTTTACAGAATACAATTTGGGGAGTGTGTTCCCTCAGTGGACCAGTGATATAAAATGAGCCTTGGATCCCAAGACTGCAGGTTCAAACTTGGCAGAGGTAGTCGGATGTTTGACAAACGTCCATTTGACACTCCATGTCATACGATGACGGCATGTAAGTACAAGATTTCCAGTGACACAGTTTGTGATTACCTGACAAAATTAACTAAAATTGTAGCATAGCTTGCCCAACAGATACCTGTGTCTGGTGTAGGGAAACAGAATGTCAATAGCGATAGGCAGAAACTCTAGATGACATGAAGTTAAAATGCCTGCACATGGTAGCAGAGGCCATACAACAACAAAAGAATCATCATCGTTGAACCCTTCCCACGTGCCGGTTACAGTGGTTGCAAACGTTTACTCTCCAATGCTGTCTGTCCAAAACATTGTGTTCTTCATGATAAATTCCAACTATGTCCTCTGCTCTCCACATCTTCCCTCAGTTGGTCTATCCCTCTATTTCTTGATCTTCCAAATGGTATTTTTTCCATATAATCACATTATATTCTTGTGCTATTCATTCTTTTAACATGCCCAACAGTTTACATCTGAATGACAGTCTTTCCTCCAAAGATTCAGTTAATCCTAGGTTTGTTCAGAACTTTTCGTTCTTTATATGTTCAAGATGTGTCTTCTCGAAGGCAGTTCTAAGAAACTTCATCTCACAAGCTTGAAGAATGCTTATGCTCTTTGATGTTAGTGTGCATGTTTCTAAGGAATTTGTACGAATGGGAATGCGATATGACTTGTGAAGGGTGATCTTTGTTCTCTGAAAAATCTTCCTGACTCCTAGTAAGTTTCATACAAGACCATATAAATTGGACACTTACTCTGTTCATTACTTCTGGCTCCATCCTGACATTACTGGCCATAATGCTACCTAGATAACCAAACTGTTTGACAATTTCAACCTGTCATGCATTTATAGGTGGCATTCAGAACTCTCCCTGCCAATTTTCATTGTGCTCACTTTCATTCCATACTCTTTTAATATAATTTCCCACAAATTAAGTTTGCTATGTACTTCCTCCTCTGTGTCACCCCACATTACATCATCCATAAACACCAAAGCTTATGGTTCTCTATTTCCTACTACTTTTCGGTCTTCCAGAATGGAATCCATAAATGCTATGAATAGAAGAGGTGAGAGGGAACCTCCTTGTTGACTCCCTTGGTCGTGTCGAACTATTCAGAGTACTCATCTCCAATATGAACACAACTTCTACAAATGGTACTGAGTCCTTATTTGAGTGCTCATTTAATTGCTCATTCATTTATTGAGAGTACAGTGAATATTTTATTTTATTAAGACTAGGTAACTTGCTGTCCTAAAGGCATATGCTTCACAATTTTAAGAGGAAGTCTGGCTCAGAGGGTCTATTGTCTGCAAGCTAAATTAAGAAAGAGGGGTTGATACATGATCCGCGTACGACATTCATGTGCATGCTTGAGAACAAGGAAACGAAGGAGACAATGGGAGAGACCAACGGACCACATTTCGGAAGCCCGACACGAGGCTAGAATGTCTTGAGATGACTTTAAAGCACTGGTAAGTGCATGATGATTTGAACCAATGAGAGGGTATCATCCCTATATTGGCAATACATTGGTTAAAACGAGAGATTGCCCTGAACAAGTATAGGACAAAGATGGTGGTGGTGGTAGTGCTGATTTTTGTTTTAAGAGGAAGTACAAGGTAATCATCCTCTCTGAACAAATTAGTGGAAAAGAAATTGAAAATATAAACAAAATTATTTATTCAACAAAGGAATTTGAAAACACAGTACAAAATAAAACAAAACAAATTATAGAATTAGGCCGAAAAATTACTAACGAATCAAAAGGGAACGTGCGTTCCCTGAGTAACAGTACACTTGTAATTTATATACTCTTGATAAGTCCACCGTCGCACATAAAGCGGATAACGAGATCAGCAGCAGTCGCGTCATTGGCTAATATGGGTTCAAGTGTTTCCTGCAGACCGAGGCTCCTTCTGATCAGCGCACTCTGTGAGGATGTGGGCTACGGTGAAGTTGGCACCACAAGAACACACTGAGGGGTCTTCCCTCTTTAGGAGATAAGAGTGCGTGGATCGTAAATGACCTATCCTCAGAGTGCACAATATTATGATCTCTCCCCGTGAAGGTAGGAAAGAGGACCACCACACGGTAGTTGTCTTCTTAATTGCTCTCAGCTTGTTGGGAATTCGGATAGCTAGCCACTCCAATTCCCAGGACGCCAAGATGGTTCGACGTAGCTGAGAAGAAATATTCTTAGCAGGTACATTGACTGGTCTTGGAGGTAAAAGTACAGCTTTCTTTGCAGCTACATCCACAAGTACGTTTCCCGCAATCCCAACGTGGCTTGGAGCCACGCGAAAGTGATTCTGGTGCCAGCATCCCTTAACCTGGCTAGAAGGTTATGTATCTGCTGTACCAGTGGGTGTTGCGAGAAACAAGTTATAATAGACTGGAGAGAGTTTAACGAATCGGTACACATAAGAAAGTGGCTTCTTTCATCACGCAGTGCAAACTGCAGAGCCCCTAAGATGGCGTAAAGCTCTTGCAGTATACACGCTACATACTCGAGGAAGCGAGATCTTCATGCTCACATAATCAATGACGAAAGAACGCCCAACATTATCTCCAATTTTAGAACCATCCGTGAAAAAACTGTCCCGTAGCCGGATATTGGTGAACGAAGTCCTGGAAATACCTCCAATAAACGGAGGAATCCATGTTCACCTTGGGTCCACGGAGCAGATCTAGACGTATGTCCAGTCGCGGAACCAACCACGGAGGTACCTCGCTAAGAGTTCGTTCAAGACAACCAACAATATCGATATTCAAATCATGACACAAGCTATCAATCCAAAACCCAACTGGCTGTGTGGCATTTGGCCGGTCTTGGCACCGCTGGTGGTATTGGGTGCGATAGATGCATTGATAGCTTGGCTGTAACGGCATTTCATGAATTTTGGCAGCGTATGTGAGGAGTAACAGCTGCCTCTTTATCCGTAAAGGTGGAACTCCCACTTCAGCAAGTAGGCAGCGAATGGGGCTAGTACGGAAAGCTCCTGTTGCCAGCCTTACTATGGTGAACACTGTCTAAAAGGCTCAGCATAGATTATGATGCAGAGCCATAACTCGCACTTCCATAATCAATTCGGGAGAGGACCGTTGCGTGTAAAGCAGTATCGCAAGGTCAGCCCCCCACGACGTGCCGCTGAGAAACTTAAGCACGTTAAGTCTCTTCATGCAGGCAACCTTCAACTGTCGGATGTGGGGCTGCCACGTAAGTCTCTTATCAAAATGGAGACCCAGGAATCTGCAGGTGTCAACCACTGGTAAGACAATGTTCCGCAAGCGGAGCTCTGGTTCGGGATGCACAGGCCGACGTCGACATAAGTGTACAACTGAGGTTTTCGCTGCTGAATATTGAAAACCATGTTGCAGGGCCCATCTGTCGACTGTTAATGGCTTGCTGTAGCTGTCTCTCAGCAAACACCACCCTTCTGGAGCTGTAATGTAGAGCCAAGTCGTCTACATACAGCGATGGAACGACTGCGGGCCCAGCTGATATAGATGTTGATTCCCATAGGGCAGCGGCAACTATGCCGTTGATGGAGATTGCGAACAGCGTGACACTCGGTACAGATCCCTGAGGTACTCCATTTTCCTGAACGTAATATTGAGAAAATGCATTCCCTACTCGGACTCGAAAGAGACGGAGGGACATGAAGTTCTCAATAAATGTTGGCAAATTTCCCCGAAATCCCCACTGGTGTAGAGTGGAGAGAATCCCATATAGCCAGATAGTGTCGTAAGCTTTCTCCAGGTCAAAAAACACGGCGACTAGGTGCTCCTTCCGGAGAAAGGCCTCCTGAATGGCGCTCTCCAGTCTGCCTAGATGATCAGTGGCCGACTGATGAGAGCGAAAACCACACTGGTAGTTAGACAAGACACCCTCCTTTTCCATGGCCTACACAAGACGCTGGTTAACACATTGGAGACCGTGTCTTAAGGTGGCATGTGGGCAGGCAGACCGCCATATTTTGAAGGTTTTTAAAAAATTGTAGAAAATAGTAGGTAGGTTGCAATTGTAATGCATATATATCATGAAAAAATTAAAAGTGTCTATTCTACAGATTAAAAAGTTGCATTAAGATCTACTGAGTACTTTTCACATTACACATTTTCCAACGGTATGCCTTTTGCAACAACAACAAAAAGTCTGACAACAAAGTCTTACAAATGATGAGCTTGAGTGCGGAATAGTTTGAAGCATTCAGGGACACAAAGTGCTAAAGAACACATTTGATACCACCAGTATATCTCTTTCCTCGTTACTTTCCAATTTTCCGCTTTTCATTTATCTGCACGGGCGTTGCAAGTGCATTCAAACCACCAAAAGTACCCGGCGAATGTGAATCACTCCCTGCCTTTCAATTATCATTGCTTGCGTCACTTCGTTCTAAATGAAAATCCAGTCGTATGAAGATCGTGAAACATTAGCTAAATAAACTACAAAGTGCAAAATCATGATAGAATAGGTTATAAATACCTTCATCACTAACATGAAGTTTGAATCATCTACCTTTTCTTCTGAATCACTGTCATCAAAAACTCTTCTAAAATCTCTACAATTCCACCTTCATTCAATGATTCAATAATTATAGCAGAAACAAAACGCAGTCTAAACACTTCGCACGATGTAAACAAAACTCTGAAAGTGCGCGCCTTGAGCAGCTGGAAGCAAGGCTGGAAGCATGGAGTGTAGAAGCGAATTCGAGCAAAAATAAGCTGCTGTAAGTTGGAGAAAACAACGACAGGGGACAGGAACGCACGGTATAGCTGTTATAAAAGTACTTTAAAGTGGTATGTATACTTTCCGAGCGAATCTCGTCCTGGCTGTGTTGACAATATAACAAATACGCAGGCCTGAGTTAACCTCGGGCGCGGTCAGTCTGAGCTGTTACCTGACCCCGATACACACTCGGGCTCGGTCTCCAATGTGTTAACCATCCTTTCAAATAGTTTACAGAGGCCATTTGTAAGGCATATTGGCCTATTACTGTCCAGAAATTTTGGATCTTTACCTGGCTTGGGAATTGGTATCTCTGCATAGCGCGAGTGCACTCCGCAACTCCCACTCCGTGAAGGGCACGTTGTAGGGATGCGAAGCACTAGAGGCAAAAGAGATACTGTGCCTCTGCTTCGAGCTTAATTGAAAGAAATGCAGAGTCTTATCTCCTAGAGCTGGACGTAGCCTATCTGCGAAATGTGACGTGATGTGGTCAGTAATGACTGAAGGAATCGTAACTATATCTCCATTAATAGAATTCCATGCACTGAGGGCAGATTCTGTACTCTGACAATACGGCAGAGTTTTTTTCACACTTGTGATGGCGGAGTATGTGCTGTGATGGATGACACATACTTTTCCCACGTAGCTTTCTTACTTTCTCGAATCAAAAAATGGGCCTTCGCGCGCAAATGCTTAAAAGTGATACGATTGGCCAACGTAGGATTCCGAAGATAATGCTTAAAACCCCGTCGGCGATCACGTATGGCTGCTGCAATTTCGTCTGTCCACCATGGGACTTGTTTTCGGCGACGAATACCAGATGAAGAAGGGAATTGTTTCCTCCGCAGCAGCCAATATTCCAGTAGTAATGGAAGAAACGTGGTCAACAGACTCCAGCATATCATCAGCCATCACTGCGCGTTTTGAAAATGCTGGTCAATTTGCCCGTCGAAGTAACCAGCGCTTGGGTACTTCGGACTGTCTTTGATTCCAGAGAGAGAGAGAATTATCGGGAAGTGGTCACCGTCACAGAGGTCATCGTGTACTTGCCACCGCAGCAGGGGAATTAGCGCACAGCTGCACAAAGTGACATCCCGGTGTGAGAATGTGCCATGTTCACTGCTGAAATGTGTTGGTTCCCCTGTATTAAGCACGCAAAGATCAAACAGGTTGATCATTCGCTCGAGCATCCTCCCCCTAGCACAGGAAGACGGAGAACCCCACAGTATGTTACAGGCGTTCACATCTCCCAGCATGAGGATAGGAGGAGGCAACTGAGTGATCAAATCTTGTAGTGCACAAATTTCAAGGTCATAATCCGGTGGAATGTACACGTTGCAAACTGTTGTCATTACTAGCAACGGAATGCAAAACTGCAACTGCATCTAGCTGAGTACAGACCGGTACTTCTTCACTGAAGATGTCTGAGCGAATTAGGGTACGAATGCCCCCAGTTGCTGCGCCATCCATAGTTACTCTGTCTTTGGAATAACGACGATATCCTCTCATAGTCGTGTCGTGTCCAGGTCTCAAACGAGATTCCTGTAGACAGACTAAGGAGGTCGCATAGACGGATATTAATTGATGTAACTCAGCTAGGCGACAGTGATAACTACTGCAGTTCCACTGCAATAGTGCCATTGTGTGGATAGGTAAAGCCTCGAATTCAGAGCAATTTCTTGCCCTTCGTTCGGTCCATTACCTGCCAGGTTCCGCCGTCTTTGCCGGTATCGTTTTTGTCACAATCACCATCCACGACAATGAGTGGTTCAGTCTCCATTGTCTCCTCAGAAGAGGGAGGCGCGGTGACCGAACACTCAGCGGACGGTGATCTCATTGTTCGGAGTGGAGTGGAACTTAAGTATACTGCTTGCGTTTCTTGCCAATCTTGGACGCAGTTGTTTGAAAGGTTCCACCCTTGAAAATGAAGGAATAGAAGAGAGAGGTTCCGTTTTTTGGTCCAACGAGTACTCCGGAAATATGAAGTCGACCTCCGGCAGAGCCAAGGAGATGTACCGAAGGCAAGGCTATAAACTCCAGAGGGCGGCAGGTATCTGGAGGGGTTCGCTAGGAACTACTCACCCAGTCACCATGCATCACCTCGGACGACCCGAAACTTGTGATTGGGGGAGGATAAGACCTCTGTACTAACCTATTCTACCCGAGGCAGAGAGGGTGGCCAGACAGGAAAAGGAATGAAATTTAAGAAGGTGAGAATAGAAGGGTAGAAATAGTGATGAAAAATAAAGAGCACAGACACCTCTCAAGCAACTCAGGGAACACCTTGTTAGTCTGGCTCTACACCGAGGCCAATCCAGCATGAAAAACCCTGAGGTGGCACAGCCCTTGGAATCAACAAGCACACAAGCCCCCACACCAACGTCAAGGTCATGGTGTCCCTAGAGGGGGTATAGGACAAAGACTCATTTGGAACAAATATTTCAGGTTCCCTATGGGAATCAACATCTTTATCAAAGACTGCAGAGGCAAATTAATAAAAGCGACCAGTACATGGGTTAGCTATTTTATTTGGCAGGAGCCTTCAAAGTAGTCAAGTCGACAAAAAGAAGTGTCTACTTACCATGTGTGCAGCGTTAGAGAAGTCCGGTATTATAAGTCTTGATTGCATATTGAGATATTCTAATACTAGTTCAATATGCCCAGACTATATTTAGTTATTCATAATTTTGGAGCGAGCTAAGAATATCTGTAGGCATGTATGAATAATGCAGAGACAACTTTATCTTTACGCACAAACATTTCTGGGCAGAAGTAAACTTGATAAATTCGATATTTTAGTGTCTGCAAAATTTAGACGGAAAGAATGTTTGGATATGATTTATGTGAATAGTTGCCTGCCTATTTAAAGTTTATACCTGGGTGGAGTAAAGTTTTCCCACGACACGAACACCTGATATCCCGATAGACACAGTTTCAAGTCCAGCATTGTGTACCGTTACCAGATGTAGAGCTGTGACATAATACGGGCGAAGTGCGGAATGAGAGGGGAAACTGACACAGTTATGGGGTTAGATCAGCAGAGTTATCGCATGGGAAACTATGCCCCAACTGCTGTAAATAGTAACTGGCAGGTTGCAATGACCTAGTTGCAATACCGCGAATGAACGAATGTTGTAGTCAGGTTCCGAACCAGCGAATGCAGGAAGATGTCGGGAACGTGATTTCCATGCCAGGATGGAGATCCACGGACTGCACGAGTTTATGACATCATAGTGAAGATGGTTAGCTGAAAGAATTGGGAGCTGGCTGACCAGAAGGAGGCGGCGGAACGACAAAAAGATGAGTATTAAATTTGCACTGTCATAATGTACTTGTGCACGTGTTTTAATGTAGCAAAGGGAGGATTTATTATTTAATTTCAGTAGGTTTAGCTGTTGGTTGGGAGGACTACATCCTATCTCATTAAAGTGTAAGGAAGCTTGTATATTTAAATGTAAATGACTGTAAAGTACAAGTGGACCGACTGCATGAGGTCGAAGTTTGCATTTCTTTTTCTTTTATCGTGACTCCATAGCTGAGGGGTTAATGTCATTTTTTATAACTCAGTTTCTTGTTTTTTAGCTACATTTCATAATTTTTTCTCTGTGATGTTTGATACGCAGTGAACGTCTCGGGGCTTAAATGTAAATGTAAAAGGAATGTAAATTGAAGTCAGGAAAGACTAGATTCATTAGATAATGGGATTTCAAAATGTGAGAGAACAATTTGTCACGTTTTTGTGAATCATTGCACGAAGTGTGGATAAGAATGTGTGTGTTGGTGGAGCTTGGATCCACGGTCTTTGTTAGCGTCATCTTCATGGTTATTTGAATGTAAATGTGTGTCTACTTTGTGGCGTCAACAGGTCATTGTCATTATGGGTACGAATTTGTGATGGGTTCACAATTTCCTCAATCGCAGTTTTGTATTTCAAGTTCCGAATATTAGAATCAGATTTCTTCAAATCTTGTCATTAATATCTTTTTTTAATTATTATCAGTACAGCCTAAGAAACCGACAAGCACAGACGTGTTGAGTGGAGAGTCTTGGTAGAGCGAGAGGGGAGCGCAGGAGTGGAGTGCAGGAAAGAAGTGAAGAGTTTACAGATAATGATTGGTGTGGAGCAATACAGGGCAATCACAGGAAGACGGCAGGCAAGAAAGAAAAGAAGTGAAAGTAGGAGGGTGTAGAATGAAAATGAAGGGAGAGATAATGCTGACAATGACGGTGATTATAGTAATGCTATCGATTGGGGGAGTTGAACTGAACCCCGGTCCGACTTTCAGTGGAAGCGTGAGTTGGGAAAACGTGGAAGTAATCAGAAGGGTAGTAAAAGAGGTGGTTGAAGAAGTCTGCACTTTCGAGCAACTCAAAAATATGATACAAGAGCAAACGAGGGAGTTTGACAAAATGAAGAAATGGTTTTGAGAAAGAGCAGACGACACAACGTCCAAAGTGCGGAACAATGCCGAAGAAGTTGCAGCATTAGGGGAGAAAATAGGACGATTAGAAGAGGAGGCGTTGAAAAAGCAGAAGTGGAAGCCAGTATTCAAAATCGCAGAAAGATGTGTATTTATATATGGTGTGCCTGAGGAGACGAGGGAGGACAAAGTGCTCACAATTTACAAAGTGGTGGACTTAATTCAGGGGAAAATGAAGATATATTTTACCGAAGTTGACATAGACGATGTGCAGAGAATAGGGAAAGTTAAAGGTAACAGGCCTATTAAAGTTCAACTGTTATCCATGTTGATGGCCGATATTGTGACTGTGCGGGTAACATCCAGAGGGAGAATATATGGATTAAGAGGGACATGGGAAGTGAAGGGATCAGGAATGCAAAAATTCTCAAGAAACACATGGTACGAGCTAGACACCTAGGATTGAGGGACAGGAACTAGTAGTGACAAATGGCAGCTGGAGTAGAACTTGGCCTGTGACTAAATTGATGAACCTAGAAGAAAAGATGAAACAAGAGGAAGTAATGGAGAGGAGTATAGTGATTAGTGGGGAAGATAGACAAGTTTTAGACAGTGATGTTGGAGAAGATGGGGAGGGTGGTAAGGAAAACACCAAGAGAAACAGTAAGCCGAGTGAAGAAAGGCAGGGAGAGGTGCTAAGTGAAAGTGTAATCATAAACAGTGAAGGAGTAGTGGATAATGGGGCGAGAATAGGAAGGTCTAGGGATACTGTTATGGACACAGCCAGAGATAAGGGAAGTCAGAGAAGTGGATGCAGTGAAGAACGGAGGCATAGAGGAAAAAGGAAAGGACAGAGGCAACCATGAAGAGAATAGAGTTGTATATGAACGGAGAGAGGAACAGAAGCTTAAGGGACATGTGGGGAATAAGAAGAAATGATGAGGGTATTGTAACAAGAAGCAAACATGCTAATAAAGTTAGAAGGAAGTAAGCGAATAGTTGCTGAAGGCAGGGTGGCAAACATAAGGAGTGAGAGTGGTGTCTTTATGTTAGTTGTGTAAGTTGTAATTGGTTTTTTTTTTTTTTTTTTTTTTGCTAGGGGCTTTACGTCGCACCGACACAGATAGGTCTTATGGCGACGATGGGACAGGAAAGGCCTACGAGTTGGAAGGAAGTGGCCGTGGCCTTAATTAAGGTACAGCCCCAGCATTTGCCTGGTGTGAAAATGGGAAACCACGGAAAACCATAATTGGTTTGTAGTGTGTAAGTTGTATTTCGTTGGTAGTGTGTGTTTAATTATTATAGTAGTTGTAATGGAAATAAGAGTATGGTATTTGAGTGAATATGGTTTTGAGTCCAGAGATATAGTGTGGTTTGTGTTTGTATGGTGCAATTATTGGTATTATTGGTGAATGTTTGGTATAGCACGTATAACGAATTGATAGAGTAAGTTGTAATAGGCAAGTAGTGTGTTTAATTAGTATAGTAGTTGTAACAGAAATGTATACGCAGGCAGTATTGGGGTGCGGAGCTGGAGTTTTAAAGTAATGGTAAAATGTAGTTTGGAGGTGTGTTTACAGTCATAAGAAGAGTATGGTTGAGGGAATATGGTTTTGAGTCCGGAAAAGGATTTTGAAGGGGGATTTGATTTTCAAAAACTAACACTCTAATATAAATTCATTAGAACAGCGCATACCTAAATGCTACATTTTTTGAGCATTGCGTCCACAATTATTTT
Source organism: Anabrus simplex (assembly GCF_040414725.1). Classification (NCBI taxonomy): domain Eukaryota; kingdom Metazoa; phylum Arthropoda; class Insecta; order Orthoptera; family Tettigoniidae; genus Anabrus; species Anabrus simplex. The sequence goes on from NC_090268.1 coordinate 304,207,948, forward strand.
GTTTGTTTGTTTGTTTCTTTCTTTCTTTCTTTCTTTCTTTCTTTCTTTCTTACGAACATAAGACTGTCTTTAGCTTCATTTGACACATTGACTTTATTTGCAATCTGCTTTAATTTAGCTCTGCATGTAACCAATTTCTTTTTGGTTTTAATTAAATTCCTACCAAGGTTTATAACTTGTCTCCTCAAATTCAGAATAGTTCTAGAAGTATCAACGTCACTATCAGCTACCTTACAGGGCAAACTGAGACCAGGTCCTCTTATTTTTACATTATCGTCACTATTAAGTATTTTAGATGTCGAGGGAAAATTTAGTTCATTACATTCTAAGCTGCTACTGTTAAATATCTTCGAGTAACTCTCGTCTTAATGGGGGGTTTTGAATTTAAGGACTTTCTTAAATATGATGGTAAGTTAGGAAAAATGTAAGTGACAGCTCCTGGCTTTAAGCACCACATTCTCAGAATTTCAACTTTTTACCCATTAATAATAAACGAGTCTACCGTTATAATAAGCTCTTCCGAAAAATGACACTCACAAATCCTAGACTTACGTGTAAGTTGCATGTCTGTTCATGGGATCGCTCTAGCCCACTGCGAGAAATGCTCCTCATTTTCAGGTGGAGAAAAGAAATGTTTACCTTCACCCGACCTGTAAGCAGATCGACACCCCGGCACAAAGCACAACGACATTTACACACTCACTATATTAAAAAATATTATTACACTAAAAAAAAAAACTCCCAATACAAGTAAAAACGCATGCACCCAGTATGTCTTTGGAGAGTACAGACCGGGAAAGAATAGCGCTGACACGGATTCAGAATTACTGATAACAATCAGCTGTGTGGGAAACGACATGGAAGGAAATGTGATTGTAGCAGGAGATCTTAATTTACCAAATGTCAATGGGGAAGGAAATGCAAACGACAGGAAGCATGGCCAACAAATAGCAAAAAAGTTAATATGGGAAGGACAGCTGATTCAGAAAGTGATGGAACCAACCAGAGGGAAAAATATCCTGGATGAGGTGCTGGTAAAACCTAACGAGTTCTATAGAGAAACTCAAGTAACAGATGGCATTAATGATCATGAAGCTGTTTTTGTTGTAGTTAAAAATAAATGTGATAGAAAGGAAGGTCTTAAAAGTAGGGCTATTAGGCAGTACCATATGGCTGATAAAGAAGGCATGAGGCAGTTTCTAAAAAGTAACTGATTGGTGGAAAACGGTAAGTAAAAATGTAAACAGACTCTGGGATGGGTTTAAAGCAATTGTTGAGGAATGTGAAAACAGGTCTGTACCTTTAAAGGTGGTAAGGAATGGTAAAGACCCACTTTACTATAATAGACAAATAGAGACTAAGAAGGAGGTGCAGATTGGAAAGAAATATAGAAATGGCTGTGGAAGTAAGGAGAAATTGAAGGAACTTACTAGGAAATTGAATCTAGCAAAGAAGTCAGCTAAGGATAACATGATGGCAAGCATAATTATTGGTGACACAAATTTTAGTGTAAAATGGAAGAGTAAGTATAGGTACTTTAAGGCAGAAAGAGGTTCCAAGAAGGACATTCCAGGAATCATTTATGAAAAAGGGGAGTGTGTATGCGAGGATCTTCAAAAGGCAGAAGTATTCAGTCAGCAGTATGTAAAGATTGTTGGTTACAAGGATAATGTCCAGATAGAGGAGACTAATGCTAAAGAAGTATTAAAATTTACATATGATAACAATGACATTTACAATAAGAATACAAAAGTTAAAAACTCGAAAGCGGCTGGAATTGATAAGATTTCTGGAGATATACTAAAGACAATGGGTTGGGATATAGTACCTTATCTGAAGTACTTATTTGACTGTTCGGTTGAAGGAGCTATACCAAATGAATGGAGAGTTGCTATAGTAGCCCCTGTGTATAAAGGAAAGGGTGATAGACAAAATGCCAAAAATTACAGGCCAGTAAGTTTGACATGCGTTGCATGTAAGCTTTGGGAAGGAATTCTTTCTGATTATATTAGACATGCTTGCAAAATTAATAACTGGTTCGATAGAAGGCAGTTCGATTTTAGGAAAGGTTATTCTACTGAAGCTCAACTTGTAGAATTCCAGCAAGATATAGCAGATATCTTGGATTTAGGAGGTCAAATGGACTGTATCTTGACTGACCTGTCTAAAGCATTTGATAGGGTGGATCATGGGAGACTACTGGCAAAAATGAGTGCAATTGGACTAGACAAAAGAGTGACTGAATGGGTTGCTATATTTCTAGAAAATAGATCTCAGAGAATTAGAGTAGACGAAGCTTTATCTGACCCTGTAATAATTAAGAGGGGAATTCAAGGCAGTATACTTTTTCTTCTTTTATGACCACATAGGATCACTTTAGTCAGCCTGTCGTTCAGGTCTCTTTGAAGGGACTGTTCGGGCTTTGTGGTCCTCCCAGTACTTCTTCAGACGCTCCAATCTTCATGCCCTTTCCTCTGTTGAAAATATGCGTGTTGTTGGTTTGTTTTGTGTAAGGGTAAAGCGGAGGTTTGTATTCTTGAGTTTTGTATTCAATTTTATCTTATTTGTGGTGTCTTCTGTTGTAAGCCCTATTTACTTCAGATCCTCTCTTACTTCTCTGATCCATTTACGTCCTGTTATGGTATTCTTTGAGACGAGACTGTGGTGTATTAGTTGTTTCAGAAGTCTTGAATCCTGCATCCTCATATGTCCAAAGAATCCCAGTCTCCTCTTACGCATAGTATCTGTAATGGGTTCTAGCTCTTTGTGCAAGACTTTATTAGGTATCAACTGCCACTGTCCATCTTTCTGGTATTTTTTGTTGATGCAGGTTCTTCCAAACCTCCTTTCAATTTTCTGAACTGTCAGTCATTGATTGTTTATTCAGGCAAAAGAGTGTTTCTGCTGCATATATAGCTTCCAGTTTTATAACTGTGTTGTAGTGTTTTATTTTTGTATTTATTGATACACTTCTTTTTGTAGATATCCCATGTTAATTTTTGTGCTTTAGCTCACCTATTTGTTCTTATTTGGACTAAGATTTTTTCATTTAGGTTATGTGTTATTACTTCTCGAAGATATTTAAATTGTGTTACTATTTTGATTTTATTACCATTTATGGTAACTTCTTTTAGCTGTGTTGGTTTTTGGGGCATAATTTCTGTTTTTACAAGTGATATTTTGAGGCCAATTTTATTTGCAATGTTTTGAAGTTCTGATATCTGGGTTTTTGCTTCTTTTATGTCCACTGCTAGTAATGCTAAATCGTCAAGGCAGTATTATTGGACCTTTATGTTTTCTTATATATATAAATGATATGAGTAAACAAGTGGAATCAGAGGTAAAGCTTTTTGCAGATGATGTTATTCTGTATAGAGTAACAAATAAGTTACAAGATTGTAAGCAACTGCAACGTTGACCTCTATAATGTTGTGAGATGGACAGCAGGCAATGGTATGTTGATAAACGGGGTTAAAAGTCTGGTTGTGAGGTTCACAAATAGGAAAAGTCCTCTCAGTTTTAATTACTACGTTGATGGGGTGAAAGTTCCTTTTGGGGATCATTGTAAGTATCTAGGTGTTAATATAAGGAAAGATCTTCATTGCAGTAATCACATACATGGGATTGTAAATAAAGGGTACAGATCTCTGCACATGGTTATGAGCATGCTTAGGGGTTGTAGTAAGGATGTAAAGGAGAGGGCATATAAGTCTCTTGTACAACCCCAAATAGAGTATGGTTCCAGTGTATGGGACCCTCACCAGGATTCCGCGATTCAAGAACTGGAAAAAAATCCACAGAAAAGCAGCTCGATTTGTTCTGGATGATTTCCGACAAAAGAGTAGCGTTACAAAAATGTTGCAAAGTTTGGGCTGGGAAGAACTGAGAGAAAGAAGATTAGCTGCTTGACTAAGTGGTATGTGATTAGAATAATAACAGGAAGTTATTTATTAAATTGACCAACTAATCAATACAATTAGTCATTGTCTTGGATGATTTACATTGATCTATTAACTAAAAATGGTACATGTTTCGCCTAGTATGAAGGCATCATCAGCCATAGTCTTAACCTAAAAATAAAAAATAAGCACTTGAAATAACATATAAGATGAAATTGATTTTAAAAGTCTTGAAGAGACAAACTAAAATTAACATTCAAAATAACAATGTTGGTTTAATTTTTTTTTTTTTTTTTTACAATGTGAAGAATTACAAAGGTGAAAGTATTAAAATTACCAACATAAAAGTTGCTATAAGTAAAATGGACAAAGCAACAGACTGTGATGAACAAGTAGTAAGATTGCTAAAAATTAAGTTGACTGATTGGCGGTTACAATTAGAGACTCTGAAGAGAATGACGATCAATCGTATTTATTCAAAAAGTAATACTGAGGAAATAATTTTGAAGGTTGGTCAGGAGATCACTAAATTCCTTTTCAGGAGACAAAAGACGAATGCCATAGGCATATGGTAGAAATGTATTACACATCGATGAGAAGATAAAAAGTTGTAAATTAAAGGTTGAAGAACAGTGTTAAATTTGGACCTCTGTGGACCATCTCAATTTGAAGCGATGTTAAAATGTTGTGAAGAATACGAGTTTATTGACAGTTGAATTATTTGAGGAGGTGAAGGTAGTTTGTACAAGTGTATTGACAAGGCAGTATTATTGGACCTTTATGTTTTCTTTCAACTCATTTTGCATTTTGCAATCTATGTGATTTTTTTTATTGTGTGTGGCTCCGATCCACAGCTGGTTTTTTTGTTCATGGGGAGACTCATTATCGAGGTGTATATACTGGTAGGATGTTTTACCACTCAGCGTAATTTTATGTGTACAGTTAGATTAGTTATTCCCCACCGAAGCGCATCAAAACATGTTTTTCTTTTAAGGTTAGGGACCCCCACTGCATTGAAAAGTGTGCAGGAAAGGAGTAATACTCATCTAAACGGGAAAGAATTAACAAATCAGCCAGAAGCATGGTGCGTGCATGCAGGTCACAGTGCTGAAGTGCAAAAGTACAGGAAATTTCTTGCTAATTGTTAAGTAGGCCTCTGTGTGTTGGCATATACATGATTAATTGTAATACATTTTTTAAAATCCTTGATGTAGAAGGTGGAAGATCAAGGAAACACTGTATGGACCATGTACGAGAGGATTTTGGACAAACAATTGACTATGAAGAATGAACAGTACTGAGGAAATAAAAAACATGCAATCATTGTTTACTATCTATTTTTCATCATACATTGCAATATGAATGGGGAACGGTTCATTCTGACAACACACACAGTTCTCGCAGAGGATCAACAGCTGCACGTTAATTCCATTAGTTTCCTGCGTCCATCCTGGTCAGTTCCTTTATCCATTCCAGTCAGCACCAGTTGTCCATTTTTATCACCTTCCCTATTTGTTGTAGATGGCAGTAAATTATTGAAGATCCAGCACAATAGTACAGGAGCGATGCATGTGGATATTGAACAGTTTAGTAAATAATTTCTAATAACACCCGACATTTCCCTTTCCCTTACTTTGCAACTTACTGCTTATCTCCCTCATTTCAAATTACAGTTAATAAAAACCACGCAATGACTTTCACGGCTAACTTGTACTACTTCAATCTGTGAAAGTACCAGTATTAAGATGAACATGGGCATTTACTGTTTATGAACCAGAAGTTCTTAACCTTCATAAAAATTACATGAGATGTACAGTGGGAGGCAAGCATTCATTCGTTTGTCATCCTTCGCATCGTAAACCTGAGTAACAGCCATTCTGAAATAAACCCAGATTTCAGTGAAATATTTGTGAATGTAAAATTCTGACTCATTGGCTGAATGGTCAGTACTGAGGCCTACGGTTCAGAGGATCCGCGTTCAATTCCTGACAGGGTCGGGGATTTTAATCGCGTCTGATTAATTCTTCTGGCCTGGGACTGGGTGTTTGTGTGTGTCCCAAAATTTTCCTTGTCATATTGAGGCACCACACTACTCTACCAACCACCACAGAAACAAACAAGAGTAATTACATCCCTCCATATAGGGTTGGCGTTAGGAAGGGCATCCGGCCGTACAACAGGGCCAAATCTACATGTCCGACACAGTTCGCACCTGGAACCCCACAAGTGTGGGAATAGCCGTGGAAGGACAAGAACTGTAAATGTAAAAGAAATGTATTTAAAAGTAAAACTTTACAATTAGTTATTTTTTAATTTAGTCTTAAGTATGTATAAACAATAGCCAGTATTTGTAGAAGAATTAGCAACCGCCGCTACACTCATCCGTTTGTGCCTCCATCTTCCGGTTCATTCCACACTACGTGGCATTAACTGGCTTTGTGTCTTGGTTTTCAAGTGGTTCGGGTGTTTAACCATACTTTACATAAGGGAACAAGCTTTCACACAAGATAATTTAAAAAAAGGAAGACCATACTATTTTTTTCCACTTTGTTTCAAGTCGCACTGACACATAGGTCTTATGGGAACAATGGGATTGGAAAGGGCTAGGAGTAGGAAGGAAGAAACAGTGGTCTTCATTTAGATACAGTTCCACAATTTACCTGGTCTGAAAATGGGAAACCATGGAAAAACCATATTATGTAGGGCTGCTGACAGTTATAATCCACTATCACATCAATGCAACATGCAAAACATGCCGCCTATTGTTCGTAAAGACCATACCTTCACAACTCTTCTGCTACATAAGGAGTTCTTTGTTCTTTTCCTACACATCGAGCATGTTATGGTTAAATGTTCAGCGCATACAAATATTTTTCATCAATCAATCACTGATCTGCAATTAGGGCTGTCACCTAAGAACAGATTTTTTATTGATTGTATACTTAGGCTTTCCTTAGATCAAAGAATGTGGACTGAAATGAAGTGTATAAAAAAGTAAAACTCTTGTTATGACTAGAGGGGAGAAAGAAGAGAAAGGTCAGATTAGACTTGCAGACACGCCTCTGAAAGTAGTGGAGATGTTCAAATACCTGGAGAGTGAATCAATGGAGAATGCTCGACTAGATGCTGAAATTAGTAAGAGGACTCAAGCTGGAAGCTGTTTCTGTCAACGTGTGAGATACTTGTTATGGGACAAAGATGTGCCAATGGAAGCAAAGGAAACTATGTACAAGATGTATTAGTACCCATAACAACTTACCGAGCAGAAACTTGGACAATGACAAAGAAGGACGGGAGTCGAATACAGGCAGCCAAAATTTTCTTGAGGAGTACGGTACAGAAGAGTAAAAGAGAAAATAAGGAATGAGAAAATCCAGGAAGAAATTGGAGTGGAAAAAATGAATGGCAGAATAGAGAAGAGCCGACTAAGATGGTTTGGGCTCATAAAGCGAATGAGTGATGAAAGAATGCCAAAAAGGTAACAGAAATGTAAATGCAAGGAAGGAGAGGCCGCGGATGACCACGATTGAGATGGAAGGACACAATCCATCGCAGTATTAGAGAAAGAAACCTTGACTGGGACACAGTGTTGAAGGAGTGGTGGAAAGACCGTAGAAAGTGGAGAGGAACCATATTTGCCCCTACCCAGCTACAGCTGGATAATGGGAAATGATAATGATCATATGACGACTTAGTCTTTCCTTAATTGACTCCACAGAATTAGGAAATTTACCGAACATTTCCATTCTTTTTACATTTGGCTTTAAGTCGTACCAACACAGATAGGTTTTATGGTGATGATGGGATAGGAAAGGGCTAGGAGTCTGATGGAAGCAGCCATGGTCTTAAAAACTTCCCAGCTTGAAATTTGTAACACGTTTGAAACACTACTCCTTTGTTGAAAATTACCTATAGCGTTGTTTTTCTTTGGAAAATTTTCAGTACTTGTATGTAGTACTCCTGGTGTAGGTCACACACACAGGAACCATACTCTAATTGAGGTCTTAAAGGAGACATATAGATCCTTTCCTTTACATCTTCATTACAACCCATAAATACCATCACAACTATACGATATGAAGAGATCTGAAAGCTTTCTTTACAACTGCAGTGTGATTACCCCAATGAAGATCTTTCCATATATTAACATTTAGGTACTGTCAGTGATCCCCATGAGGTACTTCCGCCCTGTCAACACAGTAATTAAATCAAGAGGAAACCTTGGTGAAACTGCAACTGCAACCCGATCTTTTCGTCCCATTTACCACCATACCACTGCCTGCTGTACATCTCACAAGATGTCAAAAACATATCAGAAGCAAGATACTCAAGGTCTTTTTGCAGCCACTCACAATCTTTTAACTTATTTACTACCCTATACAGTGTACCATCTGCAAAAAGCCTTATCTGCGATTTCAGTTCTTTACTCGTATCAGTTTAACTAGCTGTAGTGTCAATGCTAAAAAGAGAAATGTTCCACCTTTTCAATACAATAATACTGTTGCACGAATCAATGTAGCTGATCTTGAGGTTAAAAATTATGCAGTATAGTTCACAATTGTGAAGATCAGCAAGAGTGCTCAAGAACCTCTACATGAACTATTTTTAACTCAAGAAAAGTGTTACAATTGTGTTGACTTCTTGCCATTTTTGTGTAGGCTGATGATGACATGGACAGATGTCAAAAACGGTCCCTTAATGAATTAAATATGTTGCTACATTGATTCGTGCAACAGTGTTATTGTATTGAAAAGGTGGAACATTTTTCTCTTTTTAGCATTGTAACTATTAGTTCAATACGGACCAGTGATAAAGTTTTTAACTTTAAATAGCTGTAGTGTCCATCGGTGATGGGACAGTAATACACCATGTGCAAAGTTATTTCACTCCCCAGCTATTTACTGCCAATATCAGGCATGCTGTTTTATTCGGAATGCAACAGCAATCCAATCTATCGGAGATTAGTAGCAGCAGAAGAGACAAATCACCTCACAACAATGGTCAATGTAAGGATATTGATCAGTTTTATGAGCTATCGATACTGTAGGCATTCGCATTTAGTTTCTCCCAACTGTGTGATATTAGGGATCTAATGTAAAGGGAGTCCTTCCTTCTTTCATGACTCCCTCTTGTATACTTCAAGCGATCATTCCTTTACGATTTTTTATAATCATCTTCGCAATTTTCCTTGGCGATATGGACCAATGTCTTAAGGTGTAAAAATGCAGGGTCAATCATGACAAAAACCATTGCCAACCAACATGACTGAACAATATTTCCATGTTAACAATGCTCGGTGCTGATATGGACTACGAAACATTAATTCTATGTTAAAACTGTATAAGACATAAATGATCGGAAATTGTATTCTCTACAACTTTTGTTATGTAGTACTTTCGATTGGACCAATAGCGTAGGTTTAGGCACCTTCCCCTGAACTAACATTTCATTCAGTATGAATAAAATTATTTATAGCCTAGACGGTAGTGCCTTCTTCTCTGACTTTACATACCGATTTTCATTAAATTCTCTTCACATATTTTCTGATGGTTTGGCATTGATATGGACTTAGCAACAAAAAAATTGAAATTCATAAATGTGTCTGTTAACGAAGCCGATACGGTAAAAATATATAAATGATCAGAAATTTAACTCAATACAAGATTAGTTGAGTAGTATTTATCAATAGGACCACTAATAGCAGATATTTGAAAATTACATTTTAGTCCTTCCTCTCAACTACCATTTCACTCAGTGTGAATAAAATTATTTATAGCCTAGATTGTAGTGCCTCATTCTCCAATTTTACAAACCGATTTTCATTTTTTTTGGAGCCAATTTCTAGTGATTCACATACATACATAGATGACAGAAAATTAAAAATTGCATTTTGTTGTTGCTGTGGACACGACAGATACAGAAATAACATTCTTTTTAAATTCTGAGCAATGTACGGACAAAACTCTAATTTTATATACCGGGATATGGATGTATAATCAAATTGGTGAGAGGAGACTGATTTGGCTAAATTTGACCACAAGAAGAGATAAAATGATACGACACATCTTAAGACACCCCCAGGACTTGTACAGCTGGTTTTTGAGGGAAGTGTAAGTGGAAACAACATAGGGATAGACCAAGGTATGAATATGACAAGCTGATTAAAGCAAATATAGCCTGTAGTAGTTATGTAGAAATGAAAACATTAACACAGGCTAGGGTCTTACGGAGAGTTGCATCAAACCAGTCTATGGACAGATGACGGAAAACAACAAGAAGAACAACAACAACACACATGTCCAATAATACTGCCTTGCCTCTCACCGGTAGAAAAGGTGGGAACAATGACAAAAAGGTGCTCTCGGAATGAGAAGATAGAGTCTAAGTTAGGAAAGAATTCTACGGATGAAGCTGTATGCATAAACCGGCTTCAATGGTGGTGTCGTGAAATGAATAGAAGAGGATAGATTACTTAGGAGAATAATGAACTTTGCTATGGAGGGCAAGAAAAGTAGAGAGACCAAGACAATGATAGTCATACTCAGTTTCTAACGATTTAAAGATAACACATACACTGTAGAACTAAACAAAGCCACAGCACTAGTAACAAATAGAGGATTGTGACGGAGTTTAGTAAATTCACAGAGACTTTGAGACTGAACGCTGAAAGGCCTGCCTATAATGAAGATGTATATATGAATGAATATTATAAGTAAATTTAGCCACTACTCTTTTCATCCAGTCCTATAGCCTTCATTTTCGTCAGCAGTTTACCATGATCGACCCTATCAAAGGCTTCAGTAAGTCCTCGGATACACATTCCCCTGGGTCATTAATGATCCTTGGATTGTCTTTCATGGAACCTGTTACTGCCTTGAAGTACCTATAAATCTCTCGGAGTCCAACCCTTCGAAAGGGTGTAGTGGCATCACGTGACAAGCCTTTTGGTGATGTACCTCCAAGAGTCATGGGCATAGTGACTTGCTTGCTGTAAGCTCATCCTGATCAAGCTCTTGATCTGGTCCATCTATCATAACGGTGCATGTCCTCTAGGTCTTCAGCCGCCGACTTTTTCCTCCATTTTCATTGCCTCCTGTCTTCTGGGAATATGACCAAAGTATCTGAGTAGTTTTTGGTTGATAAGGGTCCACATGTTCATTTCATGAACATGATGTTATTTACAGATGATATTGTGATTTGGGGAGAAGACGACAGGAAGGTTCAAGAACAGTTGAATGTGGTGAATGGGAAGATTGAAGAATGTGGATTGAAAATAAGTGTAGAAAAGAGTAAAACTCTTGTTATGACTAGAGGGGAGAAAGAAGGGAAAGGTCAGATTAGACTTGCAGACAAGTCCCTGGAAGTAGTGGAAACGTTTAAATACCTGGGGAGTGAATTAATGGAGAATGCTCGACTGGATGCTGAGATTAGTAAAAGGATTCAAGCTGGAAGTTGTTTCTATCATAGTGTAAGAAATATGTTATGGGACAAAGATGTGCCAATGGAAGCAAAGGATACTATGTTCAAGATGTATTACGTACCCATAACAACTTACGGAGCAGAAACTTGGACAATGACGAAGAAGGATGAGAGTCGAATACAGGCAGCCGAAATGAAATTCTTGAGGAGTATGATACAGAAGAGTAGAAGAGACAAAATAAGGAATGAGAAAATCCGGGAAGAAATTGGAGTGGAAAAAATGAATGATAGAATAGAGAAGAGCCGACTAAGATGGTTTGGGCACGACCACGATTGAGATGGAAGGATACCATCCAACGCAGCATTATAGAAAGAAACCTGGACTGGGACACAGTGTTGGAGGAGGAGTGGTGGAAAGACCGAAGAAAGTGGAGAGGAACCATATTTGCCCCTCCTCGGCTACAGCTGGATAAAGGGAAATGATGATGATGATGATGATGAAGGGTCCACAGTCTTGTTCTGATGCCAAGCTGTTGCAGGATCGATTCATTAGTATGGTGTACTGTCCATGGTATACTCAGTGATTTCCTATAGCACCAAATTTCTAGAGCATCAATCCTGCGGCAATCCATCATCTACATCATCCAAGTTTCTGCTGCATAGGTCGCGATAAGGAAGATCAGAGTTCGAATAAGGGTGAGCTTTGTCTTGGCAGTGATGGAGGTGTCCTTCCAGATGCGAGTAGTCTTGCTGTTGAATTTCCTGCAATCACAATGCGCTTACGAATCTCAGGTTCACAGTCTCTGGTATCTGTGACAAATCCCAGATACCCAAAGCAACTGAAAACCTCATAATCAGCAATTCTTGTTATGGCACATGTGCTTTAATTAAAACTGTCTACAATCATCACTTTGGTCTTTTTATTGTTGATTTCAAGGCCATATTCTCTGCTTCGCTCGTCTAACCTCTGCATGATGGTTTCTAGTTCATGATCATCTATGGCAATTATCAGAGTGTCATCCGCATATCTGAGATTGTTCATTTTCCTGCCACCAATTGTGATGTCATCGCTCGAATCCACAAGAGTCTCCCTCTTAAATAATGTACTCACTGTATACAATAAATAGGAGGGGGGAAAGAATGCAACCTTGTCGCACTCCAGCAGTAGTAGAAAAGATGTCTGAGAAGTTGCTATTAACTCTCACAGTCACAGTGTTCGAAGAGTACAATTGTTGAATCAGGTACACTAAATGTCTCTACGTCCCCATCTCAATGAGTATAGTCCAGAGCTTTGACCATTTCACCTTTCGAAGGCTTTCTTGTAGTCCATGAAGCACAGGAACATCTTGATATTGTACTTCCCTGCCTTCTCTACGAGCTGGCAGATGTTTAGGATCTACTCCCGAGTTCCTTTGCCTGGAACAAACCAGATTTGTTTCTCTGATATTTGTGGAAGTAAGGTCTTCAGCCTCTCGTTCAGCACCGTGAGCATGATTTTACTGGCATGAGAGACGAGGGCTATCGTTCGATAGTTTGCACAGTCAAATGGAGTACCTTTCTTGAACAATGGTACAAAGATGGAGTGGCACCACTGGTCCAGCCAATTTCCAGATGCCCATATCTTCTGACATAACTTGTGGAGGATATTGACACCTAGGTCACCCATGTTCTTTAGGATTTCAGCAGTGATTCCATCTTAGCCTAGTGCTTTCCGGTTCCGGACCTTTTTTATTGCACGTTCCACCTCTTATCTAAGGATTGTTGGTTCAATGTCTGTTGGGTTCTGGTGACCTAGCATTGGTTGTGGATCATGAGTGAACAGCTTGATGCTCTCCATGCTTAGGCGATGCCTGCTGCATTTGTGATGACATTCCCTTGGCTGTCTTTAATAATCCGAGTCTTAGGCATAAACTCTTGTGCTAAGTATTTCACCTTGTACAGTTCTGCACTGTAATTTTTGGTTGCATGTGCCTCTAGTTCTGCACACAGTTTCTTAATGTGTTCATTCTTGTCTTCTACAAGCATGTTTGATATCATTGTTTATTTTTTCCATTAGTCATCCTTGTTGTTCTGGAACTGAAACCGAGCCGGATGTTACGTATAATTTCAACTAGTGCCAAAGTTTCGTCAGTCATCCAATGTTGTTGCTTCAATATGGTGTTCATCTTTGGGATCTTGCTTGTTGCATCTGCGGTCCATTCATTAATTCTCTTCCAAGTCATGTCACAATTTCTCTCTAGGTCAGGTGGTCCAGTGCTTTGGAGTGTTTCTTGGAAAGTAATTGGCTCAGGGGCCATTAACTTTTTCGACTTTATTTTGACCACTGGTTTGCTCAGTTTGATTCTAAGGTAGGCCTAGAGTAGACTATTATCCAATCCGCATTCAGCACTAGGTTTTGTTTTTACATTGCGGAAGGAGGTTCTCCATCTTTTAATCACAAAGATGTAATCAATTTGGTTCTTAAAATGCCTATTCGAGGAGGACCATGTAAGGAGGCAACGTTTGTGGTGTTTAAACATGGTATTCATAATGAAAAGACTTGTCAGTTGCAAACTGTATCAACCGATTTCCTCGCTCATTATGAGCACCCAGGCCAATCCGTCCTACAGATTTTCACAGGTGGTTGTCCATCGAGGTGGTTTCTTACTTTTGCATTGAAATCTCCCAATATGATGGTAATACCTCTTGGTTTAAGTGATGCTATAGTATCTTCCATGTCCTTCCATTTTTCTCTAAAATTCATGTGACTGCCAAAATGTTTGCCATCATGTTATCCTTAGCTGAATTTAAAAAAATTCAATTTCCTATTAAGATCCTTCAATTTCTTGTTACTTTCACAACCATTCCTAACTATTTCATTCTAACATTCACCTCCTCCTTAATCTCGTTATTTCTCTGGTATACTGGGTCTTTACCATTCCTTAGCTTCTTTAACCCCTCAGCGATGGGGAACATAACTGCTGCTTTACCTAGCAGATGGCGGCAATTCAGATGTGAGCACTAAGAAAATGCTATTCTCTCTCTAAAAATTCACTGTTACAACAGTTTGGCTCTAATCATTTTCAAATGTTTTAGGTAGAGACTCGAAAGAATGTACTTTACATTTGTTAACTTTATATTTACTTTATAGAGTAGTAATGGAGAAGAGACCTTCCACATTTTGTATGGAATTAGCGACTTTCTTGTATTTGAAAGATAAGAATTTCATTTTTGGTATGTATTGACCTGAGATTAATTTAATTGTTCTTGTATTTGCCCAAGTTGTTTCTCAATGCAATGAAAACTAAGGTAATCGTTGCCTCGGGAACTTTGAGCAGAAGAACCGGGAACAATAGTTCAAAGATTCATTTAGCATAAATCCTAGGTTAATGGTACAATTAATTAATGAGAAGGAGGGCGTATAATTTGGCGTGTTTTGTTGTCCATTACTTGGTCGCGCGCACCTTGCCCTCCCATTCCTTACGTTATGCGCCTACTCTCACTTTGCTCAGTTCAGTCTGGTGATGTGTTATCATCTGATTTATTAAAACTTAATTACATCTCTCTCATTCAAGCTGCACCACGTCATGCTGCGCCACGCAGTATCGTATTTCAAAGTGACAGCGAGCCAAGTAATTAAGACTCGTACAAGGTTTCAAGAAGTTGAAGGAATTACACAAATTCTCACCAGATGATGTCAAAATTCATTTCAGTGATGAGATAGCGATTTATACTCGCTATGTACATAAGGAAACATCCTGTAATGAAATATACATCCGCAACAAAAATTTAATACTAACAATTTGTTGGTTATTTTGATCCACCAACAAATTGTTAGTATATCATAGCATAGTTCAATACGGGTCTAATAATGAGATTAGTTACATGTAAACAGAAATTTAAGCCGGTATGCTCTCAAGTTGAAAGAGGTAAGACTATTTTCAAACACTTTTTTTTTATAATGCTGATTTCGGTTGATTTATACATACAAAGATATACCTTCAAAGATATACCATTTCCATCTTGACAACTTTAAAACATTATAAGTTAGAACAAAATAAAGTAACGCCGGCAGGGGTCTATACCACACATGGAGGTCGGCAGCATGAGAAAAGAAGGTCTATACGATGCATACGGTGTCAAGGAGTTAAAGAGACATACCTCTTTCACATTTCTCAATCACTGCTTTAAAACTCATCCCACAGCGTGCTTTCATTTTGATCTACCATTTTCCACAAATCAAAATGATATTTTTGAAACTCCTCATGCCTCAGTCCTATTTTTAAGACCTTCCTTTCCATCATATTTGTTTTTAACTTTGAAAAATGTAGCTTTGCAATCACTTCTATCATCTATCACTTCCTGCACTTTTAACATCCAAAATTCTGTTGTCTTAAGTGTAATTTCATCTAATATGTTGGCCACGATGGTAGAACGACAGATTAAAACTAAGAGAACTTAAAATATTACCTAGTAAGCAAGATTAAACATGAACATTCCATTATTGTTAAGCATAAATGTGTGATCAAATCCACTTACCCAGGGCAGAAGTATTTTTCTTCTCACTCATCCTTGACTGCGACCTATTAACTGGTCGCCTGTCTCTGGGCGGTGCACACACTAGATGCAAAGTATGGGCCTCCTGACCCTCATACCATCGTAAGATATCCCTCAGTATTACACTATCTGGCAATAATTGTCCAGAATAGATTAACTTTTGATCTTCCGTGCGCTATTGAAGAAAGTAAGAAATTTATCATACAGTAAAATTTCTGAAATAATAAAAAACTGAAATAAAAATATAGGCTTACACATTACACCGGCAGAATCTTTTCTTTTAAATTCATTATCAACTACATAACTTTCCTATGACACAGTTGCTGAATGTGATCCTGCCTGAGTTCCCTTTTGTCCACTCCATTTTTTGCATTCTTATTTCAGGCATTCATCTGTCAGGTCTAGAGTCTCGTGTAATCCATTACTTCCAACTTGATTTTGCCTCCCTTCCTAGCTTTTTATCAGAAGCCCTAATCATCTCATTCTTCAGGACAATCCACACATCATTTATTGTGTTTCTTTCATGCTGTTCACCCGTACCTTGAACAAAAACCTCTTTGCGGCAGAGGCAAGGGACAACGTGGATTTACTCTATAATCACCGACAGCAGAAGAGAGTGACATCACTGACATGTGAATGGCAATTTTATAGACAATGTATGTATGTTCAGTCCTCAGAATTAAGACTCGTTGGATCCTCATAAGCTCCGCCATCAGCTGTCATAGATGGCCTAGGCATCACTGAAGAGGCGTACTAGGGAAATGAGGAGTGAGATAGTTTCCCATTGGTTTCCTAATTATAGATGTTATTTATGGGAATTAGCAAGTCCAAATCTCGACAGAAAATTTGAATGCTGGAGAGAAGTTAAAGTTCACATGGACAATCACAACTAGAAGATAAATTGGAATATTTCATAGTTTAATACTCAGAGGTATCATACATTGGTGTTCAAAATCAAAGCAACAAATGGTATAGTTAGGTGTACATTATAAACAAAGTAAACAATGTAACATTATTTGCTGTTTATGAAAGAACAGTCAGAAAGCACCATTGTCTGCTTTGCTGCAAAATGTATCCACCGTCACAAATGCCAGGGGGATGTGATTTGATTATCTCTGGCAGTAATACAGGCTCGACAACGACGTGGCATGCTGTGAATAATGTTATCAATCTCACTTTGCAGTATTAATGCCTATTCTTGTGATTCATAACTCCTGAAGATCAAATTGGTACTCATCCGTAAACAGAACACTGACCCCCTGTTCGGCTGCCCAGGTGACATCAGGGTTCTCCCCAGAAATTTTTGTCAGCCGGGTGACAGGAATGAGTAGCCAGACAGTAAAATTTCAATTTATTCCCCTCAGAGCATTAACCCTTCTAAGCAGGAGCATTTAAAAACATAGCCTTCACTGGATGCTGAAAGAACTTTCACTGGGCATTTGAAGGCTAGCATACTTGTGCACAAAACTGTTTTATACCATATCTCTTAATATTAAATCAATTTTGATTATATTGTAAATAGCCTTTCGGTCCACCATATATAGTGTGTTCAGTCTCATTGCTGAAGTGAGCTAATTTGCATATGGATTCAAATTTGTCTGAAGATATGAATCACGTAAGGGGCGTGAAAATGGTACAATTTTTCGAGAAGATCTAAAATTTTGTTTCTGTACTATTCCCATCAACACGAAGAGGACTAAGATAACATACATCTAATTTTCATTGAATGGAATCAATTCCCTTACCCTATATCGAAATGGAAATAACATTCCTCGGAACTTTATCTACTGCTAAGTGTAGGGATTTGTTTCTGTTACACTCAGCTGGACGAGTTCAAGTAAAAACAAAAGTTTGAAATACTTTACTGGTTGCACGACATTTAGAGCTAAACCTTGGGGTGAAAAGATCTTACAAAACCGTTATTTCTTATGTAATTATCCAAGTCATCCCAGTAAAAATTACATGCTGCACTACCACATTTAGCGTCGGAAACAAGTCTCTTCTGAATCATTTCAGCTTCATCACAGTCCAATTTGGCAATATAAACATCACTGTCATCAGAATCATTGCTAAAATTATAATTATCCTCACAATCACTAAAATACTCATTTAACATGCCTTATGTATCACTGCTAGGAAAATTATCCTAGCTTACCAATGCCACTGCGGGAAAAGTACACGAGCAAATAGTCTATTAATTTTACACATTGACAACAAGGTGAAAAACTATTAAAATAGATCGACATATGTATGAAATGAAAAAATGAAACTTTATCTATTTGGCTGTGATGAGATCTCAGACAGAGTTCGAAGGAAACTTGCAAATGGAATAACAATGCAGATGTGGCGCAATGCGTGTCAGACATGTCACTCCACAGCAGCAAACGGCAAATGCATGACGTGTGCTACACGTCACTCCACGCTGTCGGGTAATATAAGACAGGTAAATATTAACTGCAAAAGTAAACTATTTTAGTTTTTTTTTTTTTTTTTGCTAGTTGCTTTACGTCGCACAGACACAGATAGGCCTTATGGCGACGATGGGACAGGAAAGGCCTAGGAGCTGGAAGGAAGCGGCCGTGGCCTTAATTAAGGTACAGCCCCAGCATTTGCCTGGTGTGAAAATGGGAAACCACGGAAAACCATCATCAGGGCTGCCGATCGTGGGGCTCGAACCTACGATCTCCCGGATGCAAGCTCACAGCCGCGCGCCTCTACGCGCACG
This sequence comes from Anabrus simplex, assembly GCF_040414725.1. Lineage (NCBI taxonomy): Eukaryota > Metazoa > Arthropoda > Insecta > Orthoptera > Tettigoniidae > Anabrus > Anabrus simplex. The sequence continues at coordinate 304,226,527 of NC_090268.1, forward strand.
GCCAACTCGCCCGGTTTTAGTGTTATTATCATGAACAAGACATAAGAGTATTTTGAATTTTTAGATCCAGTTGCTTCAACTCTATGTTAAATTTTACTTAAATGTGAACTAACAATTGTTATTACTTTAACACTTCGTTTAAAAGTACCCTATTTCACGGACATATTTCCAACATTTGTTACAAAACAATTGTTACAGAAAAATTAACACATTTCCATGAGACTTCTGAATGCGTTTGGCAGTGAGTGTCTTGTGTTTCTTTACATAAAGCGCTCTCCTAGTAGTGTGCTGAAATAGTATTTTGTCACACAGACACATGGTTGACATTATTATAGATTATGGTTAGAGGAGACCAATAAGACATGTCAAGTAAGAGCTAACAAAAGTGTTATAATGAATGCGAGACAAATGTTATAGTTTTAATTTAAAATTATGCGAGTGTGCTTAAAAATTTGAATGAATGGACTGTTATATCACAACATTCGATATAACCTATTCTTATATTCTTATCATAGGGAAATGTGATTAATGATATGTTTTGAACGACTTTTGGGCATTCTTCTATTGCGGGGAAAATAATGTAATGCCTTGTTAATGCTGCAATGGCAACAGGAATTCTTTGCAGGATTCTACACACACTTTTCTTGCACTCGTGAACATAGTCACCTACAATTATATGTAAAGTGTTTCAAGCATAATATCTAACTAGTAGAGGCCAGACCCTGCGGTCAACCGATTTCACCGAGCTTCAATGTATGTGTGGGGAGACACTCAACAGTAACTCCTGTATAAGGGTTTAAGTCAATACGCTTTTGTTTTCAAAAACAAAAAAACAAAAAGTCAGATGTTATTACACAGAATCCGCTTCGGATGAAGTGAAGATGATAGAACACTAAATGGCAAACAGATTTTACTTAAACATGTCAGATACTCAACCTAATAACTTCTGAAAAATTGATGAATCCCCGATTCCAAAGCAAGGCATATATACTTGGAAGTTACATCACAGTGCAACGGAGTGGTGGCCTAGTGGTCACCGTACTTATCTGCGAACCTTGTAGACGCGAGTTCGAGTCTCGTTGCAGCTATAATTGTTATACAAATTAAAATATTATTTGAGGTAACGTTAAGATAAAACTTGGAACAAAAATATTACGCAAATTGCAGTACACTTTATTTTCTACCTGAAATTAACATAGGCCTAAACTTTCTGACAGTTACTGCAGGATCTCTTTCTCTGTATATATAATAATTTGAGATAGATAATGAAGTTCCACTGTGATTATATTATTAATTTTATTCACATTTTTACCTTCACATTCCCTGAAATCTTTTCAAGTAAATACGCATTGCATTAGAATTGGGGAATTCATAAATTTTTCAGAAATAATTAGGTTGCGGACCTGACAAGTTTAAGTAAAATGTGTTCGCATTTTTTCGTGTTCTATCACCTCCATGTGGTCAGAAGCGGATCCTGTCTCATGACACTTGACCTAATTTTTTTCAAAAATGAAAACGTATTGACCTAAACCCTTATACACGAGTTACTGTTGAGTGTCCCCCAACAGGTACATTAAGCTCGTTGAAATACATTGGACACAGGGTCTGACCCCTTCTTGTAAAATCTCTAACCTATTTTCAATATCGTCTAATACCTTGTTCATTATGGCTTTGGTAATTAGAAATATTTGTTCTGGCAACTCTAAAAAGCCGTTATTTCTTAGGATGGGTCGTCCTTTGGCTTCTTCAGTTTATAAACAATCTTCATACAGCAGTAAAGCTTCAAATTTACGTCTTCTACATGCCTCCATTTTTAAACTTTAGTAACTGTTATGAGATTTAACACAGGGTTGCTGCCAGGTTAATTTAACACAAGTATTTACAATTTGTTAGAGTTAACAATTCTTGATGAGACGACCATTTTGTTAAATTATGTGTTAAGTCGCCTTAACAGCAGAGTTAACACTTAACATTCGTTGAAGAAACCGGGCCCTAGTGTTCTACTGCTCGTTCATAATAATGTAACACCAGTGTTTACCACTTTATTGCTGTGGAGTGCCCTATGGGTCTGTAACATCATTCGGAATAGAGTGCTCGCATACGATTTCACACCAATCCACACACTCCTTGCGCACGACACTACGTGATGGTCAAGATAAACATTTAAATTTCTGATACAAAGCGTCAAGTCTATGGTCTGACACTGTGGTTAGCCGGTTCAAGTCCCGCTGGTCGAAAAAAAATTCACCCTCAGAATGTTGGCCGGCAGAATAGGAGAGGTGGTGGTATACAATTTTTAAACACTAGATTGCATGCCAAAGGCCCGGATTCAATTCTGAACCTATCTGCAGTGCTCGTATGAAGTGAGGGCATATGACACTGTCGATGGTGATTCGTCTGTAGGATGGCAACGTAAAGCCTTGAGCAGAACCCTTGGTGCTATTTGACAGGAGTAGATTATGTGCCGACATAGGGTTTCACCTTCTCCCTTCCTAAAATTATTTATCATACACAGCTGCTAACTGTTAGAAATACAAAATAAGAATATTTTTTTAATTTTTGGATTTCATTACATATATTGCGCCACGGTCTAAGTGAAAAAAGGACAGGATAAAGGGCAAAAATAGCTAAGGTTAGAATGTGAAACTGAAAAATACATAAAATGGTTACAAGAAAATGTACCGAATCACTTTCATTTACGACACATACATATGCATAATGATACAGTTAAACCTCGATATGTCGAACCTCCATTACTCGAATTTTCAGCATCTCGAAGTAACTTAAATTTTCTGGCCTTTTGTCCTATTCTTCACTTGTATTTCTTTCTCTATTACACAAAATTCGGTTACACGAATTTCTCAAAGCAAACATTTCCTCCCTTGAAGCAAAAAATATTCTTTAACTCGAATAATGTGCAACATTAACTGTGCAATACGGCATTTGTGGTTTGTGAGGAACAGTTAACAAGTAAAGAAAGGGTTACAGTGAAGCTGGGAAGTAACATGACGTGAACCGAAAATCTCGTACTTCTAGTGATCGGAAAATCGGTAAAGCCTCGTTGTTGTCTTGTGTGTCAATTAATTGCCGGTCACATACGAAAATAAGCCCAGAAGTCTCGGAGGTCCATTTACAAAACTTGGCTGCGTCGTATTGACGAGAAGTTTCAACGTGAAGGGAGGAAAGGTTAACCGCAGCAAACAGAAGAGACTAATGGATTTTATTCCGAAGGTGTTAACGGAGCTATATTTATTGTGTCACTACTGTATGTACTGTATTCTGTCTTCTAAAAAGTTACTTCTTTTGTAACTGGCTTTACGTCTCACCAACACAGACAGATTTTATTGCGACGAAGGGATAGGAAAGGCCGAGGATTGGGAAGTAAGCGGCCACGGCGTTAATTAAGGTACAGCCCCAGCATTCGCCTGGTGTGAAAATGGGAAACCACGGAAAACCATCTTCAGGGCTCCCGATAGTGCGGTTCGAACCTATCTTCTGGAAGCAAGCTCACAGCCGCACGCTCCTAATCGCACAGCCAACTTGCCCGGTCTACCGCACCATATCATTTTATGGTACGTTTACTTTTTCTGATATCTTCACGTTCCTAGCAAACTCTAGTATCTATCAACTATTACTCTTTCCCATCATGTGTCGTTACCACTATGTAATCCTTCTCTATTCCGACAGATGGATAGGTCAAAGCATTTCTTTTTGCCCCGTCTTGTGGGATTATCTTTCTGATGGATTTTTTTCTGAGATATTTTCGACTTGAGAAGATGGAAGGATTTGATTTTCAAGTCGCCTTTATGGCTTATAAAAGATATTTTAAGACATTCAAGATGTCCTTGTAAACATCTCAGCCTTTTGTGTATGCTGTTTGCTTATGTAGTTGAGGTATTTCATTTTTCTTTAATCTTCTTTTAGTTAGGTCAGAAAGGCTTCCCTCATTACGTGTTTTTCTGTTTTATTCGTGTGCTAACCTTGATTTTCTTTTACTGATCCACTATGTTTATTTTGAGAATAGAAGGTAACACGGATTCATGTGTGTGTGTATGAGATTGTTTGCTGTGTGCGACCAAGACCTTTTACCCATGTCACTTTATTAACATTCCGCTTGAGCTCATGTCGTATTATTTTATCACGTGTTCTGTATAATTCATATCCATTTCATTGATCTGGTATGAATTCAAGCTAACTACGCGGTTTGACTGCTTCTGTGTGTTTTGGTGTTGGAGACTCTCAGTCTCTTGATGGACCACTATCTGATTCATATTGTCTGAGCCCAAGAGCAGTTGTTTATTTATTATGTGCTGTATGTCGACGGTCTTATAAGTCCCTTTATTTGCGACAACCTAACCTCTTGGTCTGTGTGTGCGTGGGTGGTTCTGACGTTTGATTCGTGATACCTTTTGTGCTTAATTTACCTGTTTATTGATAGTTTCATATCGCCGTCATTGGCTTTCCTTACTTATTTTCTAGTTTAATATGTTTTATTCCTTGAGGGTTGCCTTTCCATATTTTCTTATTGTGTTGCGTGAAACCATGATAACCGGCCCCTTTTCTTTTTTCTCTCTGGTTGAATTTTAAGAGCTCGGTGCACCCTTCCCTCTTCTCCATTTATGCTCCTCTTACTTTATGTTATTGTATTCTCGGGGGGGGGGGGGATGTGATGTTTTATTGTTGAGAGTCTTGATGCCTTGACGGTGGAATCGAATGAGAGTACGTTATGATGTGAGGCTATTACACTCTAATCTCACGATTGTCTTGATCTGACGTGCTATAAAGAAATGTTTTGTACCGTCTAAATTCATATGCTTCAGCTAATTGATATAGATGCCATATCTTTATGCTAAACTTTTCTTAACATCCTTTACGAAAGTAAGCGTTTGCGAAGGTATCATCATCATTGTGTCTGGTGTATTTTAATCACGGGCCACATATTATTAATATTTCCCATTTGATTTTCGGCCCCCCTGTTTTACTTATACTATTTTCTTTTGATTTTCTTTTCATAATAAATTTTAGTTCTTACCCTTATCACTGTTATGTTTTATTTTCTTTGTGTCTCATATGTTTCTTTTATCTATAAGAGGCCCGAGTCCAGTTCCTGGCAGTTTTCTTTTCGCTAGTTTTGACCAAATCCACTGCAATGGGTCTTCATCGTATCCTCAGTGTCAGTACACCGGTTAAAGTTATTATAATAAATGTTATAATGAAAGTGATGCCGTAAAATAGAGTTTCTTTGAATATCATTTTAAGTACTGTTAAAAGTAATGTATTCAATAAAAGACCGTAGATAACATATGATTCAATTATATGCTATACATGCTCAAAAACGGTATTCTCTATATCTCAAAATTTTGATACAGGTAACGCGAAATAAAATTTATCTCCCGAGGTGATTCGAGATATCGAGGTTCCACTGTATTTATACCACACCGACACACACAACAAAACTGTCACCGGTGGTGAGAAGTTTATAAAGTGGATGGAACCATTTAATTCTTGTCATCTTCATTGAAAAAGTTAAGGAACTCTCAATGAAAAATTTGTTTTATTTGTTGTGAATTTTTTTGTGCATTTAAAAAAAGCTAATAAGGATTTTAGGACTCACAGGAGAGATATTTAATGATTATGAGTGTTGGAAAGAAATTATTCTTGTTGCAACCCATGGAAGAAATAATGCTTGTTGTAACCCATCTTTTGTATCACCCTGTATTTGCCACGTGGAGGCTTCGATCACAAAATCGCCGAGTTTCACAATCGAAACCTCTAGAATATGTTTACCATATATGGTGCTATAATCTTATTGGCTTAAATAATAATTTTTATTGGTGAAAAGTTCAGGTCGAATCGTAGGTAGCTTCCCTGATTGGCTGTTTGAGTCTTTCTCAATTTCCAGCCTTTGGCTACTCGGTAGTAGCGGGGTTCTGATCTGCGTCTTTGGTTTTCGTACGTCCTCATGGTCGGACGCACCTTCTTGGGTGGCTCTGGTCACCTCAGGGTAAGCATCTTTTCTTTTCTTTTCTCGAATATTAAATTCAGATGTCATCCCACCTTTTGGAAGATGTGCACATAATTTTAAGTACATATCAAACAAGTAATAATGTAAAAATCCAAAATAACAAACCTGAAGTAACATACGCCGCCGATGATGCACCATGATAAACATTTCAAATTTCAACAACATACACATGGCTAGAAACAACGATATACAGGATTACCAACATGACAACTACAGAAAGGAGATAGGAAGCAGGCCGGGAAACCCTACAGAGGACGTGATCTTACGTGACGTTGTACGGAAAAAGACGTGAGAGCGATTACCCTTCTTCAAGTTTAATAATTAAGAAAAATTTTAAAAATTAATGTTACAGGAGTTATAAGAATAACATTAACCAGAAAATAAGATGATACGAAACACGAGATTTCTGTCCAGGGTTCTTCAGAAAATTAAAATAGGGATAAAGTGTTTTAACTACTTTTAAGAAAAGTGAGCATAGCTTGACAATGAAATACACAAGGGATATTTAACAGGGAATATAAACATAATTACAACCATCTTACAATGCAACTAGAAAAGAGTTTACAAATTATTGCCAATAGTTTACAAAGAAAATAACAACGGAATAGAAATTTAAAGCAAAGGCCTTCAGCGTTGCTGTCCTCCCCGAATACTCATCAGTGAGAGACGCATCGCTCCACAGGCTTACCCAAAATTGGCGCAGCACTACTGAAGGCAACCCGAATGGAAAAATTAAAATTTACATTGCACAAAGGGTTAATAAAAAGGAATTGCCTCCAAAACAAAGGATGTGCCTAGCTGACGAGCTAAGGCATTACAAAACAAAACGGCGAAAACCAGGGTCTAAAGTAAACTCTGAACAAATGAATTTACATATTTAACATTCGAGAAAAGAAAACATGCTTACCCTGAGGTGACCGGAGCCAATGAGCGGACCACCAAGAAGGTGCGTCCGACTGTGAGGACGTACAAAAACCAAAGACGCGGATCAGAGCCCTGCTACTACCGAGTAGCCAAAGGCTGGAAATTGAGAAAGATTCAAACAGCCAATCAGGGAAGAAACCTACGATTCGACCTGAACTTTTCAACAATAAGAATTATTATTTTAGCCAATAAGATTATAACACCATATACGGTAAAAGTATTCTAGAGGTTTCGATTGCGAAACTCAGCGATTTCGTGATCGAAGCCTCCACGTGGCAAATACAGGGTGATACAAAAGATGGGTTACAAAACATAATTTCTTCCATGGGTTACAAGAAGCATAATTTCTTTCCAACACTCATAATGATTATATAAATATCTCTCCTGTGAGTCCTGAAAACCCTTATTACCTTTTTTAAATTCACAAATAATTCACAACAAATAAAACAAATTTTTCATTGAGAGTTCCTTAATTTTTTTTAATGACGATGACAAGAATTAAAATGATTCCATCCACTTTATGAACTTCTTACCACCGGTGACAAAAACACATAATAGTTTCCTATATTACACTGTAAAAATTAATGGAAATTTAATTTTATAGGTATCTCTGAACACTTGGAAATAACGTTTGTTATGTTTTTTGGCCATAGCATGAAGAGAAAATAGCAGAAACTGTCACCGACACAACTTCCTAAAATTCATTCAACTCATTAAAATTATGTAGTAAGAATGAACAAAAAGCACTAAAATACACGAAACCACAAAATACAAAACAGATCGGTATGTCTCATACATTATTAACATACCACTTTGACACGGGGAAAAGCATAGAAATGCTAAGGGGGAAAAAAAAAAACAACACGTGGCCTATAACTCCAACGAAATTATGCACAGAAACGATGTTAATAGAGCGCGAACCACACATTAAGAAACTCATTCTTTTGTCCCGATTAACAGAGTCGCTAGCACGCGCTAGCCTTTCTTGCTTGTAGGCCAATTGCTGTCCCGAATCCCTAGCCGCAAAGCACACATGCTGCTACAGCAAGCACGAAACATGAAGGCGACAGATGATACACTCGCGAAATAAAGCATCAAATAAATACGCTTGAAAATGAGGATAGGTAAATTACACAAGCACATAAGAATTTAGCCTTTATCCTAGGAGAAAGAGTATTGACCGTACTGGAGGTTATACTGGTAAAATATAGGAAGAATTAAAAATAAATCAGAAAATCGGAAGACGCGTTAAGAAACGAAAGTTTCCGGGAAAATCGGAAGGGTTGACAGGTATGATCATATCATTCATTTCATCTCTAACTCCTATGATGAGGCTGACATGAGGATGGGCATCCTGTCATAAGAATTCGCTACAAAGATTTGCCTCACTTCATACCCAGCCCCATAGAGAAACTGGATAAGGGTTGGACATACAAAGCTGACAATAATGAAAATCTATCATTTATAAATGAACAGTATTACAGTATTTACATTTTAATTTGGAGCATCTTTTATGACTCATATGTATTAATATTACGTGACTAACACATATCTAGGTTATGTTAGCTGCGCGGTCTGTAAAATCCTCAGAGCGGTGCACCCATTTAGAAGGTGCTAGGGAGAACACTGGATGTGTTAACTCCACTTTAGACGTCTTGTTCTGTGCACACACGTCAGACGAACACATAGAGCTGGTCGCTAACAGTAAAGGCCTTTCTGCAGAAGCCTTCTGTACACTTTTTGCCTCAATACAATTGTTGCAGAGGCCGCTATGAGGTGATGCCCGTAGCCATACAGCCCTACGGTTGTACTGTCTTGCCCTTATGGCTAAATAATTGTTCTCTCCTTTGGATGTCACTCTTTGTTGTCCTGATCCAGGTCTTTGGGATACATTTTCAGACTCTAAAGACAGGTACGACATCCAAAAGATAAGAGACCAATACACATTAAGCCATCTGGGCACTTTAGTCTGCGACTATCCATCTTCCATTTGTCCAATTGCCCTCCACCACAAGGAGTCGTCCAGGCATCTCTGAGTCATAGTTGAGTGCTTACACTGTAATCGTGGATGAATACGGCAGTACACACTATGTACACCAGCTGATAAGGGTACCAACACATTATTTCATTCATGGCTGTATGAAGACAGGTTTGCCACCTGCCAAACAGAATACAGGTGTAGTATAATTTGTTTAGATGTTATCAAATGATCGCATCATGTAGTCAAATGGACACCAAGAAAGAAATTCCATCTGATGCTTTAATTGTGGACACCAGTATGTATTTATATACACTCTTTTAATAAAATGCAGTGGTGATTACTGTTTTAAGGACAGGAACAATTAGGTAAATATCACACCCCTTCAGGCTAACTGAACCCCATATCCTTTGCTGGTGAGATATAGGTTGACAATACACTGTATCTTTTGCTATGAACTAGAACAAGTTTGTTACTTTCAATCTGTCTTGGTTTCATGCCTAGGTCTGACTATATCAAAACAACTGAGGTATGAGCAACGCTAGTAATTGCATTGCTTATGCAGCCAGCTCCTGTGATGAATGGTGTGAACGTATTGCTCATAAAGTCAATAGGTGTGTGCATCTCAGTGGACTTGGCAGACTGGTATATAATAGCAACTTCTGGTTCTGTTAGGATAGCAACAGGAAACTACCTCACCCTTCGTATCCAAGTATGCTCGCCCCGTGACATCTGGCTTTCTATGATAGCTAATGATGAAGCAGGAGGATCCAACCAGCCTTTGGCCTGAAAATTGAAATTAACTGAAGGAAAAAACAGACGAGTTTCAGCCATTAAACGAATGAGAAGCTCAGAACAAAATGAAGGCCATAGAGGGCATGAAAACAAAGGTGTCACAACGCCCTGCAAACTCAATGTTGTTAGGGTCCAGAACAAGAGTTGATGAAGGGACACCAGATAGAAAATGTGGAAGTGGTCAAGGCACAAGTAAGCAGGAACAATACTAAACTCAACCAAGAGCACTGCTACCACACATTCCTATGTTCTTGAGCCCCTGGGTGAGCTGTCATGAAAACTACACTAGTTTAAGAATAGAAAATAGTAAACTGTAAAATTACGAGTTAAATGAGCAGCATCAGCTGAGAGTATGTGTACAGAAGAGCATGTCACAAGAACCACTACCACAGCATTGTTACTGTAGAGCCGGGTTCGCAATCGAGTTGTCAGGAGACTGAATTCGATCCATGTTCACAAAATAGAATATACTTGCTAAAGAAGACCACACTTGTCATACAGATTACATTATATTATGACCTGAAAGCAAGACCAGTGTGCAATGAAATGGTACAGTTTATTTTAGTGTGTCAGTTGAGAATGATTCAAGAATAATTTTAATCTTGGTCTTCAGAATGTTTAACATTCCTACTGGCTTCCATATGCAGTGCCTTATTATTTCTCGCACCAACCAATATGCAACGGCCATCCTGCGTTCTTGGGAATTTAATGTGTTGAAAATCCATAATGGCTTCAATACACAGTGGCCTGTAATTCTGCAATGGCCATCCTAGGTTCTTGGGAATTTATTAAGTTTGGGTATGAAGATATTCTGAAACTTCAAATGACTTGGGTGTGAATTTTCAGAGTTTTTTTTCCCTGCAGTTAATGTCTGACTGGAGAAACAAATTAATATGTTCATTACAGTTTCATTATGTAAATTAAATAAACATATGAATGGACAAAATATTTTACAGCTCCAAGATAATATAATGGTTTTGTTATCCTTATTATGCACATCTAAAATGATTGTTATTATTTAACTAATTACTTTCTGTATTTTTCTGTTTTCAAATGGGCAGTCTTTAAAGGTGCATTTAAACTTAATGGGACATTGGTTTTTAATACAATGCCCACGATGTCTTATTGGTTGAAATTTGAAGTCATTTCTTCAATATAACAATAATAACTAATGCGCACAATGTGCATTATTTTTGTTTAGAATAGAAAAGATTTATCATAAACAGGTTATTTTCCCAATTAAATATGATACAATAAAACATAAAATATACCAAATACACCTTAAATAAATAACACTAATTTCCTAAAACAATAACAAAGTTCAAACTAAATCTAGAGACCTTTATATATGCATATTTACAACACCTTAAATAAATAAATAAATAATTAAAACTAAATCTCCTTAAATAATTTACATTATTAAACTACATCAAGTAACATTCACATATTTATATATCTTACAGATAGGGCCTTACATGCATGAGGTTATTAGGGCACATCTGATTTTTAGACGGGGGTGAGTGAAAATGGTCCAATGATTCACCCACCTCATTCAGTGATGTTAATGCCCACACAAGCCATGAGTTAGCCCAAGCCACGGTACTCACTTTAGGCAGATAAAAAGTACACCTTTGCCTCGAATTGCGACGAGGAACATGTAATGGAATCGGCTCCAGTAATGTTAACCAATCCACTCTATTCGTCAGACACTTATAAAGAAAGAGGGCATTGGCACATCTGCAGCGTGAGTGCAATGTCCTCATGCTCATAGTCGAATGAAGAGAGAGAAATACCCAAACCCTTGTAGCTGATCCATTTCATGAACCTAATTTGGACTCTTTCCGAGTTTTGTATTAAATACTGGTGAGAAGGTAGCCACACCTCGCAACAGAATTCTAAGGATGGCCTGATTAAAGTGCAAAACAAAGATATTAGAGTTCTAGGAGAAACAAATTCAGCACAGTTTCTTTTCAGAAAGCCAAGTAATTTAAACCCTTTCCTAGAAATCTTGTTCTAAATGTTTCTTGAAGGAAAGACCGTAGCAGTTTGAAAGTGTCACACCAAGATCATTTATTTCATTCACACAAGCTATTTGGAAATTGCATAAATGGTAAAGGTAATTTAATGGTTCCAACTTACGTGAAAATGTAATTGTGTCGCATTTTGAAGTATTCAAACCAAGCAGCCAATTTTTCCACCAGTTACTTAGGAGGTTTAAGTCAGACTGTAGCAACTTAAGAGTCTAACTCACTATTGACCACCTTAAATATCTTTAGATCATCAGCATAGAGAAGGCAATTACTGTGTTGTATAACTGATGTTAAATCATTAATAAATATGACAAAGAAAAGAGGGCCAAGTAAAGAGATTTGGGGACAGCTGAAGTAGGGTGGTACGGCTTTGACATAAAACCATCAGGTTTTACTACGCAAACTCTATTAGTGAGATAGCTTCTGATCCACTCCAAAGCACTTCCTCCTATCGCATATGCTGACAATATGATGAGTAGAGCATAATGTTGAACTGAATCAAAGGCTTTGGAGAAGTCCGTGTAAACAACATCCACTTGTTGCTTCCTGTCCAGGATTCTGAAATGAAATTGACATACACTGCCATATTGGACACAGACCGTTTCTGTACAAAACCATGCTTTGCTATATTAATATACTGTGAAATTGAACTGTACAATCTCTTATACACGATCTTCTCTGCCACCTTTGAAATCAGGGACAATAACACAACAGACCTATAGTTATCAAACACCATTTTACCTCCTTTCTTGAACAGTGGTATGACGTAACCTTTTTTCCACTCACAAGGAAAATACCCTGACGAGAATGACATATTCGTTATGATACTAAGTGGCCTACGTAACTCAGATGCACATTCTTTCAATACTATTGCGGGTACGTCATCTGGACCAGATGATTTGGAGGTAGCCAAAGATGCAAGAATTGAAGATACTGGAGAAGTTACTATTGAAGTTCAGCGTGAAGGAAGTTGCAGAAAAGGGTTAACGCCTCATTGACGGAGGGGGAGTCCTCGATTAAATTCCAGGGACACAACGAAAGGAGATCTCTCATTTGAGGAAAATCAGACTTAGTCCATGCGAACATAAACTTCCTCTGGGGTACAGGGCGCATAACTCGCGGTAAAGATAGAGTGAATTCTACAACTCGATGGTCGGATGTAATTATCTTTTCCGTCTCAAAGCAGTCCAAGTGTCCACAGTGTTGATCCGAGATTAGAACAAAGTCCAGGAAGTTCTCGTTTGTTGTTGGGAATTGACACATTTGCTTGAGTCCGAATTCACTGACGATTTCAAGAAGTAAGACGACTTCCACACATCTTTGTTTTATAACGGGACCTGTATTCCAAGCCAAGTGCCTGATGTTAAAGTCTCCGCAAACTACAAGGATATCCTGCAGGTTTAAAACAGCTGTGACCTTGGCCAGTGTTGATCGAAGATTACTCATCCTAAAAGTCACTTCGTCCGGTGGCAGGTAGCAGTCATACAATGATTTTGATCTCTTTTTGAAAAACTGCAAGTGGTATCTTCCACAACTCTCACCACACAGTTCACAGACACACGAATCACATGGTTCATGGAATCTCCTATTGATGCAGACTGCATGATGGAAACCATGACATGCAAATCTGGTGACAAGATGTCTCAACTCGTAGTTAGACTGGGTCCACTCCCTTTCCGTCATCGCATCAGTGCTATAAATTTCCCACCAAATATCAATTCTTTGTTTTTGTCTTCTTAATGTTTGCTGAAAGGCGATTGTTGAAGGTAGGATTTTATTTCTGATCTCTTGTATTAGTCTTTTGTTGGTACGTATACAAGTCTTGATTGAGTGAATTTTGATACACCGAGTGTTCTCTTGGAGAATAATATCTTCATTTTCTCTACGGTTTCTAGGTAGCTTATTTTTAAATGGTCCCATATAAGTTCCATTCTGTATGTTAGAACCGGCATTTTTTTTGCTTGAAATTCACTGCAGTGGTCACGGATAATTCTTATGGATTTTAGATGTCTTTCATGGCTCTAATCACTGCTGTTGCTATTTCTTTAACGCGCATAGAATAGGTGGTCCGGGTATTTTGGAGGGTAATGCCTAGATATTTGAATTGATTTACAATTGCTAATTTGTTTCCCCCTAAGTATAAAAGGTCTTTTGATGCAATCGTTCCTCCTTTCCCGAATGTTATTTGAACTGTCTTCTTAGTGTTAATTATGAATTATTTTCTATAGCCCATTCCAAGTCTTGAGTGCATCCTGCACCTCTTGAAGGATTGGTCCTCCTATGACCATGTCATCAGCATACATGTACATCAGGACTTTCTTATCCTTCTCAAGGACAATTACCACATCAGAAGTTGTGATATTGAATAATATAGGACTCGTGGGATCCCCCTGTACAACTCCGTTCTTTTGGGTTATGTCACTGGATGTAGTTATGCCATCGTCTATGACCACTCTCGTGCAGAATGTTTCTGATTATTACGGCCTTAAGCGCTCTAGTTTTGTAATAAGTACTCCTCTATCCAGCAATTCGAAAACTTTTTTAAAGTCTATGAATATAAACAAATTGCAAGAGATAAAGATAGATATGCTAGGGTTGATGCTTTATTGTTGCAGAGAACAGATAATAAAAATCATCTGAGGGTTAGACATGTTTTCAAATCATGGGGACCTCATACTAGGTCTGTGGAATTTTTTGGCCAGCAACTTAGTGATGAAAGTAGTTCTAAACAAGATCAGAACTCAAGAGGATATCAAGTCACTGGGTGTAAAGAAGCTGACTGCGTTAAATGGTGTGGAGGAAAGACTGAGTAATGCTAAAGAACATTTACAGATTTGTGGTCCTGTCCCTAAAAATGTGTATGCACATCTCGAACAAAAAGAAAACCGTATCCTATATTTAGAAAGCTTATTACCAGAATATTTCCATTTCTTAGAAAATGTATTCCATAAAGAAACATCAGCAAATTCACGATCAGTTGAGAAGTACTCTCAGACCGATTTGAATAATGAACTACAAGAATTGGAATTCAGATTGGCTAGTAAAATGAAATGAATATACTATTTTTGGCAACATCGAAAGTAGAGAATGATAATTTTATTGGATACTTGTAATAATAGGCTATATTTTGTAATACTTCCATGAACTGTGTATTTTTCCAAGGTGTTAATTTAGACAAATGCAGAACATCTGTCTCCTTCCTCTAATTCTTCACATTTTAGCTACATTAAAGAGTAGCTATTTATCAGGTCAGGAACATCCTGCTACTGTACATGACAGTAGATTGTACTATCTACAACGGTTTGACCAGCCATTACCAAACTTTAAACCTAAAGATGGGACCATGGGCTACAGGCAGAGGAGTCCTCCCTTTGTGGGTGAGGTGAAGCCTTTGTGTAGCAAATGATATATAAAGAAGAACATGGTCAACGGTTTAGATGGCCGAAGAGGACTTCAGTCCAGTGGCAGATAAAATGGAAGAACTTTCTCCTGTCAGCAACGTCTGTACTTCAGTGAAGCATTGCAAAAAGTGTCTGTACACCTGAGGAGCAGCCTCATCTAGCAGTAGACTTCAAATGCATCTAGGAGAGGCAACCCCACCGTAATAATAGCCTAAATATTAATATGGTACTTTTGAACGTGCCTTGAAAAAGGTTCTTTTGAACTTGCCTCGAAAAAGGTTAGGAAGTACCTTGCAAGCGACGTGCAGCTCTTTGGTGGCTGGATGAAGCGTAAAAAATAGGCGATCAGTAACCAACATCATGAAGGTGGGCAAAATCAACCTTATGAACCTGACAGGAAATGCAGAAGTGGTGGATTTTATGGAGATAGAAGGTATGGTATAGAAATGATTGGGTTGAGTGAATTTAAATGGAAGGAGAAAGGAAAGAAGAGAATGAGGAAGGGAACAGGTGGCAAAGAGGCGAAAAATTGAGTAGGCCTGATAATTTCAAAACAGGATAATAAAAATTAGACTGAATGAAGAATTAAGTGAAGGACGATTTCATACAAGTATATACACCACAGACAGGGGATAAACAGGAGGGTATAGAGGAATTACTAGAGATACTGGAAAAGGAGATGTGGAAGCAATTATAATGGGAGATTATAATGCACAGATGGGAGACAAAAGACAAGGAAAGGAAGAAACAATATGACCATATAGATACAGGAAAAGGAATGAAGGAGAGAAACTAGTTGAGTTTTACACATGATACTGTATAGGCTTTTGGGCTTACGCCGTGTCAAGAAAATAAGGTGAAATTCTTTACGTTTCGCACAGAACTGTGCTCTGCGTCATCAGAAGAAAATCTTGACTGTCCACTTCTCTCCTTTGCAGGCTTCTTTGTGAAGAGTTTGTGGGAGGAATGGAATAATTGTGGGCAACACATGGTTTCGGAAGACAAACAACAGGAAAATTATGAGATATGGCTGGGGTGACAGAAGAATAAAATCAGTAATTAATTACTTTCTGATGAAAAGGACAAATTGCAGACAGTTGATGGATGTAACAGCATTACCAGGAGAAGCATTCGATGAAGATAATACAGCTATGATAGCAAAAATGAGGGTGGGAAAAATAGAAAACTTAAAGGAGGTAAGAGAGTTATATAAATGTGTGGAAATTGAAACATAAGAACAAACAGAAAGAATTCCTGGGGAGACTGCAACAAATTCCAGTTACTGAAGTACGAAATGAGGAAGTTGAATGGTCCAACTTCAAAGGTGGTGGTGGTGGTGATTTTTGTTTTAAGAGGAAGTACAACGAGGTAATCATCCTCTCTGAACAAATAAGTGGAAAAGAATTTTAGAAAATATAAAACTAAATTACTTATCAACAAAGGAATTTGGAAACGCAGTACAAAATAAAACGAAAAACAATTATAGAATTAGGCCAAAAGGATTACTAACGTATCAAAAGAGAACGTATGTTCCCTGAGTAACAGTACACTTCTAATTTATATACCATTGATAAGTCCACTGTCACACATAAAGCGGATGACGAGATCAGCAGTAGTCGCGTCATCGGCTAGTATGCGTTCGAGTGTTTCCTGCAGGCCGAGGCTCCGTCTTAGGCCAGAGAGATCGGCGCACTCTGTGAGGATGTGGGCCACGGTGAAGTCGGCACCAGAAGAACACACTGGGGGGGTCTTCCCTCTTTAGGAGATAAGAGTGCGTGGACCGTAAATGACCTATCCTCAGCCTGCATAGTACTATGGCCTCTCTCTCCGAAGGTCGGAAAGAGGACCGCCACACAGTAGTTGTCTTCTTAATTGCTCTCAGGTTGTTGGGAGTTCGGATATCTAGCCACTCCGATTCCCATGACGCCAAGATGGTTCGACGTAGCTGATAAATATCCTTAGCAGGTACATTGACAGGTCTTGGAGGTAAAAGTGCAGCTTCCTTTGCTGCTTCATCCGCAAGTTCGTTTCCCGCAATCCCAACGTGGCTTGGAAGCCACGCGAACGTGATTCTCGTGCCAGCATCCCTTAACCTGGCTAGAAGGTCATGTACCTGCCGCACCAGTGGGTGTTGCGAGAAACAGGTTTCAATAGACTGCAGAGAGCTTAACGAATCGGTACACACAAGAAAGTGGCTTCTTTCGTCACTTAGTGCAAACTGCAGAGCCTCTAAGATGGCATAAAATTCTGCAGTATACACGCTACATGCTTTAGGGAGCGAGATCTTCATACTCATATCAATGACGAAAGAGCAACCAACATTATCTCCGATTTTTGAACCGTCCGTGAAGATAAGTCTCGCAGCCGGATATTGGTGAACGAAGTCCTGGAAATACCTCCGATGAACGGAGGAATCCGTGTTCACCTTGGGTCCACGGAGCAGATCTAGACGTATATCCGGTCGCAGAACCAACCACGGAGGTACCTCGCTAAGAGTTTGTTCAAGATAACCACCGATATCAATATTCAAATCATGACACAAGCTATCAATCCGAAACCCGACCGGCCGTGTGGCATTCGGCCAGTCTTGGCACCGCTGGTAGTATTGGGGGCGATAGATGCATTGATAGCTTGAATGTAGCGGCATTTCACGAATTTTGGCAGCGTACGTTAGGAGTAACTCCTGCCTCCTTATCCGTAAAGGTGGAACTCCCGCTTCAGCGAGCAGGCTGGGAAATGGGCTAGTACGGAAAGCACCCGTTGCCAGCCTTACTCCACTATGGTGAATACTGTCTAAAAGGCTCAGCGTAGATTTTGATGCCGAGCCATAAGCCGCACTTCCATAGTCAATCCAGGAGAGGACCGTAGCCGTGTAAAATCGTAGCAGTACTGC
This sequence comes from Anabrus simplex, assembly GCF_040414725.1. NCBI lineage: Eukaryota > Metazoa > Arthropoda > Insecta > Orthoptera > Tettigoniidae > Anabrus > Anabrus simplex. Next base: position 304,244,573 of record NC_090268.1, read on the forward strand.
ACGGTCAGCCCCCCCACGAAGTGCCGTTGAGAAACTTAAGCATGTTAAGTCTCTTCATGCAGGCAACCTTCAGCTGACGGATGTAGGGCTGCCACGTAAGTCTCTTATCAAAATGGAGACCCAGGAATCTGTAGGTGTCAACCACTGGTAAGACACTGTTTCGCAAGCGGAGCTCTGGTTCGGGATGCACAGGCCGACGTCGACAGAAGTGTACAACTGAGATTTTCGCTGCTGAAAATCGAAAACCGTGTTGCAGGGCCCATCTGTCGACTCGGTTAATAGCTTGCTGTAGCTGTCTCTCAGCAAACGCCACCCTTCCGGAGCTGTAATGTAGAGCAAAGTCGTCTACATACAGCGAAGGAACGACTGCGGGCCCAGCAGCGGCAACTATGCCGTTGATGGCGATTGCTAACAGCGTGACGCACAGTACCGATCCCTGAGGTACTCCATTTTCCTGAACGTAATATTGAGAAAAAGCATTCCCTACACGGACTCGAAAGAGACGGAGGGACATGAAGTCCTCAATAAACGTTGGCAAATTTCCCCGAAATCCCCACTGGTGTAGTGTGGAGAGAATTCCATATCGCCAGGTAGTGTCGTAAGCTTTCTCCAGGTCAAAAAACACGGCGACTAGGTGTTCCTTCCAGAGAAAGGCCTCCTGAAAGGCGCTCTCCAGTCTGACCAGGTGATCAGTGGCAGACCGATGAGAGCAAAAACCACACTGGTAGTTAGACAAGAGACCATCCTTTTCCATGGCCCACACAAGACGCCGGTTAACCATCCTTTCAAATAGCTTACAGAGGCCATTTGTAAGGCATATTGGCCTATAACTATCCAGAAGTTTTGGATCTTTACCTGGCTTGGGAATTGGTATTACAATTCCCTCATGCCATTGAGAAGGAAACACTCCCTCACTCCATATTCTGTTGAATAGGGTGAGGATATCCTTGAGACATCTGTCACTCAAATGCTTAAGCATTTGATTATGGATTTTGTCCGGTCCAGGAGCCGTATCTCTGCATAGCGCAAGTGCACTTCGCAACTCCCACTCTGTGAAGGGCACGTTGTAGGGATGCGAAGCACTAGAGGCAAAAGAGAGATGGTGTGCCTCTGCTTCGCGCTTGATAGGAAGAAATGCAGGATCGTATTTCCTAGAGCTGGACGTATCTGCGAAATGTGACGCGATGTGGTCTGCAATGACTGAAGGAATCCTAACTATATCTCCATTAATGGAGATTCCGGGTACTGAGGGCACATTCTGTATTCCGACAATACGGCGGAGTTTTGTCCACACTTGTGATGACGGAGTATGTGCCGTGATGGATGACACATTCCCACGTAGCTTTCTTACTTTCTCGAATCAAAAAACGGGCCTTCACGCGCAGACGCTTAAATGCGATATGATTGGCCATCGTAGGATTCCGATGATAATGCTTAAAAGCCCGTCGGCGATCACGTATGGCTGCTGCAATTTCGTCCGTCCACCATGGGACCTGTTTCCGGCGATGAATACCGGACGAGGAAGGAATTGTTTCCTCTGCAGCAGCCAAAATTCCAGTAGTAACGGAAGAGACGTGGTCGTCAACAGACTCCAGCATCTCATCAGCCATCACGGCGCGTTTTGTAAATTCTGGCCAATTTGCCCGCCGAAGTAACCAGCGCTTGGGTACTTCGGACTGTCTTTGATTCAAGAGAGACAGAATTATCGGGAAGTGGTCACTATCACAGAGGTCGTCGTGTACTTGCCACCGTAGCAGGGGAACTAGCGCACGGCTACACAAAGTGACATCCAGGTGTGAGAATGTGCCATGCGCGCTACTGAAATGTGTTGGTTCCCCTGTATTGAGCACACAAAGATCAAATAGGTTGATCATTCGCTCGAGCATATTCCCCCTAGAGCAGGAAGAGGGAGAACCCCATAGTGTGTTACGGGCGTTCACATCCCCCAGCATGAGGAAAGGAGGAGGCAACTGAGCGATCAAATCTTGTAGTGCATGCATATCAAGGTTATAATCCGGTGGAAAGTACACGTTGCAAATCGTTGTCATTACTGGCAACGGAGTGCGAACTGCAACTGCATCTAGCTGAGTACGGAGCGGTACTTCTTCACTGAAGATGTCGGAGCGAACTAGGGTACAAACGCCCCCAGTTGCCGCGCCATCCACAGCTACTCTGTGTTTGGAATAAAGACTATATCCTCTCATAGTCGTGTCGTGTCCAGGTCTCAAACGAGATTCCTGTAGACAGACTAAGGAGGCCGCATAGACGGATATCAGTTGACGTAACTTAGCTAGGCGACAGTGGTAACTACTGCAGTTCCACTGCAATAGTGCCATTGTGTGGATTGGTAGTGTTGCGAAATTAGGACAATTGCTTGCCCTTTTTTTTGTCAACTACCTGCCATTTTCCGCCGTTGTTGTTGGTATTGTCGTCACCATCCACGACAATGAGTGGTTCAGTCTCCATTGTCCCCTCAGAAGAAGGAGGCGCGGTGACTGGACCCTCCGCGGACGGTGATCTCATTGGTCTGGAACAGTGGGCCTTCCTCCTGGGAGAACTAGGTTCTCCAGAAAGTGATCGAACAAGAGGGCGTCGGGGCCTCTCACTCTTGCCCACCATTTCTCTCTTTTTGGGAGGAGAGCCGGTAGATGGCTTGCCGGATTTCTTCGGTGATCCTGTGGACCCCGATTGAGTTGGAGAAGGCTTCTTCTCCAATTTTTAAGGGAGCTCTGTGGCTTCACCTTCTCCTCCTTTATGATCTGGGCATTTGAAGGAGGGCTGGACTTTCCAGCCCTATTTGGGGAAGTCTTTCCCCCCGCCCTGTCAGGGGGGACTTCCCAGCCAAACGTTCCTGGGTAGGGCCCTTCCCAGGCAATGTCGACAGTAACACTCTTTTCAGTGCTTCACATGCTGAATCTCCAGTTTCTTTAGTTACTGAATTTTGTTGCTGGCTTTGACTTTTCAATGCATTTTCAGTACCGGTATTCTGTACAAAACTCTGGAGTGATCCGTACATTTGCGACCTTTTCAGCGAAGGAGATGGAGAACTCGGGAGCAGCCATGGACTTGAAATTCCTCCGGGCGTCTGGATAAGATAGCTTATCCAGAGTTTTTTTCTCCTGGATCTTCTTTTCCCGCTTGAATGTGGGGCACACCTTGGAGATTGGAGCATGCGTACCCGGGCAGTTGACGCACACAGGTGGTGGTGTGCATTCAACCCCAGCATGCTCGCACTTCCCACACATTTTGCAGGTCGTCGAACCTGTACATCGCAATGAGGTGTAGCCAATCTTTTGACAGTTATAACACCTCATTGGTGCCGGAATGTACGGACGAACAGTCAGGCGATACATTGCTACGTTTATTCGTTCAGGTATGGTCTCAGCGTCGAAGGTAAGGATGAAAGCACCCGTATCGAGTAGCTTATCACCTACACGCCTCTTCAACCTCTTCACGTAGGTTACACCCCGACGTGCTAGGTACCGGATCATTGTATCATCGGAAGACTTAACCAAATCCCTGTGGAATATAACTCCCTTGCAGGAGTTAAGGGTTTGGTGCTTCTCGATTTTCACCTCTACCTTACCGAATAACTTGGCTTTAAGTAGCCGTCTGGACTGTTCAGCCGTAGATGTCTTGATAAGTACGGATCCATCTCGGAGCTTGCGCATCTCGTCGACTTCACCAGGAACAATTTCTTCAATTGAATTGCTTATCATAAAAGGACATTCGTCAAGGAAACTTTTACCATCGACCCTGGAAGCAACCAGGAATCGAGGAAGACGTTCGTCACTCAAGTAGTCTACAGGAACTGGAGTATACCGCTTACGTTTTCTATCCAATTTTAGACGCCGTTTTTTTGAAGGGTGCCACCCTTTGATAAAGAAGGAAGAGAAAGAAGTTCCGTCTTTGGTCCCACGAGTACTCACGGAAATATGAGGTCGACCTCCGGCAGAGCCAAGGAGATTTACCGGAGGCAAGGCTATATACTCCAGAGGGCGCCCGGTATCTGGAGGGGGTCGCTTGGAACTACTCTCCCAGTAGCCATGCATCACCTCGCCACGACCCGAAACTTGTGATTGGGGGAGGATAAAACCTCCGTACTAACCTATTTTTTTTTAACCTAATCAACCAGAGGCAGAGAGGGTGGCCAGACAGGAAGAGGAATGAAATTTAAGATGGTGAAATTAGAAGGGTAGAAATAGTGTTGAAGAATAAAGAGCACAGACACCTCTCAAGCAACTCGGGGGACACCTTGTTAGTCTGGCCCTACACCGAGGCCTATCCAGCATGGGTAACCCTGGGCTGGCACAGCCCTCAGGATCAACAAGCACACAAGCCCCCACACCGACGTCAAGGTCATGGTGTCCCTAGAGGGGGCCAACTTCAAAGGCACAAGTGGGGCAGAGAGCGCTTGTGGTAGAACATCAATGAGAGTGAAAGAAAAGGAGACAGCATGGTGGAATGAGAAGGTTCAATAAATTTCCAAGTTCTTTGCTATCATTTAAGAAAAGGCTAGGGAAGAAACGAATAGGGAATCTGCCACCTGGGCGACTGCCCTAAATGCAGATCAATGATGACTGATATGGTGAGAGAAACAGTGAAAAAAAAAAAAAAAAAAAAAAAAGCAAGACGGAATGGAATAGAGATAAAAAAGGAAAACAAACAGTTAGTATCTTGATAATAAAAGGAAATGTAAGAAATTGGTAAGACAAAAAATTTGGGAAGAATTTACACAAAAGTTGGAGCTAGTAGTAAAAGAATGCTGTATGGAATCATACAAAGTAACAGGAAAGAAATAATTTACAAAATGCTGATGAAAGAGGAAGGTAGATAACACATCCAGAAGAAATAAAGAGAAGATGGAAGGAGTATATTGATAAACTGCTGAATGTGAGAAATTATGCAAAGGAGATTGTAGTAATACGATATGATGACAACAGCAGAAGATGATATAACAATGTTTGAGGTAGAATTGGCAGTCTGTAAATTGAAAATTGGGAAGGCACCAGGGATGGATGAAACTGTGACTGTTTGACTACAATGGGGTGCATATGGAAGCAGAAACATGTGCGAGAAGACTAGGGAAAAGGAATACTACTACTATTAATCTTTAAGAAGAGGGACAAAAAAGTGTGTGATAACTAGAGAGGAATCACACCCTTCTCACTAGGGTAAAAAATACTGGAAAGGATATTAGAGTGGAGAATGGGAAGAAAGGTTAGTTTGAGAGTTGCAAGAGGAACAGTATAAGAGGAAGATTTTCAGTGGACCCAATCTTCAACATGAGGCATTTAATGGAAAAGGTTCTGGTCATGACATTCATAGACCTAACAAATGCATACGGTACGCACAAGTGATAGTACCGACGATAGTGCACCTGCACCCGGAGCTGCCTGGAATGACGTGAGTAATTTTGATCTCGCCCATGAACTAGGATTCCTGCATATAATATTCAATCACGTTTTGATCAAGGTGCTGATCCACTAGAGTATTTTTATCTTCCTTTGATGAGATTTTTGAGATAATTAAAAATGAAACTTGTATTCAGGGAAACACAAATAAGAAAGCAATACCATGAACTAAATGGGCAAGAATTGTATCAAGGACTTCCCCAAGAGTTTCAGGCATAAAAGCATTTATTGGTGAGGTGATTAGGAGGAAGATGATTCTTATTCTTGTGCTGTCTCTTTCATGTAGTATTTATTCAGTGGACAATTATGGCAATAACAAACATCAGAACTGTACATAGCTTATTTTCAGGATTATTATTAATTTCATTATTATTCTATTGTTGTATTTAGTCAGTAAACCGTGATTACAATACTATAATAAACTTGCAATAACAATTTCAAAAACGACATTAGACTGCTAAAATATTTCAGTGACATTTGTACCATATTTGCAGTACCAAATTTTCATAAAATAATAAAACTCATTCCTAGAGCAAATGAGTGCTGAAATTCAGCAAAACTCGACATATTTGTTGTTTTTATACTTTAATGCATAATTTAGGATAGTCTTAGCAGTATTTACATCAAATTACTTTTTTACCGAAATTCAGCCTTTGCCCTCAGCCATAAAACGTCGCTGCCCATGAAGGGTTAAGGCACTGAAAGGAAAAACTTATAAGTTTTGTATGAAAATCAGCACAGAGAAAAGCAAGACCATGATGATATCAAAATGAGAAAGGACAAGCATTGTGAAAATTTGCAGACAAAGCCTTGAAATTGTTGACAGTTTCAAATACCTAAGGAGTGAATTAATGCAGAATACAAGGCTGGACATAGAGATTAGCAAGAGGTGCAAAAGGACCTATACATTCAATCACTACTGATCTCCATTTAGGTCACTTGCTCAGGTGGCAGATTCCATATCTGTTTTCATAGCCTTCTTTTTCTTAAATGATTGCAAAGATATTGGAAATTTATTATACGTCTCCCTTGGCAAGTTATTCCAACCCCTAACTCCCCTTCCTATAAATGAATATTTGCCCCAACTCTCCCCTTGAATTCCAACTTTATCTTTATATTGTGATCTTTCCTACTTTTAAAAGACACCACTCAAACTTACTCGTCTACTAGTGACATTCCACGCCATCTCTCCAATGACAGCTCTGAACATACCGCTTATGATATAAGTCTTGCTGGGTGTGCTACTTACCAATTGATGAACCCAACATAGCACACTGGGGCGAAATACTGGCAAACAGGAATGAGTTAGCTGGAAAATTTATAATGTCCAATAACGGATCATTCATACTGGCATTACATATCACTTAGTCAAGTAGCTGGTCTCCATCCTCCTAAGTCTTCCCAGCCCAAACTTTGCAACATTTGTAACACTACTCTTTTGTCGGAAATCACCCAAAATAAATCGAGCCGCTTTCTTAGGATATTTTCCAGTTCTGGAATCAAGTAATCCTGGTGAGAGCACCATACACTGGAAATATACTCTAATTGGGATCTTACCAGAGACTTATATGCCCTCTCCTTTACATCCTTACTAAAACCGCTAAACACCCTCAAAACCATGTGCAGACATCTATACCCTTTATCTACAATCACATTTATGCGATTACCCCAATGAAGATATTTCCTTATATTAACACCCAGATACTTTCACCCCATCAAGTAATTAAAAATGAGAGGACTTTTCCTATTTGTGAAACTCACAACTGACTTCCAACCCTGTTTATAATCATACCATTGCCTACTGTCCATCTCACAGCATAATCTGGTCATTTTGCAGTTACTCACAATCTTATAACTTATTTATTATTCTGTACAGAATAACAACATTTGCAAAAAGCCTTATTTCTGATTACACTTGTTTACTCATATCATTTACATATATAAGAAAACAAAGGTCCAATAATACTGCATTGAATTCACCTCTTAAATATTACAGGGTCAGATAAAGCTTTGCCTACTCTAATTCTCTACTTCCTAGAAATATAGTGACCCATTCAGTCACCCTTTTGTCTAGTCCAATTGCACTCATTTTTGCCAGTAGTCTCCGATGATCCACCCTATCAAATGGCTTAGAGAGGTTAATCGTGATACAATCCATTTGCACTCCTGAATCTGAACTGCCTTCCATCAAACCAGTTATTAATTTTGCAAACATGTCTAATATAATTAGAAAGAATGCTTCCTCAAAGCTTACATGCAATGCATGTCAAACTGACTGGCCTGTTATTTTCAGCTTTATAGCTATCACCCTTTCCTTTATATACAGGGGCTATTATAAGAACTCTCCATTCATATGGTATAGCTCCTTCATGCAAACAATAATCAAATAAGTACTTCAGATAAGGTATTATATCCCAACCCATTGACTTTAGTATTTCCCCAGAAATACTATCAATTCCAGCTGCTTTTCTAGTTTTCAACTTTTGAGTTTTCAACTTTTGTATCTTACTGTAAATGTTATCACAGGTAAATTTTAATACTTCTTTGGTATTAGTCACTTCCTCTATCAGGACATTATCCTTATAACCAACAATCTTTACATACTGCTGACTGAATACTTCTACCTTTTGAAGATCCCCACATACACACTCCCCTTGTTCATTAATGATTCTTGGAACCTGTTTCTGCCTTTTAGTACCTATACATATCCTTCTATTTTCTACTGAAGTGTAAGAAACTTTGTCTTATGAAGTACCAAAGAAACGCAAAGAGATAATGCACAAAAAGTATTACACACCTACATTGACTTATGCAGCTAATAATAATAATAATAATAATAATAATAATAATAATAATAATAATAATAATAATACCGGACTGAGTCAGGATTGATCCTGCTAGGATGGGGTCAGAAGGCCAGAGCCTCGACTGTCTTAGCCACTCAGCCCGGGTACGTATGTGGCTGAGAGCAGGACAATGACAAGTAGGGATGAGAGTACAATTCAAGCCAGCGAAATTAAATACCTAAGAAGGATGATAGAAAAGAGAAGGAAAGACAGATTGGAAAACCAACATGTGAAACAGGAAGTTGGAACTGAATACCTAAATGAGCTCCTATCAAGGAGTCAACTAAGATTGTTTGGACATGTAGAGAGGATTGAGGAGAAAACAATACCAAAACAGATGAAGGAGAAGAAGTCTGACAGAGAGAGGATGGGATGGGGGTCCTAGAAAAAGTGGATCGATTCAATAAAGAGCGCAAGAAGACTAATCCTGGACAGGGACAAAATGATGGAGGAGGAATGGTGGAAGGAGAGAGGAAGGTGAAGAAGTACCATAAATGCCCAGACATAGCAGGAGCAGGATAAGGAGAAGGAGGGGGAGGACAAACATGAAAAAGAGCATTTATTTAGTTGGATAACCCTTGAAATAAAATTATTTTTAAACAATTTAAAATATTATTTAATAGCAAATTCATATCTGTAAGGAGTAATAAATGTAATGAATTGTTGAGCAGATTGTTATCTATATCATCTCATCTGGGGCATGGAATCATCATGTGATGACTCTCCCTTTGTTCATAATATGCTATTGTTGATCGCCTGATTCTTTGATTCGAAGTAGCCTGCTGTGTGTTGTCTGTCATTACTGCTGTGGCGCTGTCATGTGTGCAGTTACTCTGGATATTTATTTACTGAAGGGCAATTCTTTTTTTATTGTGATATGATCAATTATTTAAAATGAATTATTTATTCTTCGTTCATGTTTTCGTCCTCTTGATTTATAGATTGTATGTGAACTCTGTGCTCTTAAATTAATATCTCTAGAGTAGTGACATGTGTAACTGCCATGTTCCAAATTGGATGATGTGGAATTCATGGTCAAGTGCACCATGAGAGAACGTTTTGTATTGATTTTAGTTTGTAGTTTTGTTTTTTCATATAACAATTTTATTTTAAATGTTATTTTGTTAAACTAAATATTTTTGAACATTTTCTCATTCAAATCTAGTCATTGAGCCATGTCCGTTGTACTGTTTGTGATCCTGTGCTTCTTAAGCTGCTTTTTCAGCAGTCGGCGATGCTTGGAGTACCTTTCATCAATCCTACAGTTTTCTACTTGGGGTGAAAAACAGACAGATATAATTTAGCCAACTGAATAGTTCACGTGTTTGCTAGTGTTCTTTTGCAAGATGACAAACTACCGAGCAACCTGAAGATATTCTCGATTTCCCACCCACAGTTTTGGTAACACCTGCAATAACATGCTTGTCTCTACATGAAAGCTATTGAAATAATCTGTCTACCCACTTACTCCTCTTTTTCTTTTTTCATCTTTTATTTTTGAACTCATTAATCTTGGGTACAAGAAGGTAGCACACTAATCAGTAAACGACCAGTGACAAATGGTCTTTGGAAATATTAGGCTGTGTTGGCATTGTAAAGTTTTCAAAACACATTGATCACTCTTCTGCATGGTTCATGGTGTGGGTTACTGTAGTAACGTCCTAGTTCGTGAAGCACATGGCAACGGCTGAGTGGCCCAGTACGTGGTCCTGAGAGTCGGGATACCAGTTGCTATGAAACGGGAGTGGGCATCTCTGACATATTCTGAGTCATAGCCCCTCCCGTACTCAGGCGGCTAGGACTATACAATTCACCGGTGGTCCCTAAGCCGTTAGAGGAAGTTCCTCACTTGGACTATGTATAAGTAGGGTAGCATCCTGCTTCACAAATTTACCGAGCTCAGAACATCTTAAGGAAGCCTCAGACCTACGGGAGTAACAGAGTCCCACTCCCATTTGACAGGCGAGGGACTCCTTGCAAACAACTTAGCGAAAGAAATAGAATTCGATGTGGACCTATCAATATTAATGAGGCTTATGGGAGAAAGTAGAAGTGGCTGAGTCAGCAAAGAGGATGCAGCTGGATGTGCTAGGAGTAAGTGATATTCGGGTAAGGGGAGATAACGAAAAAGACATAGGAGGTTATAAAATGTACTTGACAGGTGTTAAAAAGGGAAGGGCAGAGTCTGGGGTAGGGCTGTTCATCAGGAATATACTGCATGCAACATAGTTTCTGTTAGGCACGTAAATGAGCGAATGATGTGGGTAGATTTGGCAGCTGGAGGAATTAGGACAAGAATTGTCTCAATGTATTCACCATGTGAGGGTGCAGATGAGAATGAAGTTGAGTTGACAAGTTTTATGTAGCATTGAGTGACATCGTTAGTTAAGGTCAACAGCAAGGATAGGATAGTGCTAATGAGCGATTTAAATGCAAGAGTAGGAAATAGAACCGAAGGATACAAAAGGGTGATTGGTAGACACGGGGAAGATATGGAAGCTTTTTTAAATTTTTTTTTTGCCATTTGCTTTACGTCGCACCGACACAGATATGTCTTATGGCGACGATGGGATAGGAAAGGCCTAGGAATTGGAAGGAAGATGTTCTCAAATAAGAACGAAACATGTAATTAATTTGCTAAAAAGCAAATAAAAAGTATCAAGTATCAAAAAAGTGGAAGATTTTCAATTATTGTAAGTCTCTGTGTTTAGAATTTGATACGGAAAATGAAGCTGGTTACTTGTAATACTGGATACTGGCCACACTTAAGCGATTGCAGCTATCAAGCTCGGTGATATAGAAGCTAATACAAATGGGAAGAGTTTGCTGGACTTCTGTGCTGGTACGGGTTTAGCAGTTACGAATACATTCTTCAAGCATAAGGCTATTCACCGCTATACATGGGAGGATAGACTATAATAGACTATATTTTAACCCTCGAACTGCGGACCGTCTTTCTGGAAGACGGTGCACTGTTTCATCAAGTGCGATTGTCTTTCTGACAGATGGTGTCGTTTCTCTGCCATAGATTTATAACCGGACACCAGATGGCACTAATATAGATACCAGTTTAATGCTGATACTTTTATCTTCACTTTTGAAAGTCTTTGGAAAACAAGAAACGGTATGGAGAAGTTTATTTAGCTGTAGAAGTGAAAGTAATTTCACATATTCTTAGAAACAAGATGGCAGCCCACTTTGATGACGATTCTGAAATCTATCGCTTCATTTTTTTAAGATCTTAATGACAGTACTGATGGTGACAGTGATTATTGTGTTAATTCCTACGAAGAAATTATTTCTGAAAGTGACAGCAAAGTACAAGGTGCCTCGGAGGTGATGTAAAATTCCGACAACCGGAATGATGTTCCAAGTCTGTGCAGGTTATATCAATATTGGCAGTATGTCAATATTTGAAGAAACCAGTGTAGGGATAAGTAGGGATAAGTGTGAACTGCAGATATTTGTTTAGATTGTTTTAAATACTTTGAACACAACACACAAACAAAAGAAACTGGCATATGAAAAGATAAGCCGTAGGTTCGAAATTCGTGAAGAGAACTCAAAATCCGTTTCGAGAAAAAAAATTACATTTTACTTAGCTTTTGAAATGAAAAGTGAAGAAATGGGGGGGGGGGGGAAGGAGGAAATGTAAGAACATACCAGTGTGTTTCAGAATAGCATGTTTCAGGAATAAATTATCTACCAGAAATTCTTTTCTTAGAGCAAAATATATCAACAATTCCCCCTGTTCAAAAAAATTAAAATTGTTTCATTTTCGATAGTTAGAAATCGCGACATTTTTAAAATTATTCCTGACATCTTCATGTAGATCAGTGTTTCAGCTTTCTATTGGAGTATTATATGGATTTATTGGGATTAATATGAGTTTACAGGCATGACTATATTCACAGTGTATATTGAGGAAAATAACTGTAGCATTTGACAGATAAACCTGCAGCAGTTCTAGGGTTAACAGACTTCAAATTCAAGAAATCTGTTAGGAATGTACGGGTTCTTCAGGGATTTTTCGAAGATACAGACCAGGAAGGAATTAAGTGAACTAAGTATCTGTAGGCCTACTAGGATAGAGAGAGTGATATCTGTCTCTGCAAATGAAAAAGGGTAGAAAATCTCCAGAACAAAGAAATTAGACAGAAGTATAGTACGCGCACCTTTTAGCGATACACGTACATCCTAGTGCTAAATCAGTCCACCTCAGGTATCAGCGATTCGTACTGGCAACCTTTGAAACACAAACTATGAATTGCTTACGCATCGCTGTGCGACATCTAGCATACACTTTACGCATTAGTACTGTTGTTGTTTGCACACCAAAGCCAAACTGTAGAATTCATGCTAGGAACAAGATTCGCATCGAGAAAAGTTATATAATGTTATACAATGTGCGTATGACACAGTTGTTGGCATAAGATAATAAAGGTTTAGAAAATTCATATCGATCGATCATATTATCGATTCAATTCAGATTTAATTTTCATTCAGTTGGCAGTATTTCCAGAACCGGGAAAGCTCCCTCCTTGCTCCTCACCCCGGACAAAGAAATATCGCTAAAAGGTGCGCCGACTATACATGGATATGATTAGTGAGAAGTTCCGAACAGTGGACAGTAAGCAGGTTCAGGATATAGAAAGAAAAAGGGATGCTGTAGTGGAAACAGCAAGGGAATGCCTAGGAACAACTGTGTGTAAAGATGGGTAAAAGCTAACATCTTGGTGGAACAATGAAGTGAGAGCAGCTTGTAGACGTAAAAAGAAATCTTAACAGAAATGGCTCCAAACAAGGGCTGATGCAGACAGGGAATTGTATGTAGATGAAAGAAACAGAGCGAAACAAACAGCTGTTGAAACCAAAAAGAAGTCGTTGGAAGATTTTGGTAATAACATGGAAAGGCTAGGTCAAGAAGCGGGGACACCTTTCTGGACAGTAATAAAGAATCTTAGGAAGGGAGGCTAAAAAGGAAATGGACAGTGTTTTACGTAATTCAGGTAAACTCATAATAGATCCCAGGGGATCAGTGGACAGGTGGGGGGAATATTTTGAAAATCTTCTCAACATAAAAGGAAATCTTCATGGTGACATTGCAAAAATCAAGCTCATGGGGAGAAGGAAAGTGATGTTGGTGAAATTACGCTTGATGAAGTGGAAAGGATGGTAAATAAACTCCATCTTCATAAATCAGCAAGAATAGATGATATTAGACCTGAAATGGTGAAGTATAGTGGGAAGGCAGGGATGAAATGGCTTCACAGAGTATTAAGATTAGCGTGGATTGTTGGCAAGGTACCTTCAGATAGGACAAATGCAGTAATTGCACCTATCTATAAGCAAGGAAACAGGAAGGATTGCAACAACTATTGAGGTATCTCATTGGTTAGTATACCAGGTGAAGTATTTTCCAGCATCTTGGAAGGGAGGGAGCAATCACTGGTTGAGAGGAAGTTAGATGAAAACCAGAGTGGTTTCAGACCACAGAGGTGCTGTCACGATCAGATTTTCAGTATGCGTCAGGTAATTGAAAAATGCTACGAGAGGAATAGACAGTTGTGTTAATGTTTTTGTAGATCTAGAGAAAGCATATGACACGGTACCGAGAGAAACGATGTTCACCATACTGGGGGACTATGGGATCAAACATAGATTATTAAAATCAATCAAAGGCATTTGTGTTGACAATTGTGCTGCAGTGAGAGTTGGTAGTAGAATGAGTTCTTGGTTCAGGCTACTTACAGGAGTTAGACAAGGCTGTCATTTTTCACCTTTGTTCGTAGTTTACATGGACCATCTGCTGAAAGGTATAAAGTGGCAGGGAGGGATTCAGGTAGGTGGAAATGTAGTAAACAGTTTGGCCTATGCTGATGACTTTGTCTTAATGGCAGATTGTGCCGAAAGCCTCCAGTCTAATATCTTGGAACTTGAAAATAGGTGCAATGAGTATGGTACGAAAATTAGCCTTTTGGAGACTAAACTGATGTCAGTAGGTAAGAAATTCAGCAGAACTGAATGTCAGATTGGTGATACAAAGCTGGAACAGGTAGATAATTTCAAGTATTTAGGATGCGTGTTCTTCTAGGATGGTAATATAATAAATGTGATTGAATCAAGGTGCAGTAAAGCTAATGCAGTGAGCTCGCACTTGCAATGAACAGTGTTCCGTAAAGAAGAAAGTCAGTTTCCGGACGAAACTATCCTTACGTCGTTCTGTTTTCAGACCAACTTTGCTTTACGGGAGCGAAAGCTGGGTGGACTCAGGATATCTTATCCGTAAGTTAGAAGTAACAGACATAAAAGAAGCGAGAATGTTTGCTGGTACAAACAGGAGGTAACAATGACAGGAGGGTACTCGGAATGAGGAGATAAACGCTAAGTTATGAATGAACTCGATGGATGAAACTGTACGCAGAGACCGGCTTCAGTGGTGGGTTACACGAGGCAAATGGAGGAAGATAGGTTAACTATGAGAATAATAGACTCCATTATGGAGGGTGAGAGAAGTAAGGGAGACCAAGACGATGGTTAGACTCAGTTTCTTGTAAGAGTTTTCATCAAAGAGTCCTACAGAAAGATGGAATGGACTCCTCAGCAGTAGTAAGAATAACTTGTATGACCAATCAGCACGTGTAAGAATCCATCAGGGAGGAGCCTCAATGAATTTGTTTCAAAGTAAGAATAATGGGGAAATGGTCACTCTTACAGAGGTCATTGTGTACATGCCACCAAAGCAAGGGAACGAGCGCACGGCTGCACAGACTGAAGTCATTGACGGAGAAGGCACTGTGTGCTACACTGAAATGTGTTGGTTCCCCTGTATTCAAAATGCATATATCCAGACCTGCTATTAACTGTTCCCCTTCCTCTGGAGAAAGGCAGTTCAGAACCTCATAATGGGTGAGGAAAGAAAGTAGAAACTGATCTACAAGATCAATTACATCAATGGTAATAAGGGGCTGGCTTGCTGGCAAATAAACAATGCAAACTGCAGTTATGACAGGCAACGAAACACCACTACTGCCGCCAGCCGAGTTATTAATAGAAACGTATTGCTCTAGATGTCAGAACGAGTGAAAATACCAATGTCACCGGAAGCCCAGTAGGCATAATACCTTTCCATCTAGTATAGTCTAAAATTTCTCAAGACCGTATGATGAACTCGTCTGAGATTAGTTTCTTGAATAAGGAATATACTCGCCACAAACTGACTGATTAGCTGGTGCAACTCAGTAAGATGCCCTCATAACAGTTACAATTCTACTGTTAAGTGCCATAGTGTGGACTCGAAAAAGTGTTGGGTTTTAAGTGGCGAGACGCCTTCTAACCTTCACCAACATCTCCATCCGAAAATGGAGATACATGCTCAATGTGACGAGGTGGTTTACACCACGAGCTTTCTGGATTCTTTTTGGGAGCAGGGTTTCTTCCTACGATTGAAGCGTGCAGGTTTTCTAGCAAGTGGATCTGCTGGCGCTGAAACAGTCCCTCTGCATAAAGGGCAAGTTTCCCCTATTCATAAGAGTGGTAGGGGAGCACCTGGCAAAGGCATTCTGCTTCCTTGCTTTTCTTTCTTGTTTAGACAGGCTGGGAGATGTACCCCCAGTCACAGTCGGCGATGCCGCCTCCGCCGGTTTGGGCACAGCTTTCGCCGACATCTTGGGGGGGAGGGAGACTTGGCCTTCACACCTTCTGTGCTGGCTTAGATTTCCTAGTAGGCACAGGCTTCTGCGTGGTCAAAGGGTGGATAGATCCCACCTTTGAGCTTTTATTCTTTGCGGTGAGGACTACTAGTATGATGTTTCTAGCAGACCACAAACCATCAATGCACTTCAATCTGTTAATAACGTAGTGGATTCTCAACCAAACTGAAAGTACAACGAAGGAGATAGACATTGCAAGTTTAATCCTCTAACATCAATAATTTCAAATAGGGCATTTAAACTTGGAAAAATAACTTAGCACTAAATAGTGTTAGTAAAAACTGGGAATTAACGAGATTTTTAGCCACATTTTACAGATGTTTAGAATATTAGGCCTACTATGACTTGGACATCAGTAAATAGTCCATCACAGCTATTTTTTAATTTTTGTTTTGCTTTTTAGCTTTACGTTGCACCGACAGAGATAGATCTTATGGCGACGATGGGACAGGAAAGGCCTAGGAATGGGAAGGAAGCGGCCGTGGCCTTAATTAAAGTACAGCCCCAGCATTTGCCTGGTGTGAAAATGGGGAAAAATGAAAAACCATCTTCAGGGCAGCCGATAGTGTGGTTCGAACCCACTATCTCCCGGATGCAAGCTCACAGCTAGCGCTCCTAAATGTGCAGCCAACTCGCCCAGTCAGCTATATTTTAATTTGTTAATTGGGCTTTAGTGAGAATTGATGGTAGAATGAGTTCTTGGTTCAGGGTACTTACAGGGGTTAGACAAGGCTGTAATCCTTCACCTTTGCTGTTCATAGTTTACATGGATCATCTGCTGAAAGGTATAAAATGGCAGGGAGGGATTTCGTTAGGTGGAAATGTAGTAAGTAGTCTGGCCTATGCTGACGACTTGGTCTTAATGGCAGATTGTGCCGAAAGCCTGCAGTCTAATATCTTGGAACTTGAAAATAGGTGCAATGAGTATGGTATGAAAATTAGCCTCTCTAAGACTAAATTGATTTTACATGTAATGTAAATGTTATTATTTCAATTCGACTAAACTGATGTCAGTAGGTAAGAAATTCAACAGAATTGAATGTCAGATTGGTGATACAAGCTAGAACAGGTCGATAATTTCAAGTATTTAGGTTGTGTGTTCTCTCAGGATGGTAATATAGTAAGTGAGATTGAATTAAGGTGTCGTAAAGCTAATGCAGTGAGCTCGCAGTTGCGATCAACAATATTCTGTAAGAAGGAAGTCAGCTCCCAGACGAAACTATCTTTATATCGGTCTGTTTTCAGACCAACTTTGCTTTAGGAAGCGAAGGTGGGTGGACTCAGGATATCTTATTCATAAGTTAGAAGTAACAGACATGAAAGTAGCAAGAATGATTGCTGGTACAAACAGGTGGGAACAATGGCAGGAGGGTACTTGAAATGAGGAGATAAAGGCTAATTTAGGAATGAACTTGATGGATGAAGCTGTACGCATAAACCGTCTTCGGTGGTAGGGTCATGTGAGGCGAAATGGAGGAAGACAGGTTACCTAGGAAAATAATGGAGTCTGTTATGGAGGATAAGAGAAGTAAGTTAGAGGTAGACCAAGACAACATTTAGTAAATTCACAGAGGCTTGCTGAAAGGCATAACAGTCTATAATGATAATGTATGTAATTTTTTATTATGTGTTAACTGGTGTTAATATTGTAATGGTGTAAAAGAATTATAACGAACAAATTAATTAATAGAAGGTTCAATTTAAAGACTTAACCTTGAGATATTTGTTCAAATGAGGCCGAGGATGCTCGATATAACGAGCGAAACATGTCGCTGTTTGTGTTATATTGTAATAAAATGTCCTTCTAGAGATAAACATTTTTATGTATTGAGTTAAGTGGAACATAAAACAAGAATTGTAACAATATTAAGTTCAATACGGGTAAAAACATGAAAATAGTTTTATGCACTGTATGCTTGTGTCACTGCCTACTGGCTGAACATTCCATTCTAGCATTCCATATTTGTCTAATTGCTACATTAAGTATTCTTGTAAGTTGTACCCACCTAAAGACCCCTATTTCCTACATGTTTGCGTTCTAAGAGTTCAAGAAAATGCCATGATAACATTAATTTGTACATCTGTAAATGTATCATAGCTAACTATACTTGTTCATTCAAAATTTATAGAGTTAGTGGTAGGCCTATGAAGTGACAATTAAAAAGAAATTGAGATATTGTGTGTGTGAATGTAAAATTATTAACTGTGAATACAAGAATGTCAGAAACACATCCCTCAAGAATGAAAATGGTTGAAATGTAACTGTGGTAATCTACAATGCATATCAATTACAATCCAATAAACTAAAACAATTTATTCATCACAGTTTGCATCCTCATCCGGGAAAGTAATTCAAACAAACGGGGTACCCCAAGGAGACCCGCTAAGCCCGATACTATTCAACGTAGCAACGGCAGATATCACACAGATAATGACGGACTCCCCTGAGACTACTCTAATAATGTACGCTGACGACATGGCTCTGGGATCGAGCTCAAAAGCAGAACTACAGTCGACAGTGATGAAGTTAAAAGCTTGGGCTTCAGATAACAAATTTGAAATTAACCAGGAAAAGACAGTACAGATGGTCTTCAGAAAAGGTGGCAAGGCGGCCAAGGACGACGCTATAACATTAAATAATAAACCACTAGAAATAGTCAAGAAATTCAAATACGTGGGCATCACGTTCCAAACGAGCATGGCATCCTTCAACAGCCACGTCATAGACAGAACGACAGCAGCAATCAGAGCCATCCACAATATCAAGAATATTTCTATGCTATCCCTTAACACAGCGATGACTCTATTCAAGACCGCAATAACCCCAATTGTCTCGTACGGAATCGAAATAATATGGGATAGCCTGACAATCGGTGACTTGGAGAGGATAGAAAGGGTCAAAGCAAGGTTCCTGAAGAAGGTCCTAGGAGTAGGCAAACTGGCACCCTCCAGACTTGTTTATGTACTGGCACGGGAAACTTACTTCATTGAGGATCTACGACTCAATCTACCACTGCCATCTACCGGCCCATTCCAAGAGCTTCAGAAAAAACTTCTCAAGAAACGCGCGGAAATAGACCCCGAATTCTACGGAAATGACGCCATGATCGATAGAAACTGGACCAAGCAACTTCAAGAGCAAAGACATGTCATAACAAGATATGCAATACATGGCTTCCACCACAAAATATGCGCAAAAACAAAATTCCACAATCCAACAGATGACTGTGTTTGTACACTGTGTAAGGAAAAGTGCGACCGCTACCATCTGCTAAAGTGCAAGAACAGAATAAAGACTCTAACAGAATACAGCACAATGTAAATTGGGACAACAAACTTAATACTCATTCGAGTGCTCCTTATATAATTAAATGTCCCTGCACTCAGACCAAGTCAGTTCACTAGTCAGTTTCAAAGTTGGTGCAAACACAAACAACAACCCTGCCATAAAAAGTTAGTTTTAAAGCCTGACGACTTACAGGTTTACTGGGATAGACTTCAGACAAGTAGCCTTTGAGCTTTTTGATAGTCCAAGTTGGTTCACACTTGATTGTCTGATCCTCTATCTGTTGATTTGGTGCTTTGACTATCAATGTAACTGACATATCAAGCATGTCCATTACCATAAAATAATCGTGTGTCACTCTTCCTGCTATATTCTGAAACAACAAAAGGAAACGATATAGAGATTTGTATCAGAAAATTAACAGTGATATCTGTTATCAACAAAAGATTCTATGAATATTTTATCAAATTAAAATCATAATCTTATGACTTCCTAAGCTTGTCAGTAACATGTGGGTTTCAAGGTCAAGATATAAAAAACTTCTTGAACATAAATGGTTGAAATGTAACTGTGGTAATCTACAATGCATATCAATTACAATCCAATAAACTAAAACAATTTATTCATCACAGTTTGCATATATGTCTACAATACAAGAATATAAACACTAAAAGCGTCACAACCAATAATCTACGGGCAAACTCGTAAACATACACATTAATATGTATCGGCAGAGAACTTGTGGGGAAAATTATAACCTAAATCGTAACGAAATTATTAAAGTAGCACTAAATAATTACGTCTTTTACATCTTACAGTATGGGATAATTTCACTGGTGTCCAATTTTTTTTTTTTTTTTTTTAAGAAACGAAATTATTTTTCTTGTACTGGTGACAGTACTATGGGAATCTTACCGATAAGTCAGCTGAGCATTAAAACGTTAAATATACTTACATGAAATTTCAAAGATCGATATACACAAACTGTTACATAGACACCATCTCAAATACTTTACAACTCGTCCACTTACGGTAGGTGATAATATTTAGCAGTAAAGAACCACAAATTTATGTAATTGCGATAAGAAGACTTCTGCCCTAGAATATTTGGCGATGCCGGATTGGTCCACACACTCGAGACTCGACTATTTCACCATCTATTGGTGGAATATAAACTGACAACTGGCAATCGTAAATGCGTTTCAAGAAGAAGAGAAAAAAAAGAAGATAGAAAAGCTCATTCTCTTTCACTTGGGATAAGTTAAACACTTCAACGATTTTATTAGGGAGATAATCTATAGTTATCTTTCAATTTTTATTACATGGAAAAGCAATATTTCAATGAAGATCTGATTGTCATTTTGTCTGTAAATAAGAACTTCTAAACGCGTCAATGAAAGTTGCATTGGTGTGATTGCTGTGCAAAAACCACTGGGCTGTAGGTTAAGAAACATAAAATATAATTGGTGTTTTTTTATGGATTTGATTTGAATGCTGTGTTTTATTTGTTACTTTTATTTGAAATGAACAAGTAGATTTAATTGGGGTATTAGATGTGCCTTCGAGCTCTTCTTAAGTTATTTGTATCTCTATTTTCTTTTTGAAGCATATTTCTATTTCTGAAAAGTATTATATAGTAGGCCTAAATATGCCAAAACATTGGAGAGAGGCATCTAGCTTAATACTTGCATCCAGAATTAATTTCCGTTCGATCCTAGGAAGTTCTAGATACACTGACATGAATTATTCTAATGAAAGTGTGAAAAGAGTGTCTAGGAAGAATCCAGATTATACGGTCCTTTTTATGAGACGTAGCGTCAAAAGTTCTTTCATGCCAGGGGTGTACGTTTTCCCAGGTGGAACCACCGTCCCTTCCGATAGTAATGAAGGTTGGAAAGAATTGTTTAATGATTCGGGATATACAGCAAGTAATTTCAGGCACTTGCCGCCTTTAGCGCCAATTTTTCATGATGCTGAGAATTCTAGAATTGCTAAGGCAATTTCTTTGCGAATAACTGCGATAAGGGAAACATTTGAGGAGTGTGGTATTCTTCTTTGTAGAAACAAGCTGATACAAAATGAAAGTAAACCGTGGGCTTCATTTTTAAGTGGTGGAGAAGTTTTGGAATGGCAAAAGAAAGTGCAACAGAACCCATCAGAGTTGTTAAATCTATACAAAACATTTGAATGTGTTCCTGATATTTGGGCATTGCATCTTTGGAGTAACTGGTTGACTCCAGTAACTTACCCTAAAAGATTTGATACTGTTTTCTTCATTGCTCTACTTGACCAGGCTCCTCCAACATCCATAGATAATACTGAAGTGGATGAAATGAAGGTATTTAATTCTACTTACTAATGTGTTAGGATTGTGCCAATGTCATTGTTATATTGCTAACCTTTATATTTTTGTCACCATAGTGGTGTACGACATCTGATATAATTCAGGATAAATACAAGTTACCACCACCACAGTTATATGAAGTCTCCAGATTAAATAACTTTGGAACTTTAGATCATTTGGCAGAGTTCACTGTGGAACGTGCAAAATTAGGATGTGAACGATGGATGTCTGTACAGGTCAAAACCTCAGATGGTGTAGTGGGATTTCTCCCAGGTAAGGGTCAAAATAATTTCTGGGTAAAATATAAATGTTAAACCTTTCTTTATAATAATAAGAATAATAATAGATAACTACAGCCAAAGGCCAGATAATAAAAAGAATTGAGCACGGTGTGCAGAAGGTCCTATTCTGAGCTAAAATTTTGATAGAGAGTCTACTGTTTTGTTTACAGACCATTGCATGGTACCTATCACACTGTT
Source organism: Anabrus simplex (assembly GCF_040414725.1). Taxonomy (NCBI): domain Eukaryota; kingdom Metazoa; phylum Arthropoda; class Insecta; order Orthoptera; family Tettigoniidae; genus Anabrus; species Anabrus simplex. The sequence continues at coordinate 304,266,654 of NC_090268.1, forward strand.
TCCTACATAGATCACAGATGCAGTCAGGACACGGTTCATGATATAGCTTGTTTGAACAAATTTTGGAGTGAAATCCATGAACTGCTAAGCGTGTTACAAGGTGGGTCCGTCCACACCAAGATGTTTTTGTTAACCTTGTTAATAAACATAACATTTCTGTCTGTTAATAAACAAAATGTGTTCCTTAACTTTTCGAGCATGTTGATTAACAAAATTTCTTTGACTTTTGTGAACGAAACTTTCATTAACATTTCGTGTTTTCAATAACATTTCGGCTAGCACATGCGCAAAGACGCAATTAGAACACGCAAATTTGTAGCACGGACTACTCGAAATCAAATCGCAAGCAACTCGAATACACCCAAGACAGACTCTTGATGCTCCATACAAATACGTAAGTGAAGTGTATGAGTCATCAGTTGCTAGGAATCTTAAAAGTTATACCTAGCCTAACATTAATGGAGATGGCATTCGGATTATTTGTATCACTCCTTGCAATTTCAGGCCCAATTACTGTCAGCAAGAACTGAAAGTCATGTGGGGACATTCTCAGAAAGTGTTGAAAGCCTGCTGCATCATGAATTAAAAGTATTTTTTTTGCTATTTGTTTTGTCACACCGACACAGATAGGTCTTATGGCAATGACGGGACAGGAAAGGCCTAGGAATGGAAAGAAAGCGGCCGTGATCTTAATTAAGGTACAGCCCCAGCATTTGCCTGGTGTGAAAATGGAAAACCACGGAAAACCATCTTCAGGGATGCCGACGTTGGGGTTCGAACCCACTTTCTCCCGGTTGCTAGCTCACAGCTGCGCGCCCCTAACTGCACGGCCAACTCGCCCAGTAATTAAAAGTATTATTATTTATAAGTTTCATATTCCGTATTGATTGGATTCAATGTAATAGACAAGAAAAATGTTCCACCGATCAATACATTTATTGTGAATGAATTATTGCACTAGTACCTGTTTTGGCCTATCTTGGCCATCATCAGCTAGCACACAAATTTACAGTCATTAGACAAAATTACAAAGATGTTACGTTAGAACATCCGGATGTCTAATGAAAAATGGAAGTAAAATATATTGCAGTATGTTGCGTTAAAATATCACTGATTAAAAGTGGTGATGGTTATAATAAACTAAAACCTATTGATTGAGGATGGACATGAGTACATAAACACATTAAAATATATATGCCACATCATAAGACACTAAAAAATACAGCACATTAAACACATTAAAACATGCTATATTTTAAAAACGTCTATTAAAATTTGAGTTCATGTTGCGTTGCATTCATTCTTCAATCCTCTTGTAGTTCTTGTGTTGCTTAAGTTGTATTAGGTGAATATCGAGAATGTTCTATGGCTGATATACTTTGTATTGGTATGTTATAAGAACTCTTGTCATTAAAATTTGAAAATTGAGTACTGTGCAATTCAACTGTTGATGTAGTCAGGTAAGATTTATATATACAGCAAGATAGGGTTTAATTTAGAGCAGTTGGTGGTGACACCTCTTTTGTCTATGCACGTTATGTGGTTGTTATCTGTAAAGAAAAGCTAATATGAGTATAGCGTATGTATGAAGGAATGCCTGGATGTATGTGTGAAATGAAAAGAGTACTTACTGTTGTTGCTGTGGAGGTTGTGTACTGATATGTTTGGAGATTTGTTGTGTTCTGCTACGAGTACGTCTGGGGCTCATGTTAGCTGTGTGGAGGGATGTTGGTGGAGGAGTGGCTATTGTGAAGGTAGGGGCGGGGTTAGGTTTGTGATTCGTCGGTTTGTTAGGACGTGTGTTTACTAATTTGAGATAGTCGTTTTTTATTGCAGGAATTACTTTGTCAAAGATGATACTGGTTTTCTCTGTAATGTCGTAATGTCTGTAATGATTGGGGTTAGCGTATTGATCCAAAGAAATATAGAAATCTTCGGTTATGTTGAGCAGGGGGCCCTTAGAGTTTGTTTAATACCATCATGTCATTATTGATGTCTGCGAAGTTGTGCTTAGATTCTTCTACATGTTGGCCTATTGATGAGAAATGGTTGTGCTTTACTGCATTTATATGTTCATTATAACGGACGGTGAAGTTTCTGCCTGTACGTCCAATGTAGCTTGTATCACAGTTGTTACATTTGATGTGGTAGACACCTGATTGGTTTTATTTATTATTATTATTGACTGTTTTGGTGTTGTGTATAGTGTTGGTGCTGTTGTGTGTGGTTTTGAATGCTATTTTCAGGTTGTGCTTCTTAAAGATATTAGTTATAGTATATATATTGGTGTTGTTGAAGGTAAATCGGACATAATCTTTTTTTGGTTTGGCTGTTTTGATTAATTTAGTAAAACTCTAAAACAATACTTATGAAGGGCTTTAAGTTATGTATTATTATCATGAGGCCTATTACTATTATTACTATGATACCACTTCTGTACCCGACTGGCGAATGTTAGGTTAGAGATCCATAATTGTGCGGTTTGGATGATGTCACATAACACTCAGCAGGCTTGTAAACATCTGCATTACTTAGGTCTGAGTAGTGACAAGACCATTGGGCTGGATTGGTTAGGTCTGGCTAGTGACAGAACTGGTGATCCGGACAGGTTAGGTCTGGTCAGTGACAGAGCCGTGAAACAGTCCGTAGGCCTCGAGTATTCCACGTTACAACACCATTGGGCTGGGGGCTTCGCCTCCAGTTTGGCTTATGAAGCGACCCACAGGCCTCTAGTGTTCCTGTGTGCAGCACCATCGGTCTGGATTGGTTTAGTCCAGCTAGTGAAAAACCAGTGGTCTGTATAGGTTAGGTCTGGCTTCTGACAAGACCATTGGGCTCGGGGCATAAGCCCCCAGATCAGAGCCGTAAAGTGGCCCGTAGGCCTTGAGTATTCCACGTTACAACACGATTGGGCTGGGGGCATAAGCCCCCAAGGTTAGATCGGCAAAGTGGCCCACAGACCTGGTATCCCACTTGACAACACCATTGGTCTGGATTGGTTTGGTCCAGCTCGTGGCAAAACTTAGGTCTGGTTGGTGATAAAACCATTGTGCTTAACTTTATAATGTTCCAGATGTAACACTCGGATTCCACACGTCATGACAATTTCCAAATTGGTAGTTCTCTTACATTTACCGAATGTGGTGGCACCCCTGTACCTGGACACGATGCAAGCTGTATCGGAGAAAGTACAAAACCTGGCCGGCCAATGGGAATAAAGCAAATGCTTGCATTCAGCTGATTTACAGAGTTCCTGTTTTAATTCTTCTATATAAGTAAGAATTCTGCTAGGGGTGGGATGACCGGGCAAGTTGGCCGTGCTTTAGGGGTGCGCAGCTGTGAACTTGCATCTGGGAAATAGTGGGTTTGAACCCTGCTGTCGGCAGCCCTAAAAATGGTTTTCTGTTATGCCATTTCACCGTTCTATATTTGCATCAGTAGGAACAAAAATGGCGTTCAAACCATTAAAAGGTCAATGTGAAAGCAACTAACATCGGTACGAACCGAAATGATAATCCTTTCAACCGGTAGTCACCGAAAGAACCATTCTTAGAAGGCTGTGAGAAAAGAATGACAGAAGCGGATTATTTAAACCAATTATTAGAAAAAAGAAACTTCCATTAGAACATTCGACACAATTCAGCACTACGGCAAATAGGACGGAGTCGAGCAAGGAAATAAGCCAATTTATCTGTTTGTAAGATCAACTATTGACGGAGAATAAAATCCGCGGCAGCCCACTCAACGTCAACTGCATAGATTGAAATAACTGCGCGAAATTTAAAGACCAGCAAAAGGGAATCAGCAAGTCAAGTACAACGTATACGTCACGGCTGGACTTGGAAGCTTTATATTTGTCTGATACTGCACATCGTAGAGAGCAGAATCCAACCAGCTGTCAAGTGCAATTCTAATAAGCACGGAAAAATCGCATTCACTCGGCAAGCGAGAGAGTTTACAAATAGTAGCACAGTTAGAACTGTCATAGCGAAACTAGACGGCCCAGAGCACATTTATTCTGATATCATAGACAGTACAAAACGAAGATAAATTACAACATGACAACATTAACTAATACATTGTATTATTCTGTTCTTAACGTACCAGAGACCACTATGATGTACTAAAAGACCAAGGCAGAGACTACTCAGACTATGGTGGCGCTTTACGAGATTGATGACCCAGGAGGATTGGAGATCAGCTGAGAAGACGAGATGGACCCAATTACCTAAAGCAGAACCATGGAGCGAGGCCTACCATTCCCGATGACCAATAGCTAGATGGCAAACAGGGCCCAATAAGCAAAGTTAAGTCCCCTATGAGTCGTTTTTCGTAAGTAGAAACCTTTATTTTTTGGCTATGTGTGATATGATTTGTGACATTGTGCGTGCGTATATAATATTGAAGTGTAATTACATGGATGTAGGTATTCATCTGAAGTTACTGTTAATCCCATATATAGGCGTAAAATACCAGTGAAAGCCGTTCGCAAATTTATCAATGTGGTGTGAGAGAAAGTAATAGTTATTTTTTAATCGTTATCAGTGAAGTGTTAGAGTATAATATGAATGACAATATACATGTATGGTGGCTTTATCGGAATAGCAAGCTTGGAGATCGTATTTAGGGAATGTTTACGACGAAGTATAGTAGTACAGCTTAGTATTGTGATACACTTTTCTTTGATACTATGACGGTAAGGATAATGTTTTTTATATGTGTAGGTTATGGCACATATGCAGCGTATTTAATGAGATGAATGCTCGATATGGATATTACGTGATATTTGAAGTGATAAATGGTGAATGAAGTGATAATATAAGCGGATGTTAAGTTGTAATGGTGATATTTATTTTTATTTGAAAGGTTGGTCATAGTAGTCTTCTGAGAGATGATAGTACGTGCAAATTATGCATGCTTAGGTATATATTGAAATGTACTGCTTTCAATTGCTGTTTGTATTCCCAGATACACAAAGTAGATTAGGATACGATCTCAATGCCATCAACACAATGTTATTTGAGTATGTAGGATCATCAGATGAGCCAAGAGGCTAATAACGTTAATATTTAGGCCTTCACTGTGTTATTTATGACCATTTTCAAGTACTCTCACACATGGTAACCTAATTCCTGATTTTATGGGAGCAGTTTGACACATCACTGGTGACTTAGTCATTCGTATATGGATTTTTAGATGAAGGTAGAGTCTTCTAATATGCCAATTTTTCCACTTATGGTATAATTTGTTAGAAAGTTAATTAAATACACTTGGCAATGCTACATTCAGCCAGATACGCACTTAAATTGAATTTTAACCATGCATTAAGATAATAATTAAGTGAATGAGCCACATAAGCCTTATGATAGAATTAATTTGAAATCAATTACGACTTAGAGTGGACCTGAATTTGCTTATATGGAGATCAGATCTGATGAAACATGAAAGGGAAATATACAACCGGATTTTCAAACATATGAGTCAACTGAAGTCCTCAGAAAACAGACATTGCTTTCCCATACGATTTTCTACTGTGTATGGACACAGATGTTAAGTTTAGCAAAGTGACATTCGTTTCACCGGTCATATGTGAATTAAAGGTTAAATAATAGAATTTTTAAGTAACTTTGAGGAGCAATTCAGCTCAGTGAGAAGAGATTCCAGATCTTAATGGATTATTTATTTGGCTAATTTCACTGCGTTCTACATTCTATTTTAAAACTATAATCTGAAATAATGTATATAGTAGGAAATATAATTTTCTTTTCATTTTTTTTAACCAATTGGATGCATCTAATTCTTTCAACTCTACTTGATATATTTCATTTGATTTATATATTTTAATTTTTTTTTCAGTTGATTCTGCGAACATTACTTAACTATGACTTAGTATTTCAACAGGCCAGGGTCAATGAATCGATGATTATGGCCTAGATTTCAACTACTTGTTACGGGTTTTTCCAAATCTATTTTTCTTTATTTCAACGTAATTGCAACTGATGGAGATGTTTATAGCATTATGAAGCTGTCTACGTTGTACGAAGCATTTTTTTAACGATATCTTACATGACATTTACTTGATATTTAGACTGAATAGTCAATAAAAGCTGAGTAGTGAAACTATATAATTGTTTTACTGCCTACTTAGTATAAGAATTAGATGTAAGACTGTAATGACTCATTTTCTGATTGCGATTTAGTTAGCAACATGTACGAATCACTTGAAATACTGTAGTAACCTGGAATTTGCGATTAATTATGGCGACATGCGAGTATGGTATCCGACTGATAGCGTGTTGGAGACGTCCATCTGCGTAGGTTGAGATTTACCATTGACCATCGGCGTACTTTCTCAAGCGGAACCCACAACCCAGCAACATTAATCAGATAGAATCGTTTATCAAGAGCTAGTCTGGAACTCATGTATCCTCACCTGGACGCGGGAACGGTGCACTGTGGTTTCCCATTTTCACACCAGGCTGTACCTTAATTAAGGCCACGACTGCTTCTTTTTCACTCCTACCCCTTTCCTATCCCACTGTCGACCTAAGACCTACCTGTGTGATGTAAAACCAATTGTTAAAAAAAGGGGAGGGGGATGGTGGGTCCCTGGCAAGCACAAAGGGTCTCTCTCTCTCCCTTCTATTACTTAAGGTATTGGTGCACATCATTTTTACATTATTTTTTTCTCCCCCTAAGTATGCCCGCTGGGCACAGAGTAGCCACCATTATTATTAGACCAGTGGTCTGTTTACAAAACAATGGCCCCACTCCATTCAAGAGCCTCTTTGCTTAACATCTCTAATATTTGACCAATGTTTCTTTTGTTGCTAGCCAGGACGTGCACAGACTGATAGAGAAAGAGCTCCTCTCCTCTCCCTGAGCATGTAAGGTAAACTTAATTGCTAACAATAAGAGAGAACCATCCTTGTGCCCAGTGCAACACGTTCTCCTGAGGGACAATACTGAAGTGCTGTCAGTAACATTTAACCACTAGCAAATGCCAGGACGTGCCTAGATTCACTTCCAACAAACAGAGTGCTGATTGTGCTTTACACCAATTGCCAACAATTGACAGTTGCTCAGGACTACTACCAGGTGTTTTTTCCAGTTTCACTAAGAGATGATGCCAGCAAACAGTACGCAGCATATAAATGAATTTGACACATCAGTTTTAACCTACCAACACACACAAGTTGAGTCCGCCAAACACTAGCGTTAGTAATGGCATTAAGAAGTTCGGGCCCCTCCCGCAATATTTAAAAGTGGGTCCCTCGTTTCCTAATAAGGAAAGTTACAAGTTTATTTCGTAGTACAAGGTTGTATTATATTACTGTACAATGAACAGCAACGGCGATGATAAATAATAATAGTATTAAGTTACACAATTTAGTTTTCAAATCTGAAATAATACATTTATATGACACACACACAAGAAATGCATATTCCAGTTATAGTAACCAAAACACGCTGACCGTCACAATATTAAGAAATAATATCGCTCATAGGACCAAATAATTTACTACTATTTACAATTCAACTGTTGGTCCTAGGCCTGCTTACCTACACTGGCTGCTAAGAGTCATAAACAGGCTCGAGACTTCAGTATTTAAAGTGTAAATAAGGAGACTGTCTTTGTTATCCATCTTTGCTGACTACTGGGTTCTCAGAACTGGCTAATTACTTCAAAAGCCTTGTTAATTGTTGTGAGTGGCAGCAAGGGATAGTTATTATTGGAACAGGCTGGGAAACCCACTTGCTTTCAAAATAACTACTGCTATTGATGAAAGGAGCTCTGCACTACAATGGCCTAAGTTTGGAATAATCCTCTGTAATACAAATAATACTGTGTTGTGTATTGTAGCTTTATCAGTATGTAAAAATCACTCTTCAGCTACTGAATTAAGAAACAGTCATGGGCCCCCCGCCCTGCAGGCTTTGTGGGGTCCTTATTATCGCCGCCACCAACTAGCGTCTGTGTTGTATCGTTCAGTGATCATGTTAATGTTTGTGCCTGAAAAAAGAATATTTGCGGCACACATTGCTTTTTTTATTTAATCAAAAGAAAAAAGGCTGTGGAAAGTCATCATTTGCTGGTAGAAACATATGGTGAACACGCTCCATCGATTAGAACATTTGAGACATGGTTTCAACAATTTAAACGTGGCGATTTCAATGTGAAAGACTGTGTGCGCTCTGTTAGACCACAAAAGTGCAAAGACTCTGTGAACTCTTGAATCCCGGCAAAACCTTTAATGCACAACACTATCGCCAACAAATTATTAATTTAAATCATGCATTGATCGAAAGACAACCGGAATGGGCCAGAAGACATGGCAAAGTGATTTTGTTACACGACAATGCGCCGTCTCACACAGCAAACAGTGAAAGACACCTTGAAATCACCTGGATGGGACATCCTTCTGCACCCGCCGTACTCCCCCGACCTGGCGCCATCGGACTATCACCTTTTCACATCAATGGGGCACGCGCTCACCATGCAGCACTTCAGCAATTTTGAGAAAGTTGGAAAATGGTTTGTCGCAAAAGACAAGCAGTTTTTCTGGCATGGTATTCATAACTTACCTGAAGAATGGGCGATGGCCAATATTTTGAATAAACAGAAAATGAATTTCCCTTGAAAATTACATGTTTTCTTTACCACAAAAACCGGTACAAACTTACGCATACACCTGGTATCTTCAGATTCCACTCTGCAGGAACTATGGACACAAATGTTTTCAGGTCACTGGAATGGTAGCAAATGCAGCCCTTCATTGTAGGGGTAGTGTGCTTGCCTCTTAGCCGGAGGCTTCGGGCTTGATTCCTGGCCAGGTCAGGGATTTTTACCTGAATCTGAGGGCTGGTTCAAGGTCCACTCATCCTACATGATTGTAGTTCAGGCACTCTCTGGTGGTGAGATTGCGGTCCCAATCAAGAAAGCCAAGAATAACAGCCGAGAGGATTCATTGTGCCAACCACACGGCACGTCATAATCTGCAGGCCTTCGGGCTAAGCAACGGTTGTTTGGTAGTTCCTCTTTTGTTTAATGGTGGCAAATAGACAAACAGGAAATATTTTAATTCAACTTTCAAGCTAGGTGTGCACTGAAGGACTCTAAACAAGAAAAATGTCAAGTAATAGCCGTGTCTACAGTTATGAAGATGAGGGGAGAGCATTAAACATCAGAAAAACACGAGAGATTAACTCTAAAAAGCTTCTCCTCTGGCACCTGTAAAAGCAATAATAGAATATTAAATTGCAGGGAAAATACGGGAGTAAACATCTAATCTATTGGTAGGCTATCATACCTCAAATATTCACCACTCTTCACAGTACTAAAAGGAACTTAAACAGTTATGGTAGTTTATTTTTGTACTTTTGTTATTGAAATAGATACACACAAAGACCTTATCTAATCTTGACTCACCATGAGACCCTGAATGATTAAATGTGACAGCTGCCTCAAACCTCCTGCCAAGCACAACTGCAGGGACAATGGTCCAGTTTGCTGTGGGGCATTATTGTACATGGATGCTGAACTGGGTACCCCGTGGGCTGAATTTTGTTGGTACACATTCCTTGCCCTAGTTATAAAACCTATTAGTTGATGCAGCATTGATAGGCTCATCCTAGAACATGCCAATTCCAGAGCGTACTTTGCTGGGTCTGCGAGTGCCTAGAGTGAGTTTCAGATTAGAGTAAAACTTCATTAAGACATTTTTGTAGGGGGACAGATATATGCCTAATAGATATATGAAATCACTTTGCACTTTTTCAACATGCGTCCATTTGACATTGTGAATGTAAAGTGAAATCAGTATCTACTGTTTCTGAAGATGAGAGGAGAGTATTAAAAGGTATGAAAAACATGAGAGAGTAACTAAAAACTTTTCCTCTTAGGCCTATAAAAATAACAGCAGAATATTAAAAGTTGGGGAAAATATGGAAGAAAAAATGTTTTGCATTGGAGCCTAAAAAGTAACAACAATATTATTGCAATTCTTTTGAAAACAAATCCGCAATCTTCAACTGTGTTGAATTATATTTTGGACCAGTAGGTTACTAAGCATTTTTTCTGTCCATGTATGAGAGAATGATTTTGGCTGCTATCTTAAACGCAACAACACTACGGCAATACACAGCATTGATTCAGACAGACGTGAGTGGAAGGTGCAGGTTTTAACATTCACACCTGTATGTGCTTAGGATGTGGATGCCTATCCACTTCTTGAAGGAATTTAGTTTTATCTTCATTTGCAAGCAGTTTTGCAACTTTATTCTTATCATTCATAACTAGACTATCACAAGACAAATATGTACCATGCTGTCGAACTTCTCACGATTGTTCCTAATCTATACGAGGATGGTTTGAAAAGTTCTCGGAATCACCGTTAGATGTCAGTGCTAGAGCAACGAGGTTTCCGCGCAATAATCACACATCCTTTGTGAGTGAACATGTGGCGCGTCAGTGCTCTAGCTGCAGGAGTGTGGTAGTGACGACTCTTTGTTGTTGTTCCCGCGTAGTGATTTGTGACAATGGAAAAAACGGAGATTCGAGCAGTGATTAAATACTTTGTAAAGAAAGGTATGAAAGCAAAGGAAATTCATGCCGACTTTCAAAACACACTGGGGGGTTCTGCTCCTTTATTTTCAACTGTTACCAAGTGGACCAGCGAGTTTAAATTTGGTCGGGAGAGCTTGGATGATGATCCGCGTAGTGGACGGCCAAAAAGTGTTACGACCCCAGAATTTATTGCAAAAGTGCATAAAATGGTCATGGAGGATCGTCGACTGAAAGTGCAGGAGATTGCTGAAGCTGTAGGGATGTCTTCTGAATGGGTATATTATATTTTAACCGAAGAATTGAGTATGAAAAAATTATCCGCAAGATGGGTGCCGCGGCTCTTGACATTGGACAATAAATGCACCAGATTGGAAATGTCCGAACAAAGTCTGGCCTGTTTTCGGTGCAACTAACAAGATTTTTTTGCACCGGTTCGTGACTACAGATGAAACTTGGGTCCACTACTATACCCCAGAGACAAAACAGCAGTCAAAGCAGTGGAAACATGCTGATTCACCACCACCACCAAAGAAAGCAAAGGCAGTGCATTCGGCCTCAGTTTTCTGGGATGCAAAAGGCATTCTGCTGATAGATTAATCTTCCTACTGGCCAAACAATTATGGGGCAATACTATGCAAACCTCCTAGACCAAATACAGGAAAAGATACGCGAAACAAGGCCTGGTTTGGCAAGGAAAAAGGTCATCTTTCATCAAGACAATGCTCCGCTGCACACAAGTGTTATTGCCATGGCAAAACTTCATGAACTGGGGTACGAATTGTTGCCACATCCACCTTATTCACCTGATTTGGCAACATCAGACTTTCATCTCTTCCACAAGCTGAAAATTTTCCTCGGTGGACGGAGATTTTCTACAAGGGAAGAACTGACAGCCGAATTGGAGAGGTATTTTGCAGACCTGGAGGAATCTCATTTTCGAGATAGGATCAAGGCATTGGAACATCGCTGGACCAAATGCATTAGTCTACTGGGAGACTATGTTGAAAAATAAAAGCAGTTCCACCAAGGTAAGATACTTAATTCTAGTACATTCCGAGAACTTTTCAAACCACCTATGTAAGTAGGATATCACACAAACAAATATTCACCACCCTTCACAGTATAAGATTACTAAAATGCATCCGAAATGTTGGTAACCTGTACATAAGATACATAACAAAAAGTTCAATCAGGAAGAACAACTTGATCAGTCATGGTAGTTTATTTTTATACTTATGATATTGAAATTGACACACACAAAGACCTTATGTAATCTTGAGCTAGTAAATGGTCTCCTGGTATGTTAAGGACAGTGAACAGGAACTACTGTAGTGATTTGCTTGCTGCAACTGCCTCTTCTGCAGTTAATACTCTTGTTCCCCCAGCTCTTCATCGTCGTCCTCTCCAGTGTTGGGATTGTCTTTAATTTCAGCGTTAATATTTTCTTCTGCAGGAGGAATATTCTTCCCCAATTGAACACTGTGACTTGTCAAAACTGATGTCAACGGATTGTTCTTCTCTTCAACCAAACTGGTCTCTACACTTGTTTTCCGTCTCACAGGATGAGATACCAGCTTTCTTTCAACAATTATTTTTTCATTTCTGGCTTAACACATGAGCAGCTGGTAGCAGTCATTTCACAGGTTGTTTCAGTTGGCTGTTTCTCAATATTATTGATAATCATGCTGTAGATTTTTAGGCACTAAAGATGTGTCGTGATACTAAGCATTCAGCAGCCTGGGGACTTGGATTCGGATTTTCGGGAGCTCAATCGTAAAATAATATCACACACACACTTTTCCCGTCACCTGTATTGAATAGATATACATTTACAAATTATACAATTAAGGAACATGAAACTCTTTGTACAGATACAATTTTAGTTCTTGGTTAGATAGTCTCTCTCAGTCCTAGACTATCCAGTTCAGTTGCATTCTATAATAGAATAAGATCGTACTGTACAAACTTTGTAGTTACTTAGCTTTTGATTGAAGATTTCTTCAATCTTCTGCGTCGACTTCTCTCGTGACTTCTCTGTGCCCACGATACAGTAGTCGCGTTGAGTGATGCAATGTTTAGTTCACGTGGATGTGTAGCTCCAGGATTCAAACACAGCCCCCTCAAACTCTGTCGTCGAACAGAATAGTTTATCTCCCAAACAGTTCTGACTACAAGGTTATGTTTACTGACAGGATAGTCTCGCTATGACACTCGCTCCTCCTGTCAAAGAGTTCAATGTTAGTGTTGTTGCAGCTCAAGTCTTTGCACTAGCAATCTGCTGACTATGTTGTACACAGTGTTTCCTTCACTGCCTCGCGTAACCCAATACAGTTTCTCCCTCGTGGCACTTGCACTGAAGTCAAGGTAGAGAAAATGGAAGCATGGAACTTCCATTTTCCAGTTTTGATTCAGTTAATTTATAACTGTCAGGTTCTTCAGTCTGTCAAAACTAATTTAGAAAATACCCAAAAAAGTTGCATATAAGCAGAATTATACCTGGAGGAGAATTAAAAGTAGGCAATTACACATAAATCCACAGCCTAATGATAATTCCTCTCAACAACCCTGGACCCTTGTCCAAGACTCGAAAAATGGAGGTGCAGTTAGCAGTTCCATGTTTCCAGTACTGAAAGATGCTTATGTCCACAATAAGGATTATTTTTTCTTCTTTTATTTTGTCTCCTATAATGTTATGTTACACTCTACCTAACATGCTTTTGATGTTGTGAAAACATTGTCAGTCATCAATATCTGCAAAGGTCTGTCGCCCAGGTGGCAGATTCTCTATCAATTGTTTACCTCATATTTACGTTTATTTACAATTGTTTACCTGGCTTTTTCTTAAATATTTTCAACGAACTTGGAAATGTATCAAACATTTCCCTTGATAATTTATTCCAGTCCCTTACTCATCGTCCTGTAAACGAATATTTGCCCCCAATCTGTCCTCTTGAATTCCAACTTTATCTTCATATTATACACTGGAGCCATACTCTTAACTGCAGTCTTACCAGAGACTTATACGCCCTCTCTATTACGTCCTTACAATGACCCCTAAATACTCTCATAACCATGTGAAAAGATCTGTAACCTTTCTTAAACTACCTCGTTAATGAAGGTCATTCCTTATATTAACACCTAGGTACTTACATTGTTCCCCATGAGGTACTATCACTCCATCAACACAATAATTAAAACTAAAAGGACTTTTCCATTCGGTGAAACTTACAATTTGGCTTTTCATCCCATTTACATTCATACTCTGCAACTCAGAGTTTTCTTGAATAAGGATCTCAAAATATATACCAAACTGATAGAGTACCGAGCTGTAGTCATAACAGCATTACTGTATGGATGTGAAACCTGGACACTTTTATCATCGTGACATAAAGAAATAGAACGCTTTCATCAGCAGAAACTAAGATCCATCTTGAACATCAAATGGGATGACTACATAAGCAATGTGGCAGTTCTTGACAAGGCGCATATGAACAGCATAGAAGCCTTCATCAACACTCTTCGGCTTAGATGGGCTGGTCACATCCAATGTATGAATAATAGCAGACTGTGTAAACAACTTCTCTATGGTGAGATTAGTTATGGCAGAAGGCCTCAAGGTGCTCTTTTGAAACGTTATAAAGACCAGCGTAAGAAGACTATGAATAGTACCAACATTAATGCTAACACCTGGGCAACAACTGCACAAAATAGTGTTCTTTGGCGCAAAGTTACTGCAGAAGGTGTCTCACCGTTTGAGCAGGCACGTCGCAAACAAGAAATTGAAACCCATGAAAAGCGAAAGATACGTCAGATCCAACTGTGTCCTCCACCCACCTTTAGATGTGACCTGTGTGGCTGCATGTTTCATGCAAAGATTGGCTTGATCAGTCATCAGTGATATCTCCACAGAGCCAACAGACTTTAAGAAGAATTGCAGGGGAAAAACGTATTCTCGGAAACGAGTAGCGGCCGCTGGCAACGACATTCATACTATTGTCTGCTGTCCATCTCACTACGTTAAGTCCCCTTCGTTCGCTCACAATCCTGCAACTCATTTACTCCTCTATACTCAATACATTACAGCTCGAGCAAAAATGTCACACAGGTGTAGCTTTAATCAGACCATTCCTATAAGGTGGTTGTGTCTGTGATAAAATTTGCACTTCAAAACTGATCATAGGCTATGAAGTATACAGTATCTCCAGTTGAAAAGCGTGGCAAGATATGTTATTCATGTGCCACTTCTATTTAACTTTACCACATGAAGCTCCATTTCTAACAGAGGAACCTTACAAGGACTATACTTACAATCTAATTTCTTATTTCTAAGGCCTTTGGTTGCTCTATTTGAGTGCTGCTTTAACCTCATGCATGGGAAGTATAAGAAATGATGACTTTGGCATGTTGTTAACTTGTACAAAAAATATTTTTGGACAATTTCTTGAACTTGTATGTATGTTTGTTCAGTCCTCAGCCCTAAGGCTGGTTGGATCTTCAACAGCTCCACCATCAGCTGTCAAAGATGGCCTAGGCATCAATGAAGAGGCGTACGAGCTAAATGAGGAGGTAGTTTTCCATTGCTTTCCTCACTGAGCCCGAAGTTATTACGTATCAGTTTGGCAAGCCCACTGTAATGCATTCACCAGCCGACCCTATGAGCAACATTTCCACACCATTCATAGCAGGGACTGGCTGCATAAGGAATGACATTACTAGCTTTGCTCATACCTCAGTCACTTTCATCTTGTCAAAGCCAAGGGTAAGACTGAGACAGGTCAATGAAAGTAACAAAATTGCTCTAGGCTATATCAGAAGACTCGGTGCACTGAAAACACTAGGTCCCACCAGCGAAGGCAGCTTGAACTCGCATAAGAAAAACATTTTAATTGTCTTCAATTTTAATACCTTAATGTGAATTTGGAATGTTTGTACAGTATTATCACAGTTGATCTGATGATTCACTTTTACAATGTCAACTTGTGCCTATACACTTTAGTAGTTTCTGTAAGTCTTGTCCAATGGTGGTGGTGGTGATGATGGTCACTCATGACCGAAACTAATACCACCAAGAGAGATGTAATGTAATATTTACACAGTAAAAATGTATTGAATCTTCTTCAAGTGCCATATCTGGTTGCCCAGACGTCGGCGATTACTCTGGAGAAAGTTTTTGTCTTCTGCCAGTCGGAAGAGTCTCTCAGTTGTCTCAATACTGGTCCACTGCTTGATGTTGTGTAACCATGTTATCTCAGGTCTGCCAACTTGCCGTTTGCCCTCTATTTTACCCTGGAGAATGAGTTTTATGAGGCCATATTTGTTTCCTCTTAATATGTGGCCTAGATAAGCTATTTTGTGAACTTTTATAATTGTTATTAGTTCTTGCTTCATCCTAGCTCTCCTTAGGACTTCGTTTGTTAACATATCTGTCGAGGGTATTCTAAGCATTCTTCTGTGCAACCACATTTCAAAGGCGGCAAGTCGTTTGATACTTGTGGCTTTAAAGGTCCATGTTCTGCTCCATATAACAGAACTGACCAGATGTAGCACTTCATTAATCTCTGTCCGAGCTTCAGATTCAGATGATTATTACAGAATAAAGAGCTCATCCTGCAAAATGCAGCTCTAGCGTTCTCAATTCTGCATCTGATTTCCTTATCTGGATCCATACTGTCTGTTATTATGCTGCCGAGGTACTTGAACTGGTCGACTTGTTCTATTTTACGGTTGTTTAATGACAAGGTGACATTTGCAATACTATTTCTGCTAAATACCATTAACTTAGTTTTTGCTACATTTATATTGAGACCATACTGTAAACCTTTGACATGGATTCTGTTCAGGAGTTCTTGAAGGCCTTCTATATTGTTGTACAGAATCAGAGTGTCATCTGCATATCTAATATTATTGATAAAAATACCATTTACTTTCACACCCAGTTCAACATCATGCAAGGCTTCTTTAAAAATGATGTCAGAATAGATATTAAAAAGGAGCGGCGAGAGTATACAACCTTGGCATACCCCCCTTCTGATTTTCACATCTGATGTTTTGGTTGATTTTGACTGTTGCTTGTTGACCCCAATAGAAATTCTGTATGATGCATATGTCTTTTCCATTGAGATGTTTTCATTGGAGAATTTCTATTCATTTTTCATGTTTCACTCTATCAAAAGCTTTCTCGTAGTCAATGAAACATGCAAATACATCTTTGTGTAGTTGGCGGCATTTTTGGAGCAGGACATTGACACTGAATAAGGCGTCTCGTGTGCCAAAGGCATTTCTGAAACCCATTTGGTTGTCATCCAAGTCTATTTTGCACTTGATTCTAATGCGTGCGTGTATTATACGTAAGAATGCTTTTAGCATATGACTCATCAGACTAATGAGACGGTAGTCACTGCATTACATTGGATGAGAATTTTTAGGTATTGCGATGAATGTCGATTGCAACCAGTCCTCTGAGATTATTCCAGTATCATAAATTGTATTGAGAAGTTTAGCAATTTGGTCATCATTCTCTTCAGTTATTAGTTTTAGAACCTCAGCTGGTATCTGGTCTGGACCTACTGCTTTACCACTAGGTGATATTGTGAGGGAATGTAATATTTCTTCTTTTGTTATTTTTGGACCTTTTGCATTGTGTAAGTACACAATTTCACCCCTGTCATCACTGAACAATTCGTTTATGTATTCTGTCCAGGTCTGTATGATTTTTTGTTCATCTAGGATGGGTTTGCTGGTGTCATCAAAGAGAGTCAAGTCATTGGCGTCTGTTTTCTGTACAGCCCAGCTATCTCTTTTACTTTCTTGTATAAATTGAAACTATCATGGTCTATATTTAGTTCTTCTATTTCTTCACAGTTCATTGTCATCCATCTTTCCTTGGCTAATCTGATTTTCTTCTTAATCTCCCTTTGTGTCTGTCGGTAGCTGTCTTCTTTGCCCTTTTCTTGTCTTCTCCATTCCATTAGATCAAGTATTTCATCAGTTATTCATCTCTGCTTCTTTTGCCTTGTTGATGTAAGATGATCCTTACAGACTTTTAACAGTGTATCATGTAATATTTTCCATTGATATTCTGTACTGTTGTCATTGTTGCTATTGTTGGTTTGCATTTTGTTGTTCAGGCCTTGTATTACTGCTTTTTTAATTGTACCATCTCGCAATTTGGTAACATCAAACTTGCTGGACACTTGCTTTGATGTGGTGGTTTTCAATTTCGATCTGATATCTGCCACTAATGGCACATGGTCAGACCCAATACCTCCTCCAGGATGCGTTGTTGCTCGTTTGACAATATTTCTAAATCTTTTGTTAACCAGAATATAATCAATCTGATTCCTGATTGGTCTTCCTGTTTCATTTTCTGGTGGTAAAATCCATGTGTAGAGGTGCCGTTTATGAAGTTCGAACCAAACAAACAACTAGATCTTGCTCTTGGCAGAATTGGAATAGACTTTCTACCTTGCCCAATTTTGGCATTGAAATCTCCTGATATTATTATTGTCAGTCCTGTTGAGTTCTTTACACACCTTATTCAGCATATCATAGAACTCATCAACATCGTCATGTTTTGTGTCCGCTGTTGGAGCATATACTTGTATAATGCTTACATTAAAGGGCTGACTCTGCATCTGTAACAGCATTATACGGTCAGAGATTGGTATGAAGTTTTTGACATATCTGACATAGTTCGCCGAAACGAACACACCTACTCCATTCCAGTGATTGCGGTCTTGTGGGTCCCTGCCAGAGTAGTAGAGTGTGCTATGTTCATGGCGACACAATCCAGAACCTGGCCAGCGTAGCTCATTGATTCCTAAGATGTTCATTTTCAATCGCCTGGCTTCTTGAATCATATTGTCCAGCTTTCCAACTGCACATAAACTTCTAACGTTCCATGTAGCTATACGTAGTTGATTTTTAATTATGTTAAACCGGGGGATTCTTAGCACTCCTTGCCCACTTAAGGGCTGCCCGGGACTAGTGATTTATTCTCTCTCTTTCTATAGTAACTTCCTGGAAATATTGTCACTGGGGTGGTTTCCTGTTGACCATTATAGTTAATTGTTTTTCTTGTAAGATAAAATTAAACACACAAAAAATGGGGTTGTTGGGCTGAGTGGCTCAGACGGTCGTGGTACTGGCCTTCTAACCCTAACTTGGCATGTTCGGTCCTGGCTCAGTCCGGTGGTATTTGAAGATGCTCAAATACATCAGCCTCGTGTTGGTAGATTTGCTGGCATGTAAAAGAACTGCAGGACTAAATTCTGGTGCCTCGGCATCTCTGAAAACCATAAAAGTGGTCAGTGGGGAGTAAAAACCAATAAAGATTATTATGATAAAAATAAAGAACAAAATGATTTACTTCACACTCGCAAGAAAGAAGTTCGGAACACAAATATTTTCAACACCAGTAAGGGCACGAAGATCGGAACACATGAAAATGTACTGGGAAGACCGCAAGGTCCGAACAGTCCCTGCAAAGAGACTTGGTTAATGGACTGACTAAAGTGGTCTTATGTGGTCATAAAACTGAAAGAAGAGGAAGAATGAATAATCTAATGTGATTTTCCTACAGCTATAATGAAACATTATTGCATAGGTTCTATTACTAAAATGCTCTTAAAACCTTCTAATCCTCAGGCACACACTCATTCATACTTCAACCATTCAGTCTGCCGTCCTCAGCAGGCAACCATAAATCTTTATAAAAAGCTATTTTCTCTGACCTGAGTGGGCAGGGAATTCCATAATCTGGTCCTGATGAATTTTATTTGCACTGTTCACAGTGTAACATTGCATTTTCCGCCGCGTTATAAAATGGCGTCAAAAGATGTATAGACCACGCGAGACGAAATTCATGCTAAGCAAACTGTGATTCAGAAGTTCATAGGGGGCCGATCTCGGGAAAGTAGAGCATAATTACGAAGGCGGTGGAAGATTAGAACATTGAAATGCTTAGTGGAATGTTTGAAAAAAACAAGATAAAAAAAATATATGTATTATTACACAACTAACTGCAAAAGATTGGAAGCTTGACGTGGGCATCATCTATGGAGGATCGCAACGAAATTGGCTGAATACGAATAAGATAGTCTGCAGATAACTGTTTGGAAAATGAAAATATAGCAAGATGTTACGTATTCATTACAAAAGAGCAGTAGTATAATTTAAAATGAGAAGAGGTAGGCGTAGCAGGCAAGGCGACTGGTCAGACAAGGATCGGAATATTGATCGCTGACGAAGAAAAAGAAATGCCTAATAAATAAAAGAGAATTTCAAGAAGAAAGAAGATTAATAGAGAGAATGTCAGAGAAGCAGAAAGATAATCTGAATTCTCTATTGATTTAAGGCAGAACTGATATTTGATCAGTAGATAATTTCATAGAACGTAGTTGAAAGCAGTCATAATTACCATCAGACATATAGAAAAACTCGAATAGACTACTGAGATTTTGAAAACTTCTTTATGAACTCATTCAAAACTTATTTATATTCTATACAGCTAAGCGCAAAAATGAAGCCCGACATTATGTGCTGCTAGATCTGCAGTGGACCGATTTGGGATGAGTATGCAATGGCCCGTCCAACCAACCTGGTGTCCCAGATGAACCAACCAACCTGATGTAGAATGGGAGACCATCCGATCTATAGGATCCAGCCGGCCAAGCGCAGCAGCGGTAGCCTGGATGGCTACGCATTCGTCATAAACCCGAGAATGACAAGCTAAGTTTACTATAGTATAGTTCTTAATTAAATTGACTTAAGATGTTGTGTGATGAATATTATATACAAGTGTGTAAATATGATTTCATCAGGATTAATGAAGTGGAGTGTGAAGATCGAGTTCTCAAAGTTAAGATATGTTAAGATCGATATACCTCGATTCAGAGAAGTGATAGTGTGTATTGAATGCAATGTGTTAGCTATGAAGAATTTATTACTGATAGCAGAAATGAGTAGAGTTACTACAGCATATGTATAGAAATGAATATTGTAGGAGGGTCAAGTAACCTAATGTGTTGTTGATCTTCATAATAACATGATATAGAAGAGATATGCTGCGAATGTTATTCTTAGTCGATGCAGAAACGGAAAGGAGTAATACAATATGCTACGAAGTTAATGTCATCGTGGGAAATGAGATGCGATCCAGTGAAGTGAAAATGTTTTCAATGGAAGAAAATATGTTGTGGGAAATGTGTTTACGAGTAAAGGTTACAAGATATAATAGAAATGGTTACGTTATGAAGATGCTATGAATGAAATAAATGATATGCCGGTTATAATGAAGTAAATAATAAATTGTCGAGAAGAATTTATATGAATTAGGTACGGAAATGATAAAATAAATATGAAGAAGACGTTTAATTTAGTCAGGATCTTGCATAGGAAGCATTGACATGAAAAGACATCACATCATGGAAGTAGAGTAATATAATGAAGACATAGCCAACCGACACAGGTAAACGACAAGACAGATAGTGTTCACTATATTCATATATTGCAAATACTGTAAATATATAAGATTAGGAATACCCTCAATAATTATCCCATGTTGATATTATCCAAGGTTTTAAGTGGAGAATAATGCTGTAATGATAAATTCTGTGAATTAAGTTAAGAAGTGAATGGCATTTCATTGAAGGGAGAATCTTAGGATCTTAGATAATACTGTAATTAATTAAGAACTTGAATAGTTAGAGTTCATTCTTAGATAATGATTTCATATGGTCCTATGATGTTGATTAAATGATTAAATACAGTAAGGTTAAGCCAGTAGGTGCCAGGATTTTGCATGGCAGTAGAGATAGCAAGCTTAGCGAGTCATTCAACAGTAATTAAGATATTCGACAGTGACCAAAGGACAATGTAGATGATTGATATTATATTGTACACTGGGCTACTATTGCAACTCTTCATATCATTTAAATACATAAGAAAACATACAAGTCCAATAATAGGCCAACTGCCTTGCAGGACTCCTTTTAATAATTACAGTATCGCTAGTTGCTTTACGTCGCACCGACACAGATAGGTCTTATGGCGACGATGGGAGAGGGAAGGGCTAGGAGTTGGAAGGAAGCGGCCTTGGCCTTAATTAAGGTACAGCCCTAGCATTTGCCTGGTGTAAAAATGGGAAACCACGGAAAACCATTTTCAGGGCTGCCGACAGTGGGGTTCGAACCTACTGTCTAATTACAGTATCAGATAATGCTTCACGTACTCTAGTCTAATTCTCTGAGTTCTGTTTACTAGAAATGTAGCCACCCTTTCAGCCACCTCTTTTGTCTAGCCCAATAGGCCTCATTTTCATCAGTAGTCTCCCATGATGTGCTCTATCAAAAGCTTTGAATAGGTCAATAGTGATACAGCCCATTAGATATATAGAATATCTGCTATATCTTGCTGGAAACCTGCAAGTTGAGCCTTAGTGGAATAACCTTTCCTAAGCCCAAATTGCCTTCAATAAATCCAGTTAGTAATTTCACAAATGTGTCTTATATAATCAGATAAAATGCTTTTCCATAGCCTATATCCAACACATTAAAGGTAATTGGCCTGTTATGTGTTTATCACCCTTTCTTTGTACACTGGGATTACTCTGTAGCAACTCTTCATTCATTTGGTATAGCTCCTTTAAGTAAAATTCTTTCTTGAATAAAATTACTGTGTCCACCTATTCAATACAAGTATAATTGTAGGTGGACACAGTAATTTTATTCAAGAAAGAATTTCACTTATTGTATCTTCAATACGGAACAAAACGAGATTAGTTACTTGTAACTAAATAGCTCCTTTATGCAAACAGTAATCAAATACCAAGTATTAAAGATATGGTACTATATCCCAACCCATTTTCTGTAGTGTATATAATCTTATCAATTCCAGCTGTTTTTCTAGTTTTCAACTTTTGTATCTTATTGTAAATGTCTTTGTTATTTTATATAAATTTCAATATTTCATTAGTATTAGTCACTTTCTCTATCTGGATATTATCCTTGTAACCAACAATCTTTATATATTGCTGACTGAATAATTCTGCCTTCTGTAAATCCTTGCATACACACTCCCCTTGTCATTAATGATTTCTGAAATGTCCTGCTTGGAACCTGTTTCTGCCCTAAAGTAACTAACTATACATACCCATCCATTTTTCACTAAAATTAGTATGACTGCCAACTATGCTTTCCATCATGTTATCTTTAGCCGACTCCTTTTCCAGATTCAATTTCCTAGAACAGTAAGTTCCTTCAATTTCTCCTTACTTCCACAGCAATTTCTAACTCTGTTTCTTTCCAAACTGCACCTCCTTCTTACCACCTTTAAAGGTATATATCTGTTTTCACATTCCTCAACAGTTGCTTTAAATCTATCCCACAGTCTGTTCACATTTTTACTTACCATTTTCCACTGATCATAATTACTTTTTTTTAACTTCCTCATGCGTGCCTTATCAGCAATATGGTACCGCCTAATAGTCCTACTTTTACAACCTTCCTTTTCTATCACATTTATTTTTAACTACAACGAAAACAGCTTTGTGATCACTAATACCATCTATTACTTCAGTTCCTCTTTAGAGCTCATCTGGTTTTACCAGCACCATGACCAGAATATTCTTCCCTCTAGTTAGCTCCATTACTTCCTGATTCAGCTGTCCTTCTCAGATTACCTTATTTGCCATTTGTTGGTCATGCTTCATGTCGTTTGCATTACCTTCCCAGTTGAGATTTGGTAAATTGAGATCACCTGCTACAATCACATTCCTTTCCGTATCGTTTCCCACATAGCTGATTATCTTAACAAATAATTGCAAAAAAAGGCTTCATTTCCCATATCAATCTTATTTGCATTAAATCAATAAAAGTTAACTTCCACCTGTTTGATACTACATATATTTGCTTTAAGCAAATTAATTATTTTTAGAACATGTTTCATTCCTTAGGAACATCTTCAGCTACCTAACCTTGCTTAAAACAAAACTAATTTTAAAAAGATAAAAATAATCAAAATATGTAAGGTGGGTTAGTGGACGTTAAAAATTTGTTAGTATGTAGCACTTTTGTTCATATGCAATGTGTGTGTTTTTCCTAGTTAAAATTTTTTTTTAATTTTTGAAAAGGACTTTTCCATGTCCATGTTCCATCTTAAACTGTTGTGTTCAACTGCTCTTCTTTTCCGAGGTGAGTATTGTCGTTTGTATTAATTTGATGAAAACGAGTCTCTTGAATTTTTGTTTATTAAGGTATCCTATGAAGCTGATAGCTGTCTTATTGATGTTATGAAAAAGCTTCCTTAAAGTCTTATGTTGGCAACCTGCTGTTTCCTTGGTGGGGTCTGGCTTTCCAGAAAGAAGAAAGAAGAAAATTTCCTGTAATTTCACCTAAGCAATGTTATATAGCTGCCATATGCCATTTCATTTCATGTTCCTAAGGAATGAAACGTGTTCTACAAATAATTAGTTTGCTTAAAGCAGATATAAAGTATCAAACAGCTGGAAGTTTACTTTTATGTTGTGCTTTCCAGAGAGCCACATCAGTTGCTGCTAGACCCCTCCAAGGACACAATAAGTTGTCGACATAACATGACAATACTCTCCTCGGAGAAGAAGAGCAGCTGAAGGGAGCTGTATTTTTAATTAAGACGGAACATTGACATGAAAAAGTCCTTTTCAAAAACTTTTTAAAAAATGAATAACTAGGAGAAACATACATATCACATATGAACAATAGTGCTATATACTAACAAATTTTTAACATCTATTTTAGTGAATAGGAAATTGTTTAAAATCAGGTTAGAACATAAGTAGATCCATCTTCCCTTCTCATTTCACCGCCCCACTCAACCCTCCCCACATATTTTAATAATTTTTATCTTTTTTAATTAGTTTTGTTTTAAGTACGAAGGCTACCCAAAAATAACCGGAATAACATTCCCATGGACAAAGCTTGTGTAGTATGCATTTCTGCTGCTAGGCGGGTATAGTGCAACTCATTGCCAGTTCAGTGCCACCTGTGTTGTCGACCTGGCTTGTTCTGTTCATGTGTATTGATTGTTTTTGCAAGCGCTGTTTTGATTTTTATGATGCCAAGTTTTAAGTGAACAATGTGCAGCTGTGAAATTTCGTGTTTTTTTTTTTTTTGCTGGGCTGAGTGGCTCAGTAGATTTAATGGCACGTAAAAACTCCTGCGGGACTAAATTCCGGCACCTCTGCGTCTCTGAAGACCTTAAAAAGTAGTTAGTGGGACGTAAAACAAATGACATTATTATTATAAATTTTGTTTTCTACTCGGTAAAAATGCTGCTAAATCTGTTTTAATGTTGAAAACAGCTTACAGAGATGACAAATGCTATGGGAAAAACTCAAGTGTATGAGTGGTTTGCTTGGTTTAAAAATGGCGACATGTTGATTGATGACAAACCTTGTTCTGGACGTCCATCAGTTGCCTGAATCGACGAAAATGTTGAAAAAATTCGAGAGCTTGTGCTCACAGACTGTCAACAGACAATTGATCAGCTGTCAGAGATTAGTGGATTATCTTGGTGCTCAGTTCAGAGAATTTTAATGGAAGATTTAGGAATGAAAATTGTTGCTGCCAAGTTTGCTCCTTGGGTTCTGTACTGACAATCAAAAAGAACGTTGAGTTGAAACATGTCGTGTTTTGAAACTACAGCTTGAAACAGATCCAGACTTTCTAACAAAGGTCATTACTGGTAATGAATCATGGTGCTATGGTTATGACCCCCCCCAAAAAAAAAGAAAAAAATGGAGGACGTCATTGTCACCCTGTCCAAGAGAAATGTCAAGTTAAATCAAACAGAACAATGCTGATTTGGCTTTTTTGATGCCAAGGGCGTAGTTCATTCACAGTTTGTTCCCCCAGGTCAGACCGTCATTCAATCCTTTTATTTGGATTTTTCAAGAAGATTGTGCAACACTGTACATCAAAAAAATACCCGATTTGTGGTTCTTCCACCACAACAATGCACCTGCACACACAGCCATCTCTTTTACAGTTTTTAGCTAAAAAATGGCATGGTTCCTCTGCCCCACGCACCTTACTCGCTTGACCTGGCTCTGTGCGACTTTTTCTTATTTCCACGCAAGAAAAGGGGCATGAAAAGACACCGATTTGATAACACTGAAGAGGTCGAGAAGAAAACGAGGGAGGAGCTGTCAGCCATTTCTAAAGATGACTACAAATGTTTCGAACAGTGGAAGCACCGGTGGGACAAATGTATTAGTTGTAATGGAGAGTATTTTGAAGAGGATAAAGTTGTTTTGTAAAAATTTTGTAAATTTGTAGCTTTTAAAAAAAAAAATTCAATTTTTTTGGTATCCCCTCATATAACAAAGGTACTGTTTTAAGATGGTTTTTTGAGAAGAAAAAAATTCTCTGTAATTTCACCTAATTAGTGTTATGTAGCTGAAGATATTCCTAAGGAATGAAACATGTTCTGCAAATAATTTGCTTAAAGCAAATATATAGCATAGCGAGTAGAAGGAAGAAGTGTGATCACTCCCTTAGTTCATCGGATCCTCCGTTAGGCTGCTCTCCCAGCAGTATTTGAGCTTGAGCTTACAAGTCAGCATATGAATAAAAGACAATTATTGCATGCAAAATATTATGCTTTTGCTTACCATTCCAGAAGTCAGCTGTCGGATAGTTTAGATAGCTTCCGGGTAGACTTTGTGGTCTTCGAATATTTAAATTGACCTTGGATACATTGCGTACTATATGTCCTCCTAGATAATAAATCAAACACTCCTTTGCAACACGGGGCCGATGACCTCGATGTTAGGCCCCTTTAAACAACAAGCATCATCATCCTTTGCAAGACTGCGGCTATCACTGTTAATTAGACCTAAATTATTCTCCAGGTCCAGTAAAAGGTCATCCATGTTCTCAGTGAAGTCTAGTGCTTGTCTTATTTTATTTTGTGCGTTTTCTACTACAGCCTTATTTGTCTCTTCTGTCTTCTTAGCCAGTGTTCGCATTTGATTGATGAATGATGTCAATGTCATTTCAAATTTGGGATCACAGTTACTACCCGATGACAGGGCAAGTTTGTTTGGGATATAAATAGACTGTAACATGTGAAAATTCAGAAAATCTATTGTTGAAGGGTGGTCGTCACAATTTTATGAGCGTAGTATACCAAAGTGCTGTTCTAGTCGATCTTGATTAAATTTAGCTGTGAGCACATATCGGAATCCATAATTCCATAAATACTCGGACACCTGTATGGTGCTCTCAATTGTTACTCAGGGATTTAATAGTTCTTTCTGAAGCAAAAGTATTATTCTTCTCATTGAGGTTCTCTCCATTTTATTAAGGTTTGATGCCCTATTGAATCTTTATAAAGAGCCCCTGCTGGTGTAGAAGTATTTAATACATCTAATAGGATGTTTAATTCCCTTGTGAACATTTCTGTCAGTTCGCTGTCTTCAAATCCCTCCGAGTTTATCTGTCTAAAGAACTTTAAGCCATTTGCAACATAATTACTAAATTACTGAAAAACAAGTCTCATATTCATGCGCTGAAATGAAATGGGGACTATATGTGCAGACGTTAGCTTGTGGCAAACTTTCAAACCTGCAAATTTATGGCAGTTACTCATTTCAGAAACTTGTCGATAGAATTTAACCAGAAATTCATTATTGTAATAGACTTGCCTTTTGCTGTGAAAATTATTTCTAATGCACTTATATGTACAGCATCTGAAAAGGTCCACATTCTCCTACTAGAATCAAAAGGATTAGCAATAGAGCACACAACCTTCCAACTTCCATGTGTTCCTTAACATTTCCACACCTTTTTATTAGACCGACTTCCGTCTGAGGTGAAACTTATAATTCTGGCGCCAATTTGCTCCAGTTGTAAGACATCCTGGATTAAAATTCGTGACTAAATATCACCAGGTGTCGAATTTCAGTTTGCATACACAGAAACCGGTTGAACCCAATTATGCAATAGGGGCACAAACATGAACACTAACACGATTTCAAAGTTTATTTTTCCCGTGTTCTTGGGTGTGTTCTCCTAATTTACGAATCCATCAACTTTTAATGAGATGGTGTTGAACTAAACCTCTTCTCTCAGTTTTACCTAGTCATATATGAGAATTCCTGTGCGATTGTTTTCACTCTTCTCAGCGCATAAATAGTTCTTAATAGCACTAATAGCATGGGTGTTCACCCTGTAAGGGCACGTAAGACCTTTAATTTTCGCAGGTGAGTCTCCGAAGGAAGGGGAAGCATGTAATGCCTTAAACAGTGTTCATAGCCCGTAGGTGATTTAATTTTAAATAAGAGACTATCTAAAAGTAATTAGTTATCATATCACATCCCTTTCTTATCTTAACTGACATATTTTTAGCATGGTGTCAATAATCACCTTTTGCTTTCTGCCCAATGTCGGCTCACTTGAATAGTTTGGCTGTAATTTGGAATCTCTTAGTTGTTTCTTCTAGCAACAAAATCTTAGCATTAGCCATTTTCAATTTATTACGGATAGTCATGTTATTATGTCCCTGTCTCTTTAGTTTTTTCTAAGTGGACTTATTGTCTTTTTAGTTGTGTCTGAATCTATTTCATTTCTTTTAGCACTCTTAAAAAAGCATCGAAATTTAATTCGTGTCGAGGCCTGTGTGATTTTTTTCTTGAACCTTCCTCCGTCTTCGGAGGCTGCCTTTTACGGGGTGATTTTTGTTTAACTGTTTCGTGAGATATTGTGGCAGATTGGGGAACATATGAGGGACACCACCTGTTTTCAGTTTCCATCTATCTCTAGAAATTTCTGCCTGTTCGCGTTGTATTACAAATGAATCTGATTTAACAATAAATTCAAGAGAACAATGTGAATCGCACACATAACACCATAAAGTTTTTTGTCCTTTCTGGGAATTGCCTTTTCCCATTTTGAAAATTCTGCTTCATTTTTAGGTGGCTTGAAGTGTTTACCTTTCGTAGTTTTGTAGCCAGACTTACATCCTGGAATGAAGCAAGTAGGCATTTTTTCCTCATCAGTATTTTTGTAAGTTTTATAAACTCAGCACTATATTTACACTTAAGAATAGAATACCATCACCAAATCACACGCTCTTCACTTTCACATAGCAATAATGTACGACAATTAAGTTTTTGCCTTCACAGAACAACACTACCGAACATAACCATATTACAACTACAGATACCAACCCTAAGATAGCAATAGTGCTTCCCCTAGCGGACGTTTCATCACAGTCCCTATACTAGCCAATAGGGAACAACTTAAGAGCTCACACTTTCTCTTCTGCTCGTTATGTATATAGTATCAAACAGGTGAAAGTTTACTTTTATGTTATCAAATAATTACGAATTAGCGTCTGTGTCACCCTTTGCCGGTCTGTACCCTCCAAACCCATCAAGTTGCCTGTTATCTTTAGAGATGAGCCTTACACCTAGAATTTTATTTTATGCTTTTATTTTATTTTTATCATCTTTACCTGTGTGATCTTTGTGAACTAACCTAGACAATATTTCTTTCCTTTCATTTTTATTTTGCACAGAATAAGTTATCTAATTTTTCCTTTTCTTTTCATTATTTAGTAAAGAATGGATAAGGAGTGCGAATGTAGGAACTGTGGGTGTGGCCAGTCAGTAAGGAATATAAGGGAGGAGTTGGAGAGCTTGAGGGAGATAATTAGGATTCTCTCAGAGGACAGGAGGAAAAGTAGGCCTCCCTCAAACAATGTATAGGATACAGTAGGTGTAATAGAGGGATGGGAAGGAAAGGGGGGAATTGTAGAAGACTGGTCTAATGTCTAATGTTTTAAGGGGAAGAAAATTGCAGGCTAAGGGCTCCATTCAGGATCAGAATTCAGGACAGGTGTCGGTAAGAAATCGGTACGAGTCACTGCAGGTAGAACAACCTAGGGAAGATGAGGAACAGGGAACTGTTGCCTAGAAGTGTGGAAGTAGGAGAAAGGGAAGAGGCAGGAAAAGGAAATGTGGAGTAGTGTATAGGAAAAGACAGGTGGAACAGGGTCATGGGATGGAGAAAAGGGAGGAGGAAGTAGCTTCTGCAGCTATCGGAAAAGATAGGACTGACCAAGAGGGGAGGGGATCAAATGAGGTGGGTAGGGTTGAGGCTCTGGTCATGGGGGATTCCATTGTTAGACTTGTCGGGAAAGTGTATGGAGGAAAGGGTACCAGGTTAGAGTGTTATACAGGAATTAGGTTAAGGCAGATGTTGAGGAAAGTAGAAGAGAAGGTGGTAGTGTTTCACGTTGGTACTAACAACGTAAGACAAGCAGGTATAAGTACAAACATAGTTGGGGATGTGTGGGACCTGGTAAGTTTAAGAAAGCGGAGGTTGTTATCAGTGGAATACTGTGTAGGAGGGATACTGACTGGAAGGTGATTGGGGATTTAAATGAGACTATGGAGTGGGTATGTGAGATGCTAATGGGTGGGTAGGAGATAGGGATCTGCACTCAGATGGCCTTCACTTAAACTGCAGTGGTACATATAAGGAAATTTGTTTAGAAGGGTTATATGGAGGTACATTCAGGGAAACAGGGTGGTCTAGAGAGTGGTATTAAGGGAACAGGGAACTGGAAATCAAGAAAAATTTTAGTGCTCAACTGTAGAAGTATTGTAAAGAAAGGAATAGAATTAAACAATTTAATAGATATATACTTACTAGATATTGTAATAGGAGTTGAATCATGGCTGAGAAATGATATAATGAATGCAGAAATTTTCTCATGGAACTGGAGGGTGTTACATGTTATGAGTCTCATTATGATAGCCGTATTGGAGTACAGAATGTAAAAGTTTCAAACAAATTTATTAAAAAAACCACCATTCCAATACTTTACAGTCTTTAAGTTTAGATACAAGTATTACATATATGTTAAAATGGGACATGTTTCGCTTAGGCTTTGTAAGCATCTTCAGCCAAGCTAAGTCAGGGCCCTGAACTGGGTTCCTCATTAAAGTACAATACATGCTTTAATAGAAGATAAAACAGTCATAAAAATCTAGTCTCTAGAGAAAGCAATGCTTAAATGCAACTAATATTCAATAATGAACTTGTCATAGTATTATATGTACATGGAATGAATACTAGTGTTTATCTAAAAAAGTACAAGTTGGTTATTTGTAGAACGAGACATAGTCATAATGATCTAACATACATTTGGATTGTACAGGTTATTTGATATTAATGAAGCATGGATTAATGAAAATATCGAAAAATAAATCTTCGGACATTGTTGATTGAGAATCGGGTACGTAGAATTACAGTGGAGTTGTTAACTCCAAGTGGTTGCGTGATAAGGTCAAAAGGCACTTGAAGCATCAGTATAGAAGTGTTGTGTCTCCTGGTTCTCAATCAACAACGTTCGAAGATTTATTTTTCGATATTTTAATTAATCCACGCTTCATTAATATCAAATAATCTGTACAGTCCAAATGTATGTTAGATCGTTATGACTATGTCTCGTTCTACAAATAACCAACTAGTACTTTTTTAAACAAACACTAGTATTCATTCCATGTACATATAATACTATGAAAAGTTCATTATTGAATTTTAGTTGCATTTAAGCATTGCTTTCTCTACAGACTAGATTTTTATGACTGTTTTATCTTGTATTAAAGCATGTAGTATACTTTAATGAGGAACCCAGTTCAGGGCCCTGACTTAGCTTTAGACTAAGTATGGCTGAAGATGCTTACAAAGCCTAAGTGAAATATGTCCCATTTTAACATATATGTAATACTTGTATCGTAAAGGTTGTAAAGTATTCGAATGATGGTTTTTTAATAAATTTGTTTGAAACTTTTACTGGAGGGTGTATCGTAGAGATAGGATAGGAATGATAGGAGAGGGAATATTCATTCTGGTGAAAGAAGAATTTGTAAGTTAAAGATGACAAACACAAAATTCTAGGGGTAAGGCTCATCTCTAAAGATAATAGGTAACTTGATGTCTTTGGAGTGTACAGACCAGGAAAGGGTAGCGCAGATGCTGAT
Organism: Anabrus simplex; assembly: GCF_040414725.1. Classification (NCBI taxonomy): domain Eukaryota; kingdom Metazoa; phylum Arthropoda; class Insecta; order Orthoptera; family Tettigoniidae; genus Anabrus; species Anabrus simplex. The sequence continues at coordinate 304,298,252 of NC_090268.1, forward strand.
TCAGAATTATTTGATAAGATAATCAGCTATAGGGAAAACGATAAGGAAAGGAACGTGATTGTAGCGGGAGATCTTAATTTACCAAATGTCAGTTGGGAAGGTAATGCCAACAACAGGAAGCATGACCACCAAATGGCAAGTAAGTTAATATGGGAAGGGCACCTGATTCAGAAAGTGATTGAACCAACTAGAGGGAAGAATATTCTGGATGAGGTGCTGGTAAAATCAGATGAGCTCTATAGAGAAACCGAAGTAATAGATGGTATTAGTGATCATGAAGCTGTTTTTTTTTGGTAATTAAAAATAAATGTGAAAGAAAGGCAGATATTAAAATTAGGACTATTAGGCAGAATCATATGGCTGATAAAACAGGCATGTGATCGGTGGAAAACGGTAAATAAAAATGTAAACAGACTCTGGGATAGGTTTAAAGCAATTGTTGAGGAATGTGAAAATAGGTTTGCACCTTAAAAGGTGGTAAGGAATGGTGAAGATCCACTATATTATAACAGAGAAGTAAAGAGACTAAGAAGGAGGTGTAGGTTGGAAAGAAATAGTTAGAAATGGCTGTGGAAGTAAGGAGAAATTGAGGGAACTTACTAGGAAATTGAATCTAGCAAAGAAGTCAGCTAAGGATAACATGATGGCAAGCATAATTATTGGCGACACAAATTTTAGTGAAAAATGGAAGAGTAAGTATAGGTACTTTAAGGCAGAAAGAGGTTCCAAGAAGGACATTCCAGGGATCATTAATGAACAAGGGGAGTGTGTATGCGAGGATCTTCAAAAGGCAGAAGTATTCAGTCAACAGTATGTAAAGATTGTTGGTTATAAGGATAATGTCCAGATAGAGGAGGTGACTAATACTAAAGAAGTATTAAAATTTACCTATGACAGCAGTGCCATTTACAATAAGATACAAAAGTTGAAAACTAGAAAAGCAGGTGGAATTGATAAGGTTTTGGGGGATATACTAAAGACAATGGGTTGGGATATAGTACCATATATGAAGTACTAGTTTGATTATTGTTTGCTTGAAGGAACTTTACCAAATTAATGGAGAGTTGCTATAGTAGCCCCTGTGTATAAAGAAAAGGGTGATAAACATAAAGCTGAAAATTACAGGCCAGTCAGTTTGACATGCATTGCATGTAAGCTTTGGGAAAGCAGTCCTTCTGATTATATACTACATGTTTGTGAAATTAATAACTGGTTGATAGAAGGCAGTTTGGGTTTAGGAAATGTCTACATCTGGCAACACTGCTTGTGTGATTTATGTGGGATTTATGCTGGTTTGAAAAAAGGGTCTAAAAATGTATCTTTAGAAAACTACCTTTTTCATCCACATTACATTGATAAAATTAAGTCTGTTCAGTAGAAAAGTATACAGGATGTTTGAAGTGTCCTTTGTTTATGATGGTTTCTCTGCACATACAGTTTATTCATTAAACGTGAGGAACTTCATCTTATTTGCCCATATTGAACTGAGATCACAATTGAAATTAAAATCTTAGTAGGGTCCACCTTGTTCAATACAATACACTGTTATTAGATAGATTTTACAACATATATTTTAGTGCAGAACTAGTTTCGGCACTCACTTGGGCACCATCATCAGCTGCATAATACGTCAAGAAAAGCTTGGAGATATAACAATATAAAACAACATATTGATATAATTAGGTCCTTAATATCTATCTAATGTTAAGTTTAAAAACTGTAATTTACAACAAGATAACCCTTGTTAGTCAAAAATGTAAAATCCTATCTCTGAGTGATGAGTTGTCTTCAGTATTGTGTGATGGCTATTATTCTATACACTCGTAAAAATAGAGTTCAAATACAATCTTAAAATTGAAAAAATTAGAGCTGAATCAAGTCCTATAATGTTAAAATGTTCATTTCACAGATGCATTGCTAGCCATTTATTGGATAAAAGTCCAGCTTCATGGCTACATGGTTAGCGTGCTGGCCTTTGGTCACAGGGGTCCCGAGTTCGATTCCCAGCAGGATCGAGAATTTTAACCATCATTGGTTAATTTCGCTGGCACGGGGGCTGGGTGTGTGTGTGTGTGTCTTCATCATAATTTCATCCTCCTCATAACGCGCAGGTTGCCTACGTGTGTCAAATCGAAAGACCTGCACCTCAAGAAGTTAGTAAAATAACCACCTAATCGATACTTTATTATTGCCTCAGGCAAAATTGAATATAAATTAGCACTTACAGGACATGTTTCGACCACTTAGTGGTCCTCTTCAGCTGTATAAAGAAAGAATTGAGAAAAAGAAACATTAGGACAATAAGCACAAAAAATAAAAGTTCTTTGGAGACTCCTTTGTTAAAAAATGGAGGTCATCAGAATAAGACATCTTGCCTCTCGTTCTTGTTTGGAAAAGATGTTTATTCTGCGCTGTCTAGAGGGTTTGTCTTTGAGCGCGACCTGGTGAAGTAACGATGTGACACAGTCTGACAGTTCATGCAAAGCTCTAGAGAGAAGGGAAGTAGAGTTTTGTCGTCATCTAAAATATCATGAGGGAGGAGAGGGAGATTCCTTCTTTATACAGCTGAAGAGGACCACTAAGTGGTCGAAACATGTCCTGTAAGTGCTAATTTATATTCGATTTTGCCTGAGGCAATAATAAAGTATCGATTAGGTGGTTATTTTACTAACTTCTTGATTATATTCATCAATACGGTCATGAAATGGACAACTTGTAAGACCTGCACCTGGCGAGCCGAATATGTCCTTGGACACTCCCGCCACTAAAAACCATACGCCATTTCTTTTATTGGATAAAAACTTGTTGTGTTCATTAAATTGCTAAAATGCGCCGTCTTCTGAAGTTTATTGATGTGTGGAAACGTAGTTCTTATGTTGTATATCTAATGGTTGGAACTGTGATTATTTGCCCTGATGTTGTTAAGTGGGCATAGCCTCTCAGTTCAATACAACCCTGTAATGATGAAAGCCCAATGTTAATAGAAAGCAAGAAAAAAATGTTAAAAACCTGATTGAATCAAACTATTCATGAAGCAGACACCTCAATGGCTGTGTACTTGGCGCGGCGACTGCAGCACAACGAGTGTGTCTGCTTATGTTGTGTGCTATGTGATGAAGCGCTAAGGAAGGGAAAGTAGGGGCAGCAAGGGGAATGTTTCTGGAATGTTGACAATGTAGGAGAGGGTCCAGGGGGCGTTGTGAATGAAGACAGTAGTATGAAAAACTGTTATGTAGAGTTCGAAAGACAGACTAATTTTCTGGAATTTTTAGCTTGTCAAGTAATAGAATCAAGCAGTCTCCCAGCAGTATTTGAGCTTGAGCTTACAAGTCAGCATACGAATAAAAGACAATTATTGCATGCAAAATATTATGCTTTTGCTTACCATTCCAGAAGTCAGTTCTCAGATACTACTACTACTACTACTACTACTACTACTACTACTACTACTACTACTACTACTACTACTACTACTACTAGTCTTCGTCCACAACGCTCCCGGGACCCTCTCCTACATTGTCAGCGTTCCAGCACGATTTACGAATATTTTCAAGAAACGTAATATTAGGATTGCGTTCAAAACACAACAGAAGCACCGAAATTTTACATAATGCATGAGCTGTCAATAAGGTCAACCCATACTCTAAATCAGGTGTATATAGGTTTGAATGCAAAGACTGTGGAAGCAGATATATAGGGCAAACCGGATGTACCTTTAATATCAGATATCGAGAACACCTCAACGCTGTGAAATATAATAGATTTTCAGCCGTAGCCCAACATGTCCATGAATACAAACATAAATTCACAGACATAGATCATGATCTTAAGATCATGGAAACACTAGCTAAGGGACCGAACTGGACATTACAGAAGCGTGTCTAATACATTTAGACCAGTAGTATAACTCTAACCTAAATTTGAATGAAATTTTATAGAAATCCAAAGTATTATACGATTGCTTGATTCTGTTACTTGACAAGCTAAGAATTCCAAAAAATTTGTCTGTCTTTCGAACTCTACGTTACACTTTTTCATAGTACTGTCTTCGTCCACAATGCCCCCCTCCCCGGACCCTCTCCTATATAGTTTGATTCAATCAGGTTTTTAACATTTTTTCTTGCTTTCTATTAACATTGGGCTTTCATCATTACAGGGTTGTATTGAACTGAGAGGCTATGCCCGCCTAACAACATCAGGGCAAATAATCACAGTTCCAACCATTAGATATACAACATAAGAACTATGTTTCCACACATCAATAAACTTCAGAAGACGGTGCACTTTAGCAATTTAAAGAACAGGAGATTTTTTTTATCCAATAAATTGCTAACAATGCATCTGTGAAATGAACATTTTAACATTATAGGACTTGATTCAGCTCTAATTTTTCAATTTTAAGATTGTATTTGAACTTGATTTTTACAAGTGTATAGAATAATAGCCATCACAGAGTATTGAAGACAGCTTATCACTCAGAGATGGGATTTTACATTTTTGACTCACAAGGGTTATCTTGTTGTAAATTAGAGTTTTTAAACTTAACATTAGATAGATCATTAAGGACTTAATTATATCTCCAAGTTTTTCTTGACTTATTATGCAGCTGATGATGGTGCCTAAATGAGCGCTGAAACTAGTTCTGCAATAAAATACATGTTGTAAAAACCATCTAACAACAGTGTATTGTATTGAAGGTGAAACCTGCAAGATTTTTATTTCAATTGTCAGTTTATTCATGTCACAGAATATTAATTACTTTTCATTTACGGTTAACTACATTTTGAGAAGAAACTTGGTGGGGTCAATTAGGTGGTGGTTCTAGGGTACTTCTGTTGTAGTTTGTTATCATTATTAATGTAACAATGTTTATTTAAAAAGTAATGTTCTAAGACTCTTGCACATTTCTTTCAGCAGCATGACGTACTATCAGGAGTTGCCTGCAAATGTTCAAGAAGTGCTTCAGAAACATGGATTGAATTTCCTTGAAGTTCTGTTATATTCAGAATCGAAAGCATCAAAGTTCCTCGATTTGCCGAAAGATATTCTTGAAGATGTAAAGTTAGCAGCTGCAAAATCTTTATCAAAAGATAGGTTTATGTCTGCATCACAAGCATATACATCATTGCCAGTTCTGCACCAGAGATTATCGACAGAATGTCGGATATTGAATGAATTCTTACATGGAGGTTTGGCTCTGCGGGGTATCACAGAGATAGCAGGTGAAAGTGGAACTGGAAAAACTCAAGTATGCTTACAGTTATCACTGAGTGTTCAATACAGAGAAGTTTATGGAGGAATGAATGCTGGGGCCGTGTTTATCAACACAGAGAAAGTTTTTCCCACTCGTCGTCTTCATGAACTTATACAAAGCTTCTCTCCTTTTTTGCAAGATCGTAAAGTAGCTAAACCTGACGTAAATTTTGGAGATAATATTTTTCTTGAACATATACCAGATGCTGATAGTTTGGTTAAATGTGTTACCAGAAGTCTTCCATTGTTACTGACTCATAAAAATATAGGACTTGTTGTGATCGATTCCATTGCTGGTGTTTTTAGAGCTGATTATGACCAGAAAGACTTAATACAGCGAGCTCATGACTTACAAATTATTGGGAAGCAGCTCCATAAATTAGCTCGGAAATTCTGTTTGGCAGTTGTTTGTGTGAACCAAGTCTCTTCTATACCTGTTGACTCATTTGAGAACAGGGCAGAGAGATCTCAAACTGTGTCAGCCCTCAGTCTAGCGTGGGCAAATCTTGTAACTACACGTTTGCAGCTTTTCAGAGATAGTGGAAATGTAACTGAAGAACTGCCTTCCAAGAGTTCAGTTCCGAGAACTATGGAGGTAATCTTTTCTCCTTATCTGCCTCAGAGCAGCTGCAGATTTTCTATTTCTTCTGAAGGTGTGTTTGGTATTAGATGAAGAATGCTCAAAGATTGCAAAACTGGGAATATGAAATTTGATGACCAGAAGCGATTATGTGATTTGAAATGAAAGTAAAATATGTACGTACTATATTTAACCTCTCGGCTTCAAGGTGTGACTGCTAAGCTGACCAATTTTGAAAAATGTGACTAGAAGTCTTCAGCAGTATTTCAAAGCTATCTGCCATTGGTGTGAAAGATGGAGATCATTGCAAGGAGTGAAATGTTTCAATATCTGTCATGTTCCAAGGATGTGATTTAGCAAGCATTTAAAATAGTTTGGTATTAGGAATGCGAGGTGAGTTAGAAGTAACATACTATACATATTTGTAGTCTGCAGAGTAACATCTAAGTAGTGCATAGTATCCATTCTTTTATCCTCTCCCAGCAGTCCCAACGGACTTGCCTGTGTTAAATCCCTAAAGTCTTAAATATCCCCACCCCCAGTCTCTTCTCTAGATTGCTCTCTAGCAGTTGATAGTTTTCAAGAATAACAGCTTTATTTCCTTTAATTTTTCAATATCTTTTCTTTGTTTCTTTAAGGAATACTGCTGCTTCAAAATGTTATTGTCCACTTAATACTTCAATCATATGCATTAAGAACTTGGTTAAAGATCTCATATGTTAGTTATACATTGTGGAATGAATCTGCCTGTAAATTTTATTTTATTTTATTTTAGAAAGAGAAAACAGCTGCACCTTCTCATTTACACTATGCTCCAAATGTGTCTCTCTAGAATTTGAAGGCACAAATAAATGCATAATTCACAGTTTTAGTTCTACCTCATATTTTTTCTCAAAATTCTTCCATTGATGTGTAGCATATTGTTTTATTTTATTTTTACCCAAGTTCAAAATGATTTCATCCTCAGAATAGCCACTTACAGTATTTGAAATCCTGAAATTATTCTTTCTACCTGCATTTTATGGTAGTCCATCCACTTTTTAGATCCTTCAGAATCCTCAGCAGTTTATCACACATTACAACCAAGATCATTCATTTTTCCTTCCATCCTTTGGAAGCAAGTAGGAAGTAAATATAATCTCTATCTTGTTTTCATTATCTTGAACATTGAATAAATGCGCGAGTGTGACATTTAAGTGAGTCAGCATAATATATCTTTTTTAAAAATTTATTTAATGAAGCTGAGCTTTCAGCCAGATTGCAATGGCCTTCATCAGGTTATGTTAAGTTCTGCCTCCGACAGTGAGTAAAGAAATTCAAAGGAATGTGGAAGTCATGACCGTACTATCGACGGCCTACCCCACTAATTGGACTCAAGGATCGTCGTGCTGTGATTCACCACCCTCTGTCAACAGTTTCGTGAGTGTGTCCCACTGTTCCATGGTGGGGTGTTATGCATGCATTTCTGCAGCACAGGTCTCCATGTATTTGATAACTTGAAGCCGCCTTCCTTGTTGTTATTTGGGCACAGCTCTATCTCTATGACTTCCCTTACCAGTCGAGCATAGAAGTCTTTTACAGGCGCAGTGACCTTCGCCTGGTGAAAGAGGATTTCATGGCCTGTACTGTAGAAATGTTCTGCTGTGGCAGACTGGCTTTATACCATTCTCCATGGAGGGTGAAAGAGTGACATTCTTTATGGACCTCGTGTTCTTTCACTCTGGTCCTGACAAGCCTTTGTAGCTATATTACATTCAAAAGAATAAGAGATGAAGTTCATCAGCTTGAATTAGATGATGTACATTTCTGTTCATGAGATAAAATGGACTTGATTTAAGAACGAGGACAAGTGTTGCATACTGATTATTACCAACATCTGAATTTAATGTCTGTAATTCACCAAAGAAAACTTAACTACTGCCTTTCGTTATATGGAAAATAACAATCAAACACTCATGCTGTACATTCTTCCTTCGGTGTAAAGTGAATATCACCTTCATTAGTGATTCTGCTGAAGCTGATAAATGTTTGGAGTAATTTTGGCAGTAATATATTGCAGCATTAATTAGTTAGAAATGAGCTAAATGGAAAATCTATGGAAACAATTGCAGGTCGCCATAGGGTTAATCTGAGTAGCATCTGAATTGATGAAGTAGTGGTTGCAGATAGTGGGGAATTGCCAGTGAGGAACTCTTCTCAGTAAGACTCATTACTGATTTTAAACAGTTTTTAGAGCCACCTGATTCAGGATGTAAAAAAATAATTGTAAAGATTTGGTTTTGGCCAAAATACCAGGATAACATGCATCCACTGTTCAGTTACTGGGTGTTTCAGACAACAGATCATCAAACTTTAACAATGAGTGGTCTACAATTGAATAAGAACGTGAAAAATGTGGAGTCTTCTCATTGAACTGATTTACTCATTGATTCTGGGTATGTCGGCTCGTATTATTTAGACAATAACGATAAAGAGTTATAAGAAAGCTGGAATATCTTCTCTTTATGACCTCAAGAACATTTCATATCAACTATGGAAAAAAACTGCTATGGTGACGATGATCATGATCGGAAACTGATGATGCCGACGTCTGTTCAAGCAGCACTGAAGGATGAGGTATGTTAGGCTTTAAATTCAAAGTTAATGTATTTTATTTCTTCTTCTATCTCCGCAAAAGTTGGTGGCCATTTTGGAGCGTAATTTTCCCATTTTGTGTTTCTCCTATCAGAATTTCCATATCATGGATGTTGAAGTTCCAGGTCTAGGATAATGTTACATTCCATTAGGATGTGGACATGTCGACCACAGCATTTATAGAGAGACTATTTTTATTCTTAGCTTTTCATCTGTTGAGGTTTATTATTCGGATGTATCATGTGACTATTTCAATACAATTATTTTTGTAAGCAATGCATGCATGCGTAATTTTAATTCTTGTATGGTCATAAAAATTGGGGACGAGGAAATCTTTCAAACATTAAAGTGAAATGATAATACTCTGTGTGAATAAAGACATGTTGTGTGATTTAGTGACTGTAATGAAATAAAACATAAAGTAAAACAAAAGGTAAATGTTTCCACCTATTCAATACTATTTATTGTAACCTTAAAAATGTTACGTATATTTTATTAAACTAGTTTCGGTCTTGCTAGAGACAATCGGTCAAAATAAAGTTAAGGCAAGACATGAATTATAGATAAAATTTATGGAGCAAATGTGTTTGTTGATACTCAATGCAAGACAAGTAAAGATGTGGATGTTAAATACTCACCAGGATCACACGTCTTGTGTAAGTTCTCAGTTTTTTTTTTTTTTTTCCTATTTGAAGAATGCACTTCACAGAAGACCAGGTGAAATGCTTAAAATACTAGCACTTCATTGCTAATATATTCCTAATAGCACAGTTCATCAGGGGAATTTATGACTTCAATTCATGAATAATTACTGCAGGCAAATGTTCAAGAATTTAACAAAATTGGAACAAAATCTATCGCTCTGGAAGCATGTAAGTTAGGCAGCAAAGAACTACCATGATCAGCTGTATACAAGGGTACTTATAATGATTCTGTTCAACAAATTAATCACAAATCGAGGCAGGACACACCTCACAATGATCAGAGCCAAGCAACACCAGGAAACAAGTCCAAATCAAAAATTGACTACAAAGAATTGGGAAGACAAAATGTGTGTTTACGAAGGACTGTAGGTCTGATTTTAACAATCTGAAATGCAGTTCATGTGGAAAATTCGGCCATATTAAGAAAGTGTGCATACATACTTTGTTAATAAGGAGAAGGAATTCCAAAGTCGACTCATTTTCTTCAGGAAGAAGATATTACTGAACATTTGGTGTTAGCCATACAGTAGATATTTTTCAGTATCATGACTATCCACGTGCAAAGAAATTTTATGCTACAGTTCTTACGTAAGCAAAACCCCAGAGATTTCAAGTAGATTCTGGGGAGGGTTTTACCTTGCTATCACGTTCTAGTTACAAAGCTCTTGACTTACGTGTACAACTTCAAAAATCAGAGGTTGCATTAGTTCATATACTAAGAATGTGTTTTTTCTGATGGCAAGGTAAACATTACTGTTTCTTATCAAAATAAAACTTCATCTGGAGAGTTATATGTAGTGCCACATGACTTCAAGCCACTTCTGGGGCGTGTATGGATCCGCCACCTTGGTATTAATCTTCAAGAAATTGACCATGAAGTGGAACCAAATACTAGTCATATCGATATCCAATCAGTCAGTGGTAATAAAGAGATAATAAAGAAATTTTTGAAGAAAAGATGGGGTGCGTGCCAAATTTTAAAGTGTCTCTTCACCTCCGTAAAGATGCCAAGCCAATATTTCATAAAGAATGTGACGTTCCATATGGCTTACGGGAGAAAGTAGAAAAATAATTAGATGATTTAGAAGCAGGTGGGATAATCTCAAAAATCAATTACAGTGATTGGGGTTCGGCACTAGCAGTGCTTCCAAAGTCCGATGGCGGAGTTGGACTTTGCATTGATTACAAGATAGGAGTTAATGGGAAATTAGTAACAGCAAACTACCCAATTCGAAAAGTCTGTGACATCCTAAACAGTTTGAGAAACTCAAGGTACTTTTGTCACTGGACACAAAGGATATCTTCATCTCCAGATTGATGAAGAGAGCAGCAAGATCCAATCCATATTAACACACAGAGGTACACATCACATGCATCATCTTTGCTTTGGGATAAAAAGGCTCCATCTGGTTTTAATAGAATCATAGATCAAGTTCTATCTGGACTATCAAAACCTCATTCATATTTTGATGACATTATTATCCATGGCTCTTCCAAACAGAATGTCAACAAAACCTATTTGCCTAACTTCAAAGGATCGAAGAGTTCGACTTACATCTAAATCAAAGGAAGTGTGCTTTCTTTGAAACCAGCATCAAATATCTGGATCATGTTATTGAATATAACAAAATCTTGAAGTCACCAACAAAAATTAAAACAATACTCGAAATGTCACGTCTGGTCGATACAGATGGCGTTTGAAGATTTCTTGAAATTATAACATATTATTCAAGATTCATTCCAAATACTTCAACTTTGAGCTACCCTTTGAGACAGCTTCTCCACAAGAATGAGAAGTTCATTGGACTAGTTCATGTGAATTAGCATGTGCCAGATTAGAGGAGGAGATTGCAAGTGATAGTGCTGACACCTTATAATGCAGATCTACCACTGGTTCTAGCTTGTGACACCAGTCAAACAGGTGTTGCTGGTGTTCTGTCACACGTCGGTGGTGCTGAGAAGCCTATCGCATTTGCTTCAAGGTCATTGTCTTCAGCCGGCTGGATCGTGAGGCTCTAGCAGTTACGTTCGCAGTCAACCCTTCTTATATGTATCTATTTGGATGTAAGTTAAGTTGATAACAGACAATAACCCACTTACCAGAATCTTTCACCAGAATGTAAAATTACCATTTGTGGCTTTTGCTAGATTGTTACAGTAAGATATGCATTATTCCTTTCAGGGTTTGACTATGAACTAGAGTATAAGAAGGGCTCAGAACATACCAGCATTGACTTTTTGTCAAGAGCTTCAATTAGTCAGTCACACATTTCGAGAGAGATTGTATTCAGTGAAAAAGGTCATAAAATCTGTTATTCAACTATCGCTGAAATATCAACCACAGGATTATACTGTGACAGTCATTTTCTGTTGAAATTTGAATACTAATTGTTACCAAAATCAAAACAGAGGTCATGTCATCTGAATCCATAGACAATGAATTCATGCTAGATGATGAAATCTTATTCCAGGGCCAAAGAGTGTTTATTCCTTCAAAGCTCCAGCCATTGCTCCTGAAGGAACTACATAGCACACTCATAGGGATTACAAAAATGAACAATTAACAAGGTGGTATAGCTACTGCAAGAATATCGATAAGGATATTGAGAAAATGGTAAAATCTTGTCAGGACTGCGCTGACATTCGATCACCTCTAGCAAAGGCACCGATACACCATTGGGACATCCCTAAAGAAAACTGGAGCTGCGTCCACATGGATTATGCAAGTTCTTTTTTAAGGTTTCTCTTTCCTTCTAGTTGTTGATGCAAACCCAGGTGGGCAGAAATCCAAGTAATTCGAGAAGCTCCGACATCTGCTAAGACAGTTCAACAATAAAGAGAAATTTTTTCATTTCGTGGGTTCCCAATTGTGATAGTCTCTGATAACGCCACAATATTTATAAGTGATATCTTCAAATCCTTCTGTAGGGAACATGGTATATTCCAAAAATTCACAACACCTGGATATCCATCTAATGGAATGGCAGAACAAAACATCGACTAAAAGCAATGTCAAATGAGCCCTTGAATATATCCACAAAAGTGCAAGAGGTCCTTCTAAAATATTGTGCCTCCCCTCTAGATTATGGAAAATCACCAGCCGAATTGTACCTGAACAGACCATTACGGATCAAACTAAATGTTGTTCGACCAATCAAATACAAAAGAAATCAAAGGAAGATTCACGGAGCTCACAATCTAAGCGCGGGAGACAGAGTCCGAGTGAAGTTCAGCGAAGGGAATAAAATGTCATGGAAGTATGGAGTAGTCATTGGAAAGTTTGGTCATTTACACTACCAAATTGAGTTAGATGATGGTTATAGCCTCAAAAGACATATTTACCAAATACTTGGACAGAGGTTCCCAAGAAGATGGAAACATTCACTGATCAGAAACCAGCCTCAAGTCAACAAGAGGAACATCCTGAATATAAACAACCTGTCATCTTCACTGACTGGATGAATGAATCAATCCCTGGGAAATACCAAGGACTTGAAGCAGAAGACGTGCGAAATTGAGGACTTGAGGCAGAAGAAAACGGACCTCGAGCCCCAATCCTAGCCCGCCGGCCACCGCAGTACCTTAAGAACTATGTTACTTACATTATTACCAAATTCTTGTCTTCGAAATAAGCGTGGGAGACTGTTATATCCCAGTAGGATGCGCACATGTCGACCACAGCATTTTTATAGACTGTTTTTATTCTTAGCTTTTAATCTGTTGGGGTTGATTATTCAGATGTATCATGTGACGATTTCAATACAATTATTTTTGTAAGCAATGTGTGCATGCTTAAGTATCTATTTAATCCTTGTATGGTCATAAAAGATAATCTTCTCCACTCACGTCCACATTTCCCTTCTATCTTGCCTTCTGTGATCAGTAATATCGGGCTGTATATGTCATTTCATAAGATGTGACCAAAATAGAATGCTTTCCTGCATTTGCTAGGGTTAAGACTTTACATGATTTCTGAACACAATGATTATGTGGTCTACCCATACTAAATTGAGCATTCTGAGATACATCCACATTTCAGAAGCCTGCAGTCAGTTCATACCACATCCTCATTGATGAAGCCTTTCGTGGTCTTCCCTCAATATTGTTATGCCACATTGGTAACACAAAACCCTTCACAATACGTCAATAAGTTTCAAATCAGAGGTCACGATTGCATACAAGATGTTTAATTTCAGGAACTTGGAATGCTGATTCTGGTTTTGATTTCTATATCAGGCTCCTCTTCTTGATAGCATCCTAAGTGCTTGAAATCTGTCACCCTAGCAGTGGTGGTTCTGTGCAGAGTTATAACTATGTAGATTCTTTTCTTCCTTCATTTATGCCATATAGAAGGGAGTATCAGAGTGCCATTAACATAGCATGTGGTGTTTATTTGCTTCCTGTTGAGTCCAGTTCTTTCACCAGCGTCAAGGGTGATTCGAGAAACAGCTTCTGAGTAGAAGTTCAGAAGAATTGGAAAGAGGATACAACTCTGTCTCGCACCTTTCTTTATATCGTGATTCCTCCAGAACGTGTTCTCCAATTTCGATGTGAGCTATTTGGTTTCGATACAGCTTCTTGATGAATGATCACATTTTAATTTTCACTATGTTTAGACTAATATGTAAGGATAACATTTTAAAAGTTTTCAAAAGCTTCTTTATTATACATAAAGCACATCCTATATAATAATGTTCAAATAGTTAATGGACTGTCAACATGGCTCCTATTTCATATTAATATTACATTATTGCTGAGGAAGAGAATGTTTGTTTTTCTTGAAACATGTACAATGTTTTTAATGAATAAATAAGATTGATGAATGAAGTGTATAGGCAGGGTGGATCTTTCCAGCATCCAATTTTAAATATTTCTTTTATGAGAATATACGAGTCATACACGAATAAATAGCACCTATTATGGTCGCATGCGTTTTCCCATTCCTATCAACATCACTAGCTCTGTGAGCCACATAATGCCGCAATCTGTCTCTCTTATTCACGAAGGATGCCCACATATTGCGCCCCATATTTCTGCATGCTACCAATGGGAAGAAAAAAAATATTAGGAGACTTTAGAACTTGAATGCATCCCATACTGTATACAGATACGTATTTGAATTGTTATTACTGTACTGGAAAAAATTAACATCCCTCACTTTTACGCTATTATTGTTTCTATGAAATATTCATGTAAAGTGTATTGAATTTAACAGGGTGAGATAGGGATAGGCATTTCTTCAGAAATAAAAATGAGAACTTTATACCTGAGAGCAAACAAAACAGTTAACAAATGATTGGCTGGAGATGAAAATGCCCTATGATGTGACGTACTGAACAGAAATAAGAAGGGTATGCAGTTTGCAAAAATAGACAATTTCCCTTTCATAAGCAAGTGGACATCTTTGATTCTTCTATTTCTAGAGTTTGAAGAAAATTATCCTCAATGCAGTCATCGTATTATTTCAAAAGTTTTCTTTTTGCCTTTGCCTGAATAATCAAAGTGGAAACAGCACATAGATTTTTGTATTAAATCCATTAGGCCAACACCATTTCTCCTTAATTGGTGAGATGGGTAGATTGAATCACAAATATTATACTGAGCTCGATAGCTGCAGTCGCTTAAGTGCGGCCATTATCCAATATTTGGAAGAGAGTGGGTTCAAACCCACTGTCGGCAGCCCAGGCAAATGTTGGAGCTGTTCCTTAATGAAGACCATGGTCACTTCCTTCCCACTCCTAGCCGTTTCCTATCCCATCTTTGCCATAAAACCTCTCTGTGTTAGTGCAACGTAAATCAACTTTTATTTATTTATTTATTTATTTACTTATTTATTTATTTATTTATTTATTTATTTATTTATTTATTTATTCACGAAGCACAAGATACAGCTACACTGAGCAAATTTCACTTGCACTGTCAACAGACTATTTAACAAACTTAAACTTTCATAATAAAATATAACAAACATAACAAAATATAACAAGATCAGGTACACATCCTACTAATAACTGTCCAAATCGAAAACCATGAGAATGTCCATGTTCATAGCCAAGTCATCGTGGGTCAAGATGGCGGTATAATCCCTTCACTTCAACTTATCTTTAAGATACTATTTACAGACCTCTCGAATACACTTTTATTTGATGATATATCAAGCTCTTGTCTCCTATTAATGTTCTTAAAGAGTGTTGGGAGGCGGATTAGGAAAGATCGTTGAAGTATTGAGTGCTGAGTGTGGGGAATGTGGAGAAGATCTTTGGTTCTGGTGGAGCGGGAAGGAACGCGGAGAGAGAAGAGAGAAACAAGATGTTCCGAGCGGTAATGTCCATTTAAGATCTCGTGGAGGAAACTCAGGTCAGCTACCTGTCGCCTGATGTGCAGCGGTGACACATTAATTGCCATTAATATCTGCTGCGTAGACAGATTTCTGAGCTTGGGGTTTCTGTTCCTTACAATTGCAGCAAAGGAGGACACTGCTCTGTCTAACTGCTTGGTATTGGAGGGGGCGGCTGTTGTCCAAATCGGAGAGCAGTAGTTTAAGAGAGGTTGAACGATCGTGAGGAAGAAGTGGCGAAGAGCAACGGGGTCAGAAATTTCTGTGAAGCGATAGAGAATGCCTAGTAATTTCATAGCCTTGGTTGTATATGTTTCTATATGGGTCTTAAATTGTAATTTTGTATCGAATATTACACCTAGGTCACGCTGTTGCGTAACCACGGTGATGGGCTTGTCGAGTAGGTAATATGATGTCGGTAGAGGAGATTTATGCAGTGTTATGGTCATGTGGCTGCATTTTTGTGGATTGGGGATAAAAGAATCACATGAAGACATATTGAATCATATTGGTGAGAGGAGAAAGATTTGGCAAAATTTGACTAGAAGAGATAATGATAGGCCAGGATGTAGTAGTTATGTAGAAATTAAAAGGTTAGCCCTGGATAGGATAGCATGGGTAGCTGCATCAAACCAGTCTATGGACTGATTACTCAAACAACATCATCATAGCTGTTTAAGATTCAGTTGTATTTGTTGTTTGTATTAAGACATTCAAATTTAATGACACTATATCCTTCTGTAAACTTTTTTGCTATGAATAGCTGAAGATGGCTGTTTACATTGGCCGAAACTAGTCCTAGTAAAAAAATATTGTATTGATTAGGTGGTCAATAAAACTTTCATGAAGAAAATAAGAAAATAGTAACCATTTCCCTTTAGTTGTCACGCTGTTGAGTCAAAAACAGTTCGAATTACCAAAGCATTGGTTATTTCGCCTGGCCAATTGGTCAGAGTTTGTTGACTATCACGTTTGTTCTATTACTACTGGAATTCTGGCTACTGCAGAAGAAAATGTACCTTCCTTCTCTAACATTGTTTGACGGTAACAGATCCTATGGTTGACAGACAAAATTGCGGCAGTCACATGTTATCATTGGCAGGCTTTTCAGCTTTATCACTGGTATCCTACAATGGAAAAAATTATTACCTTCAATTGCCTACGTGCTAAGGCCTGCTTTTCGACTTGATAGAATAGAAAAACAACTTGGGAGAAGTATATTTTCAATGACAGCACATACTCCATCACAAGAGTGGACAAAATTCTGCTATACTGTTGGAGTCTCAAACACACCAATACTAGCGGGAGATATTGTAACTATTCCCTCCCATCATGCTGCATCTCATTTTGTGAATATATCCAGCTCTGGGGGATGTGACCCTGCATTCCTGCAAATAAACACAAGACAGAGGCTCATTATCTCTGTCTCACCTCTAGTATTCTGTGTTCCTATATCATGCCGGTTGCAGAGGACACTGGCACTGTGCAGGGACGGACTTCTGGGCCAGACAAATCCACAATAAAGTGCTCAATCATTTGAGTGACTGGAGTCTTGGGGATGCTTTCACACATTGATGAAGATATCAGCCGCCTTGCGCTGTCATCCTGGGGTGGCCCATCCAGAGTCACCTCGGCTGGCCACTCGACCTCAGCGGCAATTTCCTATGTTATTTCATCTGCGTGATGGGTCTTCCCCTCTGGCTGGACACATTAGACAGCTGTCTATGGTCATCGTAGCATCTGTTGATTACTCCCACAATCTCCTTGTAAGTGGCACCCGGCTGGGAAACTGTGTAATACCTCTGCCTTCTGTCCACATAGTCCGGAAGCAATCAGACATTCTGCTCTATCCTCCGACGTCCATCTGTTGTCCACGAAGACGGTCTTTACTTGGGTTCGAAACGTCTTTCAGTAAATAGTCCCATTGTAACGTAGGGGTTCCATCTTCACGACGCTGGAGCCACCATCACTGCTGGTGGGCTCTGTTCAGGTTTCCACGACTGTTCCTTTTATGCAGGACACTTAGTTTCTCCATTGGGTCTCAAACTCCGGAAGCCACAACCTCGGGTTTTTCTTAAGACCGCTTCTCTACCAGTTTGTTACTGCCCTGCACAGCGTCACTTTTCAACTCTTGTTTCGAGAGAGCTCCCTTCATGTTCTAACTGTAACTTTCCCTATCGTAACTTAAACTCACTTCTGATTTTGGTTGGTCCTAGTTAGATTCCAGTTCACTAATGAGTTGGTCATAGCTAGATTTAATTTAGACTATTGAGCTTATTGAAAAGAGCCTGGAAGTTTTCAGGACCCATTTTCTTCTCACTGCAGATTTCTATAGACTACAAAGTACACTACCATTTTGCTTCTTCAGACACCAATTACAGCGTACCAGTCTATACCACTTCTGACGCCAGTTGTAACATATTGGTCGTGTGGTAAATAAATACTGTACACGTTTGGTAGCGCTTACTCTAAGAACCAACACTAAATTGCTCACACAACTATACAGGCATATTTTTACACCAGTTTGCTATCTCCCTCATATTGCTCAGTCACACTAGTTATTTACTCTAACACTTACAAACTAAATTAGTTACAGTTATTCTCGCTGTGGCTATCACAGCCACTCAGGTCACAGCTCACACACAACAGTCTGACAATCCCTTATGATATACACTGACTGTTCACTTCCAGCTGACTTCATTCACTGTCCCTTACCCATTCTTAGATGTACTCTCCTACGCTGCACCAGTCAATGTTCACTTCACAGCACCTGGACCGAGAGGCTCAGCTCCTCGATGACAGATAGATTACTCATTTTCGCGGACAGAACACTTGCAGAGACTGACACACAGACTGCCTGCTCAATTAAGGCTGAACCTCCTCTCGAACCATCACTATCCACAGTGTCAGTTCTCGACAGTACACTCTGACTGTACTATCTGCACCCATTACACTGCCTCCAGACTTGTCTGACCCACCTTAAATAGGGGGGACCGGTGGTTCCAGAACAGTTAGGAAGCTGGATACGCCCAGCAACCTCTCGGGCTGTTGATCATCTTGAGGTTTCTGGTTTCTCCCAAGGAGACGAGAGAGACCGCACCTCCTTCCTGAAGTGGACACTCAGGCAGTGACGTATAGCCCAGTTGTGATGTTGCTCGCTAGTGGGTTGACCCAGACCAGCTCGCTCTTCTCAGTACGGAATCAACACGGCGGACACCATCAAATATCAGCACCAAGATTTTGCTTCCTGGTATCTGCAGGATGCTGAGGCACAAGTGAGGCTACTTTCTCATGTGTACCAACTCTTCAAGCTTTTTGCAGTTTATTGACTCATGTTTCCCATAACATCCATGGCCTCCTAGCCAAGTTATGTTATGCTGGCACCAAAATTACCTTTGCATGGCTCCCTTGTCATTCATGTAGGGATTGCAGGCAACAAACTGGTGGATCAGACTGCAATTAAAGCGATACTTCTACCACCTAGACGTATGAATGCACCTGCTAGGGATATTTCTTTATTCAGCTAAGTCGAATTATCTTGATATCCCAAGAATTGGAATGGCTAGCTATCCAAACTCCCAACACGGTGAGAGAAATTAAAAAGACAACTGTGGTGTGGTACTTCTCTTTCCAGCCTTTATGCAAAGAGACCATAGTTTTGTGCTTGACGATAGGTGATGGAAGATCTATACACTCGTACCTCCTAAAGAGGGCAGGCACCCTCCAGTGTGTTTGTCGTGCAGAATTCAATGGTGACCCACTTTATCACTGAGAGCATTGATCTCTCTGACCTAAGACAGAACCTCGGCCCGCAGGAGACAGACTCGTGGTGAAAATACTGCTGAATTCATCATTCACTTAATATGTGAGAGTGGACTAATCAGGCACGTCAGTTTCAAGTGCTCTGATATTTAGGAAACTTGCATTCCCTTTTGATTGAGCTTGTGTCTGTTTTGGCTCATTTAATATCATTTAAATTCAAATTTTTCCTTCATTTTCAAAACTAATTTGTTTATTAAATACAAGGGTAATCCCAAAAATTAGGTCTCCTATTTATAAATACAGAACTCTGTTCTGTGGCTGTTGGTCAAAATATTGTGAAGAGTGTTTCCCGTGCTCGCATATAAACATGTGCACGCCGCGCTGAGGCACTCAGTCTTGGCTTGGCAGCCTTTGAGAATGGAGCTTCCGTTGGATGTTACCGCTAAGTGCGAAGTGTGCGCATTTATTTGTTTTTTTATGCAAAAGTTACTGGAACAATTGAAATCCATCGACAATTGACGGAAGTGTATGGTGAGTTGTGCATGGATGTTAAAAATGTTCGTAAGTGGTGTATAAAGTTTGCAGCCTGTCGGACTGAAAT
Organism: Anabrus simplex; assembly: GCF_040414725.1. Lineage (NCBI taxonomy): Eukaryota > Metazoa > Arthropoda > Insecta > Orthoptera > Tettigoniidae > Anabrus > Anabrus simplex. The sequence goes on from NC_090268.1 coordinate 304,318,123, forward strand.
TCACGACAAACAAAGGAGTGGGAGACCGTCAATTTCCGTCGAGACAGTCTTGAAGGTTGAGCAAATCATGTGTGCAGATCGGCGGATCACCCTGATGATCTCTGCACTTTGGTTCCTGAGGTTTCCCGAAGCACTGCTCACAGAATTTTAATGGAAAAGTTGAAATATCGGAAGGTGTACGAAGATGGGTGCCACGCATGCTGACTGAAGACCACATGCGGTAACAAGTTGATTCTTCCCGCGCATTTCTTCAACACTTTGCAGCCGAACAGGACAACTTTTTGGACTCGGTTTTCACAGGTGACGAAACCTGGGCGTATCACTTTACACCTGAGACCAAGCAACAATCACGTCAGTGGCGGCATCCCTCTTTGTCAAAGCCGTGGAAATTCAACCAAACACAGTCTGCCGGTAGAGTCATGACAACTGTGTTTTGGGATTGAAAAGGGGTATTGTTGGTAGACTTGACGTCCGCTGGGACCACAATTAATGCTGACAGGTACTGTGAGACCCTGAAAAAACTCAGATGGGCAATTCAGAACCGGAGGAGATGAATGTTGAGCAAGGGCGTAAACATTCTCCATGACAACGCTCGCTCGCACATCGCCCGGTAAACCGTTGCTCTCCTGCAACAGTTTCAGTGGAACATCATCACCCATCCACCCTATAGTCCTGACTTGGCACCCAGTGACTTATCACTTGTTCCCTAAGTTGAAAGAACATTTGGCTGGAAAGCGATTCGGTACCAACGACAAGGTGAAACATGAGGTTCACATCTTCCTGAACAGCTTGGCTTCGAGCTGGTATGACGTGGGCATACAAAAACTGTCACAGCATCTACAAAAATGCATTGACCGAAATGGTGATTATGTAAAAATATTAGCTAAATGTTTAAGCTGTAAGATGATATAAACCCTTGTAGAAATAAACTGGTCTATGTATTTATAAAAGAATAGGAGACCTTATTTTTGGAATTACCTTTGTATTTTGAATTAAGTTTCCATTTAGTTTCTTGAGAGATGATGGTTGTCAAGTTGTACTTCCTCTTAAAATAGCAATCACCACCATCACACTTAGTCATGTGACCTTTTTTTGGTCTGATAAGACACACCTTAATTCAGTTCCTTACTTTTATTTCATCAGAATAATTAACATTTACTCCCTAATACACAAAAATACATTATAAGATGAAGAAGCAGCACTCCCCTTCCCCTCTCCAATGTAAGTGTATGGAACATACCTCCCCACCCTGTTCTGTGCTTCCCCATCCCTCTCCATGAAACATTTAGTGCCTACAAAATTTCTCCTCACCCCCTACTTAATGATGAAGACCAGAGCTATGAAACTGGTTGCAGTCCAAACACAGATGCTGAAGGTAATAAATGATAGCAACTAATATATGTTACTAAAAGTGAAAGTGGAGGACTACTACATTCATTATTTAAACTGTATTTGTTCCTAATATCACCAATTCATAATCATTGACTAGTTAACACAACATAAACAATATCCACAGTGATATGAGTTTGTTCTTGTAAAATGAAACTTTTTTTGTTTAATTATGTGTAATTTTTTTAGTACCATTGTGCCATTGTTCTCACCTGCTTGTAGCAGCACTCATTCTTATTATATCTGTTATTCTTACAAAAAAGACAAGTCCAACCAGCTTTCACTCTCTTCCAGTAAAATTGGTCTGAAAACAGTCCCCTGTAAAGATAGAAAAAATACAGGTATTTTCTCTTTTTTCTTGTATCTATATCATTTTCTTTTATAACCTCTCCCCTTACACATGGAACTGACCTCACTCTCTTCTTTCACTTCATTAAATATAATTGATTCTCATGCAGTTTTATGTTTTCATAGGTGATGACATGTATCCAAGCTCACCAGAGCTGTATGAAAGGACCTCACTCAAACAGTATAAGGAAAAGATGGAGGATCTACGAATAAAGAGTACACGATTGCATAGGTGGGAGTCGAATGGAAAATATATTAATAGAATTTTTGCCTCAAATATTGAACCTGGATATGGTCATGTATTGCCTGTGACTGACGAGTGAGTTCATTATGGAATTCCCTAAAGGTATACAACCTAGATGATTAAGATTGCTGTTTTAAAAGAGACTAACATTTTGGCTATTAGCCTTTATAGCATAAAACCAAAATTTATATTATTGTAACATCAAACAAAATAATCTATACCAAGTTTGCTTGTACCGCTTTACTTTGGCTTTGTTGGGGATTCTGCATTTGGCAGTTTGTTATTAAGAAGGTTGTCTTAAGTAGCTGTACAACCTTTCGCTGATTCATAACTTTAACTAACAAAGCATGCATATGAAATTCGGAACAAACAAACATTGTTTATCCATATTTCGCTTACAAATAATTGAATTCTTGTCAGAGTTGTCATCCCTGTTCACTTTACTTGATGAAAAATGAAATGGCGTATGGCTTTTAGTGCCGGGAGTGTGCGAGGACATGTTCAGCTCGCCAAGTGCAGGTCTTTAGATTTGACGCCCGTAGGCGACCTACTTGATATGAGGATATATTAGTGTAAAGTCTCAAGCATTATTCAGGGTCTCTCATATAAACCCAGACTGTCCAGTGACATTTCTACACTGAGACCTAAGCAGCTGTACGGGAGGTACGCGCATAGTTCTTGACCTTGCAAGGAGTGTGCATGTGTTTGACCTAGCATCAATAGCCAGTCTGAATCTCTCCTTTTAACATGGTGGGACAGTTATCATTGCAACACCGTATTTTCGTATGTAAAAGTTATTTTAAATAAGAGTCGGCTCGATGAGGACGCGATGTATTTGTTCATGTGCAGATAAGAAAGGATTTCCACCTTATCAATACTGTTTATTTGTAAGAATTAGCTTACAGTACTGGTTTCGACCCTAATTGGTCATCATCAGCTGAAGATAAATACCTTTACATATATATCAAGCAATAATTGATATTACCCTGTCTAAAGGAAGATGCCATAAGAAAACACCATATATGATTGTGTCCAAATTGGACACGTTGAGTGTGAGTTGGTTATGTGTTATGATTTGACTCTCAGGTACATGGATATAAAACTATCTTCTTCAGGAGTAGAAATTTGAGTGTAAAATCTATCCTAAGCTTAAATCTAAGTTATATGTACAAATGCCTTAAACACATTAAAATACACAGAACATATTAAAATACTTTAAAATAATGAGTATAAAACATTTCATGGACTTGATTATGCGTGTCTTGCGTATATTTTCATTCCCGTTTTAGAGTCCATAGTTGATCTGGTGCTTGCGATCATCGGTAATGTTGTAGGTCTCTTGAGAAGGCCATATTATTTACTTAAATGATGTCTTCACGTGTATATATGATAAGCTGCTTTTGTTGTTAACAAAATCTTGATTATATCGACAGAGGTAAGTATATGCAGCTGTGAGTGGAGTCTTATTCCTTGAGTTTGGAGGCAGATGATATGGTCTTTGTCATTCGTGTATTTTTCTTGATGTTAGGCTATTGTGGTGGCTCCTTCCTCATCTATTGAATTGAATTTATTGATAATGATAATGATAAATAAAGTGTAGGTAGAGTTATAAGCTCTCTACCCCTCCGTTCACTCCCCTCACAGCAACAGACACAAGCCCAAGGCGAACGCGAAGCAGTACACGACAAGCTCTCAGATCGAAAGAACCCAGTCACAACAACAGTAAGTACACATTCACCACGCACGCACACACACACACACACACACACACACTCTCTCTCTCTCTCTCCCTCTCTTTCTCTCTCTCTCTCTCTCCTTCAGCTTATATATAATGCCGGACATTCTAAAACGGTGGTCTGGACAGATGAAATTGTAGCAGGGACTTTCAAGGCACCTATTGGGAAGGGAAGTAGGCTTATTTTGCTCCATGCAGGTAGCATTAATGGATTTGTTCTGGAAGTTATGCTTCGTTTCAGATCAAAGCGCACTGGTGATTATCTGAAGAAATGAATGTGGTCACTTTCACAATGTGCTTTAAATATGCTTTGCTACCATACAAAAGTCCCCATTCCGTAATTGTTATAGACAATGCCCCCTGTCACTCTGTGCAACTAAACAAAGCACCAACAGTGAAAGGCAGAAAAGATATCATTCTTCAGTGGTTGGTGGGAAATAATGTACCATGGATGTCTGCACATTTGACAAAGGCAGAGCTGCTACAAATTGTAAGCCTATATTTTACACCTGCAATATAGACTCCTTCGCTATGGCTGAGGGTCATAGGGTAATTAGGCTTCGTCCGTACCACTGCCACTTCAAAGCAATTAAGCTAATTTGGGCACACGTGAAAGGATATGTTGCCGAAAATAATAAATCTTTCAGTCTCGCTGATGTTGAAAGTTTAGTGCACCAGGTGTCAAACTTGTTACAGAGGATAAGTGTTGAGTCACACTTGGGAAGTTCTACATAAGGCAAAGGAAGCTGATGGAAATGTTGATTGTCGAGTGAACTTTTTTCCATGGGTAAGGATGACAGCAGGACTCCGGTGACATTAGTGACAAGGATGAAGACACCAATATTTTTGAAGAGTGTAGCTTATTCCGTTTTGATTAGTTAATGTGAGTACATAATTTTTCATTTTATTTATTTATTTTTTAAAAAAATTTATTTACATAGTTTACGCCCATAGTGGGGCACTTAAATCAATCCATATACACTACAGTCTTCACAGTATTAGTTGTAATGTTTTCTCAACTTCCTCTTCTCTTCCCAGAACATCTTCATTTTTTTTTCTGACCTGGTCGCCCTCTCTTCATCTGTAATGGTGTACGGTTTTAGTTTGATTGTTTTTAATTTTAGTCTTGTATCTCTACTACTCAGAATCCTCTTCTCTTTTCTCTCTGCAATTTGTTTCATTGTTATATTCAGCTCATCTAAATCATTCTGGACCTCAACAAACCAGTTGTCCTTGGTTTTACTTTTCCAAAAGAAATTGAAAAATTGTTTCAATAGTCTGGTCTCTGGTAGTCTTACAATGTGGCTGATAAAAGCAATTCTCCTTTTTCGCATTGTATCCACAATTGATTCATTTTCCCGATAGACTATTTCATTAGACGGCATTTTGTTGCAATATTTTATTATTTTGTCACTACTTTTCTATGAACAAGTTGAAGTTTTATTGTAACAGTGACGTTTTTATTGCCACGATGATATTCTCATGGTATTATTTAAAATTCTGACTTATTTTAATTACGGTGATAGGTTTTAATGTTATTTTATATTACGTTTATAGTCTACTGTCAGTATTGCGTTATGGTTATTCTGTTCTCTGAATGTGCTTAATTTTCACTAGAATGTTTTGTTATTATATTTATGCTGTTCTTGGAGTGTGCTTAATTATGAGTGGAATTTTTGTTATTATATTTACGCTGTTCTTGGAATGCGGTAAATTTTAATTGGAATGTTTTATTATTATGATTACCGGTACACTATTCTTGTTTTTCAATATATTACAGGTAATTTTGTATATTTCCATATGGATTTCCGTTGAATTAACACACACTCTGATCTACGTATGCGTGAAATATTTTAGGAGTTTGCGTTTCTGTATATCGCTCAGTTCAAAATCGGCAACGCTGTCTGAGAAACATCAGGGGCGGAAAGCCGGCGGCTGGACTATATAATGGTTTCTTGTCAAAACTTGAACATTAACCCAATTGCATCATTTGACAACCCTAGCTCGCAAACGTTATTTGTGGCATATGAATCCAATGATGAGCTTATCTCGTGGCGATGCACTGCTGTATCAGTATTAAACTGGTATCTATATTAGTGCCATCTGGTGTCCAGTTATAAATCTATGGCAGAGGAATGACACAGTCTTCCAGAACGACTATCGCACTTGACGAAACAGTGCACCGTCTTCCAGAAAGACCAGGGTTAAGATATAGTCTATTATGGATACCCCTATCCTCCCATGTATGGCGGTGAATAGCCTTATGCTTGAAGAAAGTATTCGTAACTGCTAAGCCCATACTAGCACAGAAGTCCACCAAATGCTTCCCATTTCTATTAGCTTCCATATCTTCCCTGCATTTAACAATCACCCTTTTGTATCCTTCAGTTCTATTTCCAATTCTTGCATTGAGATCGCCCATTAGCACTATCCTATCCTTGCTGTTGACCCTTACTACGATGTCATTCAATGCTTCATAAATCTTGTCAACTCAACTTCATTCTCATCTGCACCCTCACATGGTGAATACATTGAGACAATTCTTGTCCTAATTCCTCCAACTGCCAAATCTACCCACATCATTCGCTCATTTACGTGCCTAACAGAAACTATGTTGCATGCAATAGTATTCCTGATGAACAGTCCTACCCCAGACTCTGCCCTTCCCTTTTTAACACCTGTCAAGTACACTTTATAATCGCCTATGTCTTCTTCATTAGCTCCCGTTACCCGAATATCACTTACTCCTAGCACATCCAGATGGATCCTGTTTGCTGACTCAGCCAGTTCTACTTTCTTTCTCCCATAAGCCCCATTAATATTGATAGCTCTCCATCGAATTCCATTTCGTTCGCCAAGCTGTTTCCTAGGAGTCCCTCGCCTGTTGGATGGGAGCGAGACTCCGTTACTCCCATAGGTCCGAGGCTTGCTTAAAATGTTCTGAGTTTGGTGAATTCATGAAGTAGGGTGCTACCCTACTTCATGAATTCACCAAACTCAGAACATCTTAACATATTCCAAGTGAGTATCTCTCCTCTAACAAGTTAATGACCACAGGTGGATTGTGTAGTCCCTAGCTGCCTGAGCACAAGAGGTGCTATGACTCAGAATATGTCAGAGATGCCCACTCCCGTTTCATAGCAACTGGTATCCCAACTCTCAGGACCACTTACTAGGCCACTCAGCCGTTGCCCATGGTTCACGAACTAGGACGTGACTACAGTAACCCACACCATGAACCATGAACTTTATACTCGTAAAGAATTAACCATTTCTGAGTGTAACTTTATTAATATTCAGGATGTACCCTCAGTTTCATTAACACTTTGCTCAGTAGCTATGTTATCATCTGGAAGTAAGTAAGGGTTTATAGTCACTATTTTTTTAAGTTCAAAATGTCACTCAAAGAACATAAAATGCAACTTGAAGTGCCACGGTAATAGTTTCTTGTAAAAATAAATAACTCTGGAACATTCTTGATTTTCATAAAAAGGCTGATTTATTTAAAAAGTACCCAACAAAGTAGTTAATTTTAGTAAACTGGTTGTTTGAAAATATTGACATCTCAAGCACCACAACAGATTTTCATGAATAATTAAATATTGTTGAAAAGTAACCAAATGACATTTCTGTATATAGTGTATAATTTTGTTACCTTTTTGTATAAGATGATTGAAGATAAAGAAATCATAATGAAACAAAGTTTTATTTTTTTATCACCTCTTTGTTACTTAACATTCAGAACTTCTGGTCTACAAGGACGCTGCTCAGCCCGAAGACAATCCAGGGATATTGTTGCCTCCAAATATATCCATGATGATTGGTACATAACTGTCTAATGATAAAGCTATTAACCACCGCTGAAAGAAGTATTTTGAAGGGTTACTAAATGAGTAGTTTTCAAAAAACAGCAGTGTCCAGTTGAGGGGTCTGTGCCTGAAGTCACCCCTTCTAATATTGCAGTACCTGTTTCATAGATGAAGAATGGCAAAGCAGTTGGCCCTATTGAACTATTGTGACCGTTTATCACATCATCAGGAGTATATTGTGGCATTCTACAGTTCAAATATGCCGTTTTCTGCACTCTTCTATATTAATTAGGGCCAAGTTAGCGCACATTTACCCTTCCCGGGTTGCGAATCGCGCAATGCCAGTCCCATAGGCTAGGCTCTAGTTATGCATACTTACCGTGAACTAGTCATACTTTCGCCTGGAGGCTAAAGCGTTCTCACTCTGGTGCAACAGAGAAGAGCATATCCACGCCAAATTGAGAGAGGAAAGTAGGTCACAACTACTGCATTCGACCCCGGAAAACATTATTTCTTCGCTCTTTTTCCCGCACCACTACCAATCCACAAGACTTAATGGTTTCAAAAAAATTAATTACGGAAATCATGTAATACTTGACGGATTTCCAATAATAATTGGCTAATTTTATGCAGATTTGTAAGAAGTGTTGTATATAATGGAAATGTAACCAAGTACACAGCAAACACCCTGGCAGGTGCGAGCCAGATGGTGAAAGCTGACAGCGGAAGCAAATTCAGAAGTTCCCCAAGTCTAAACCCCTCCCACACGAAGCCACCAAAGGACGCTATGGAGATTATGTCAAAACGTACGACGCGATGGTAATGAGAATCGATCAGTGGAAACTAGAGTGAACAAGCTTTAATTTGATATCTCAGCCAATATTGGGAGCTTCCGATTAGCGGAGCGAATTATCATAAAGGGGAGGAGTTAGCCCTCTTCACCAGGTCTAACACGGTTTCCCTATTTAAGAAGACCGATTCAGAACAAGCCAAGGTACTTCGATATTTCCGGTTGCAGTGTGATGTTGTATACATTGTGAGTGACTATTCAACAAGTCTTTTTTATAAAGTGATTGATATAATAATAATATTAACATTGATATAATTGTACATAAATATGTGGAGTTATTCGTACTCTCTGAGGACGAAATAAAGCTGTGACAATGAATATTCATGTAACGTATGAAACCATAGAGTAAACTACACAGGAGTGATTCAAATTTGACCTAAGTGCTAGCAGGCTACGCCTTAGTAGAATTCAGTATACGAATTTAGCAATGTCAATGAAATCATGGAGGAGCTTTGTTAGCTGTGTAATATCAAAGGATAAATTGGGAGACGAACAAGCGGCTCACTGATGGTGAATTTGGAAAGGGCGGTATCAGCTAAATAACTCTAATGCAGTAATTAACTCTGTATCCCATAGAAACTAGTGTGAAATAGGCCGAGTTGAAATCATGCTTGTCATGACATTATCAAGTAGCCAGTGAAGTGAAATTCAGATCATCTGTGACTTAGGCCTAAATTGCTGATAATGGATTTGAGAGACGAATGAGGGAGAAGTTATGGGCTACATGAACAATACCATTACTTGGTCAGGAAACTCAAATATCAGAGTTTTCTCTGATCGAAAGGTCGTATAATGTGTCACAAATTAATACAGTTATACTAAGTTAAATCCCCTCATTTGTGCTGGGAGAAGATCGATGTGCAGGAGGTTGCACCTGTTCAGCACATCGCAGAACTTCAAGACCTTCTCAACATGGACGTGATCCAAGTCGTCATGGGAGCAGCCCATCTACGATCGAACTACGCTGCCGTGATGTTCAACTAAGGATCCCATGTAGTGCCTGCCGGGTAAAGCTGTTGGCGTGAACCAGGCAAGTGATGAGTGCCATTTTGAAGTATTAGGGAGTCACAGTTTCCATTAAAATATAAATACTACCCCCTGCGGGTGGGGGACGCACATGTAGAATACACCCGCGGTATCCCTTGCCTGTCATAAGAGGCGACTAAAAGGGGTGACCAAGGGATGATCAAATTAGAAACCTGAGGCTACTTGTAATTAGTACCATCATGCAGGAAACACCATGGGTCACATTTACTTTGCCCATAGTACCGCTATATTAGGTACACAATAGGTTTGTGATTAGTAGTGACAGTGTGTGAATCAGGACGAGGATCTTACAGTACCTATGCTTAGTTCTCACTATGTGAGGAATACCATGGGATAGTTCCGGTCCCTGTGATTAGTCTACTTATGTGAGGAACACCATAGGTTTGCGTTGCCTGTAAATAGCGCCGCAATGCGTGAAACACCATAGGTCTGTGTGACGTGCGCATTACACTACCTGTGATTAGTACCATAATATATGGAATACCGTGAGTCTACGCTACTTTTGATTAGTACCGCCAAATGACAAATAGCATGGTTCTACTTTCCTAGCAATAAGTACCATTATAAGGGGCCGATGACCTGGATTTTGAACCCGTTTCGACTACAAGCATAATTGATTCAGCATCGTGCTATAGAAGCAGTCCCTTGGTTGGTAATACTATTTTGTGCCAGCTTGTGTGCATGTGAGGCACTGTGGGTCGTTCCACTGATCGTTTTAAATTCATATCCATTCATTCTTCGTCCTCACGCTTTGAATTCTGGTCAGTGGAGGATTTTGTACTTTTAATTTGTCATAACATGGTATATCTTGCAATAATCATAATCTATTAGCTTCATTTCCGTATTGATAGCTACTACAACATAAAAATAATTTAGAAGCCTCCACCTTATCAATACAATATTTATTTACTGTAATGCAGTAAATTCAGTACCGGTTTAATGCAGTAAATTCAGTACCGGTTTCGACCCCTATGGGGTCGTCCTCAGCTGACACACATTAAATTGGTTTCAAAAACATTACATGTAAGACATTACACCTTCATACAACTGACCCAATTAAACCAAACATTAAAAAGTTGCTTATTAAAATAGTAAATGGATCTTTTTCTTTGGCTTAAAAAGTACTTGTTATGTGAGGCATATCACCTCATTGTGCCTAATCTATTGAACATCAAATGAAGTTTACACTTATTTACACTAGTGTTTGTAAAATTGTTACATATTTACAGCATTTATCGTCTTTAAGAATATGTATACATAAAAAGTTTTCGACCTGATGTAACAGGCCGGTTAAAAATGGATGAAATGGTAAAAACAAATAAAATGGGTCCAATTTTTTTGTTCTAATTTGTGCTGTTTGTTATTGCTGCATTGTACTTGTAGATTGGTAAGTACACGGTGTATATATGTTAAAGTTGAGGCTTATAATTGTTTTTCATTCGTTCCAATTTTCCTTGACTACTGCTAGTATGCAGATGATGAAGTTATCTTGGTATACAGATGTTGTTGTGAAGAATTGCGTGTGCCATTATTAAGTTAAATAGTGCTTATTATGAACTGAATTTCATTTGATATGCCGTGCATCTTGAAGTGAGGTTTAAATTATATCGATGTTAGCCAATGTACATTTGTTCTGGTGATATTGTGAGGGCTTCTTTTACGTTGTAGAGATCTCGACGTGCAGCCGTGCAGCGCACACAGTGCCAACACTCAACATATCATACTCTTGTCCTAATTCCTCCAACTGACAAATCCACCCACATCATTCGCTCATTTACGTGCCTAACAGAAACTGCGTATTCCTGCCCTTCCCTTTCTAACACCCGTCACGTACACTTTGTAATCTCCTATCTCTTCGTCATTATCTCCCCTTACCCGAATATCACTTACTCCTAGCACATCCAGATGCATCCTCTTTGTTGACTCACCCAGTTCTACCTTCTTTCTTCCATAAGCCCCATTAATATTGATAGTTCCCCATCGAATTCCATTTCGTTCGCCAAGTTGTTTCCAAGGAGTCCCTCGCCTGTCAAATGGGAGTGGGACTCCATTACTCCCATAGGTCCGAGGCTTGCTTAAAATGTTCTGAGCTCGGTAAATTCATGAAGCAGGATGCTACCCTACTTGCACATAGTCCAAGTGAGGATCCCTCCTCTAACGGGTTATGGACCACCGGTGAATTATATAGTCCTAGCCGCCTGAGCACAAGGAGGGCCATGACTCAGAATATGTCCGAGATGCCCACTCTCATTCCATAGCAACTGGTATCCCGACTCTCAGGACTACTTACTAGGCCACTTAGCCGTTGCCCATGGTTCACAAACTAGGACGTGACTACAGTAACCCACAAACATGAACCATTGTCACCTCTATCTATATATAAATAAAATTGTATTGACCGTGTGTCTGTATGTATGTTGACTATTTTGGTGAAATTTTCATTTAGTTGTGTGTTTCAGGTGTAATAATGACCATCTGCATATTTTTTAGCTTTGGTGTCTGTTTTTTGTATGTTTTAGTTCTTATAACTTGAAAACTACTGGATATACAGTATTTCTACCAAACTTGTGGATATATTCATATTTAGAATCCACTTGCCCTTGGGTAGGTTTTAGGACCAATATTGTTTTTAAATCGCTGAATTGACTGGGGGTTTATACGAAACTGAAACCGTGATTTTGCATTCTCACAAAATATACACAACCAAACTTAATGGAAATCTACCTGCCTTAATGGAAATCAATTTGTTAAACTTTATAAAACTTTTTTCTCATGTGCATCATTTTGGTATCAGGATTAACCCGTTAACTGGGGAGCGCGATATGGTAACTCCGTTCTGGTGGGGACGAATTTTCTTAACTCGAAAAATAATCAAATAAATTCAAGAAACCTTCCAAATTTTGAAATACTTGATAATAAAATGCTACGTATATACTATTTCTGATATAGAAAGTGATTTTTTGCCTATTTGTTAATATTTGCGGGTGTTTTAGTTTTGGAGCAAAAACGACCTAAGTCTCGTACTAACTTCTGTATATTACAAATATAAATTTCTTTTCGGAATATCTATATTTTCATATTAATTTCAGGAAAATTAAAAGCCTATACACTGCAAATACACTTTATCGTTAACTAATCTACAATTTCTGAAATAAATACCGCAGTTGAGAGAAATACATTTCATGCAGGGTTTGCAATCGCAGTAATAAGTTGAGAGTAAGTACTTACAGTGGTAGCCTGGTTCTAATCGTCTTCTCACAATAATTACTTCTTTATCGAAATGAATTTACACATCAGGACTGATTTCACTAATTATATTATTTTCACTAGTCACACAGTTTACATCTCACGCATTGTTTTTACACATCTTGCATGTGATAAGCACGGAAACACGGAGCTGCACAGAGAGCGACGTCGCAGTCACTGCACCTGTAGATTGTTTCACGTCTCTCTCTTTTCGCCAGACACACCATGCACCTCTTCACACCATGCTACCTTCTTCCCGATGGTGGATTCACATCAGGAAAATGCCTACCGCTGAATCTTTCTGTGGGAGCAGCGGGAAGTGGTCTAACTGAAAGGACAGGCATTGCTTCAGCGAGGGTTGAACCTGTGTACTTTTCGAGGATTTTATCGATGAGGTGAATTCTGGACTGCAGGTGATTGCATTTTCCTCCATGTTGCCGGAAAATGATGAATGAATTGAATACCACAATACCAGAAGATGCCGGAAAATTTTCTGGTAATATTTCTTCATTCGCTTCCTTGCTGTGGAGTACGTAACGACGTACTGATCAGAAAGGTCAACTCCCCCCATAGAATCATTGTAGTCTATGCAAACCACAGGTTTGTCTTTGGTTTCGTCCTTTCCTCTGATAGGGACAGTTCACATTTCAGCATCGTGGATACTACTGAGCATGCAAACATCTCTCTTGTCCTTCCATTTTAGAACCATGAGTTTCTTTCGATAAGCAGCCGTTACCTATCCTTTCTTCAGCGTTTTACTCATAAGTTCTTTAGGGAGATTTTTCCGGTTGGTTCTTACTGTACCCACTGCGTCAGTATCGAGGTCATTTCGCAGGTCGTATAACTCAGGGCTGCTATAGTAGTTGTCTATTCCTATCAGGTATCCTTGTTTCAGTAGATTATCTGCCAGAGTACACACAATTCTCGTCGGCTTAGAAAATTGTGATAGATCAATGCCATGGACTTCACTCTTGAGTTCTGTTGATTTTCCCGTGTACCACAACATATTCCACACGTAACCTGTTTTCGCTTCGCAAATTTTGTAAGATTCCATTCCGAACCGGGACCTTTTCTTTGGAATGTATACCTTCCAACCAAGGCGACCTTTCCATAGAAGAAGGCTTTCGTCTATGGATAGCTGGTCATCCGGGATGTAAGCCTGTTCAAACATTTTCACAAAGTGATCGTAAACTGGCTTTACCTTGTATAGTTTAGGAGACATCTGCCCATCGTAGGCCTCATTGTCAGAAAAATGGAGAAATTTCAAGAGAAGGAAAAACCTCTTTTCCGTAATGGTCTCGTAAAATATGGGCATAGCCAGTAACTTGTTACGAGAAAAATAATGCCCCATTGTAGGTTTGTGGATATTCCCTTGAAGTAGCAAAAGTCCGAATAAAAGTTTTATTTCATCCTTATTTGTAGGTATCCAGTCTTTTTCCCTACTCCTCCGTTTCATTTTGTGCACCAGTGTTTTCCCACGAATTTTCTGTTGCGCATAAATATTAGTTTGCTCAGCAATATACTGACATATAGTATAGTCCACAAACAGTTCGTAAATATCCCCTGGAGTCTTTACATCCAAAAACTGTCCTTTTACTCCAGGAATGAACTTTGCTGGAAATCTACTCCTTTTCTGTCCATCTTCTACCCACGTAATAGGCCCTGACATATCACTGCAGTTTGAATCTGCCTGTATCTCTCCATCATCACTGTCGTCACCCGAGGTGTTACTTTCGAACCCGCGACCATTCGCTGTGATAGCACCAGAATGCTGTCCTATACCACATGTGCTTCCTTCTCCAGAGAACGAATTATCTTCACTATCTGAATGGAAGTCACTAAAGTCATCGTCCTCGTCGCTAAACTCAAACATTTCATGTACAAGTGAGCGCAAGCTGTCATCACATAATTCTTCAACTCGATGTCTTTTAGAAGACATAATTATGACTGAAAAGTACTCTCATGAAACAACAGAAGTGCAATGCATCTATAAGTTCAAATTCACTCCTCCCCGAAATTACAGTACTCCTTTTCACACTGATATAATATACTGTTCCCAGTCTCATAAAACACTAAAGCATTCGAGTAAGCACATAGCAAGGAAGCAGCTGATTAGCCTAGTTCCCGTGCGAGGCGAACACATTAGCGCGCTTTTGCATGGAAGCGAATTATGTTGAATGACATACAGCTCTCTCTGATCTGTTTCTGTTAAGCGGAAGTACTTACTAAAAATACCACTTGATGACAGGGGCATGCAGATAACGAGGTCTGAATTTCATAACTCTGGCTAAGCTGAGAGCCGAGGAAAAAAATAAAATAGCAGCGTACGACTGAAGTCGCTCTCCCCACTTGGCTGGTTATTTCCTCGAGCGACTTAAGTCGCGCTCCCCAGTATACGGGTTAATCAGGGAGATATCATTAATGGACTGTTTTTCAGTCTTAAGTTTGAGCGTACTTTTTTTTTTAGCTTTCTTATCGTTTTGTCTGTTTGTCCTTTTGTTGAGTTCTTATAACTGGGAAACTACTCTATATATTTTTACCAAACTTTATAATGTATCTTTTCTTGGGTAGGTATTAGGGCCAATATTATTTCTAAATTCCCGGATTGATTTGGGGGTTTATAGGAGGTCAAAACAGTGATTTTACCCTCCGACAAAATATACCTGAATGGAAAACTACCAGCCTTAATGGAAATCAAAATGTTTTTCACATGTGCGTCTTTTCGATTGGAGGATAACAAGGGAGTTATCATTAATGGACTGTTTTACGGGCTGTCGTGTCATTTCAAGTTGGGTTAAATGGTTTAACTAAAGAGCCATTTTACTCTTTTTGATGGAACAGATAATAAGAGAGGTTATCATTGATTGGTTTTATGAGTCTTCACCCACAGTGCCACTCCTGGTTTCAGATGAACAACAATATGTACCTGAGAAACAGGGAGAATTATGCACAACTTCGGACCAGGAACTGTATCGTTCAATAAACTCTGTGATCAACCCCATTCTGTCTCCACTTTGTTCAGCTTTATCATACTCCACATTACCGCCGCATGCTTTCGTAGGGGAATATCAGTTTAAAATGCCGTATTTAACTTTGCATGAATTCATGAAGGAATTGTGAAATCGATTACCAATCCCCGGTATTTAGTGTCAAAAATTTCATTTTTAGGGTCTGTATTGAATCAATATAAAAAAATAAAAATATTAGGTATAGAGATCCACCTATTCAATACTAAAAATCGTAATAATTGTTAAATCATCACATATCTTTATTTATCCACATTTGTGGGACCGGTTTCGGTAATAAGGTATGCCATCATCAGCCTAGGAAAGTATAACAAAGACATTAAAAAAGCTACATTAATATAGGTTCTTAAAAATGATATATACAAATAATTTTAAAGTGTTCGTATGCAAACTGAAACATTTGCATATGTTACAAGATTTGTCGTAAGAGAGTTGTACACCAAATACACCCCGAGTTGGTTGAAATGGAAATGAAATTGAGGATGTTATAGCAGAAATAAATCAAAATTTTGATTGCACTTATTATGCACATTTTTCTCATAATTTGACATTTGTTGATGATTCTTACCTTCTAAAACATCCTTGTTCCTATTTCTTTCTGAATTTAGGGTAATGGTTTTTGAATATGTTCACAAAAATAGTGTACAAAATTATTTGTAATAATTTTTAAAAGCCTGGGTTTTTGGAACCGACAGGTGAAGAAAGGGCTGAGACTCAGTGTTAAGAGAGGATGGTTGCCTAGTTTTTATTCCTCGTAAAACACCACCACCACCACCACTTCCCTTCATATCCACAGTTACTTCTACCTTGTCAGCAGGTGTTGTTTTATAATTATGATTATATACCTCTGTGACAACAGAATACTGACATCATCAGTGGTTTATACCTGTATATTAGTCATCTTAGGGTTATAAAATGTTATTTCAATGACTGATTACATATTAAATGCTAGCTGTTGTACCATCACTGTAAACCTTTGATGTGTTAGTCTGATGTTAAATCTGTAGGAAGAAGTTTTACTCTAGTAGTTTTGAGAACTGTGTGCTGCTTCAAATAACATTAATTTTGATGTTTTATTACCACATAATTCCATGTACACACCTCTCGTGTCTTACATAGCACTAAAAGGGGGCCCATGGGCTCTCAATATGCGAGTGTGAGTTGGCGACCCTGGGGCCCTTGCTGAGTTCTGGCATGACTTCCACTTATTTGTGCCAGGCTTTTCACTTTCATCTATCCTATCCGAGCTCCCTTGGTCAACTCTTGTTCCTTTCTGACCATGGCGCTATTAGAGCATTCAAGGGTTAGGGAGTCTTTAATTTTCACGCCCTTTGTGGCCCTTGTCTTTCTTTGGCCGATATCTTCATTTTTCAGAGTGTTGTATCTTTTCCACTCTTTCTCTCTGATTAGTGTTACCTAGTTGCACTTCCTCTTAAAACTATAACCACCACCATCATTTTACATAGTCTCTCTCTCTCTCTCTCTCTCTCTCTCACACACACACACACCAAAAAAGTCACTGTATAAGTAAAACATGAATGATTTGCATGGCATGGTAACATTTCAGAATCAGTCCAGTATTGTTCCACTTCACTATTGGATGGCTCACAATCATGAGATTGAAAGTGATACCAGATGGTTTTATTACTTATACATATCTCCCACCTTTTTGCATGCCGCAGTTCTATGCTTCAACTTGCTATGGATACTGTGTAGTTGGATTACACTCTAATCTGTAATACATACAGATATTACTGCATGATTAATAAATCACTTTGGGAGTGGTGACCCCATCGTACTAATAACCCATATATATATATATATATATATATATATATATGGTTCATTCATTCCATCCCTGACCCGGTCACTGACTGGAAAACTGGTTGTAGGTTTTCATTTCATCACTGCATGAAACGAATGGTAACCAATAACATGCTAAAATTTGATATTATTTTTATTAATATGGTTAATGTTTTTTCTGGTTTCAGCTCTCCGCCAGGTTATTAGCTGTATGTCAAAGATATGATTAAAGGAAACTGAGGAATTGAAAACATAATTTTACCAACATTTCTTAAATTATGTTTTCTTAGCTAGAAATTGTGACAAATGAAATAAAAAGGACTGATTAAATACTAGTTGTAAATATTATATAAATAAATATAGTGTAGAGTATAATTGAAATATTTTAATGTATATCTTTGTGAAGTTAACAAACTCGCGCTCATCTAAAATGTTGAAGGATGTAGAGAAGTTTTATATATATATATATCCGTGCCAGCCATTTTTCAGTTAATTCCTTACAAATGTAAAATCTGACAGTAATGAAGTATGTAAGATTTTTTTTATATTTTTGTTTGTTTTTATACAGAATGAAGCCAGATATAGCAGGTCTATATTTTTACATTTTTTTGACAAAATAAAAAAAAAGTTCATTTCAGAAACTTCTTGAAAGTCATTTTAAACCATCCATATCCTTGTACAGTTAATTCTGCTTGTATTGAATGAATATTCAGCTATAGCGAATCTAAATTATTGATCCTGATATACCAGATCTTTTTTAGCTTTGGGCATCAGCACTACTCAGAGCATGACATGGCTGGTGTAATGACAATCACTAGCTGGTATAATGCACACCTTTCCTCCCTACTACATCATGGCAATTCACACATGGAGAAAGTTGTTTCTAGTAAAACTATTAGTCTAAAACCTACCCGGCATTACGTGTGATGTTCAAAATGTTGTCTCTCAGCTGTCAAACACGCCTGACACTTTGTAAACAGGTTTGCAGACACACTATGGATTTCACCCAGTGTGATATTCGAAATGTGCAATATTCTCTTGTAGTTCTTCTATTGTGTGAGGGTTGTTCATACATAGGGTCTTTCATATAAACTAAGTCCGTCCAATCGGCGTTTTTACTCTCCAATACGTAATCTGCAGTATTGGAGGTGAACGGATCATTCTTGACCTTGCAAGCAGCGTGCACATGTTCAACCTCGCAAGCATCAGTCGCCAGTCTGAATCTCAGCTGTTAACATGTTGGGACAGTCGTCATTGCAACACCGTATTTTCATATGTAAAAGTTATTTCAAGTTTGAGTCGGTTTGACGGAGACGCGATGCCGTTATTCAGCTATTTCCTGGTGAACTGCACCTTCACGAGCATAGATTCACATAACTTACAGTAATTGTAAATAAACTTGCTTAGTGCTCAATAAAAAACGTGTGCACATGAACAGTTTTAACAGAGGACAAGCTAGGCGACATTGGTGCGAATCTTGGTTACCGAATAAATCACTTACAAAATTAGCACAAATAGGGGTTTCTGCTGGAGGACACGTGCTGCTCCGCAGCATTAATTATAAATAGGTCAAATAACATGTCATAATATGAAATTGTTCCATGTGTTGCCCTGGTACTTTCTTTTTTTTTTTTTTTTTGAAAAGTTTCTTTTAGGATGTATATTTTAGGATAGGTTACCTAGGAAAATAATGAACTCTGTTATGGAGGGTAAGAGAGGTAGAGGTAGACCAAGACGACGATGGTTAGACGCAGTTTCTAACAGTTTATAGATAATAGGTACAGAACTAAATGAGGCCACAACGCTAGTTGCAAATTGAGGATTGTGGCGATGTTGAGTAAATTCACAGAGGCTTGCAGACCGAACGCTGAAAGGCGTAACAGTCTATAATGATAATGTGTGTATGTATGTATGTATATGTTATCTTGTCCTTGTTGCAGCTCATATTTTTGCAAATTAGATTATCCTTTCAGGCAAATAATAAAAATAACTTTAGTTACGGTTGTATATGTTTATGCGTCGCGCAATAGATATGATGTACACTATTCTGTCATTGGGACTGTCACCAATTAGCCTAGTAAACCCGAGAACAAATCCTCACATATCGGAGGAACTGAAAGAAAATATTACGAATGAAATCAGAAACATTATAGTGGCAAAAC
This sequence comes from Anabrus simplex, assembly GCF_040414725.1. Taxonomy (NCBI): domain Eukaryota; kingdom Metazoa; phylum Arthropoda; class Insecta; order Orthoptera; family Tettigoniidae; genus Anabrus; species Anabrus simplex. Next base: position 304,337,782 of record NC_090268.1, read on the forward strand.
TTACTCGCGTCAGCCAGAATGTGGTTACCAGATACTGCCTGTATAACCCAGGAAAGATGACACTTTTATCTTTTATAAGGTAAGATTTCAAAAAAGATTGTATACATGCTTAAAGCTGGGCGGCCGGGCACAACATGAGTTTGGCTGAGGCAACTGCCGTTGTGCTGAATACAAACATTGTGCGTTCGGTTTTATTTTATACGAGAGACCCTGAACACTTTTCCCTTCACCATCCCCCACAGGTAATAATCACAGGGGTTTAAATCGGGAGATGTAGCAGGAAAATTAACATCACAAGATTGAAATTGAATATTGAAACTAATATCAGCTGAAGTGTATTTCTTATACATATCTCCCATCTTTTTGCATGCCCAAGTCCTTTGTTCAGCAACTCACTTTGAATAGGGTGTTGTTGAATTACACTATAATCTCTAACATATACAGATATTACTGCATGAAAGAAATAAGCAGTAATGTGCTAAAATTTCCTATTATTTATTATATTTGATATTTCTTTCCGATTTCAGCTCTCTAGTTGATACCGGGTTATTAACTGTGTGACAAAGATATGCTCAAAGGAAACTGAGAAATTAAAAACACAATTTTACAAACATTTCTTGAAATATTTTCCTAGCTAGAAATTTCTTTCTTCTTCTGACAACTCTTGAAAGAATAGCCTCAGAATGAGGTCTACATATTGGTAAAGCATTTGTTTCATGGAAAAATTAGGCTGTATAATTCTGCAAGCATTTATTGTGCACCAAACTCCTTATCTTGTGAAGTGGACCGACATGCATCTGATGGAAATTTTCTGCACTCCATCATTAACAAAACCAAAATAGTTAGTTCTATTCTCTGAAACTAATGCTGTGACCCTTGTCAGTCAAGGTCTAGCTGCTGAAGCATACATTCATATTGGTACAAAATAATGATTGAGTACAGGATCTTCTTGCATCATCATCATCATTTCCCAACTCCAGTTTCCCGGGTGTGGTGTACAAGTGTCGCCATCTCCTTCTGTCTTCATACATTTTCTGTTCCAGTACATCCTCCCATTTGTGTCTTCTCTCCTTCGCATCTGATCTTACAGTCTCTATCCAGCGTTTACTTGTTCTTACCTGTGGTCTTCTTTCTATGAGATTAAGGTCAAAATATATTCTGGCAGGTCTTTCCCTTTTCATTCTCATTTTGCACTCATACCACGGAAGTCTGCGTTTCTTTATGACACTGGTAATAGGAACCTTGATATAGGTCCCGCAAGAAGAGCTTGCCAAAGAAAGCTGCGCAGAACATCGGCAGTGTTCGGGTGGGCTCGGTAGCAGCACTGCACGCCCCCCTCACTTCGCTAAATCGCCTTTACTGCCAGCAGTTGTTAATGAACCGTCTGCACTGGCGGTCTGGCCAGCTGAACTGTGACCAGCGTTCGAGTGAAATCTCAGCGCGTGTATGTAATGACTTATTGTAGTTATAACCAGAGCCAGGGCACGTTACCCTATAACATAATGATATTGTTGGATGTGCAGAATCAGAAACATCGAATGAAATAACAGTAATAACAATAACAAACAAAGAGATTAAGAATTATGTGATCGTAAAATAGCAGTTAACTTACCCAATGGCTTGTTCTAGTCCGCATCTTCTGAAAGAGGTTGAAACCTGCTCATATCGCCTTCACTGTCATCCGCGCTATCACTAACGCTCTCTCCGTCACTGTCACTCGTCCTCCAGGTTAATGATTATGCTGTCTGATACTTCATCCATTATGTGATCGCTCGCAATGTACTTATTCTCAGTGTCAATTACGTGCCTACATCGACTCGACCATTCTTCTGCCCCAATTGACGCAATTCCTTCCATCAGCAATGTTCTTGCATTATCAAGTCTGAAAGTAATATTCTTTTGTGCTACTTAATCTTTAACTTGAGCCCAAATCATTTTGATTGGGTTCAAGTCTGGATGGTATGGCGGTAGACGCAAAATCGTATGCCCATATGTAGCAAGTAGTCTGTTGACTTGTTATGACTTATAGTGTTATTTATGGGATTTAATCAAAGTGTACAGTTGGGGTTTTATCATCTCTGTAGAAAAAGGAATACCCTTATCAGTCAACCAATCCTGCATAACTGTTTTTCTGGATGATGATGATGATGATGATGATGATGATGATGTGGGTGCACGCTCACATTGGACATTATGGTACGAGGCATTATCAATCACGACTACAGAGTTGGGTGGCAAATTAGGAATTAATTTCTCTGTCAGATGTTTCTCGTAGTTTCTATAATTCATCTCATCGTGATAATCCCCTGTTGTTTGGTTGGCTTTGAAAACCAACAAAGCATTTGGAACGAAACCTACATCTGAACCGGCATGTACCACTATTAATCGTTGCCCTTTCGAGATAGGTGACTTCACTCCATGAAGAGTACTGTCACTCCAAGCACTTGACTTGGTGTGAACTATGCAAATACGTCTCATCAGTGTAAACAATAGGCCTACCTCTTGTCGGTACCGCTTTGTGCTTTGTATGTACTGCACACGTAGGAGGCTTATGTCAGGCTTCTCCATAAGTATTCTACGCATGTCTTGTGTCTTCCTCCATCGAAAACCCAGGCCTCGAACTATCTTGCTTAGTGTTCTTATGCAACCTTTAAACTGTACATCCTCAACCAGTTTCTTACGAATCTTTTCAAGCGTTGGTCTCTCGCCTTTGGTATTGTGAAAATTGTGAACTGTGCGCCTGACCGTGCATTTCTCAAAATCGTCTAATTCACACTTCTTGACAGACTTCGGTCTTCTCTTTCCAGGCATTGAAAATGAATCCACTTCACCCCTTTCAATCTTCCTTTGCGTCTCGTATTACATTCCACACAGACCTTTCCGACATACCCGTTGCTTCGGCCACTTTCTTTTGAATAGCACATAAGTTTCTAGTGGGGTGGGTTTCGTTTTTCATGAATTTATACACATTATAAATAACTTCTCTAGTTTGACTGTGTAAAGTTTTAGCACTCCCTAATTTAGAACGAAACGGGGCATCGCTACGTACACTGAATATCATACTACAACAAATTCACTTTCAGCTACGAAATATAAATAAAATATTAATAATACAAGCACACGCTTCTTGCTTCTTATCAATACACGCTTGATAAAGAGCTGTACACTGTGCCTCTCAGTGAACGGTTGAGTAACAATGAGCCCGGTAATCAGCATTCGGGCGACACACAGGAGCCCCACAAAGAGCTTAAACTTCGCCAACAGATATTGGTCTCTGCACACGTTTGAGTTTCGGCAAGCTCTTGTTGCGGGACCTATACCAGCTACTTTCCTATTCACTTCATTTCTGATCTTGTCCTTTCTGGTAGTTTGGTTCATGGTTCTAATGAATCTCATTTCAGTTGCTTGGACTCTGCTGAAGTCTTTGTTTAGTAGGGTACATGTCTATAAACCGTATATGGTAAATTTTCATTACATATGTCTCTTAAAAACACATAGACAAAATCTTGTTGCTTGCTCAATTCTTAAATTAATTTCTTTGTCCAATCTTCCATTGCATGATATGCTGCCACGTTATCTGAACACTGTTCATTACTTCTAGAGGCTCATTTCTTACTGTTATCTCTCCCTTATCTGTTCTGTTTCCTCTTGTCACAGTTGAAGTCTTGCTATTTGTGTTGCTAATCTTTATTCCATTTTTTTTTTTCTTTTTTCTGGTGCCAAAAGTTTACTTTCATTTGCATTTCCTCATAATTTTCTCCCCAAATTACAATGTCAGCAGCAAACAACATTTAGCTGAACTGTGGTTATTTTCTCTTGGACATTGACTGTGCCTGTCACTGACAATGTAGTTTTTGTATAATGGTAGCGGTAATGCCATCTAGCTGAGATGAGCAGCAGCAGCAGAAGAGATGAAGCGCAGTTCAACAAACAACAACACTCAGTCAGTGTAATGTTATTGTTAATATGTTTTAGGGACTTAGGACATTGTGGGCCGACACATTTCATTTTTTGCAGCTCTGTGATATTAAAGCATGCCAGACCTAGACTTCCAAACCCCTCTTTTAATTTTTTTCTCTTGTTCCTCGAGTGATTCCTCCTTCATGTTTTTCTTCTCACATCAATAGTTTTCTTCATTATCTCCTTGATCAGCAAGGATGTAACTTCTTGGCAAAATTGAAACACAAAATGGATAATTTGTAACTAAAATAAAATATAAATGACAAAATTGTGTGCCACCTGCAAAAGATTTACAGGAATAATTGACTCTGTAAAGCATGAATGAACTCCTCCTCCCAAGGTGACGGCCATCAGACTGACAAGGCTCCAAACTTGCTGCATTACCTTACCTGCTACTGTATAACTCTGAAAATAAATTTGGGTAGCATGTCAGGTTTTTTCTTACTCCACCAATAAAAGATTTACCATAAATTTCACTACAAGAATTTACTCCTGAAACAAAATAAAACAAAACAAATGCCAACAATAATCATCACCTGGGCGACTGCCCTAAATGCAGATGAGTAGTGATTGAAATGAACGTCACGTGATGAGACCAACTCGTTCTGCCGCGTACAAAAATTAACATCACAAACAGCATCTACTATTTATACATGTACATAGTTCTGAAGGCCACGCTTCAGACGATTTCGTACGGATAAGACGACTGCCCATTCTTAACCTCACTTACATGAATGAAATAACACTATCACTGTGGAAGCAATTTACCACGTGTTATAACTGTACAAGAAAACCAATCCCAGTCACCTTACTATACCCTGTTAATTAAGCCATATATCTTCACAATTAATCAATGACAACCATGTCATATTAGTCAAAAAATGAGCAAATAATAAACACTTGGCCTACGGTTCTATAATCAGTTCTGTGCACAACACCACATTACCTCCAGATTACACATAAACCACCTCACACACTGTTCATTATGTCGGAGAAGAATAAACCAGAGTATGACTGACAAATTAATAAACACTATATAGCATCTTCCACTGAATGCACACCACGTAAAAACTCGTAATGACTCCGCAGTCTACTCCATACTGGTTCTCTACAGTAATGACTCCATAATCAAGGTTCTTCAACACTACTCACTCCATAATGGATAACGACGTCGTTGCACATGCCCACACGGATATATAGACTTGCTCCCCGTGACTAGTGTCACCAAAAGACCACTGGTAGCAATGCTCTAACTGAAATACCTTCGAGTGTCTCTCAGTCAACACAACCTCATTCATAATCGGAGCTTTCAGAGTTATTACCAAGTGGCCAGTGTGAAAGTTAGTGATCTGTAGTGTTCATCCACATTGATGAATAACCATCTTCAACCTATACTTCCCAGAGGTACCCTGGGTTTCCAAGTCCCTTGTTGCAACACTTTCAACTAATTTCAACCTTCTTTTCCGATATAGTCTCTGTTTCATATGTTGCACAATCTTCACTGATAGGCCATGTGTACACTCTTATCCAAATTAAAAGTTACACAAATATAAGGATATACATGTTCAATATTCCCTAACTACAAATCCTTCTTATAACACTGTGCTCTTGCATCTTAATTTAACAAACTCCTAACCTAAAATCAGGAGATCGTAATTTACAAACATTTCCTAACCTAAAATCAAGAGGTTGTACTTGTGTACAGTTACAAGGAATAATTACCACGTAGCTTTTCAACTTATAAGAAACAATCACAACTCCCATCATTGCCAGCTAATTTGTTATTATATTGTCTGAACTTATTTCCTTGGCAGCAATGCACGCTGTTAATGGACTTGACAATAAAAACCTAACTTTGTGAATATCTCCATTACTATATTAGAGCTCAGAGAGTAAAAATATATCAGACGCTGGACTTGACAATAAAAACCTAACTTTGTGAATATCTCCATTACTATATTATAGCTCAGAGAGTAAAAATATATCAGACATAAAATATTGGAAAAGAAATATCATTGTGATGTACTATACTGGTACTGTGAAATTTGTGAAAATGTAATAATAGCATGTATACCTATTATTATTATTATTATTATTATTATTATTATTATTATTATTATTATTATTATTACGGAGATTTCCGTGGTAGGTAGAGGTGAAAGAAGGTGCGGGTGTGAATAGGTCTCCAACTACGGAATTAAAGTTAAATGTAAAATTTAACAAGGTTATATTTTCTTTCCAAAATTCAGAAATAACAAGAATGGCAGGTATGGAGTAGCAAGACAACAAAGTACAATTACAGTATTTACAGGATTTGGGCTTCGAGCCCTGAAAACACAATTCTTGAGCAACTAGCCCAACTTTACGATATACAAATTTCAACAACGAGGCAGAAGACCCCAATCAAACCCTGGAGCACTTGCTCCAAATTACACCGTAAAGCCTCCTCGAGGCATACAAGACTCAGTTTCCGGAAAAGAGCCACTCGCTCTCAAATTTAAGCCTCTCCCAGGCCACACCAAACTCCACCTTCAAGCTGTCCTCAACGGACATAAACACAGGGGTAAAATACCCAATCTACTGAGGCCTATTAAGTGAGAAAAGGTTAATTATATGGCCTCTAAAATACCAACTTGAAAGGAGGCTCTCCGCACTCCTAATACACTTTATTTAAAACCTACTTGGCACTAGGCCATTAATGCAAGGGCTAATCCCATACTACAGAGGTGACTTCAGAAAAGAACAATTTACATTATATTAACGAAGAATAGGTTGAGAAACAATATGATTGGGAGCTCGAGAGGGTTAAGCACACTCTATCCCGATATGCAGTTTAAAAGATGAAATAGATACAAGTTTCTTTACATTTTAAGGAAGGTTACATAATGGAAAAAGCTTCGGACCCGCCCCGAGAGTTAAACTGCTGAGCTAGCAAAGAAGGAAGTTATTAATTGGCCATTACCTTGTTGTTGACCGCTGCCGAAGAAAGAGGCGCTTCCCGCCCCCTGCTATGTACTTTACACACTGAAAGATGGAACAGAAGTGGCACAGAGACCCTAAAATCAGCAGTTTATATACTCTCGCGGAAGGTTCTAGGCATTAGGGGAATGAGAACACCCGTCCACAATCACTTTATTGGAGAATAAAGAGAAACCCCTACACAAGATGAAGAAGAAACACATTATTGGTGGAAAATTAATTTCAGAAATTCGGGATTGGCTAGATTTAAAACAAGGGGAAAGAAAGGGGTAATATTGCCAACTTAACCAATGACTGAAAGAAATTTAACAAAGAACAAACTTTTGAAATAAAATTTTCTCCAAAGAACAGTTCTTTTTCTTCGCACTAGGGTGCACTATTGTAGTTCTTCAGTAGTGTCCTCTAGAAGAGAAAGTTCACACTTCTTACTTCAAGAAAAACAAAAACACATCAAAAATGACACAGTTCTAAAACTCCAAAATTTACAGGTAGTGACATCTTCTGAGAAAGTAGAAAATTAATACCGTCAATAAAGTACAGACTTCCTCCAGCAGAGGAGTTTCAACTGGCGCACCTTTTGAATTAGCGGCGTGGAGGTGTACCGCCCGGTACAATTATTATTATTATTATTATTATTATTATTATTATTATTATTATTATGTATGATGTAAAAGTGCATAAAAAAGAGATCAGAAATTATATTTCACACAACTTTTATAATGAACAGTTTTTCAATACAGCTAATATTAACAGGGAAATATGACATTTCTCTTTAGATTCCCTACATATTGCTATGCCACTGTAAACAGCCTAGTGCAATCTCCATATAGCCCTGAACTTAAATAGAGAGTTTTAAGAATTCGGTCAAGCCATTTTCCTGTGATTTTCACACAAAGAGACAGACAAAAATAGAATGAACCTACGTATTTTCGGCATAGTGAATATGGCACCACACGAAAGGGACTACTTCCAAATTAATGGAACTGTAATATCCACCAGCTAACATCCAAATATGCAGCGTTTCATTTCCATACCTTATTTATGATGCTTAACTTCTGTTATGTCTGTCAGTATTACTTAGTTCTAAACATTCCATATCAAATCAGATAAAAACTGCAAAAATGAACCTGGGTTTTTAAAAATTACTATTGGACCTGTATTGCTCCGCAGCATTCCTTATAAATAGGTCACATACTAGTCTTGATATGCCTATCGCAGTCATATTGTTGTGCCTGCTAAATGATAGCAATAGTACTGTAACGGCATTGCGACTGTTCTCAACACAGTAGTATGAACTTCAACTTCTGGCTTACCCTAAGTCCGTTCAGAATCACTACATGGGAAAAGCAATGGATAGGACATTGAATCAGAATGGAGGTTCAAGTAAGATATTTTAGTAAGTGCGCCAGATTTTTTAGAATTGATGAAAAAAAACCAACATTACCTGATGGTGTTCCGTCATCAGTGACAAAAACAGCAAACTGTAGACGCGCACTGGATCTTTGAGGATTAAATGTATTGCTAGTAGTGAATTACAATTTAAAATAACGTATAGTGTCAGTTACATCTTTTATATATTTAAACAACTGTGCATCATAACCATTATTTCTTTGTAACAGTTTCTATAGGATGCATTCTCTATACGATATTGTAATGCAGTATCAAATTGTACAATGAAAAGACCAGCGTAAGTTGGTGCAACTCCTCTAGGAGGTCGCTAACTTCCTACCATATGATACACCTGCCCATGTAATTTAAAACAATATGTACCTCTGCTAGGAAAGCCAACCAAGTTAATCTGAACTGAAGCAAATGCCAGAATATTGTTAAACTGTCTAATATTTTCTAGGTAGTTCTTAATATAGCAACAAGCAATAAAAGTATACGGTACATACTTGTTTTAAAAACAGATTTTAAATAGATGGTGCCTTCTACATTCTTTAAACAATTTAAAAAAACTCCTCCAGACAGCTGTCATTCATGTTAGTTAAACAGATTGTCAACATTCTTTTTGCAAATAAGGATTTTTAAATAAAGTTTTTTAACGGAAACATTCATTTTAAATTATTTATTTTCCGTCATTAGTGGGGAATGTAATCGCCTAAACGATGTCCGTCACTAATTTTGAATAAGTGTTAAGGAAGATATGGTCTACCGACAAAAAAAAAAAAAAACACTTTGAGGAATAATATATATGATCGTTCATTGTTTCCTCAACAGCTGCAAAGATATCTGCACTGGTCTTAGCATCTTTCAGGGAATGAAGTCCAGTAGTTCCTCAGTTTATAGTGAAATCTTTTTCAGTTATCTGACAAAAATAGATACAATTGCTGTGTAATTTTTGTCAGTACTCTCACTGAGTACTTCTTGAAATTGCCACTTTTGTTCCACAATTGCTCTTTCAGGTCACCACAAAGTTCCTGTACTCAATGAGAGATGTTTTGTTTGGAAAAGCATATCGCCTCAAAGTGGGCTACAACATATAGGCACAATACTTGTGAGCACTCTACGAGGGCTATGCCGAAAGTTTTTAGCAGAGAGTGAGAAAAAAATTTTATTTGTGAAACAACAATGACAACTTTTCAAAATACTCTCCATTAGCACGTATACATTTTTCCATTCACTGAAACCACTTGGAAAACGTTTCAGTCCAAGCTTCTTTTGGGATGTCGCTTAGTGCACTCTCGTACGCTGCAGTGGCCTCTTCATCTGACGAAAACCGCTGCCCACGTATGTCTTCCTTGGTCTTAGGGAACAGGAGGAAGTCAGATGGGGCCAGGTCGGATGAATAGGGGGGATGAGGTAACACTCGCACTTTTTCCCTTACCAAAACGTCCATAGTTCTGGCAGCCCTGTGTGCAGATGCATTGTCATGATGCAGCAGAAGGTGCCCACTCTTGGACTTTGGGTGCTGTGACCTCCAAGTGGTGAGAACTTTGGGAAGACAGTCATTCACATACCATTCAGCATTGACTGTACGACGTGTGTCCAAGGACACAGAGGTGAGATGCCCCATTTTCGTATTTAAAAAAAAAAACAAAAAAAAAAAAAAACAATGTTGCCACCATCTTCTTTCTGGAGCTCCGACTTAGTCAAACTTTTGTGGGTGGTTCCTCCCCTGGAAAGCACCACACAGATGACTCTCTCTTCATTTCAGGGTCATAATGGTAGACCCATATTTCATCACCTGTGACGATATTGTAGGTGTCTTCGGACTGCCCTCCATTGAATTTTTCTAGCATGAAATGACACCAGTCCACTCTCTCCTCCTTTTGGCTTTCTGTCAGGGAATGTGGCACCCAGTGGGCACATCTCTTGGTAAGGCCTAAATAATCATGAACGATGGTCTGCGCTGCTCTTGACCCAATATTTAAGGTCCCTTCAATGACACAAAATGTAAGATGTGGATCTGCTTTGATCATTTCCCTCACAAGATCAATGTTTTCTTGAGTCACAGCTGTTGCTGGGCGACCAGGACGAGGTTCATCTTCAATTGACTGCCAACCCCTTGAAAACTCGCGAAACCAATTTCCAACTGTGGCTCTAGAAGGGGCAGCCTCACCAAAAACATGCAGCAAAGAAGAATAGCATTCTTTGGCACTTAATTTCTTTTTATAATCGTAAAATCATTGCTCAAAAATTGCGGCGCGACAGATCCATCTTGCACCGTGTCTGACTCAGCACTGCCTGTGCTTTCTTCCCTCACTGTGGAGGAACTACCACTAGGAGGGGTTGCGCGCGCATGTTTCAAGGTCGACAAACATGGCTCTTTCAAATGAAAATAATCCCGTTGTCCTCAGAATTACGGTTTATGCGCTGCTAAAACCTTTCGGCATAACCTTCGTACTACACATTATTTTACAAATTGACCGAGTGAGTTGGCCTTGTGGTTAGGGAGTGCAGCTGTGAGCTTGCATTTGGGAGATAATGGGTTCAAACCCCATGGTTTTCTATTTTCACATCAGGCATATGCTGGGGCTGTAACTTAACTAAGGCCATGGCTGCTTCCTTCCCACTCTTAGTCCTTTCCTATCCCATTGTCACCATATGAACTATCTGTGTCAGTGTGATATTAAGTCAATTGTATTTTCTTTTTTATGAAAAATTGTATGTCAGTAAAGGGTTGGCCACTTTATGCAACAATATAACTTGCTCGAACTGCACCTTGTGAAGTCATGGGTTCAAGTGTCTGTGTGATAAGGAAACAAAATAGTTTAATAAATTAATAATAATTTAAAATAATTAGTGTGTTTTCATAACAGCACATCTAATTCTAAACGTTCTTAAGATGCAAACCCAAAAGTGAAACCAAAGCCCCTAAATTACATGTAAAATAATTCCTAATGAGCAAGTTATCTGGAGATTTTGGCTATTCTGATTTTAATTTAGCAGTTTCTTTGTTTCTTGCTTCGCCAACAATGACAACATAGGGTGAAGCAATGTTTATTGTGGTAGTTGTCAAATGGTTGAAGATTTTATGCTTAAAATGACATGACAAATTAAACATTGATCTTTTGCTTCGGTATTGACAACAAAATATGAATCCCCCTCCTCATCATCATTTTCATCACTTTTATTTCCCCTTGTTCAGCTCCTGCCAGGTCAAGTTGTTGATACCACTCCTCTACCGTTGCCCCTCCTTCTACCTCTCCTCTTCAGTAATTGAACCAGTCATTTAAGTCCAAATTGTCAATTTTTTTTATTATTACAGGTTAACATTAATCTCGTCCTGGTGCACTTTTTCATAAAAGAAACGACACTTATCCAACCAGTAATATGCTGATATTTAAAGTTGATTTGTGTGTGGTTTGCAAGTCATTTAAAAAAAAGAGCACAGGTCACCATTCACCATTACTTCCCTATGCAAGAGCACTCATTCAATGCCTGTGATGGAGATTTCGCTATCATTAAAAGACCTTTAAAGGAAATTGATCGAATTTATGAAATAAAGCAATCTTGTCAAATTATCGTACGGCCACCTGAACGTAATGCCAAGTTCACTATCATTCTGGTAGAGACTAGTGATATGGTGGCCAAATTGTATAAGAAGGGAGAACTGTCAGATGAATCTCGTGGAAGAGGAGTGCACGTCCTTTACTCTACCAAAGATCCAGGAACCACATGGACAAAACAGTTCATCAACAGCCTTAATGAACACACCTTCCGTTTGAAAGTAGACTGCAATGTCCAGCTTTCTAACAAACTAGCCTACGAAGAACCAAGTGCTATTGATGGGAACTAGAAGAATGTCCTAAAGTGTCTAGAAGTGGCATTCTTGGGGAGTACAAAGACTTTTTCAATGAAATACTTGTGTGGCCAACTATCCATGTGACTGACGATGATTTTGATTGCCTTTCATCATTCAAATTATTATTATTGTAGAATGACATGGTGTGTCTAACTTATCTGAGTAAACAATGTATTTTTCTGCAAAACTGGTTCTCATTCAGCCATCATTATAGAAAGGGTTATATCCATTTTCTTTATCTGCCAATTCTCATCAAGTTCTTCCTCTTTCTCCATATTTCATCAAATAATCTAGCCACAACCATCAACAGTCAAAACACATACATTTAACATAAATAGCAAGACTGGCTTTTAAATAAGCTTTTTGCTCCTTCTGAAAATTTACTTTTCTGGACATGTGCCCTTTCTTAGATGACTAATTCAATCGTATTCCAGTCCAGTCTTCTATTTCTTATACTGTTCTTGACAGAGTCCATCCATCTTGCTCTGGGCCTCCCTTTTGCCTTCTACCTTAGCCTCCAATGTTTGTTTTGGTATCTTTCCCTCCTCCATCCTAATAACATATGCAAACCATCTCAATGTATTCTTCTCCATCCTGTCATTAAGTTTTTTTTTTTTTTACCCCTATCTCTTTTCTGACCTCAACATTTATTACTCTGTCTCTCCTTGTCTTCCCTACTATACTCTTCAGGAACTTTATCTCACTGGCCTGAATTTTACTTTCATTTCTTGCTGTCGAAGTCCAAGTCTCTGATGCATACATTAATATAGGGGTATAGTACAACTTGTACATTATCTCTTTGCATTTCCTAGAAACTTCTCTCTTCCAAACCAGGTTCCTTACATTCTAGTAAAACATATTTCCCACTTGTACCCTTCTGCTGATCTCCTTATCTAACCTTGCATCTTGCGTTACTTCACTTCCCAAATATTTGAAGTATTTAACCACCTCAAGGTTTTGTCCTCTGATACTAGCAATTCTTTTTTTTCTCTCTCTCTCTTTCTCCTCTTGTCATCGCCACTGCTTTGCTCTTCTCCATACTAATTTTCATACAAAATTTCTCAATATTGTCATTTAAAGCTTCTAGTTGAATTAGCACTTCTGTATTGTTGACTCCCCAGATCACTATGTCATATGCAAACAACAATATTTTCATATCCTCTCCATATCTTGCCTTTGTTTCCTTTAGAATTTTATCCGTAACTATTATAAACATAAGTGGAGACCATCATCAATACACTTCCCTGTCTTAGTCCAGTTTGGTTTCTAAACCAATCTGTTCTCCTATGAAGGATTAAATGACATTTTGAACATTGGAGAAATTGAATGCTCCCCTGTCTGCTGTATCAAATAGTTTCTACTTAGAATGACAGCTCCTGGGCGTGAGAGAGATACAATATTTTACTTTACTGTCTCTGACACAGTTGTACTGGCCGCTACGTGGTGAAGGTGGGGGAAGGAAGGAAATGGTGCCGCTGAGTGCAGCACTGGTGCGCCCCAATGCCAGCTACTCGAGTTGGAAAGGCCTGCCCTAGAACACAGGGCCAGCTCCAACATTTAATACAGGGCTTTCAAATTAAACCACTGCGAGCTTCAGAGAGCTCATACTGAGTGAGTTAGGACCTGCAACCACCTGCTGTTAAACCTAGGAATACACTAGTGTGTTTTTGCATGCATTTTAAGCTCATAATGAGCATGCAACTTAGTTTTACTGAATATCAAATGAAGGAGGAAACATCGCTCTTCATGTCCTGAACATGATGAACGTAAAACGAGCACGGAGCACATGTGCTAGTGGGGAATGGAACTGACATATTAAAATGTGTATAAACTGCAGATTGCATACACACATAACTCACTAGCCTTCCTAGAGAAGAAGTTGAATTGTTCACATTATCAGTGCGCTCAGCTTGCTTCGTTTTGATGCAATAATTGCAGTTATGTATATGGAGAGACTAATTCATGAATTCGAGATTTGTCCTGTATTCTGAAATACTGCTTGTGAGCAATACAAGGATAAACGCAAAAAGACAGCAGCATGGAATGAGGCTGCAGTAGTTTTATTTCCAATATTGTGGCAGAAAGTTAAGCAAAAAAACTTAGGTAAATATATATATTTCATATTTTATTGCACCGTTATTAATTACCCTATATTATGTATGTTCATACCTTGCTGTTTTGCCATTGAAATTCACCAGCACCCTACCTGTTGGCAGAAACTGTATTTTCAGAATCAAAATCTTCAAATACTGAGAGTGATTATGTGTCATAAAAATTGTACTCGTGTACAAAATTATGAATCCTCTCGGCTGTTATCCATGGCTTTCTTTTTTTGCTAGGGGCTTTACGTCGCACAGACACAGATAGGTCTTATGGCGACGATGGGATAGGAAAGGCCTAGGAGTTGGAAGGAAGCGGCCGTGGCCTTAATTAAGGTACAGCCCCAGCATTTGCCTGGTGTGAAAATGGGAAACACCGGGCGAGTTGGCCATGCGCGTAGAGGCGCGCGGCTGTGAGCTTGCATCCGGGAGATAGTAGGTTCGAATCCCACTATCGGCAGCCCTGAAGATGGTTTTCCGTGGTTTCCCATTTTCACACCAGGCAAATGCTGGGGCTGTACCTTAATTAAGGCCACGGCCGCTTCCTTCCAACTCCTAGGCCTTTCCTATCCCATCGTCGCCATAAGACCTATCTGTGTCGGTGCGACGTAAAGCCCCTAGCAAAAAAAAAAAAAATAATAATAAAAAAATGGGAAACCACGGAAAACCATCTTCAAGGCTGCTGATAGTGGGATTCGAACCTACTATCTCCCGGATGCAAGCTCACAGCCGCGCGCCTCTACGCGCACGGCCAACTCGCCCGGTCCCTGGCTTTCTAGACCAGGGCTGCTATCTCACTGTCAGATAGTAATGTCAATTGTCCAACAGCCTACAAAATATACACCATTTGTTGCACGCATTCAATGTATTGTCTAGCTCTTGATAATCTGTACGCGGGCTAAGACACTCAGATGGATGAGGTGCTGGCATTCTGACCCCCAACTTGGCAGGTTCGATCCTGACTCAGTCCAGTGGTATTTGAAGGTGCTCAAATACACCAGCCTTATGTCGGTAGATTTATTGGCACATAAAAGAACTCTTGGGGGACTAGATTTCCAGCACCTCGGGATCTCCGATAACGTAAAAGTAGTTAGTCGGATGTAAAGCCAATAACATTATTATGATAATCTGTAATAATTAAGGATCCTCTTTTTCAATAGCAGCTGTTTTCCTGAGAACATTAATTAAAAGACAGAATGTTTCATCACCAATGAAAGCAAAGAAGGAGTTTTGTAAATACCAAGGTTTAGTATAGAATAGGTTGTCTTGTTTCACGTGCATGTGTATTGCTCCTGCCTTTGACAATGTATTCGTAAGATCTGCTGGCAGCCTTCTGGCTGACGACTCGTACAGTAATACTGATAGTTGTGTTTTGTGAGGCTGAAGTCGACCTGTAATTGCTCCAGGTTTCAGTGTAGTGTACCAGTTGTTCTATTATGTGTTATATATAGTAGAAATAATTTAGTCTTTGTTAACTGTTAAGTGAAGTATGTTTAATATATGAAAGATGCATGTTGTGAAATATCAGTTCAGACCTTATGCTTATTCATTCATTTTGCAGTAAACTGCAATGGCAGGAATGATATCTACTGTGCTTTGTTCACAAAACAGTATCGTTAAAATGAGGCAAAACCCTAAAAGCAGACACATAAAATGCCACACTTACCCAAAAGATATTTTAACAAGGCAAAATTGGGTTCAGTGTTCCAGAAGAGACGTAGAGTGGAATCCTAGATCTTTCATCATATAATCATTTTACTGTGAAAGGCTGTGAGAGGGACCTGACAGCAGAAGTGGTGAAATTAGCTCTTAGAGAAACTGACATAGACTGCTTTGCTTTCATTTAAATAAGGTATGCCCAATTAAAAGAGAGCAAACAAAGAACTGTTCAGTCATCTTTTAGACAATACGTCCATAATCTAAGAAGAGTATGATTATGACCAAACTATAACAAAAAATAATTTAACAGATGATGTCAGGAGGGAAACCAAATACCGTATATACGTGAATACTCCGCACATGTTTTTTTTCCAGAATTTAGTGAAGATAAACTGGTCGGGAGGCAACCTATTTGATCAGAAATGTCATGCAGCTTGCTTACCTTCCCCTGGTATTTGTAATTGCCTATGTGTTGTAATGAATGTACTGTGTCATAGACTGAACAGACAAAAGCTGGACAACGCTATTCTCTTGATGGAACTGAGGATGACACTCAAGGCGAAGATGACTACGACACATGTAATCCTTTGCAAGAAATCAGCTTCATTTCGCGTATCAAATCTTATTAACATTAAATCAATAAAAGTAAACTTCCACCTGTTTGATACTATATATTTGCTTTAAGCAAAATAATTATTAATAGAACATGTTTCATTCCTAAGGAACATCATCAGTTACATTACATTGCTTAGATAAAATTACAGAGAATTTTCTTCTTCTCAAAAAAACCATCTTAAAATAGTACCTTGTTATGCTTACAACAATACTCGATTTGAAAAGTTGAGGAGGGTGAGTGGGGCGATGAAATGGGAAGGGAAGATGGATCTACTTATGTTCTAACCTAAATTAAAACAATTTCCCATAGATGTTAAAAATTTGTTAGTATAAAGCACTTTTCTTCATATGAGAGGTGTATGTTTTTCCTATTGTTCATTTTTTAAAAAGTTTTTGAAAGATAAATTTTTCATGTTGATGTTCCATCTTAATTAAAAAACTGTTTGCCGCATCAGTTTCTGCTAGACCCCTCCAAGGACACAGTAGGTTACCGACATAAGATTTTGGGGATGCTTTTTCATAACAACAAGACAGCAATCAGCTTCAGAGGATGCCTTAATAAATGAAATTCAAGAGACCCATTTCACCAAATTAAATCGTACGACAATACTCACCTCGGAAAACAAGAGCATGCAATTATTGTGTTGACCTTAATATTCTATGGCACACATTAATGATAAAGTGATAAAAATTGTACTTCACTTATTTTTTGCTACTATAGGTATGGTTCCGAATGCTTTACAACAGCATGCAAAAATGATGATGCGCTTCCTAAAGCAAATTTATGTCAATTTTCTTTTTTTTCCCTCCTAAAATTAAAGTGCGTGGATAATTCGATAGCACTGAGTATTCGCATATATACGGTATTTATGGCAAAAGATTTTAAAGCTACAGATAAAACCAACCCATAATAGGAGAGAAATCAACAAATTAAAAAGGGAAATTCTTAAATTAAAGTCTAAAAGAACCGATGAAACCAGAGGGTTTAAAAGAGTTTGTAAAATACTTGGCACACTATTCACCTAAAGTCAAATATGTATTCTGCTGTATGATGAGAAGAAAAACAATGAGATATCTTTAGCCTTTTCCCTGAGATACATCATCCCTCTTTGTCATGGCTGTCTACACTTAAAAGGGAATCCTTTCTGATGAAAGAAAAGTAAGAAATATAATGGAATATGATTATTTACAAAGAAAATGAAATTATCAGCCCAAATTTGTATTGCACTTTCGGCCTGTAACCTGTTTATGTCGGTTTTGATATGAAAACGTACAGTGACTTTTGAAATATTGTATTAATATTTGTAAAAAGGGGACAGACTAGTGTCCATTTTGCATTTGGATTCAGAGGTCTGAATACCAGATGAAAAATTGGGAAAACAAATGGCAGAGTAAGAGAAAAAGAAACCCCATGGTGGAATGAACCTGTCTAAACAGCAATATGGGAGACAAATGACATGAAAAAACTAAGAGAATTTCAGAAATGTGTAGCAAGGAATGAAGAGAAGTTAGAAGTGAAGCTTAAAGTGAAAAGAATAATTTCTAATGAGAGAAAAAGTACCTGCACTGAATTCATACAGAAACACCATTTGGAAGGAAGAAAAACTACCCAAAGACTGGACTAAAGGAGTCATTGTCCCTCTCTTTAAGAAAGGAAACAACCTAAACCCAGCAACTTCAGAGGAATCGCTCTTCTATCTCATGGACTCAAAATAATGCAACAAATCGTAGAACAGAGATTAAGAACCATCATTTTGAAAAGGAACAACAATAATCTGTTATATCAAGTGGTGAGATGAAGGCCCTGGGAAAAGAAGAATGGTTTTGAATGGTGTTGTTGGACTATAATGAATAAGTATTCTTGAGTCTTGAATTGAACTTGGAGCTGATATTCATCAAAAAGGTCTTTCATTTTCACACCCTTTGTTGGCCTTGTCTTCCTTTCAACGATACCTCCATTTTTCAAAGTGTCGGATCCCTTCTATTTTTTCTCTCTGATTAGTGTTATACAGAGGATGGTTGCCTGGGTGTACAAGTTTCCTCTTAAAACAATAATCAACACCACCACCTGCATCCAAACCAGTAGAAATATCAGCAAACTACAAGTAGCAGAAATGGAACTATGATTCAGAAAACGAGGGAAAAAAATAAATGACAAAATATACCATCTTGTCCAAGTGAAACAACCCATTATTGAGATCTGTGTCAAAGCCAGGCTGAAATTCTTTGGTCATCTAAAAAAAATGGACCCACAAAGAACAAATAAAGTGTGGTTTGAGAAGGGATGCAGAGGCAAAAGACCAAGAGATCAGACAAGGAAGAGATAGATTGATCAGATCAATAATTATCTAGCCAGGCAAGGTCTGGATTTGCAGCAGGTTATGGAAGAAGTCACCTACATGTGCACATACAAGCAGAGAGTGCTCATTCACTGCACCCGGGAAACTGGAGCTGGTTCAAGATGATGACGACTATGATGATGATTCAGCATGTAATATTTGCTCTGGTATTGCGTGTGTTTGGAATCTGGTCACAGCAGGCAAAAACTCGTATTCTGTCAGAAAAGGGAAGCTAAAGAGTTTGTTGCATTAGTTGATCTTGCCTGCCTTATATTAACCCATCTGCTTACCTTATAAACATCAGTTCCGGACCTTTAAATTACCATTTAAATGCTGGTGTTTATAAGGTCCATGCAAGACTGCTTAAATGATAATATCACTGCAACTACTGGCTCAAATGTTGTCAAACTTCCATAGAAATACTCAAAAATAATAATTTCAATAGAATGTGCTACATTACAGTGAAAAATATAAACTATGCACTATAAACTCACCTATTAATTCTTATGGTGCATCGAAACATTTACGTTCATAATATTTACATTTGCTTCTTCACTCGTATTACTATCATACTTCACTAAGCACAGATAACATATTCACATCACTAGATTCACAGGAAGAACTTTCAGATATATTATAATCTTCTTTACAATCACTATTAAGTAAAATATCCACTACTTCTCGCTCAGTAATAGCCTCGCGCGTTCTCATCTTTACTCACTGAATACCCGTGACATCAGCTCAATGCTATCTTCAATTTATGCAGTTAATCCCCTAAACATGACTTAAATACAGCTGAAGAGACTTTCTTCAGATATAAAGAAATTGTAATGCCATCTGTTGAGTTTTTAATGTACTACCTTCCCTTTACCATTGATAAAGCAAGACGCTGTATTACCCCGTTGATTCGAAGGTTAGGTCAGCCGGGCACAGGCTCGTGCATTCCGTCGATTCAACGGTTAGGTAAGCCAGTGGGTTAAAGAGGAAGGAAAAACAAAGACAGTGGTGGGTGCACCCAATTAATTGTGAGAGGCACTTGCATGGTAGTTTCTATACGTTTTATTCTTAACTCTGTGAAGATGGTGAAAAGCTTTTGTTAATTACTTTCAAATGTCAATTTTTTTTTTTTTTCGTTTGTAAAGGAGCCCATACTACGCCAAGATACCTCTATGAGACGGGGAATTCCACCAAAAGAAATGTGGTTATTACAGATGAGTACTAGTGAGATATTTCATTTAAGATCATGTTACATAAACTTTACAAAAACTACCGACAATTTATTAATTACAAACTACTTTCATTAAACATCATTTGCTTTAAGTACAGAATGTTAACACAGTGTCACATGTGTTACTGGGGGTCAGTTATACATACATTACAGTGATTCAGCCAGAGATGACTGCATGTAATAAGAACGACCTGGGCATTGGACTTTGGTCACATACTGGTACAGTAGAAAATCCTGGCTGGGTCTCAAAATTCTGCTGGTTACTGTGAACTATATTAGAAGGCTGTTTCAAATTCAGAAAAAGTTGTATTACTTGTATGCAGAATTTAAACTATTGTTCTGGACTATTGTCAGTGTTTCATTGTTAAGTACATGAAAGCTACTGTATGTCTTCGTCTTCAATATTTACCTTCTTTACTTTTTTTTTTCACTGGAAGGACAAGGGAAGATGTAGGCATATTATTATCACCTGCAAAGAAGTCTTCAGGATCCACACATTCAGTTATTTTGTTGTTTTCTGGTATGCTGTTAGCAGTTTCCTTCATTTATATCTTCCTCTTCAGGAATGATAACTGTTCCTCATAAATATATCTACCTACTTTCTTTGTACTGGAACCAGATTCATTCATTGCTGTCTGTTGCTTGTGGCTGTAAACACAACAGACCCTAATACTTTTCTACTTTGACATAACATAACAGAAAATATTCATAAAATAATTTTTTCTTCACATCGGCATAGGCAGAGCATGATGATAAATATGAATTTGAAAAGAGATATTACAATCTTCAAGAAGTTAGTTTATTTACTTTTGTGATGAGAGTTTCAAGATGATTTTATTTGAATAGAGTGGGAGATAGTAAGTCTTCTAAAATAAACATAATATTGAAGTCTTTGACAAGTGATTTTCATGATATTTTATTTAGGGAGAAACATGATCTTAGCATTGGAGGAGAAACTATATTCAATTTTGAATGAGATCTGTTAAATCTGTCAAAAGAATAGTTACAAGATGTTTGTTGTATGTTATGTCAAGATAGAGGAAGTGATAGGCAATTTAGCTGGATTTGGAGTAAGCACTGCATGGTACAGGATATTGTTCTTCCGATTGTTTGTGGTTAATAATGGGATTACGATGAGAGACGATACAGGACAATTCATTTAGGACAATATTAGCCTCAAATTATGTGATGTGACTATGCGTGAACACCATTACTAGCAGCGGAATATTCTCACAGGAAAACAGGTCAACACTTGCTGTACAAAGTTCTGATCTCTATTGCAAATGGTTGTTAATTACACGTCCCAAGTATAAGGTGAACTCTGACTGCGTTGCTTGTAGATAAAGGTGGTTTTCTCTTTGCTGAGTAGCGGCGTTACAGACACCTACGTGACAGCGAAACACCCAGTGAAATGAGTCTTGCGCCTTCGGCAGTCGTATATATTAGCGATCTCGCATCCACGCTACCAAGCTCTATGTGTATGGGCTTCATACGCGCGCCCCCGGAGTGGAAAATTTCTCCCGCGGTATGCATATTAATTACTCATACCTTTATTGTGGTTACAACTAGTGCCATGCAGCATATCAACATTTTCAGAAAAATATCCTGATTGCAATTCTTGCATCCAATTCTCTGCATTCCTCTTGTAGTCGAAGATATTGAATAAATTCTTTTCCCTCCAACACAAACTTCCCCACGATTTCTCACATAGCTGCTTGCATTCCACACTGCAAGTGAAGAGGTTCGCTGAGGTAATAAATTTTAATGAGCATCTAGAAATTTCAGCTCGCTTCTGACGCTAAGTTCTCTCGAAAAGCGCACAATCTCAGATACCATTACACAATAAGATGCCACCCAAGGCCTTTTCTTTGTGGTCTCATACAATTCCCATAATTATTATTATATCAACATTCTTTGACCATGAACAGAATGGTTCATAGCCCTCCGTGAACGACAAAATAAAATTTTGTCAAAAATTTTATTTTCTCAAACTATGAGACCACAATGCTATCCTTATTAACTGACTACTTCTGTACTAAGTCTCCTGGAATGTGATTTTCTTCGATGATAGATAACAATGCTTCCCTTTCTTTCCTAGATTTGTAATATACATCCAGCAGGGCTAAAAATTTTTGCTGATTGCTCTTGCATCCTGGGCAGTCTATCTCTTCTTGATGTTCAACTATCTTCGGTTGGCTATCTTTCGGAATGAGCATATTTATCTCCTCTTCTTCTTGCTCGCTGTCTTCTGTTTCTGGAAGTCCCTCTTCATCGTCAGGGACGTCTCCTTCTGGTATAATGAGATTGTCTTCTTCATTGTCAGCAGCTTCCTCCTCTTCGGCTTCTTCTTCTTCTTCTCGATCATTGTCCAGCTGATAATGAGCTGGGCTATAGTAAGGTTTAAGATTCGAGGAGTTAAAAACCTTTGTAATTGTCCCATCCAAGCTTTGAACCTTATAAGAGTTATTGTTGTAACTCTGAATTACACGATATGGTCCTGTATACAATTCTGCGAATTTATGATAGTATCGCTCAGTAGGATTTGATACAGCTGGTGTCTTGATTAAGACCAATTCATTAACTTGTAGTGGCCGATGAAATCTTTTGTGCCGTGTTCTTCTTAGTCGCTTCTCCGCTTGTGCCTTCAGGTGTTCGGCTACGTTCCTTATGCTGATTTCTTGTGAGGGTCGCGGATCATGAAGGCAGGGAATGACATTCTTCCATGGACGATTTGAAGGTTGATTATTGTGTTTCCGAGATAGTACCATACCTGTGGACTCGTGCTTTGTAGAATTTATGCTCTCCATTATAATGGGTACGACACTAACCCATTTATATTGTGCTCTAGGACAATATATTCTACAGTATTTCGAGATTTCCCTCATGATACGCTCACTTGGATTTGCCTCTGGTTGGCTTATGCTGGATAGAACATGCCTAATCCCCAAGAGTTCAAGCTCATGCTTAAATCTGGCTGCCGTAAATTGACTTCCATGGTCACTCAGCAAACTTTCAGGCTTCCCCATGGTGGGTATTATTTTATTCTTAATTTGATTAAGTGCAGAACGAGTGTTTGCCTTTTGCACAGGACAAAGTGTTACAAATTTACTAAAAACATCCATGCAAACCAATATAAACCTCAGGCCTCTTGTAGCAGATAACAAGTAATTCCTTTAAGAATAGGTAAATTTTTCAAAGGCGGTCCTTTATTGAGAATCCTGGTTACTAATTTAATTATGTACAGCTATAGTCGTCCATCCATTCTTAGCTGCACGCCACTCTTGAAGAAGTATAACAGTGCCGGTGTAGTTTAACAACTTCTCCTACACCCAGTTCCATTCATCATGTATTCTAGTGTGCGAGGGTTTAAAACACTCCGCCCTAGCCCGGTTCTGTCTTCTGTGAGTTCTCCCTTTGTATTTGTTTTAAAGTTGGCTTCGTCTGGTGAGACAGCTGCATCTTCCCCAGTCTCTTAGCTTCTACTTCTTCTGTACATGCCACTTCTTCGGACTTATCCGGTTACGTCTCAATTGCTCAACGTAGCTTCTAGGGTTTAATACTCTTCCCTCTTTCATGTCTTCTCTCTGATTCACCAGCTGTAGTCTGAAACCTTCTATCCTCAGTTTTCTCCATCTTCCACGCACTCTTCTTTCATTAGTGAACCATCCGTACTCGTATCGATATTTCTTGTTCCGTTGGCGTCTCTGTTTACGATTTGCTTTTCTTCCTTTCTTCGAACCCCATTGTGGACTAACCTCTCTGCTCTCAGTGAATTTCCCAGTTAATATCTCATACAATTTATTACAATTTCTTCCGATGAGTTCGTCTTGGTTCATGCATAAATTATTGCTTAAGCCTTCGTCTTTCTTCACGCACAACATTTCCTTAACTTCAGTTAGAGACTCAGTTTCCACCTTCTCTCCATTTACAGTTTGGGGTGCACCTAACGTGTCTCGACCCTTTTTGGTTGCCTGAAAATTTATGAGTTCACCGCTCTCAACTGTTATTGTGCTACACTTCAACTTACCCTCATCTGCCAAATCTTGTGTAGTGTTGCCTCTTTTCTGACTACTGCCTTTCCCTACCATATCCAAGTCTTCCTTATTCTGCCCAACTTCTTCTTCTGTTTCCCAACCGTCCTTGCTCTTGTCAATCCTCTCTTCATTTCCTGTCATATCACCAGCGACATTTTCTAATGCTGAGGTAGTTTTCATGTTTCCATGTATATCAGCTGTTTCTACTCGTACTCTCCTTTCAACCTGATTCTCTGAGGCCATTTGTTCTATTTGTCTATCTCTAATCTTCCCTACGTCATGCTCTAATCCCAGCATGTGCCTTTCCACTAATTTCTAGGATTGTTCCCTGCGGCTTTTAAACCCCATTACTTCGGCTTTAACCTCTGCCCTAGTCTGTTGGAGACCCAATTCAAGTCCTGCGATTTTCACCTTATTCTTCTCCGTCGTCCTCTCCCATTAGTCTACTATTTCCTACGTCTTGGCCTCTATCCTATTCTTTAATTTATTCTCTACCATTTCCAGATCTTCTTGCGTTTTATCCATCCTAACTATAACTGCAATCATATTATCTGTGACAGTCCCTAACTCTTTCGTTGTCTTAGCATCCCTCTCTTCCATCTTTTGCTCTATTTCTCCTATACTGCCTTTTATTTCAGTAATCTGGTCGTCTGTAGTTTTACGCGATTCCTTGAACTGTTTCCATAACTCTTCTGTGTTGGTAACACAGCATATGCGCACATCTTTTATCTTATTTTCTAACTCAGCTAGAGTTTTTCTAGTCACTTCATTCTCTGATGCCAGTTGCTCAAAACGAACGCTAGTGTGTTCCCTGAGCTCATTGATCTAATGTGACATGCGTGTTTCAGTGTGGGTTAACTGTTCGGTCAGTTTATTGGATAGTTTATCCTCGGTGTTAGCTACCCTTTCTATCATGCGTTTCTCACTTTCTGCAAAATTTTTGGTCATGTGTTCTTTAAGATCGCGAAACTGTTCATTGTTCTTAACCAACTGTTCCGCCAGACTCTGTTATAACATTTGCTACCTGTCCTTTAATGACACCTAATTCCTCTCTAAGTTGTTCATTGTTCTTAACAAGTTGCTCCTGAAATTGTTCGCTCAAGTGCCGTAGCACCTCCTCAATGTCGACCGACATATTATAATTACTTGTCATAAAGTCCTGCGGAGAACTGTTCAGTATATATCACAGACCTAACTCTTAAATTTCCTAATTTTTCATTCTACTATGATTTAGCAATCAATGCTCCCAACAACATAAAATTTGTTTCCACTCAACAGGCAAGAATAACATACATATGCAACATCACACCTCTCCACATATCCTCAATATAGCCACAACAAAATTTTGAAATTCAGACAACAATAGCCCTTTAACTACCAGCCAAAATAGAGACAGCCGTATCTATAATGGGCTCTAGAGAAAAGAAAACGGACTGCAAATAACAAACAGAACTCAGTCCCGGTCAACTATCAACTCTACAAATCATGATTCATGTACCCGATCTAATCATCAAACAGATCACCACATATATCACCAACAAGCATAATATGCAATATCCTCGTTCCTAACTATGAGATCTGAAAGAAGTAATATTAAGTACCTCTGCGTATAGGAAATCATTTTGCTGTTCCTGACATCCAACGGATGTACATAATATTTCTTGAGGCTAAACTCAAAACCATACAGATCAAATACCAATTTTGGTTCTTCTGTACTACCTATTATCGAATGCAGCTCATCAGTTTAGGTACCGCTCTGCCGAGGCTTGCTCCACTTTACAAATTTCTGTGCTATCGCCTCAACAGATATCCAACAAATATGCCCAATGTCAAAAAAATACTTGTACGACCCCCCTTTTACGGAAATATCAGGTCATGTGTTGATCGGCATAAAACTATGGTCGTATGACCCCTATTTATGAAGATATCGAACTCCAAGTATTGGCGTTGAGAAACTATGCTTGTATGACCCTATTTTACAGAAATACTGGGTCCCACGAATATTGGGCGCCAAGAAAGTATGTGCCCTATAATGCCTTCATCAACGTCAAGCCAATGCTAAAATCTGACCAAGTACATTATAGTTACAATACACTCACCGCCAGGTGAATCACTTTGGCACATAGCTTACCTTGTTCAGTAATCCTCTTCATCTGCTCTGGCGTAACAGTAATCTTCAGGGGATATCGGGTAAGAAAAGGGACAACGTAAGAAATAAATTAAATGAAGAGGAATAAAAAATGAGCAGGTCATGAACAAATCTAACCAAAATCAACACCGGTTGAGCTGCATCTTCGATTTTAACAAACTGGTTTATTACAATAAACTAAAATTTCTGATAATGAACAAGTATCCAATGAAATTTACATAACTGACATCAATGTCATAAACAAATCAAAATAAATTTCTTGACATAATCGAGTATATTGATTTAAGTTATAGACCCTGTGGAGGAGATGTCTTGCATCATGGACATCTAACACTGCAACAGGCCGCATAATGGTTATGTCAAATAAAATTAATTGAATCATAAATCTGCTCGTAGGCAACTTAAATCTACAAAGAACATAATCTATTTCTAAAGTGAATCTATGCCTCAGCGCTCATAATTACCCTACACATTCTAAACAAGCATACAATATACACTCTACTGTCTGGGAATCGATCACGAGACTTCCCAAGTACAACCATATGACATCAAATAAATGAGAAGAACCTATTTACATCACGCAGATACATATGAATAGTTATGTGCCTCTTTGAATGACAGTGACAATCGTGTATAAAATTTTGTCTACCGGACCCGAATATAAAAAGGTCACTGCTCTCCCGTCTTCTCGTCAAACAACCGCACTGTTTCTACCTTCAGACTTTCGTATCGTGACGTCAGAAACGACCCACATTGGCCCTTCAACACCTCAGCTTTTTGTATAAACTGAGCAGCCAGGCCTCTCTGTCGTAAATATCTCCTTCAGCTGACAGCAGGTAAACAGAGACAAGAGGACGACTCTCCCCTCTTTCCGGACCATGAATCTACCATATGTATTGCCATCATTATAATATAATTACTACAGGCCATTTTATTCCTTAGAGTTCAAATTCAACACTCTAGCGCAGATAAAACTCAAATACAATGGGCCCGTTCATTATTTATCATTGGTGCTCTCAGCGGCACATTCATATACATACCCTGGCCTTCTTATCGGCCCTCACATTCACAAATTACTACATAACCATTATTTCTCCTGCTATTTAGGGCCTCATCTCAATACTCTGGGCATAACAACATTATTCTTCATTTCTTATGGGCTTCCTACGACATGACTTGCTCGGCTTAATACGCCAATCCGAGTGCATTCATTTGACAAATAACATTACAGGCTACCCTGCTCATGGACTATGCTAGTCCCTAAACTGCTTGTCTTGGTCACACTCATATAAGACCACATAGGTCCCGGTGAAATGAAAATACACTAGCTCAATTACCCTACCTTGAACATAATATCTATGCAATAATGACACTAACGAAACAAATGAGAATAACAACATGCAAATATTAACTATCTAACTAAGCTTGAGTACTGGGCATAAATTCTATTTACAAGGGCATTCATATCCCAACCTATTTACATATTGGCAGAAGGCCAAATTTATCTACAAATTGACTTAACCATTATCATACTGCTGCATGCTTAAACAATGAAATTATATGACCTGTGTCTGATGATATAACAGAACAGTCCCCCTGTGGACATCGTGAATTTATGCCATCATTTTGACGTTAGCAGCTGGTGACAGCACTCGTGGTTCGATGACTGGTGACATCCTAGTCGGCTGTGATGTTCTGTGCAACTCGTTCAGGTGACTTGATTATCGCCTCCTCGATGTTGTGATGACTGGACATCGCGGATGGTCCACGCTCACCCCTCGATACCGTGAAGAATGTGCAGCAGCTTCAGTCCCAATTACCGCTTCAACGTGATGGATGAGCAGTGTCCAGTCCACACGTGATGTAGGAGAAACTGTAAGGAAAATCAGATTACAATGTGTCCTCAGTTCGATGCCTATATCTCCTTTCTCACCTTTTATTTATAATCCCGTAATATCAGGTCACATTCTGAGCGTTATCCTTGTAAGACAGTTACTCAATTCTCAACTGCAATTTACTTTACTCTTGACCACTCTCTACTGACCGAATTGAATTAATATCAATCTTCTGAGCCTACACTAGTACACTAGTATGTACCATTCGTTTAGGACAATATTAGCCTCAGATTATGCGATGTGACTATGATGCATGAACATCATTACTAGCAGCGGAATATTCTCACAGGAAAACAGGTCAACACTTGCTGTACAAAGTTCTGATCTCTATTGCAAATGGTTGTTACTTACACGTCCCAAGTATAAGGCGAACTCTGACTGCGTTGCTTGTAGATAAAAGTGGTCTTCTCTTTGTTGAGTAGCGGCGTGACAGACACCTATGTGACAGCAATACACCCAGTGAAATGAGCCTCGCGCCTTCAGCAGTCGTATATATTAGCGATCTCGCATCCACGCTACCAAGCTCTACGTGTGTGGGCTTCATGCGCATGCCCGCGGAGTGGAAAATTTCTCCCGCGGTATGCATATTAATTACTCATACCTTTATTGTGGTTACAACTAGTGCCATGCAGCATATCAACATTTTCAGAAAAATATCCTGATTGCAGTTCTTACATCCAATCCTCTGCATTCCTCTTGTAGTCGAAGATATTGAATAAATTATTTTCCCTCCAACACAAACTTCCCCGCGATTTCTCACGGAGCTGCTTGTGTTCCACACTGCAAGTGAAGAGGTTCGCTGGGGTAATAAATTTTAATGAGCATCTAGAAACTTCAGCTCATTTCTAACGCTAAGTTCTCTCAAAAAGCGCGCAATCTCAGATACCATTACACAACAAGATGCCACCCAAGACCCTTTCTTTGCGGTCTCATACAATTCCTATAATTATTATTATATCAACATTCTTTGACCATGAACAGAATGGTTCAATATGTGTATGGATAGAGAGTTGCATATGATCTTCATAAAATGAAATGAGATGTAGAGTCATTGAAGTTGTAGAAATTATGTAGTATTATGAATGGATATTTGCATAGGATTTTTGTGAGTAATAAGTTAATAGAGTTGACGGAATAAAGTTAATGATGTACCGTATTATATAAATGTACCACAGAATCTTCGAGGTGAGACACATACCATGATATTGTGCTGAGTAGAGGAAACCGCGCTGTGATAATATTTGTTTCCTTGAGACGAATGTATGATCATCATGACGTGGTCATAGAGCCTAAGTTATTTCACCCTGGCCCAGTTGTTATGGAATATATGAGATTATTATTTGACTGAGCACGTGCAATATGCCATTGCATGTTTGATGTGCATGAGTAGTAACGATCTTCTCACAGGAATTGTGAGCCACACAGGCCAGGAAGCATTTCAGATCACCTTAAGCAAGTTTATGACTTCAGATTTAAATTGTTTGTCTTATTGAGTGAAATGGGAACTGTATCTTCTATTCTGGTAAAAGACTGCATGTCTTTTGTATTTTCAATATCTGTCATATTCTGCATGTGTTTGCATCTTGTGGTTTTATTTGTTTTATTTTCCAGACCTGAATGCTGATGGCATTATTTTATAATTTATTCTTTTGTATGTGTATATTTTCTCCAAGAGATTCCAATTATATGAGACAGCGCTGACCTGTGTGTCTATGATTGACTTAGCCATTGTTGCTGTTCATCGTAATACCATGGCATTGTTTTATTTACATTCAGGTCGAAATCTCTGTTATATTCAGCTAGCTTATTAGATGTTATTTCACACATTATTTTATTCATAATGTAATATTACTGCAAGGAGGAATTAAAGAAAGGGGAAGTAAAGGATCTTATGTACAGACATAAAGCACAATCAGAAATTAAATATAAAATAATCACAGAGATACATAAGAATCTCGTAATGAGGCTATTTTAGTTAACTGTAAACCTTCTGACCTACAGATGTATTTTGGATGTGCAGTAAATACTTTTATTCTATTAGTATCTGCCAGTCAGTGTAATTGTCCCAGACCACACTGTTTAAAAAGAAACAGTCTTATTGTTGATTACGTTGACCTCTCCTATGTTTATAAATTTAATGCTTATTTAATGTTTATTCATCTCATGCTGTTAACTGTATCTAGATCTAAACCTAGGATGGAACTTACCTATCCCTGCAGATTAGAGCAGCTATCCCTGAGAAGAAAGCTGAGGCATATACATACCATAATATAATAAATAAATAACTTCATAGCACACAAATGGTATTACATCTGCTACAACTACTCCTAATCACCCAAAGGTACAATACATATATTAAAGACTTTTGAACTAAGGAAACTCATAAATAGGAATATCTCCAACCACATTATTTTTCTATTGCTTCAATTTACTTTCTTATTATTTTTAATTATTAGGAATGCCCTGAATGTAAAACTCAAAAGGAAGAAAGCCCTGACCACTCGTTGAAGATTCAGAATTTTGAATCGGCACCGTTGGCATCGGGGGCCGGGCTCGCTATTGGTGGCACCGCTGATGTCGTCCTGGCTCGCGATGGGCTGCGCTAACGTTAACCTTGCTTGCAGCCGGATTTCACTTGTACTATAGGGAAGGGGGAAATGGGTGGAGTTTAAAAGGATGCTTCTAGAAAGCTTTCTTGGATAATTTACAGAGTATAAATACTCTGTGTAGGTATATAAGGACATCAGACTCTAATCAGCTTCATTATGTCTGCTGTAACGACATCTTCAAGCTGGCTTGTTCAAAGCGTTGACTTAGCAGAGCTCTCGGTTGACGTCCTCTCAATTCTTCTGAGGGGTATTTTTCATCAACCGAATTGCAAGTTTGACCTGCAGGGCGACGATATCATACTTCTGCACCTTCCGTACTCTACATAGTGTGAGTCTATTTACCATAAATTTGGGGAATGGGCTGAGTTCATCAGACTGGTGCCACAATCAATCCATCTACAAAAGGAGGACTCTCGGCGGTTCCTAGAGTCGACCCGGAAGAGGAGGATTACCACATCACCTAAACCATCCCTGCACGATCATCACACCGAGCTGGGAGTACTTCGCCATCAAAAAGGTTCAAACAATATTCTTGATTCATTAATTAGGCTACCTCGCACAGTTTATTATGCGATTTACGTACACCGGACGAATGGACACTCGTTACTGGACATTATTCCCAGGTGATAGCTAGGGAAATTAAAAATAAAATTTCATGTTATATTAAAGAAAAACATTGTTCCGAAAGGAAAAATAAATTTCAACATGTGTTAAATTGTGCAGCTGATGACATCAGCTTTAGCAAAGATACAATATCTGAATTGTTTTATAGACATAATATTTTGTCTGCAACCTTAAGAAAATTCTTAATGAGGAAGAACCAAAAATTAACTCGCTCTTTCTCTATGGTCCAAGTAACACCGGAAAGGATTTTATAGTGCAGAGCATTGCTGCACACATTTTTACTGGTTATGTCTCTAGTGTAGGTTCACTTTCAGTGTTTGCTTTTGAAAATTTTCTCAATAAATCTGTTATTGTAATTTTTAAAAACATTTTTGGTCAAATCTACTTGTGATGATATGAAATCTGTTCTTGCTGGTGCACAAATTCAGATTTCCATAAAGTATTCATCAAAACAAGATTTGCTTCGCACACCTGTGTTAATATCAGGCAATTCTGAATTTCTGGGTAAAGGTTAAGTGAATGTGATGAGCAAGCCTTGGCTAATCGCATGGTGAAATATAATTTACATGTGCCTTTTTCATGTGTGAAATAAATTACACTGAACCAATTTGCTGATTGGTTCGTTTATATCCTTAGGACATCACAATGATGAAATCGGGTAGAACTTTGACTCGGAAACGATCATCCGAAGAGGGCAACTCTGAGGAACCATCTGCACAATGGGTGAAACGAGAAGCTGGATCTACTGGTGGTACAGGCAATTCAGGACAGGCTGGTATAATTCCTGGGGAGAGCGAATCGCTGGTAGAACGGTCTCTCCCATTTAAGCACATCACGTTCACATTTATCCAACGGTCATGGGAGGAAATATAGACAGAGTTGTGGACGCTGCCATTAACCATCAGCTTGATGGCTATGTTAGATGACGAAATGTTAAGTATTATAAAGCACATCATGCCGTGCTGGTTAGGCTATTGCATTCATAAGTCAAAGGTCAGGATGACTAATTTCAATATCCTCACAGATGAACTGCAGGTACAAAGTAACACTCCCATTGAGGTGGCTTCGTTTGTGCAACAGAGTAAGATAATTCATTTTGTAATACGAATATAAATGGTCCATTATTTGGACATTATAAATTTTCCAGCTAATTCATTCCTGGTTGCCAGCGTTTCACCCCCGTGTGCTAGGTTGGGCTTGTCGGTTGGTACCTATCACACCTACCAAGACGCATGGCTAGTGCATACCGTGGAGGTAGCTGCTGCTGAGGTTATTTCATTCCTGTCCTTTGACAGGTGGGCCGTCAGTTAAACTAGTAGCTCTTTGGCCTTTGATTGTTGATTTATTGATACTTTGGCTTTAAACGTGGTTGTATGTGTTGTACATACGTCATTATTTATTGTTGACTTGGCGCAGAGATCGCCGGACCACCAAGGGGAACCAACCCACGGAGAGGACCCGCACCACACCCCCCCCATAGTCTTCCCCCCGTTTATTGAATTCTTTCTTTGTACATTTATATTTACATATATTTACATTTGGTAATTGTTTCATTGAGCTTCTTCTTTGGTTAGAGTCTTTAAGTTCTTCTTGCTGATCGTATTCACTACATATGTATCAATTTACAATAATTACATATCTAGCACAAGTTATATATTTTACACAATTTTTAAAGGTAAATTTGTTGTTTCGTGGAGCCTCTTGCTTGGCTATAGTTTTTAGGTCCATTTTGTTTTGTATTTGTAACATATGTATTTGGTAATACGATCCACTTTTGTATTTCACAAGTTACATTATTTAATATTTATTTATACAGTGGTTTATACTACTTAGTACATCTTTTGCGGGGTATGGTCTGTCTTGTCTTGGTGTTATTTGTTTGTTTATAAACATCTGTGGTAGTACTACTAGTCACATGTCTGTTTGGAATGTCATTCATAGTCGTGGTGGTCACTGTGTTAGTGGGTCGGTCAGTGTTGTCAACAATGCGGTAGTAGTAACTATGTGTTCATTGATGGTTTGGTCTCGTCTTGTGGCGGTTTATATTTTGAATTCTTATCTTTGCATAGGATGGAAATAAAATATTTTAGTAAATTAATAGTAATAATAATAATAATAGTAATTTAATAGTGATAATTATGTTAACCAAATGTTTATGTTTTCCGTTTAGATATTGTTATTGCTATCCAGGGAAGTAGTGATAGTTTTGTTTAATAGCCATAATATGATAATAATAATAATAATAATAATAATATTTTGAAAAGCGATAATAATAGTAATAATCTTTTAGTAATAATAGTGGTGATTGTGATATTATTCATTTTTCACGTATACAACCTGAAACATTTATTTGGTAAATTCACTGAAATTTTTCACTATCCTTGAGAATTACTAGAGATTTCACTTCACTTCACTTTCACTTGTTATCTGTGACAGCACTTGTGGTGCCTAAGTCGGCCGGTACACTATTCTGGTGATGTGTCACCGTGGTCAGGAGCATCCTTTCAATTATGATATGCGATTGTTGAGACTTTGTGGCGGTGACAGTGGGAAGGTGGTGGAATTTAGGTGATGGGAGGTGGGAAAATATGGGAATTTTCTGGAGTGCGGTTGTCGTTTAGAATTGCGGTGGCTAGAGGTGACAGTGGTAGGGCTTCTTTAATTATAGGGTTGTTATGGAGTGTGCCTCTTGTCAAATATTGGAGGCGTAGTTTATGTAGGTATGATGTTATTTTTGGGAAGGTATAATAGGGGGTGAAATTTTTTTTTTTTTTTTTTGCTAGGGGCTTTACGTCGCACCGACACAGATAGGTCTTATGGCGACGATGGGATAGGATAGGCCTAGGAGTTGGAAGGAAGCGGCCGTGGCCTTAATTAAGGTACAGCCCCAGCATTTGCCTGGTGTGAAAATGGGAAACCACGGAAAACCATTTTCAGGGCTGCCGACAGTGGGATTCGAACCTACTATCTCCCGGATGCAAGCTCACAGCCGCGCGCCTCTACGAGCACGGCCAACTCGCCCGGTGGGGGGGGGGGGGTGAAATTGGCAGAGGGTGTGTCTGTAGGTAGGTGGTGAGCTATACGTATGGCGTGTCGGTCGAGTCGGTTAAGTTTAACGTATTCAGTTGGGTGGGCAGTAATCCATGTCAGGGAGGCGTAGGTTATTAATGGTCGGATGAAAGCCTTATAAACGTTAATTATCTGGGTGGGTTTAAGTCCCCATGTGAAACCTGTTAGGGATCTGAGTGCTCGAAAACGGTTTATAGCTTTCCTGTGGATGTCATCTAGGTGATGGTTCCATTGCAGGTTATTTTGAAATTTAATTCCTAGATACGTTAGTCTGTTAGTTTCAACAAAGGGTGTATTATACATTGTTATGTGGACTTTGTGGCGTGCAGGGCAGAGACGGGATTTATTTCGGAAAACTATGAATTGGGTTTTGGTGGGGTTGATGGAGATGTGCCAGTGGTTTAGCCAGGTTTCGAGGGTGTTTAAGTATTTCTGTAGCCTGTTGTTGAGGGATGTGAAGGTAGGGCTGAAGGCTAGGATGGCAAGGTCATCAGCATATTGGTAGAGTCGTAATGGTGGTGATGGGTGCGGTACGTCGTATGTGTAAAGTATATAAAGGAAAGGAGAGAGTGGGGAGCCTTGAGCAAGACCTGAGGTTATGGGGAAGGTATACGAGTGGGTTCCGTTTATGTTAATTACGGCTTTCCTAGTTTTGAGATAGTTAAATATTAGTCTTATGATGGTGGTGGGGAGAGGGAGGTGGCTAATTTTGAATATAAGTCCTTCGTGCCAGACAGAGTCGAAGGCTTTGTTAACATCAAGGCATATTAGGGCGGCTGGTTTACGGGTCTTTATATAGGTGTTTACGGAGGATGTGATGTGGAAGAGGTGGTCTTGGGTGGAAAAATGTGGTTGGAAGCCGGCTTGGGAGGTTGGAAGGAGGTTGAGAGAATGTAGGTATCTCGACATTCTTTTATATAATATTCCTTCAAAAATTTTACTGAGTACTGTGAGGAGTGATATTGGTCTAGAGGAGTGAATGTCAGACGGAAGCTTGTTAGGTTTCGGGAATAATAATATGATAGATTTACCCCAGTGTTCAGGAAAAACACCGGTATATAACATAGTGTTATAGATCGAGCAGAGTATGTTAATTAGGATGAGTGGGGCTTCTTTAATGTGGCAATAGGAGATATTATCTGGGCCGGGAGCGGTGTTACGTTTGTGACGTAGAAAGTTTTGTATTTCTTGAGGTGTGATTGGAGCGTTAAGTGGATGGTTATAGTCTACTTCTCGAAAGTGATTGAAGGAGGGTTGGAGATGAGTGAGATCTGGGTTATTATACTGTATTATTGTAGGTTCTTCTGGATGTCTGTATTGTGGTATTTATGGGGGAGAAAAGACTTGAGAATAATGGTCGGCAAAAACGTCTGCTTTTTCTTTATCTGTAGTAGGAGGGTTGGGAGCGACGTGTATAGGATAGGTGGGTCGTGATTTATGTGTTTTAGTTAATCTTCGAAATGTAGTCCAGAATTTGTTAGAGTCGTGCATATCAGATAATTCTGAACATAGTTTTTGTTTTATTGCTTTGATGTACGAACGTGCATGTCTTAGTGTTCTTCTGTGTTCTCGTAAAGTCGTATTGTCGCGAGTACGTAAGTAGGAGTTGTACAGTTCGTGGGCTAGTTTTAGTAATGATAGTGCTTTGGGGGGGATTGGGGGTTTGGTAGGATGGTAGGAATGTCTCGGGATGTGTTTTTGGTCAGCTGTTATTATTACTTGCTCTACTAGACTAATTAGTGCGTGTAGGTTCGGGATTGAAGTAGGTGGGGGGGAGTGCTGGAGCAGTTCTGTTATTGTTTGGCGGTATTGTTGCCAGTCGGTTTGAAAATAACGTCTGGTGGGAGGAGGGCGGGAATATTGGTTACGTAATGTATAGGATATGTTTGGGATGGTGATTATCGCTGGTGCGTGGTCAGAATCTATACATAGTCCTTTTTCTATTACTGGGTTAGTGGAGAGTGAGGGTGATAAGATAAGCATGTCGGGAGTGGAGTTTGAAATAGGACGGGTGTGGAAGGGGAAGGGAATCTGTACTCCCCGGATTTGCGAGATTACTGTATTAAAGTCATTAGATAGTGTTACATTATAAGAATTAATATTAATGTCAGCTATAAATATGTAATTATGAAAAGTTGAGTCTATGTATTTAATAAAATCTACTGGTGGAGGTGATCTGGGTGTAAGGTAAATTGTTACTATTGCTATAGTAGTATTGTTTGGAAGGTATGTTTCTATTATTAGGTATTCTGAAAAGTTATTCGCAAAATTATAAGAGAAAGATTTAGTTGTTATATGTTTTCTGATTCCTTTGGCTACTCCTCCATGAGCTTGTCCTGGTCTGTCTGCTCTGTGGAGATGGAATAGCTTAAAGTGTGGACTTTGTTTTGGAGTTAAGAATGTTTCATTTAAGATGAAAATATCCGGGTCGTACAGCGAGAGGGAATTGTCCAGTAGAGCACGGCTGGTGTTTAGAGAGCCGATATTAGTATAGTATAATTTGACCATTAATTAATTATTGGGACAGTGTTTAAGGGAAAAAATGCATAGTGCATCTTATTCCCTGAGTACGCTATATCCACGTGAGTGTTAAACACCAGTCGCGCTGCTAGCTGGACTTGGGATAGGATATGGGGGCAGTTAAAGGGAAGGACGTTCTGTAACACCATACTTATGAATCGTATGATGTTCTCAGTACTGGGGGCGGGGAGGGTGGATGAGGGAGCGGGGGTGGGGAGATCTTGGGAGATAACTGGGACTACTGATTCTGGTTGGGTTGGGTCTGGAGCTGGGCGGGCTTTACACTTGTAGGAGAAAGTTGGGTGGGGGAGGTTACAATTTACACATTTCGGAGACGACTTATTACTACAATTTTGAGTGGGATGCTCCTGTCCAAAAATAGCACATACCTCTGGGTGCACGCAAGGGGTGCCTGGTCCGTGGTCGTACCTCTGGCAACGATCACACCTGATCTTCTGGGGCGGTGAGGATCTTGAGGGCTCCACTCGGTGCCTGCGACGGTAGATGACGGCGCCGTCCCGCATTAGGCCATCCAGCGTGTTGATGTCCCTGGATAGTATCCGGATCAGGGAAGTTGGACCTTGGTTGTTTCGGATCCTGATGACCTTGTAGATCTGATGACCCTCTTGCTGCAGCTGGGCGGCAATCTCATCCTCCGTCCAGTCCCGTTCCATTTTTTTTTTTTTTGCTAGTGGCTTTACGTCGCACCGACACAGATAGGTCTTATGGCGACGATGGGACAGGGAAGGGCTAGGAGTGGGAAGGAAGCGGCCGTGGCCTTATTAAGGTACAGCCCCAGCATTTGCCTGGTGTGAAAATGGGAAACCACGGAAAACCATTTTCAGGGCTGCCGACAGTGGGGTTCGAACCTACTATCTCCCGAATACCGGATACTGGCCGCACTTTAGCAACTGCAGCTATCGAGCTCGGTCAGTCCCGTTCCACTTGGTAGGCCACCACTGATAGGATAGGTGAGGGGCAAGAGGGAGGCGCTCGCCTGGTTGGAGCCTGTTGAGTGATGTTAGCTGCCCTCACGTGCTTTCCGAATTGATGCACTCCAATGGCTGTAGTTAGATGATGGTACAACGGCTTCGATGTTTTATATTGAAATCGCCGTCCCGTGTTCTCTGTATTTCGATTTCATAGCTGGCATGGTTTGGGGAGAACCTTGTGATGATTTTGTATAAGGCTCAGGTGTTAGCCTTATCTAGGTCGATATGCATTAGCTTGGATGGCTCCTCCGGCGTTTGCTCTATTAACCAGCGTTTCGTCCTAGGTCTGACACCAGACTCTTCAGAGTGGGATGTGTCAGACCCCACCCCACTGACGCTGGGGTGTATGCAGGTGAACTTATCAGAAGCTTACCCATGAAGCACAGTCTGATAACTGCATACGGGAGACAAAACTCCACAATGGAATTAATGCCCGCCTAGCAATTCCAAATGGAAATTCTAAGTTCCCTCCATGGGAACTTAGAATTTCCATATGCATTAGCTTGACGACGTAGAAGTTTGGTGGTGGCATGGGCACCGTGGTCACAACACTTCGTTGCCTGATGGAGGGTGCCAGCGCAGGGTTCTTGGCTGCTTGGGCTTAACTCCTTACGTTGGTTGGCATGAAGTCCAGGGTTCGCTGCGGCGATCTCTGAGGCATATGGAAAGGTGCTATGATGTTGGCTTCTTCTCCTTCTATTTCCAATCTTAGTGGTCGGATGCCGGAGCCTGGGGAGCCCAGTGGGGTCAGGTTTTGTACCACTGAGCTCGGCGAAGTGTAGGTTGAACCTGATGTCAGCGTCTCCGAGTGGAATGATGAGTTTAAGTTGCACCGTCTTTTCCATTCTGATGTTGGTGAGGGCGATGATGTATTTTCCCTACGACGTGCCATTTTTGTTGTTTCTGATTCCATTTCTTCAGAGCCGTTAGGCGATAACGGTGGTGGTGAATTACTCATTGTTGCCACCTGGTTTGAATTTGAAAATTTGACGTTGTGTACTTCTTCTTCTACTCTTTCGCCTGCTGGTTGAGACTTGAATTACTTGATCTTCTTGGACTTGATTGCAGCAACATCTAGCGGTACCGACAGGAAGTGACCGTGGAGGCCACTGCGTAGGCTACTTGAAGCCACCGGCAGTGCCAATACACTATGAGAGACTACTTGTGTCTAGGGAATGTCGAGGTGCAGCCATCATCGTCTTTGCTCGCGACTCCTTGAGAAATCTCGGCGTTTTTAGCACCTCCTACCTATCATGGCGATTTCACGCCACGTGAGGAGCAGGAGGATGAGAAGAACAAGCTTTGTTTTGCTGTCAGGCAATATCGAGGTGCAGCCGATGCAGCTTTTCGTGAAGCCAGCACTGTCTCTCGTGAACGCAGCGCGTGGAGCCGCTCCCACGTTTTAAAGTATGAATTTCCTTCATTCTTAAGCAACAGTACAAATAAAATCTGTCCCTCCAGATGCCGTACATGTTTGTATAAATTTAAAGCCTAGAGTTTTAACTACGCTACTTAACTATATTTTTAAAGCGTTTTCAAGTCCCTGAAAAATAATCAGGCGGCAAGATTGAACAAGGAACGTTACGTGTTTAAAATTGATAGAAATAATGAAACTAAATAACGATTTTTGCTTCTTTCTATTACGATAGTTGAATGTTAATACTGATAGTAATAATAAAACTCAATAAGGATTTCACTTTGTTCGAATCCTTGGCTGAATAGCCAGCGTTGTGTCCGTCGTTTCAGAAGGTCCCGGATTTAATTTCCATCCGGATCGAAGATTTTAATCCTGTCTAATTACTTCTGGCTCAGAGACTGGGTGTTAGTGTTTGTTCCACCACTTTTCTCTTAATATTCAGACAACACACTGAGCCTCCGTATCCCAGACGGCAGCGCGTCGGCCACTCACCGCTGAATAACGTGGTTCAAATCCCGATCACTCCATGAGGGATTTGTGCTAGACAAAGCGGAGGTGGGACAGTCATCTTTCATTCCGGCAACACTCTCCATTCTCATTTCATAGCATCTATCAGTCATTAATAAATCACTTTGGGAGTGGCGACCCCATCGTACTAATAGCCTATTATATGCTTCATTCATTGCACCCTTGACCCAGTCGATGACTGGAAAACAGGTTGTAGGTTTTTATTGAGACAACACACTGCACTTCCAACCACCGCAGAAACATGCAATAGTGATTACTAGACTTCGGAACTTTAGGTGTTAATACTTTTAGGCAGCTTCAATTGTACATATTTTAATAGGCTTCAATTAAAATACCATACTTATTTTGCTAAATTGATAATAACTCGTTACGGGGAAGTAAACAACTTTACTCACCTCTTTGCTGCAAACTTCACAGGAAGAACTCCTGTAACCACTTTTTAATTAAAGACGAGTTGGAACCTGACACTTCCAGCATAATTCACACACTGAACAAACGGGAACAGCGAAATATTCTCACAGAATGAATTTTTTTTTTCCCAGCAGGTCAATGGATACTGTATCATCTTGTGACAAAATATGGGAGTGTTTGCTGCGGGACGTTCTTAAGGCATTTCGGGGAGTGTGGTTTACACCTTCCCGATTTTAAAATTTTGTTTAGGATACTGAACACGAGTCAGCAAATATTTTATTTCCTCGGAATATGCTGAAAAGCATTTTTAATTGATTTAGGGATTAAAAAACGAATTATAGCTATAGGTTTTAACGTCAATTCAGACATTTTTAAGCACAATAGGACCACAGTTTTTAACTTTATAAATACATGAAATGTGCAAATACAACTTCATTTTAAGTCATTTCTTCAAGAACAAAATAGGTCTTTCCCTAAAATCCGAGGGCTGGTGATTACATCCCTCCGTATAAGGTTGGCATCAAGAAGGGCACCCGGCTATAAATTAGGGCCAAATCTACGTGCGAGACAGGTCACACCGCCGACTCCACATGTATGGGAAAAGCAGTAGGAGGAGGAGAAGAAGAATATTTTTTGTTTTATGTATTTTATTTTAAATTTTCATCAAATAATATATTAACACAAAATTCTTAATATTCACAAACAATAGGGCAAAAATAATAACTAATCAGTAGCTAACAAACAATTTTACCACCTAAAACAAAAAATCAAGGACAACTTACATAAAGGCAATACTACCGTACAGTAATTGTGGATAAAACTGAAGACAGAGCCTTTTTCAGAGATAATAAATTCAGTTTTTATCAAGATTATCTCTGGAAAACAATATTGATGTGATTGCTTTGCAGGAAACTCACGTAGCAAACGAAGACCAATTGCGTACCAGAGGTAAAATACCAGGTTATGAACTTCTAGGTGCAACATTCCATCATGCTTATGGAAGTGCAACATATATACGAAATACAGTAGAGAATGCTTCCCTGATCTCTACAAGCACAAGAGATGATGTCCATTCCATTGTAATCTAGATAGGAGATGTTACAGTCATCAATATCTATAAACCTCCTGCTACCATCTGGCCAGCACATGTCATTCAACCATACCCTCACCCAACTGTCTATCTAGGTGACTTTAACAGTCACCATGAGCAATGGG
Organism: Anabrus simplex; assembly: GCF_040414725.1. Lineage (NCBI taxonomy): Eukaryota > Metazoa > Arthropoda > Insecta > Orthoptera > Tettigoniidae > Anabrus > Anabrus simplex. The sequence continues at coordinate 304,379,372 of NC_090268.1, forward strand.
GATATTCTGTGACTGATTCCAATGGAGACGCTTTGATTTCGTGGGCTGAGGAGCACAATTTCCATCTTCTTTATGACTCTAAAGATCGGCGTACTTTCAGATCAGCTGCTTGGAGGAGAGAGTATAATCCTGATTTATGCTATGTGTCTACCGACTGCAATACTGTTCCTCTACCAACCATGCGAAGAGTTCTCCCTGATTTTCCCCATAGCCAACATCGACCAGTTGTAGTGGAAATTGGAATTAAAGTTCCAATAGTATCCTCAATTCCTCATCCACGCTGGAACTTTCAGAGAGCAAATTGGATTGGCTATGCTGAACACCTTGATAAGTGCCTAGGATGGATTCCACCTGTAAAAGACAACTATGAGAGATTTATTGGTGCTATAAAAAGCACAGCAAAGAAGTTTATACCTAGAGGCTACCGAAAGGAATATATCCCTGGTTGGAATGAAAACAGTGATATTCTCTACCAAGAGTTCCTTACAACTGGTGACCCGTGCATAGCAGATGAATTAATCCACAGTCTGGATGCTGCCTGCAGGCAGAAATGGACAGAAACAGTTGTAAACCTTGACTTCAAACGCTCAAGTCGAAAAGCATGGTCCATTCTAAGAAAGCTAGGAGAGGGGTGTCGGATAGATCGAATTAGTTCTCCAGTAACTCCGGATATGGTTGCAGCACAGATTGTGAACAATTCACAAGCTCCAGAAGATCGGGATCATACTACACGGATAAAACGTGAACTGAAAACATTGAGGGCAACCATTCCAGAAGAGAGTACTTATTCCAAACCATTCACTCCACAAGATATATCAAATGCCTTACAAGGTATGACGTCAGGCAAAGCCCCTGGGTTTGATGGCATTCACCCTGAATTTCTGTTACACTGTGGAAAATATGCTAGAATATGGCTTGCTAAATTCTACTCTGACATTCTGCAGAGAGGGTCTATCCCTCGGCTTATGAAACGGACGAAGATCATTGCTATCCTAAAACCAGGAAAATCTAACGATCAACCCAAAAATTACCGTCCAATTGCTCTTCTGAGCATAATATACAAACTTCTGGAAAGGCTAATCTATAACAGAATTAGTTCCGTCATTTTTCAAAATTTGCCTGTTGAACAAGCAGGGTTCCAACCAAACCGCAGCTGTACAGATCAGGTTTTGTCACTAACAACATTTATTGAGGCAGGCTTTCAAAAAACAACTGAAAACTTTTGTGGCATTTATTGATTTGACTGCAGCTTATGACACTGTGTGGAAACAAGGACTTATCTACAAACTATTACGTGTTTTGCCATGTAAGAAGATTGCACGACTTATTGATAGCATGCTCACCAAGAGGAAGTTTCGTGTAATACTGGGAAATGGCACTAGCAGTGAGAAAACTCTAAACAATGGCCTTCCCCAAGGTTCTGTATTAGCTCCTCTGCTTTTCAACCTGTACATAGCTGATATACCTGAAACTAGCTCTAGGAAATTCGGATATGCTGATGATTGGGCTCTGGCAGTACAAGATAAATTCATGGAAAACACTGAAGAAACACTGACGGCTGATCTTACCACCTTGGGACAGTACTTTCGCAAATGGAGATTACAACTGAATCCAAATAAAAGTGAAGTTACATGTTTTCACCTTAGCAACAAAATGGCCAATAGTGAACTGAAGGTTCAGTTTGAGAACACTTGTCTTGCCCACAACAGATATCCACAATATCTAGGGATTACTCTTGACAGAACTCTGTCCTTCAAGAAACATCTTCAGAATACGGCTGCTAAGTTACGATCAAGAAACAACATCTTACAGAAGCTGTGTGGAACCACCTGGGGATCATTAGCATCTACCCTACGGTCTTCAGCTCTTGGTCTTGTATACTCTGCTGCAGAATACTGCTCATCAATATGGCTGAACAGCAGTCACACGAAATTAATTGACACTCAGCTGAATCACACTATGCGTATGATATCAGGGACAATTAGATCTACTCCCACTTTCTGGCTACCTGTTCTATCCCATATTCCACCACCTCACCTCCGCCGAGAAAATGCCCTCCTACGAGATTATAAGAAAATAACTAACAACAGTCAGTTGCCAATTCATGGCGACATGAATGATGTTCTTATTAACAGGCTAAAATCGAGACGCCCACCTGTTAGAACAGCCAGAAACCTAGCAGACGCTAACTTTAATCTGCTTCAGGCCTGGAAGCAAGTATGGATATCCAGTGCTCCATCAGAATATCACTATCTACCATGGCTGAAAAACAAACCAGAGGGTTTTGATCTTCCACGGAAGACCTGGACAACTATCAACAGGATTCGCACTGGCCATGGCAGATGTGGCGACTCCCTCCATAAATGGGGAATACTTAATTCGGCAGTGTGCAGTTGTGGTGCTGTGAAGCAAACAGTTCGGCACATTGTGGAGCAGTGTCCTCTCACTGCCTACCAGGGAAACCCAAGAGACTTTTTTCTGCTCTCACCCTTGTGTGTTGAATATGTAAATAATTTGAACCTGTAAATACTTCAAATTGTAAATATTATTTATTATTATTGTATCTATAATGTGATGTGTTAGCCATACGCTAAATAAATAAATTCAATATTGTCAAGAAAGACCCCACTAATACCATCCAAAAGAAGCTCAAATAAATAATCAAATATTCTCAGTTTTTGTTAAATGAACAGCAGACAATGAAAACGATTAACATGTACCCCAAACTACCAACTTTAAGAGCACTCCCTAAAATACACAAAATAAACATAGCGGTACCTATCAGGCCCATTATCAATTTTAGGAACAGCCCTGCTTACAGAATTTATATTTATTCAAAAATTTCTAAACATCATTTTGCAGTTACAAAGTTACAACCTCATTTTTCCATTTATTACCACAATATCACCAACATGCATTTCAACATACTGACAGCTGAAACTATCCAACCCATTGAAAGAAATCTCAATAATTATAGCAAATTGAGTAAAATCGAAATAATTATTTTATGACTCTCCTTAAATTTGCTATTGACAAGAAGTACTTTTCTTTTAAGAATACCATTTATAAACAGGACAGTCTTTGCATGGGATCCCGTGTTTTCCAGCATTTTAGCCGATATTTATCTTGATAAAAAAAATTCTTACAGGTTATTTTACGCTGCACCGACACAGATAGGTCTAATGGCGACAATGGGATGGGAAAGGGCGGTGAGTGGGAAGGAAACGGAAGAGTCCCAGCATTTGCCTGGTGTGAAAATGGGAAACTAAGGATAAACATCTTCAAGGCTGCCGACAGTGGGGATCGAACCCACTATCTTCCGAATGCAAGCTCACAGCTGAGCGCCCCTAACCACAGGCCAACTTGCTCAGTCTTGATAATCTAGAGCACACTAAGGTTATTAACAAATTTCAAGGAATCGTTTTCTGGATGTTATGATATGTGGAAGACATTTTTTCTATAACCGACCATCATTTCACCAAACAAGACATTTCGCTTAATCAATAGAACTCATTAGATCCGCATATTAAATTTATGCTTGAATCTCAAGTTAATAATTCGTTAAATATTTTGGATCTCTCAATCACTAGAAACATTAGTATAGAAAACTTACACAAACTTGCAACAAAAAGGACAAGATTCTCAACATACAGGTAACCAGGAATAAAAGCTGAATTTATAGTTTAATTTACAGAACCTTCAACATCCATCTTTCAACTGCTAATTAAAAAAAAATAACATTTAGAATATCACATTAATTAATGGCTATAACAAGCATTTGTTGACAAAATAAAGTATGAATTGAAAAATAAATCCTCCTCACCCTTGTTAGAAGACCCACAAACAAAAATAAATATCTCACTTCCACATACAACAATATTTTTTCAGATAAACGTATTTAAAAAACAAAATTTGAAGATATTGTTTAGAACTAACGGTCTGCCCCGCGGTGTATGAGTAGCGTGCCTGCCACTTAGCCGGAGGCCCTGGGTTCGATTTCCGGCCAGGCCAGGAATTTTCACCTGGATCTGAGGGCTGGTTCGAGGTTCACTCAGCCCACGTGATTACAGGAGCCATCTGATGGTGCGATGGCGGCCCAGGTCTAGAAAGCCAAGAATAATGACCGAGATGATCTGCAGGCCCTCAGGCTGAGCAGCGGTCGCTTGGTAGGCCATGGCCCTTCGGGGTTGTTGCACCATGGCGGGGGTGGGGGAGGGGTTTTCAGAACTAATAACACTAATTCTAACATTTTCTATAATATGCATACATGTCACTGCTAGCAACAAACATTTCAATTCAGGTATTTATAAGCATAAATGTCATAAAGTGATTCCAGCTACATACGCCAAACTGGCAGAAGTTACCAAATATGATATCAAGAGTACATCAATGCCAAGAAGCATAATAGATTTTCCGTATTGGGCGAGCACATGGCACATTTTAATCATCAATTTACGACTACTGGAAAAAAAAAGATCAATAATCGACTTTATGCCAAATAAATATTTTCATACATCTGGACCAAAGAAACCATCCCATTTATAATGTCAATGATGGCAGCCCAACATTCCTTTCGAGGCTTTAATATTTATTTCCAACAATTACATATATGGTTCTTGGTGTGGGTTACTGTAGTCACATCCTAGTTCGTGAACCATGGGCAATGGCCGAGTGGCCTAGGAGTGGTCCTGAGAGTTGGGATACCAGTTGCTATGGAATGGGAGTGGGCATCTCGGACATATTTTGAGTCGTGGGCCTGCTTGTGCTCAGGCGGCTAGGACTATACAATCCACCAGCGGTCCCTAACCTGTTAGAGGAGAGATCCTCACTTGGACTATGTGCAAGTAGGGTAGCATCCTGCTTCATGAATTTACCGAGCTCAGAACATTTTAAGCAAGCCTCGGACCTATGGGAGTAACGGAGTCCCATTCTCACTTGACAGGCGAGGGACTCCTTGGAAACAACTTGGCGAACGAAATGGAATTTGATGGGGAGCTATTAGTCTAATATTAATGGGGCTTATGGAAGAAAGAAAGTAGAACTGGCTGAGTCAGCAAAGAAGATGCATCTGGATGTACTAGGAGTAAGTGATATTTGGGTAAGGGGAGATAACGAGGAAGAGATAGAATATTATAAAGTGTACTTGATAGGTTTTAAAAAGGGAAGGGCAGAGTATGGGGCAGGACTGTTTATCAGGAATACTATTGCACGCAACATACTTTCTGTTAGGCACGTAAATGAGCGTATGATGTGGGTAGATTTGGCAGTTGGAGGAATTAGGGCGAGAATTGTCTCAGTGTATTCACCATGTGAGGGCGTTCAGATGAGGATGAAGTTGACAAGTTTTAAGAAGCATTGAGTGACATCGTGATCAGGGTGAACAGCAAGGATAGAATAGTGCTAATGGGCGATTTCAAGGTGAGAGTTGGAAATAGAACTGAAGGATACAAAAGGGTGATTGGTAAATGTGGGGAAGATATGGAAGCTAATGGGAACGGGAAGCGTTTGCTGGAATTCTGTGCTAGCATGGGTTTAGCAGTTACGAATACATTCTTCAAGCATAAGGCTATTCACCGCTACACATGGGAGGCTAGGGGTACCAGATCCATATTAGACTATATCTTAACCGACTTCGAATTCAGGAAATCTGTTAGGAATGTACGGGTTTTTCGGGGATATTTCAATGATCCACTGATCACTATCTGTTCTGTAGTGAACTAAGTATCTCTAGGCCTAGGGTAGAGAAAGTGAAATCTGTCTGCAAACGAATAAGGGTAGAAAATCTCCAGGACGAGGAAATTAGAAGTACATGGATATGATTAGTGAGAAGATTTGAACAGTAGACAGTAAGCAGGTTCAGGATATAGAAAGAGAATGGGTGGCATACAGGGATGCTGTAGTAGAAACAGCAAGGGAATGCCTAGGTACGACTGTGTGTAAAGACAGGAAAAGGCAAACATCTTGGTGGAATGATGAAGTGAGAGCAGCTTGTAAGCGTAAAAAGAAGGCTTAACAGAAAGGGCTCCAAACAAGGGCCGATGCAGATAGGGAATTGTACGTAGATGAAAGAATCAGAGTGAAACAAATAGTTGTTGAATCCAAAAAGAAGTCATGGGAAGATTTTGGTAATAACCTGGAAAGGCTTAGTCAAGCAGCAGGGAAACCTTTCTGAACAGCAATAAAGAATCTTAGGAAGGGAGGGAAAAAGAAAATGAACATGTTTTGAATAATTCAGGTGATCTCACAACAGATCCCAGGGAATCACTGGACAAGTAGAGGGAATATTTTGAAAATCTTCTCAAGATAAAAGGAAGTCTTCATGGTGATGTTGCGAACAATCAAGCTCATGGGGAGGAAGAAAATGATGTTGGTGAAATTACACTTGAGGAAATTGAAAGGATGGTAAATAAACTCCATTGTCGTAAAGCAGCAGGAATAGATGAACTTAGACCTGAAATGGTGAAGTATAGCGGGAAGGCAGGGCTGAAATGGCTTCATAGAGTAGTAAGATTAGCATGGAGTGTTGGTAAGGTACCTTCAGGTTGGACAAAACCAGTAATTTCACTTATCTATAAGCAAGGGAACAGGAAGGATTGCAACAATTATCGAGGTATCTCATTGATTAGTATTCCAGGCAAAGTATTCACTGGCATCTTGGAAGGGAGGTTACTATTGGCTTTACGTCGCACCGACACAGATAGGTTTTATGGCGACGATGGGATAGGAAAGGCCTAGGAGTTGGAAGGAAGCGACCGTGGCCTTAATTAAGGTACAGCCCCAGCATTTGCCTGGTGTGAAAATGGGAAACCACGGAAAACCATCTTCAGGGCTGCTGACAGTGGGATTCGAACCCACTATCTCCCGGATGCAAGCTCACAGCCACGCGCCTCTAACCGCACGGCCAATCGCCCAGTTTTAAAAGGGAGGGTGCGATCAGTAGTTAGTTGAGAGGAAGTTGGATGAAAACCAAGTGTGGTTTCAGATCACAGAGAGGCTGTCAGGATCAGATTTTCAGTATGCGCCAGGTAATTTCAAAATGTTAGGAGAGGAATAGGCAGTTGTGTTTATGTTTCGTAGATCTAAGAGAAAGCATATGACACGTGTGTCTAGGAAATGTCGAGGTGCAGCCCTAATCGGCCATGCTCGGGACTAGTACCTCCTACGTAGCAATGATCAACACAGCATCTTCAGTTTCAAAGGGGATAAAGTTTGAAATACAGTGACAATTATTTTCCACAAAAAAACCCCATAAGGAAACTTCTTCCTCCTTGTCAAGGCCTACCAAGCGAACAACAGGCAATTAGTAAGATTCTCATCATCATCATTTTCCTTTACCCAGCTGTAGCCGGGTAGGGGCAAATATGGTTTCTCTCCACTTTCTTCGGTCTTTCCACCACTCCTCCTCCAACACTGTGTCCCAGTCCAGGTTTCTTTCTATAGATTCTATTAGAATAAAATTTATTGTAACCACCTACTCAATTGCGAATTGATTATAGGCTATAAGCCACGCTTTTTTCCCAACTGTCGGCATCGCCAGTGTTCGTGGATTCTACCTCTCCGCGCACACTGCCTGCTACGAGATATTGCGGCGTTCCAATAGGTGGTTACAATAAATTTTTTTCTAATAGAATCTTACTTATTGTTATCTTCAATACGGAACAAACATGAGATTAGTTACTTGTTACTTGCAACAGGCAATTGCTGAAAATTTGTTACTCCTCTAAGAAAAATGTGTTATAGGCCCTACTTCAGTACAATAAACTGTTTTATAGAAGCAATCCTAAAGACAACAGTTACGGTAGCAACTACTGTATGGGTGAATTGTGTAAATATTTTCTGAACTGTGCAAATATTTTGTGAACGGTATAAATATTTTGTGAGTTGTGGTGGCAAAAGTACAGTATTCGTGAAAAGAACTTCGAAACTGATTAGCTAACGATGATAAACAGCAAGCACTGTTCAGCTGAAGGGGCCCAGAATTGTATTTACGTAAGTTCTATAATATTCTATTTGGTCTACAGTATATTATGTGCATATATAATATGACAGAATGTACTATCTCACTGGTGTCTAGGGAATGACAAGACCAATATAGGAATAACTGAAATATATTTATATAAATGACATTATCAAAAGAGAATATGCGACTATTAAAATGATTACCTAATTTTAAAAAGTAACAACAGTTTGCGTCCGCCTCTGTGGTGTAGTGGTTAGTGTGGTTAGCTGCCACCCCCAGAGGCCCGGGTTCAATTCCCGGCTCTGCCACGAAATTTGAAAAGTGGTACGAGGCCTGGAACGGGGTCCACTCAGCCTCGGGAGGTCAACTGAGTAGAGGGGGGTTCGATTCCCTCCTCAGCCATCCTCAAAGTGGTTTTCCGCAGGCAAATGCCGGGATGGTACCTAACTTAAGGCCACGGCCGCTTCCTCCCCTCTTCCTTCCAATCTTCCCATCCCCCGGCAAGGCCCCTGTTCAGCATAGCAGGTGAGACCGCCTGGGCGAGGTTCTGGTCACCCTCCCCAGTTGTATCCCCGACCCAGAGTCTGAAGCTCCAGGACACTGCCCTTGAGACGGCAGAGGTGGGATCCCTCGCTTAGTCTGAGGGAAAAACCGACCCTGGAGGGTAAACAGATTACGAACGAACAACAGTTTGCACTCGTGCTACTGGCCATTGGATAAGTGCTGCTGGCTTCACGTGTCTTGGGAGCGCAGTGTGGAGCCGCTTGGAATGTCTAGCATGACAACTGACATAACGCAGTGTATAATTCGTGCAACCGAAGAGAGCGGAGATGTTCTGAGTGGTTCCACACGCTGCGCTCCCGAAACACAAGTGAACTGATATGCTTTAGAAGAACAATAATACATTGCAAGAGCAACAGTTTTATCGCTGTCGGTGAATTGCCTTCCTGTGCTCTTATAAACAAAGTTTTTTCACTTGACCCTTAAAAAAATCCTTTGAATATGAGCTGGAATGACCAAAGTACTTTATTAAGTCAGACAATGTTTCCACTTTACTTTTCTCTAACCTACACACCTCACCCTTCAATTTGGTGATAAGTGCATTCTTTCTGCAGATAAATTTTTGAGCCTTACACAACCTTTTCCTAATTATATTAAATTTAACTTCGTTATTAACACTTTTAGGACACCTTGCATTGGGAAGTCTGTCTGTTGGCTGCACCTGAGCAGTACTGGTGGAGATGTTCCATTATGTTCCACTTCTTCTTCTCTCTCCCTCCCTCTTGCGTGGACTCCCTCTTTTTCTCAATCCCAAAACACCCTTTACGCTGCTGCTGGGAAGATTTTGTGTTGGCACAGAATTGGGTTTCAGCCTAAAAAAAGAATTCATTGAAACAAAGTTAATATTCATATTAATTACACATATTGCTTTTTGAATAAGCCCATGCTGTAGTACTATGAAATGCAAAACTGGTAGGCTATAATAATACAGCATATAAATTACAAGAATATGATGAACTGTCATGAAATACCATTCAATTTCATAGTAGTTGTGTAACAGCCCAAAATGTATTATTATATTATTAATTTTTGTGGTTCATGGTGTTGGTTACTGCAATCACCTCCTAGTTCAAGAACCACGGGCAACGGCTGAGTGGCTTATAACGTGGTCTTGAGACTTGAGATACCCTAACATTTTCAGAGTCATGGCCTGCTTTGTGCTCAGGTGGCTAGGACCCGTCAGGGGAGAGGTCCTCACTAGGACTATAAGTAAGGTAGCATCCTGCTTCACAGAATCGACCGAGCAAGCCTTGGACCTATGGAAGTAACGGAGTCCAGGATACAGGCGTACGATACAGAAAGAGAATGGGTGACATACAGTGACGCGGCAGTAAAAGCAGGAAGGGAATGCCTAGGAACAACCCTCTGTAAAGGTAGTAAAAAGCAAAATCTTGTTGGAATGACAAAGTGAGAGCAGTTTTCAGCATTCATTCACCACGGGCCAAGTCCTCAGTGTATCTGCGCTCCATGCGGTAGAGCTTGTGATAGGTATCACACTCTTATCTGTCCTCAGAGAAAAGAATCGCTGACATGTTTCTGCTGCAACTAATATTTACTCGCCATTGTGAGTAGTGAAATGTTTGGTGTATTTATTATATATAATAATAATGAATTGAAAGATACTATGCTGTAATATTAAAAATATTCATGTTCAAATTATGCTCATGTTATTCTAGTGTAACTTAAAGGATTTATGAACTGTAATGTAATCTTATGACCATTGACTGCAATAAAATACTAAGTAATTTATATCATTATTATTATTTAACTCACAGAGGCATACAGACTGCATGCTGAAGGGCATAACCGTCTGTAACTATGTGTGTATGCATGTAATATTCTTTTTCTCTATTTCAAGCAGTAAAGGGAAGTTCAAAGTTTTATACACAAGAACTATTTAACTTCATAAAGTATAAAGCTGAAAATTACAGGCCAGTCAGTTTGACATGCATTGCATGTAAGCTTTGGGAAAGGATTCTTTCTGGTTATATTAGACATGTTTGCAAAATTAAGAATTGGTTTGATAGAAGGCAGTTTGGGTTTAGGAAAGGTTATTCCACTGAAGCTCAACTTGTAGAATTCCAACAAGATATAGCAGATATCCTGGATTCTGGAGGTCAAATGGACTGTATTGCAATTGACCTATGTAAGGCATTTGATAGGGTAGATCATGGGGACTACTGGCAAAAATAAGTACAATTGGACTAGAAAAAAGAGTGACTGAATGGGTGGCTAAATTTCTAGAAAATAGAACTCAGATAATTAGAGTAGGCAAAGCTTTATCTGACCCTGTAATAATTAAGAGCAGTATTACTGGACTTTTATATTTTCTTATATATATCAATGATATGTGTAAAGAAGTGGAATCGGAGATAAGGCTTTTTGCAGATGATGTTATTCTGTACAGAGTAATAAATAACTTACAAGATTGTGAGCAACTGCAACGTGACCTTGATAGTGTTGTAAGATGGACAGCAGGCAATGGTATATGATAATAAACAGGGTTAAAAGTCACGTTGTGAGTTTCATAATTAGGAAAAGTCCTCTCACTTTTAATTACTGCATTGATGGGGTGTTAATATAAGGAAAGATCTTCATTGGGGTAATCACATAAATATGATTGTAAATAAAGGGTACAATCTCTGCACATAGATATGAGGGTATTTAGGGGTTGAAGTAGAGAGCATATAAGTCTCCGGTAAGACCCAAACTAGAGTATGGATCCAGTGTATGGGACCCTCACCAGGATTACTTGATTCAAGAACTGGAAAATATCCAAAGAAAAGCAGCTCGATTTGTTCTGGGTGATTTCCGACAAAGAGTAGTGTTACAAAAATGTTGCAATGTTTGGGCTGGGAAAACTTGGGAGACTAAGTAGTATGTTACAAGTGATTAAAATCATGTTGGGTCCATAGTGAATCTCAGTTACGTTCCGAACTGTCAGTGGAAAGATGGTGTGGAATGACATTAGTACACAAATAAGTTTGAGTGGTGTCTTTAAAAGTAGGAAAGATCACAATATGAGGATAAAGCTGAAATTCAAGAGGACAAATTGGGGCAAATATTCATTCAGAGGAAGGGGAGTTAGGGATTGGAATAACTTACCAAGGGAGATGTTCAATAAATTCCCAATTTCTTTGCAATAATTTAAGAAATTGCCAGGAAAACAACGAATAGGGAATCTTCCACTTGGGCAACTGCCCTAAATGCAGATCAGTAGTGATGGATTGATTGATTCATAACTTACCCCTGACTAAAGAGCTGAGGATTCCTAAAATCTGTGGATTGGAAGTGATCTCAACATATCTTGTATGAGCTATTTAAGTAGGTAGGTCCTTCTTTCTTGTAAATGTCATCCAAATCACTTCTCCTACATTTCATAACCCACTGATCACACCTACAACGAAAGAAAACAACAAATTAAAATCTAACCTATGAGTGCAACTTTTACACCATTGTCTACTCTCAATTTATGTAATTAATTCAAGATAAGAGTACTTGTTGATACCTAAATGTTAAACCTAATGTGATGTGTACACTAATATTTTACAATATTGGAATTTACTTACACTGTTTCACAGGACTTTGCTGCTCCAAGGCATTGTAGTTCTTGGATTATTGCAAGTTGTTGTTGATCTGTAGTGGATGCCTCGTGGATTATTAAATTACTGTCTGTAGATTCAGCTGCACTGGAAGACTCTCTACTTGCTATGTTGCATATCAAATGGATGTGTTTACACGAGCTTGATTGCTGAATATGGACTGCTGGACAGCTGCAAGTGAATGTGTGGAGCCCAGTTCGCCAGTTCGTGAATTATACGGCAAAATCGGCGTAAAGACTTGTTAAGTTAACTATCACAAAACAAGCAATACTGAGATAGATTTGTAAAGTTATCTTTCACAAAACAAAACAAAACAAAACAAAACAAAGCTGCTTCTTCTTCTTCTTCTTCTTCTTCTTCTTCTTCTCCTCCTCCTTGCTACACACGTGGCGCGAAATCGCTAGGTAGGCGGTACCAAACACCGAGATTCCCCGAGTAGTCCCAAACATAGCCGATTTTTGGCTGCACCTCGACATTCCCTAGACACAAGTTGCAAGACTTTGTCTCACTACCAAAAATTGATGCCTGCTTGGCCATCAGATGATACAGATGTTGATTCCCATAGGGAATCTGAAATATTTGTCCCGAATGAGTAAATTTATAATACCAATATAAATGGTCTGTTATTGGACATTATAAATTTTCCAGCTAACTCATCCCTGGTTGCCAGCGTTTCGCCCCAGTGTGCTAGGTTGGGCTCATCAGTTGGTACCTAGCACACCTAGCAAGACGCATGGCCGAAGTATTATCAGTCAACTACCGGGTACACGATTTCCGATAGTGATAGTGTCGGTGCGATAAAATGGAAAGATTTTATGGTGAGTGGGTGTTCCAGTTTCCTATATACTTTACCAAAGACAGATAACTTTGAAAAATTAAAGGTGTATGAAATTTTCTCCCAGATTCATGGAAGCTTGGAGAATCATGACAGTCATTATCAAGGATACGTATTAAATGATATGGAATATAGAGAGCATGAACTGCTAGAGTCACCTTCTACAGGTGAAGATAAACTCTGGCTGCGTCTGGATCATGCATTTGGTGTAGTAGACGAAACAACACTACAGAGGACAGTTACGTCTAATTGGTCTCTCGACCCCATGGCAATCTCTACTTGCCGAAATAGGGATTTGATTCACATCTTAAGTGTAAGTGATACAGTCAAATTTGAGGTAGAGACCAATGTAGAAGGTAACCTTTTATATCCAGATAAGAGCCGTTGGGAATGCATACCTGCCAACTTTTGAACAGGGCTATCAGTAAAACTGAAGCGCAACAAAAAAAAAGTCTAACGATTCCCAACATACTCCATCTTTAAGCAAATTATCACAAAATAATTTATTCTATCATACCACCTATTCAATACATGTCTCTTGCAATACCCCGTCTTTAAGGGTTATAAATTTCATGTTGTTGGTCCGTATTGAACTGAGAATAACATATGAGTAACAACACAGTAAAGGTTTCCACCTATTCAATACAAAATATATTCACAATATTTTAAAATTACATGGAACTAGTTTCGACCCATCTAGGGGTCATCATCAGCCACATCAAAGCAAAGATCACTCTTGACGAAATCCTAAGAACATGTTAATTTTAACAGTAAGATTATTATGGAATAACAAGTGAATGTGGTAAATGAAAAGAGATGTTAGTATGGGACAGGTGAGTAATAGCTAATAAATATACAAGGAATATACTTTAACGCCAGTCACAATCTCAATGAAATCTCAGAGAAACCCAACATACTCTTCGATCTATTAATCACTTTCCTCAGAAACAATAATGCAGCCAACCAAAACTCAATCCTAAATTTAATCAAAGGTACTTTTCCGAGACAATTACCCTTTCTCCCGCACCCTTCAGCCCCGCCTTGAGCCCTCTTCCCCTCCTAAACCACCTCCACTCTTCCTAAGCCATATATAATTTTATATGTGTCATTTCACATTGCATTCTTCATTATAAGGACTTACTGTTTTCCATGATTATATAATTTTTACACTTTATACTTTGTTCCAAACCTCTTATGTATATTCCTTGTATATTTATTAGCTATTACTCACCTGTCCCATACTAACATCTCTTTTCATTTACCACATTCACTTGTTATTCCATAATAATCTTACTGTTAAAATTAACATGTTCTTAGGATTTCGTCAAGAGTGATCTTTGCTTTGATGTGGCTGATGATGACCCCTAGATGGGTCGAAACTAGTTCCATGTAATTTTAAAATATTGTGAATATATTTTGTATTGAATAGGTGGAAACCTTTACTGTGTTGTTACTCATATGTTATACCCCGTCTTGACGAAAATAATAATACTTCTGGGCTACAAAATACAATAATTCATGCTTTAAATAGGATACTTCAATGAAATCATATCTACTTATATCATAGGCCAATGATTTGTAGATGAACATAACTATCAAGAAGAAATCCATGTTAAACAGCAACAGGCGTAGTGAACATTAGTCTGGAGCATACATAACGGGACTTCCTTGATAAATTAAGCAGATATGTGATAACTAAAAAAGGCTTTACACAATAAAACTTGCAGAGCAGAGCCTATTGACACCTAACATTCAGACGGAAGAACTGTTATCCCAGCTTTAAATTCAATTCCAATAACGACACAAACATCACACGGTTAAAAATACCAATCATATCAAAGAATGAGTTATCAACTATCGTGAGCTTGCCTTCAACCCATGCAAACAATCGATTGTATGGAAGTGGAGTGATTATCGAATGTTAATGTTTCAAATTTTTGTCTGCAAAGCCGTAAAATGACACCGTTCATCCGTAAAACCATAACATGCTGCAATTTCCGTAAAAGTTGGCAGGTATGGGAATGCCTACACCGTTTACTTTCTTTCCTGCGAAAGGAACGGAAAAGCAGTCCCAACAAACTCTTTGGAAATTTGGTTTCGTCCCATTCCAAAACGTATCGTAGGAATGCCTCAATGGGTTCTCAATGGTTCCATGCCCAACACAAGCCATTACAGCACCATTTCTTTACAATGGTACCTATTAAGAAATCAAATGGAAACTGAATGAAACAGAGAGCTTCACTTATGCTCGAACAAAGGTTCAAATCTCATTTGTATTTCATGATGACGAAAGGCAAGGAATGGCTCCTTTTGGACATGGCGCATTTGCGAGCCCGAGGTGGATGGGGAGTAGGAATTGGCAATTATGATGCAATCAGTGGCACAACACTTCCTTTTTTGACATAATTTACTGTACAGACTCTGTAATAAAATACATTTACATTAATATGTTATTTATTTATTTGCTCCCTCATATACATGTGCCAAGGTACTTATATGATCTGGTAACACGATGCGCCTCTTGTCAATGGACAACAATGTCAACCAACGTTTTATTGTTCTAGGAACGTGTTGCCGAGACCGTATGTAATTCTGATCCACAAACAAATCCTTGCCATCAAAGAGACAGTTTAAATAAAATTTGAACTGTATCTCACAGTTGCTGCTAATAGTGTGAGCATTTGTTCATATCCCCTTATGTTTCTATGTAGATGAACCATCACGAAAATGAAAGGCATAAGTTTTTGCTAGTAAACCAACCAACTCTACAATTTCTTTGTAGTCTACCTCATCTGCCCATAACCCTTCTACTTTGTGAGTTCTGAATGTTCGAATAACATAGCCAGGTGGAGCATTTTCAGAATCTAGTTTGGAGCTCAACCATGGGTTTTGCATCATAGTTAACAATGGATGAAAGCGACGAGATTGAAAATGCCACAGTAAGCTATCAGTATACAGTAAGTGGGCGTTCTCGCCAAATACTTGCAATATTTGAAATATGAAATAATAAATTTCTAATTCTGCGAATTCTAAGATCACAAACCCTAAATGTATAGGTTTGTTTAAATGGATTTCTGTGTTGTCGAACTCACAAAAGTAGTAGTCATCAATTTTGAGGAACTTCTTAGTCCCTAATAAAAATGAATTTTCCGGTCCACTGTATTCATCTTGACTTTTAAAACACTGAACTTCTTATATTTAAAGACATTTTCACAAGTTTTCCCATACAATGCATTATTCATAAGTTTGTACAAAACCCTGTACAGTTTCGTACAAGCATTTCATCGTTTTACAATATTATCTTCAACGTACTCTTTTAACTAAAATTAAACTAAAAATCTTGTAGGTTCCACCTTTTTGATACAAATACAATGTTAGATGGTATTACAACATATATTTTATCACAGAACTAGTTTCAGCGCTCATTTAGCCGCCATCATCAGCTGCATAATGAGTAAAGATAAACTTGGCGATATAATAATGTACAACAACATATTGATATAATTAACTCCTTAATATCAGTTTTATGTTAAGTTTAGAAACTCTATTTTGCAACAAGATAACACTTGTAAGTCAAAAATATAAAATGTTATCTACAGGTGATGAGTTGTCTTCAATATTCAGTAATAGCTATTATTCTATACACTCGTAAACATGAAGTTAATATAAAATCTTAAAATTGAAAAATTAGAGCTGAATCCAGTTCTTTACTGTTAAAATGTTGATTTCACAGATGTGTTGCTAGCCATTTATTGGATAAAAACTTGTTGCGTTCATTAAAATGCTAAACTGCGCCATTTTCTGAAGTTTATTGATATGTAGAAATGTGGTTCTTATGCTATATATCTAATGGTTGGAACTATAATTATTTGCCCTAAAGCGTGTCTAATACATTTAGACCAGTATTATAATGCAAACCTAAATTTGAATGAAATTTTGGAGAAATCCGAAGTATTATAAGACTGTTTGATTCTATTACTTGACAATCTAAAAATTCCAGAAAATCGAACTCTATGTAACAGTTTTTCATACTACTGACTTTGTCCGGAACGCCCCCCGGACCCTCTCTTACATTGTCATCGTTCCAGAAACGAGCAGACACACTCGTTGTGCTGCAGTTGTCGCGCCAAGTACACAGCCGTTGAGGTGAGTTGGCTTCATGAATAGTTTGAGTCAATCAGGTTATTATAATTTTTCTTGCTTTCTATTAACATTGGGCTTTCATCTTTGCAGGGCTGTACTGAACTAAGAAGCTATGCCCACTTAACAATTTTAGGGCAAATAATCATTAGATATATAGCATAAGAACCACGTTTCTACATATCAATAAACTTCAGAAAATGGCGCAGTTTAGCATTTTAATGAACACAACAAGTTTTTATCTAATAAATGGTTAGCAACGCATCTGTGAAATCAACATTTTAACAGTAAAGAACTGGATTCAGCTCTAATTTTTCAATTTTAAGATTGTATATAAACTTCATGTTTACGAGTGTATAGAATAATAGCCATTACTGAATATTGAAGACAACTCATCACCTACAGATGAGATTTTATATTTTTGACTTACAAGTATTATCTTGTTGCAAAATGGAGTTTTTAAACTTAACATAAAATTGATATTAAGGAGTTAATTTTATCAATATGTTGTTGTACATTATTATATCTCCAAGTTTATCTTTACTTATTATGCAGCTGATGATGGCGTCTAAATGAGCGCCGAAATTAGTTCTGCAATAAAATATATGTTGTAATACCATCTAACATTGTATTTGTATTGAGAAGGTGGAACCTACAAGATTTTTAGTTTAATTGTAATCTCAGTTCAATATGGGCAAATAAGATGAAACTCCTTACGTTTAGTACTCTTTTAAGATGAAACCTTAGGAAAATATATGTAATTTGTGTACACGGGATATCTTCAGACCTTTATCAATGTAGAATTTCAGTGCGATATTGTGCACCATATATCTGTCTTTATTTAACAACGTGGTGCACAATTCTCTCGCGATAGTAATGCTGGGCAAGAGGCATTTGATGATGAGTATCGTGCCTATCTACAGGGTACTCAAGATCCACAAATGCCAAAAAGCATTTATCCAATTGATTAATCCAGCTGTCCCAGTCCACGGGTAACTCCGTTTCTGTTGACAAAAGCTCAATCAGACGTTTATTTGACATACATTTAGAGTACAGCAAATTTATATCGAGATTCAATAGATGTTCATCTGGTTTGCTTTCAACATTTGCATAATGGTGTACACATTGAGACACACCACCATGCAAGCTATCTTGAATTGATGTATACACTTTCACATCACGAATAATTTTAAAATCCAGGGTATTCTGAAAGTAAACGGGATCTACTACGTACACCTGATAGAGGACTGTGCGGAATTGTTCAAACACATCAGCCAGTACAGAAACATCAAGGTCGAGATAATAATTATGATATTCTTTGAATTTTTGCATTCCTTTTGCATCCCAAATAGCAAAAGCTTTTGTTTTATCTTGTCCCTTTCCTGTTAAAGAGGAAAACCATACAGCATCTTCCGTTGGGAAGGGCATGTTTAGTTTCTCAAGTGTATCGAACCATTTATATGAAAATATGACCTTTTCATCTGCATGTACAGCATACCTCCAATGTATGTTCAACATTTCTAGCAAGGTTGGACAAGAATGTATATAGGAAATTAAATATCACAAATTTTGAATCTCACCTGATCCGTCAATACATATAGGATATAAATTTGTTTGAACCCTTTCGCCCGTATCTGTACCAATTCACCAAAGGTTCGAATTACATCCCGTAGCAATAAATGTGAATTGAACCCCTTAATGTTATGAAAGAATATCGGAATGTAATTTTCTGTACAATGCCAACAATGTACGTGGTAGGAACCCCCACTTCCGTCTATAGTATTTTTACTATAATGGATCACAGGATCCCGCTCCGTTATCTTGTTGCCGCATATTAGACAGTTAGCTGACGTTGCACTAGGTGACGACAACCAGTCTTTCATCCACAGCCTAACAAACTCAACAAATGCGGCGGCTACATCATTAACTGTGTTCAGAGTTTGTAATTCCTTATGTCATCAGAATGGAAAATACGTCTATTTTCTTCAGTATCACGTTCCTTTCATGCCTGATAAATAATGTTCCCGTGCTTATTAAATACCTGTGAATTAAATCTATTAATTTGTGTATGCCACTGCCTTATGTTATTCATAGTCACTTTAATGTCTGAAATAAAAAATACCTCTTGTCCGCTAGCCACGTCTCGATCCTATGGCTTACCTAATGGGCATTCAATTGTTTCTCAGGAATGTTGTAAAGGGCAATAGAGCCAAAGCACAGTACCCTGTTGTCTGCGTCCTCCATCGATGTAAGTTAGAGACCTCGTATTTTTTCCTGTAGGCATGGCAGCGTTGTTAGGTTGACAGGGTGCCATCGTAAACCACCAGCCATGGATGCCAACGAAATTGTACCCAGAACCATGATCTGTTGGGTAATGATCGATGTCCAATAACTTCTGATACGCCTCGTTGAAGAAATCGACATCCAGGCGTGTATCCCGGCGGGAAGGAAAGTGCGACTCCACTTCTTCCCCCTCATGGAGAAAGATGCCTGAGGCATGCAGTGCCAAGTGTATAAAGTTCTCTATTTCGACATACTGTATTATGAAGTTTACCACATTTTCATATAAGAGGCAGCCCACCAGTAGCAAGCAGATGGAGTTGCACTCATAATACTTCGAGCCATTGCTAGAGACTGCACAACACTCCCGTCTGTGACCAGTCTTTTATACAATGCACCGTCCGCAACTCTCTATGCAAGTTACTGCATGTGCATGTGGTTCAATGCACCAGGATAAGATTTCACTGCATGATCTGGCATGTTCAAGGAGGAAGTTTGGAGTTATTTGCATACTAATTTAAAGGAAAGCACTGTTCGCGACTGTCACCAGCGAAGCTAACGTTAGTGCAGCCCGTCGCAAGCCGGGCTGACGTCAGCAGTGCCCCCACGAGCCCGGCCCCCATCGCTAACAGTGCGGATTCAATATATATATGTACATCTCCAGAATTTCAACTATGTTTGGTCTTTGGACTTCATGAAAAGAGAAGAAAGGTATACAGCTACACATTTCACATTTTGTTTTATTGATATATCTAAGGAACATCTGATCACAATTCTGTCAACATATTAAGGCTACTGAGAAACTTCTTTCACTTTTCCCTTCTACTATCGCACAATGTTCACTATAATCTGGGCTGTGAGATTTTGTTCACTATTATGGAGAATACTTATTAATGAAATATACAGCATATTTCAAACTAGCAGATATTTCATTGATCTGTACCTGAAAGGAAAGTCACCTCTTCTTAACAGAACTATAGACTATTTTGTATTTGGGTCACAGCACTGCTTTACTGATGGTTTAAAATTTATAAAAATATTATGGCAAAGCCTAGAAGCATTAAAATGGATCCATAAACCACTTGTACTATGGAAGACATGTGATTCAGCAGAACCGTCAAACTGCTGGGACACGCCCAACATTCAGATTAGCCACGAGTCTTTTTAACCTTGTTGGACGTTTTCTGCGTGGACGTGTGCGTTGACGATAGAAACGGTAAGCAAAATACACCACTACAATTGATAATATCATGAGCAACATGGCAGGAAACACACTTAGGCTGTTTTCATCATCATCTCCAATTCCGGAACCTTCGGTGCGCCAGCCCCAAAGATCTCCCGGAAGACCATCAGATTGGCTGCCGGCTCCTTTGAGAGGGGGTCCCATGCGCCATATAGGTAACTGGCCATCAAGGGACAGAGACAGCAACTTCTGGGACTTGTACAGGTTGCTAAGAGAAAATAAAAACAGTGTATCAAGTCTCCATTCAAATATCATAAAAACATAATAGAAATGCGGAGCAAGTTAGAGACTTACGTACGTTGGTGCAGATTTATTAAGAGGTACAGGCTGAGCCCAAATAAGATGAGGACACTGAGGTAATGTTCGTGTCTGCAAACTGTCCATGTGATTCTCTAAAACTTTGGAATACCTGCCATACAAAAGAAAATTCGAAATATCATAAATAAATAAAAAAAATAATACCAGTACATCTTTTAATTCTAACAAAATTGATTACCTATATAAATGGTTGCCTTCCATTCTCTGTGGAAGGTCTACAACTTTGTTTGAAAATTCCGACTGATGGTCTTTAAATATAGAAGGTAAATGACCAGTTGAAGTGTACTCCAGCAGAGCATCCAACATCCAAAAGCAATCTGTAAATGAGATATAACAGTAGTATTTTTAGGAACTATACATGCAAGTGTTAATAGTTTGTTCTCACATAATGTCAATCAATAAACACAGGATGAATACGGTTATTCCACAGAAAAGAAAAGAAAAAAACAAGTTTGTAGTTTCAAGAGACTTAATAATGTGATTATAAATGCCGAGAGTTGGGCGTTGGAAAATAACCCAACCCCCTAGGGGACCAATGGCTTTGGGCAGATGAGTCCTTTAGGTGGGTGCTAAAAAGTGTGACAGAGTACTTGAAAGAACATTAAAATCCTGGAAGAGATGAAATTTCAATAAAACCAAGGAAAATTGGGAAGACTTCAGAAATGAAAGGAAGTGAACAGCCAAGATCATAAGAACCGAGAAGAGAAAATATGACAGAAATAGGGTGGGAAAGGTGGTAGAAGGGTTTTTTAAAAAATACCACCAGGGAGTTTTACAGAACCTTCAAAGAGGAGCTACAGGGATACCAACCACCAAGTCTTTGCTTCATGCGAACAGATGGAAGTATAGTTACTAACAATAAAGAAAATTGCCAGCTCTTGGCAGACTATTTTAAAGCGCTGCTAAACTGTGAAGAATCTCTGGAAAGACTAGATTCCTAGAAGCAAATTCACGATAACCCAGATTCCAAACCAACAAACCTTGACAAGATCAAGCAGATAATCAAGGAGCTCAAAGATAAAAGAAGCACCAGGTGAAGATGGCATTATGGCAGAAATGTTGATGATCGGAGGTGAAACTGTTGCAGAAAGAATCCACTGCCTTAAAACTGAAAAGATCCTGAATGACTGGAAATGTGCACTCATTCACCCGCTCCATAAGAAAGGAAACTGAACAGACCCGAAAAACTACAGAGGGATCTCTCTACTTCCAATCGCCTACACGATACTCTCTAAAGCCCTGCTAAACCGAGTTGAAGATCAAGCTGATCACCTCATTGGAGAATACCAAGCTGGTTTCCAAAAGGGGAGGTCATGTGCAGAACAGATATTCAACCTTAAGAGCATTCTGAGAACAAGAGCAATAAGGAGCCAGAACACCGGAGTCATCTTTGTTGACTTAAAAAAGGCATATGACTCGATTGATAGACGAACCTTACTTAGTGTCTTGGAGGAGTTTGGAATTGACAACAAAATGAGTGAAATCATCAAACTAACACGGAGGGACACCATCTCAAAAGTAAATTTCTTAGGAGAAATCTCTGCTCCGTTTGAAATAACGACAGGAGTCAGGCAAGGAGATAGATTACCTAAGCCGAACCATGGAGCGAGGCCTACCATTCCCGATGAACAACAGCGAGATGGGAGACACTACCCAATAAGCAAAGTTAAGTCCCCTATGAGTCGTTTCGTAAGTAGAAACCTTTATTTTTTTGGATAAGTGTAACATAATTTGTGACATTGTGCGTGCGTGCGTGCGTGCGTGGATGATATTCAAGTGTAGTTACAAGGAAGTAGGTATTCATCTGAAGTTACCGTTAATCCTATACATAGGCGTAAAATACCAGTGAATGCTGTTCGCAAATTTGTCAATGTGATGCGAGAGAAAGTGATTGATATTTTTAAATCGTTGTCAGTGAAGTGTTAGAGTATTATATGAAGGTTAATATACATGCGTGATGGCTTTAACAGAATAACAAGCGTGGAGATCATATTTAGGGAATGTTTACGACGAAGTATTGTACCACAGTTTAATATTGTGATGTACTTTTCTTTGATACTATGACGGTAAGGATAATGTTTTATATGTGTAGGTTATGGCACATATGCAGCGTATTTGATGAAATGAGTGCCTGAGACGCACTAATATGAATGCTACGTGATATTTGAAGTGATAAATAGTGAATGAAATAATAATATGAGTTGATAGTAAGTTATGATGGTGATAGTTATTGTTATTTGGAAAGTTGGTCATAGTATTCTTCCGAGAGATGATAGTATGTGTAAATTGCGCATGCTAAGGTATATATTGAAACGTACTGTTTTCAATTGCTGTTTTTGTTCCCTGATATACAAAATAGGTTAGGATACGATCTCAATGCCATCAATACAGAGTTATTTGAGTATGTAGGATCATCAGAGGAGCCGAGAGGCCAATAACGTTAATATTTAGGCCTTCACTGACTTATCTACGATCATTTTCAAATATTCTCACATACGGCAACTTAATTTATGATTTTATGAGAACAGTTTGACACATCACTGGTAACTTAGTCGTTCATATATGGACTTTTAGATGAAGGTAGAGTCTTCTAATATGCCAATCTTTTTTCACTTATGGTATAATTTGTTGGAAAGTTAGTTAAATACACTAGACAATGCTACATTCAGCCAGATACGCACTTTAATTGAATTTCAACCATGAATTAAGATGATAATTGAGTGAGTTAGCCACATAAGCCTTATGATAGAATTAATTTGAGATTAATTACGACTTAAAGAGGACTTGAATTTGCTTATATGGAGATCAGACAGCATGAAATATGAAACGAATATGGAAATTTTCAAACTTATAAAGTAGTGGAGATCCCAAGAAAACAAACATTGCTTTCTCACACGATTTTCCTACTGTGCATGGACACGGATGTTAAGTTTTCAGCAAAGTGATATTCATTTCATTAGTCGCATGTGAATTAAAGATCAAATGATAGGATTTTTGGTAACTTTGAGGAGCAATCCAGCTCACTAAGAAAAGATTCCAGATCTTAATTAATTAATTAATTAATTATTGGTTATTTTCACTGCGTTTTTACATTCTTAATTGAAACCATAATTTGAAGTGTTGTATATAGTAGGGAGTATAATTTTGTTTTCATTTAAACCAATTGGATGCATCTAATTATTTCAACTATATTTAATATGTTTCACTTGAATATATATATTTTAATTTTTCTTTTTCATTTGATTTTTACGGACATTACTTAATTACAACCTAATATTTCGACAGGCCAGAATTAGCGTATCGATGATTGAAGCCTGGTTTCCTATTACTTGTTAAAGGTTTTTCAAAACCTGTTTTTCTTTCATTGCAACATAATTACAGCGCATAGAGATCCTGATTGCGTTATGAAACTATCTACGTTATATGAGACAATTTCTAACAATATTTTACGTAACTTTTAAATGATACTTAGACTGATTTGACAATAAAAGCTGAGTAGTGAAAAATATAAAAATTCTTTAAATGCCTACTTAGAATAAGAGCTAGATATAAGGCTATAATGACTCAATTTCTGTTTGCGATTTCGGTAGCAACATGCACGAATTCCTTGAAATGCCGTAATAACCTGGATTTTGTGATAAATTTCGGCGACATGCGAGTATGGTATCCGACTGATAGCGTGTTGGAGACGTCCTTCTGCGTAGGTTGAGATTTACCATAGGCCATCGGCGTACTTTCTCACGCGGAACCCACAACCCAGCAATATTAGACAAATGGAATCATTATCAAGAGCTAGTCTGGAACTCATGTATCCTCACCTGGACGCGGGAACGGTGCAACATGTTTTTTGACATTCTATGGAGAAGCCTTGATTTTAAAACACTGTAACATCAAACTGCATCATCCAAACATGATAAAATTTGTATGTGTTCATAGCCGTAAGTGTCCCAAACAAGATCCAAACATATCCATAGATTTTATATAAATAATTATTTGGGAGGGAAATGGCGTAAGTGCAAAGCAGGGAGTACACCTACACTCCAGCTGCCTGTAGAGTGCTGTATTGCTGTGTTTGTGGTAGGATGTTTGTTAACTAAATGAATATTTAAACCTCTCTCTTTAGAACAGGAATTATATTTAATGAAATTAAGCATAGACTCTTTCCCATCAACTTTTTGCATGAGGGCTTTGGACCTAAAATGGCAGGTTTAAAATTTTGGGCTGCTTATTGTTTAAAAACATTGTCATTGTCTTTGTTATGTACATAATAAATGTACACCAGATTTAATTCATTGCCATTCAAATTTACATATGTACATAAAAAGGTAAACGATTTAAGTTATAAAATTTCATCAGAGATTCCTGTGTCTGTTCCTGCCAAATCAGAGCTTGTAACCATATTAATTATAATGTGTTCCATTGGAGGGATGGTGTCAGGAAGTTAATCTTTATCCCAATACTAATTCTCAATTTTCTGGCTGTGCTGAATAAATTTTTTCTGTAAATGAGGAGTTACCATGAGCAAAGCTTCTTCACATAGATTTTTCATTATTTCCATGCTTCTCCCTATTTTGGGGGCATTGGCAATACTTCCTTTTGCCAATTTCCTCTTAACATAATAAACCCAAATGAGCCCGATTGCTTTTACACTGACTGACAGAGCAAATGCAACACCAAGAAAGAGTGGTTCGAAAGGGATGAAAGTTGGGGAAAAAACAGAGACGGCACGGACAAATAATTGATGTTTATTTCAAACCGATATGCAGGTTACACAATGCGCACGGCATCGACTCAGTAGGATGTAGGACCACCGCGAGCGGCGATGCACGCAGAATCACGTCGAGGTACAGAGTCAATAAGAGAGCGGATGGTGTCCTGAGGGATGGTTCTCCATTCTCTGTCAACCATTTGCCACAGTTGGTCGTCCGTACGAGGCTGGGGCAGAGTTTGCAAACGGCGTCCAATGAGATCCCACACGTGTTCGATTGGTGAGAGATCCGGAGAGTACGCTGGCCACGGAAGCATCTGTACACCTCGTAGAGCCTGTTGGGAGATGCGAGCAGTGTGTGAGCGGGCATTATCCTGCTGAAACAGAGCATTGGGCAGCCCCTGAAGGTACGGGAGTGCCACTGGCCGCAGCACATGCTGCACGTAGCGGTGGGCATTTTACGTGCCTTGAATACGCACTAGAGGTGACGTGGAATCATACGCAATAGCGCCCCAAACCATGATGCCGCGTTGTCTAGCGGTAGGGCGCTCCACAGTTACTGCCGGATTTGACCTTTCTCCACGCCGACGCCACACTCGTCTGCGGTGACTATCACTGACAGAACAGAAGCGTGACTCATCGGAGAACACGACGTTCCGCCATTCCCTCATCCAAGTCGCTCTAGCCCGGCACCATGCCAGGCGTGCACGTCTATGCTGTGGAGTCAATGGTAGTCTTCTGAGCGGACGCCGGGAGTGCAGGCCTCCTTCAACCAATCGACGGGAAATTGTTCTGGTCGATGTTGGAACAGCCAGGGTGTCTTGCACATGCTGAAGAATGGTGGTTGACGTGGCGTGCGGGGCTGCCACCGCTTGGCGGCGGATGCGCCGATCCTCGCGTGCTGACGTCACTCGGGCTGCGCCTGGACCCCTCGCTCGTGCCACATGTCCCTGCGCCAACCATCTTCGCCACAGGCGCTGCACCGTGGACACATCCCTATGGGTATCGGCTGCGATTTGACGAAGCGACCAACCTGCCCTTCTCAGCCCGATCACCATACCCCTCGTTAAGTCGTCTGTCTGCTGGAAATGCCTCCGTTGACGGCGGCCTGGCATTCTTAGCTATACACGTGTCCTGTGGCACACGACAACACGTTCTACAATGACTGTCGGCTGAGAAATCACGGTACGAAGTGGGCCATTCGCCAACGCCGTGTCCCATTTATCGTTCGCTACGTGCGCAGCACAGCGGCGCATTTCACATCATGAGCATACCTCAGTGACGTCAGTCTACCCTGCAATTGGCATAAAGTTCTGACCACTCCTTCTTGGTGTTGCATTTGCTCTGTCAGTCAGTGTATTTTACATTGAGCAACAGGCAGCCAAAGTAACTCAACATCAAGACAGAGTTGTTTTGTTAGTATGTCGAGCCTCCTTTGAGGTGTCACAAAGTGTGACCTAGCATGGTCAGTTAGCTGTGATTTTGTAAGCTTATCATACCTTTCAACATGGAGTGGTCTTAAAATATTTCTCTTCGTAAGCAAGATTTAATCTCCATTTTTCTCCACCACGCACTGGAATTCCTTGTAGATGGACCTATCATTGTAATATGGTAAATGGTCAATAACAGCTAATTTGACTGGCAAAAGGATTAAAAATTTCCTGAACCACTCCTAAAATACCAGGTGGAAAAAAAAAAATAGCACGGCAATGCAGCAACACAGCGCTCTCGATACAGCCATTACTGTATGTCATTGTTAGCACCCACTAAATTTTCCTCTCAAATTATAATGGGTATAAAATCTAAGGAGAGGTACAGGTTTTCCATAAATGTTGTTGTTTGAGTCATCAGTCCATTGATTGGTATGATGCAGTCTCCATGCCACCCTATCCTGTGCTAATCTTTTTCATTTCTATGAAACTACTACATCCTACATCTGCTCAAATTTGTTCGTCATATTCATACCTTGGTCTACCTTAGTCTACCTCTACTGTTCATATTGCCTGCACTTCCCTCAAAACTCAACTGAACAAGTCCTGGGTGTCTTAAGATGTGCCCTATCATTCTATCACTTTTTTTCATCAAATTTATCCAATCAATTTCCTCTCACCTATTTGATATCTCTTCATTTGTGATTCAATCAATCCATCTCACCTTGAGCATTCTTCTGTAACACCACATTTCAAAAGCTTCTATTCTCTTTCTTTCTGAGCTAGTTATCGTCAATGTTTCACTTTCATACAACGCAAATTCCTTTTCTTAAGAAAGGCCTTCCTTGCTTGTGCTAGTCTGCATTTTATGCCCTCCTTACTTCTGCTATCATTACTTATTTTCCTACCAAAGTAACAATATTCATCTACTTCCTTTAAGTCCTCATTTCCTAATCTAATATTTTCTGCATCACCAGACTTGTTAACTGCACTTGTTACTTTTGTTTTGGACATATTTATTTTCATCTTGTACTCCTTCCCCAGGACTCTGCCCATAACATTCAGCAATTTTCCACATTTCATGCAGTCTCAGATGAAATAACAATATCATCAGCTAATCTCAGGGTTTTGATTTCCTTTACCGCCTGTTTGAACATTGAAAAGGAAGGGGCGAACAAACTGTCTCACTCCCTTCTTGACTGCTGCTTCTTTTTCAGTGCTCTCGATTGTTATCACTGCAGTCTAATTTTTATACAGGTTGTAGATAATTCTTCATTCTTGGTGTGTGGTCTCAAATACAGAGACTTTTTTTTTAACCTATCCAGGGGGTTGATGGTCGCCAGCACTGCGAGCCTGTCTCCTGCCAAGCATTCTGCTGTAATACGCTTCTTGGTGCCACAAGTTCCCCTCCTTTGCAGTCTGCTGAGAGCTTTATTAGCATAAGGTTCAGTTACAGTTAAAATTGAAATAATTGATAAAGAGATTCAACCTATTCTATACAAAAAAATAAAAAATGTAGTGAATTACATTCTTATTTAATAATAAGTAGAAGTGGTACCGGTTTCGACCCTAGTCCAGGTCATCATCAGCCGATTAAAACATGAAAAACAATGCATCGGAAAAGGAAATAAAAGATCAAGTACACTACGGATCAGTAGAAGAGGCGATATAAAAACGAACGGGGTAGACACTGTAAAATTCAGAAGAAATAAAATGTAAGTCACTTAAAAGAAAACAGTGCATAATTTTCTGAGCGGCAGTATGGCACACGCAGTGTTAGGCAAAGTCTTATAATGTTTATGAATAGTGGAGAACGGTTAAATGAGCTAATTTTTAAACACTGTCAGGCACAAAGTCATATCATAATCGAACACATACGAAGAACCATAATCATGCAAGAGTTGAAGATGAGTAGATCTATTGAAGTAACTTGCCAGCTCCCGGTGATCAGCGCGATATATTTAACATCAGGCACTGTGGTTTCAAACACCAAAGTAAAATGGAGAATAGCTTGATGATCCAGTAATTTTCTTCGGTTGCGGGAAAATAAATATATAGATAAATATAATATAATTCAATATAATTGAATAAGTAATTGTGCTGCTATAGAATTCTTAGAACAGTTAACGTGAAAAAAACAATATTGTGAATAGAAAAAATATAGTAAAAAGCGCAATACCGGAAACAAATGAAAACATATATGCACAGTGCGCAAATTTTTAAAAAAGGAAAAAATTCAGGTCATGATTGAAGTAGTCGAAATCGGCGCAAGGCAGGAGTTGAGTATGAATGAGAAGAACCGAAATGAAGGTGGAATTGATTTTTTAATTTTTTTAAAAGAAAAGATAGAATAAATTAATAGAGGAACAGGAATAGTGGAATAAGAGAAGAATAAAAGAAATTGAAGTTAAATGGTGTTGAGGAAGGATAAGATAGGGAGATGAGAGACGGGTAGTTTAGGGTGGCTTAGGAGGGTGGGTTATTGGAGGTTGTGGGTAGGAACTTTGTAAGGCATGGAAAATAGAATTGGGGTTTTGAAATTTAGAATTTTTGAGAAGAAGAATTAGAAAGTCGAAAAGGATGTTGGGTTTTTCAGAAATGTCGTTTAAATTGAAATTAGGGTTGAAGTATTGATCAAGGTGAATAAAGCAATTTTCAGTAGTGTTTAAGAGGGGGCCTTTGTTTATGATTTTAAGTATTTTCATGACTTTTTCAATATTGGTGAAACTATGCTTGGAGTGTTGTATGTGTTGTTCTATGGCAGAGAATCTATTGTATTTAATGGCGTTGATATGTTCGGAGTATCTGATATTGAAGTTGCAGCCAGTTTGTCCGATGTAGGAGGAGTTGCAGTTGTTACATTTGAATCTGTACATGCCAGATTTAGAAAAAGCATTAGATTTATTTAGTGATTTAGAGTTGTGTAAAATATCCAAATTTCTATTGTTAGTTCTAAAAGAAATTTTCATGTTGTGTTTTTTTAAAAATATTAGTTATTTTATAAGCATCTTGAGTGAAAGTGAAAGTGGAAAATGCAGTTGGTTTTGTTATGTCTTTAGATAAACTGGTTTTAGGACAGTGTTTGAATTTGTTGATGATGCGGTTTATGAAGGAGTTGTTAAAGCCATTGAATTTAGCGATGTTGCGGATGGTGTTCAATTCATTATTTAAATCTTTTTTAGACATAGGGGTGTTGAAGGCATGAAAAATTAAGCTGTTATAAGTAGCACGTTTATGTGCTTGAGGGTGCGAAGAATCTTGTCGTATTGTGGTTGCTGTTTGGGTTGGTTTTCTGAATATTTTGTAAGATAAAGAAGAAGGATGTCTAGATAGTTAAGTCTAGAAAGTTAAGAGTTTGGTTGTGTTCTGATTCAAGGGTGAATTTAATGTTAGAGTCTAAGTTGTTTAGATGAATAAGTGTAGAGGCTGCGTTGGTTGATTCTTCATTTAAAATTACCAAAGTGTCGTCGACATATCTGGCCCAAAAGAGGATGTTGGAAAAATTATTATTATTATTGATTTTTGTGTTTTCTAAGAAGTCAAGGTAAATTTCAGCAAGAATGCCTGAAGCTGGTGAGCCCATAGCTAAGCCATCTTGTTGATAAATGGTGTTATCAAAGGTAAAATAATTATTATTGAGAACCAATTTTAAAATAGACATGAAGTCTTGAATTTCAAGTTTACTTAGGTTACTGAATTTGTTTAGGTTGTTGTTTATTATGGGGAATAATTTGGAAATTGGAATACTAGGGTACATGTTTACAATGTCAAAAGAATGGAGAGAAGAATGTGATTGGATATTAAAGTTCTTTAATTTGTTGATTACATCAGAAGTGTTTTTGATAGATTTGTTGGATAAAAATCAATAGTTTTTTAGTAAAAATGTTTGGATGAATTTAGAAGTACTGTATAGCGGACTGGGTCTGTAATTGATTATTGGATGGATGGGAATGTTAGTTTTGTGAATTTTTTGGAGGGCTTTGGCAGTGGGTAGGCCTGGGTTCATGTTTATTAATTTAGTTTTTTCTTGATCTGTGAGGAGAAAGGAAGTGTTTTTTTAAAGTTTGTTTGAGTAGGCGTTGGATTTTTGTGGTTGGATCTTTTTTTTACTATAGAAAAAGAAGTCACTGAAAAATTTTTTGGTTTTATCTAAGTAGTCAGCTTTTTCCATTATGACAGTTACTTTATCAGATTTGGTGTGCATATACGTTTTCATTTGTTTCTGGTATTGCGCTTTATACTATATTTTTTTCTCTTCACAATTGTTTTTTTCACGTCAACTGTTCTAAGAATTCTATAGAAGCACAATTACTTATTCAATTATATTGAATTATATTATATTTATCTATATACTTACTTTCCCGCAACCGAAGAAAATTACTGGATCATCAAGCTATTCTCCATTTTACTTTGGTGTTTGAAACCACAGTGCCTGATGTTAAATATATCGCGCTGATCTCCGGGAGCTGGCAAGTTACTTCAATAGATCTACTCATCTTCAACTCCTGCACGATTATGGATCTTCGTATGTGTTTGATTATGATATGACTTTGTGCCTGACAGTGTTTAAAAATTAGCTCATTTAACCGTTCTCCACTATTCATAAACACTATAAGACTTTGCCTAACACTGCGTGTGCCATACTGCCGCTCAGAAAATTATGCACTGTTTTCTTTTAAGTGACTTACATTTTACTTCTTCTGAATTTTACAGTGTCTACCCCGTTCATTTTTATATCGCCTCTTCTACTGATCCGTAGTGTACTTGATCTTTTATTTCCTTTTCCGATGCATTGTTTTTCATGTTTTAATCGGCTGATGATGACCTGGACTAGGGTCGAAACCGGTACCACTTCTACTTATTATTAAATAAGAATGTAATTCACTACATTTCTTATTCTTTTGTATTGATTAGGTTGAATCTTTTTATCAATTATTTCAATTTTAACTGTAATATTCTTCAATATGGAACAATGACATTTTTAACTTTAAGGTTCAGTTAGTCAAGTGTTCACGTGTTTAGTGCTCAGTGTATTGTTCCAAGCCATTTTCATTACATTAGGGTCTGTATATACATAATATCTTCATAAAGTACAGAAAATCTTGTGCAAAAACACTCTATGACTCAGTGCCGGGCGAGTGCTGGCCACATTACAGCAGAAAGCTTGGCGGAAGGCAGGATCGCAGCGCAGGCGATCATGCGAGAAGCAATCCCCTGAATAGATAAAACAATATCCCTGTAGCTTGGTCCAATAAACATTACTGAATGCCTTTTCTAGATCTGCAAACTCAATGTATGTGTCTTATCCTCCTTAATTCGGTCCTCCAAGATCACTTCTAAGATGTTTTTAATTTGTTTACATTACATGATTAGTGTCAGCAAGGCCATACAACTGTTGGACTTTATGTGAAAGACATGCATTTTGAAAACAATTACACCTAAAACCTATTAGTTTTACTCTACCCGCATACAAATGCCCTAATCTGAAGCATTTATGCTTGTTTACGTCAACTTAACAGCATTAAGCAAGGTCATACAGTCACCAGAACTGAAGTGAAATATACACATTTCAGACCAATTAGTACCTAGAAATACATTAGCACTTCTCCAACAACATGTTCTGAAGCACTTATTTTATATCATATTTGTGTTTACTTAATTCAGCGCTACACAAGGTCATACACCTTTAGAACTTATGTGAAAGATACATATTTAAGAACCTCAGTATCTGGAGTCAAATGTAGCTACTCCATAACGGCATTCAATTTGCCGTAATATTAAAATACATGTGGTTTTATCATCTTTGTATCTCATCATCATTTAACTTTTAAGCTTGACAATGTCATATTTGTGTATTTTAATTAAAATGTCACGTTAAAAATGTATTGTTTTAGAACCTTTCAGCTGAATTGTATAATTGAATGTTTATGGCTGATAATGACCCTGAACAGGGTCAAAACTGGTACCAAATAATTATTAAACTGTAATGTAAAAAAACTGCATTGCAAAAGTATATTGTATTGAATAGGTGGAATCGAAAATTTTTACTTAGATAAATATATACTGGATACTGGCCGCACTTAAGCGACTGCAGCTATCGAGCTTGGTATATTTAAAGTACGCGTTTTGATGTTATGTAGCTTGAAAGTTGAAGCTTGTCTGTAGAAGCGAAAAAAAAGCACATTCTTTTTATGTTCCCATTATAAAACTGCAGAAATGAACATGGAAATAAAGTTGTCTACCACTATTAAATGCAGAAAGAATCAAGCTATAATTAGGTGCAATTTGATTTGAGAATTAGTGCAGCTGTTCATTTTTTAATAGAAGTTTAAACTTGAGAATCTGAACTTTTGAATCCGACAGTAGGGGTCATCCACCGAAGGTCGGCCGACTAAAGGAACTTTCCATGGCAGAGAAAGTAATATGGCAAAGAAATTCAGCCAATTCAGCAGCATCACAGAATAAAACAATGTTATTTATGTAAGCATGGACTCTTGTATTCATTTCAAAGAGCCAACCACAACAACAAATAGTGAGGAGAAAAGGTGTATGATGTAAAATTATATGCCAGGTAGTTTGTAAATATCAGGACAGCATGGTGTGTGTGCTTGTGCGCATCTCTTTTTCTAACAAAATTTACCTTTCTGAAGGTGGCTGTTGTCTAAACAGTTTGAGTCACCATACACAACAATACGTCCACTCCTCTCAGTAGCTTTGCTCTGCAGCAAGCCTAGGATTGGAACGTTCTCAACACCTTCTTTTTCTTGGCCAAGAACATCTTCACCTATTAAACAATAACATCAATAAAGAATATCAGTTTCTCAAGTGAAGAGAGAATTTTCTTTCAAAAATTAAGTTGCTAGAAGGAAACCATAATTTCATTTCATTGAATGCGAATGTTAAAAAGCATTCAAGCTCTATAGGCTTTTCCAATTGTGGAATTACCAGTGTTTCGCTCCAGTATAGCAGTGGGCTCATCAGTTGCGTTGCCAAAACTTTTCAGAAGACTGGTAGATAGTGCACTGTTGAGACACCACTGCATGACTCTTAGGCACAATGCACACAGAGAAGATGTGACTTGGGCGACAGGTGGAAACATGGCGTAGAAGTGGCAAGGACGTGACATCAGCAAAGTGTACAGAAGAGTCGAAAACTCGAGCGACACTTCATAACGTCTTCTTCAAACAACTCACAAATATTCAAAGACAGGGAAAGTGTTGGGTACACCCTTTGTGACTGAAAAAGGAAGGAAGTATGAAATATTCGACGTTTCATTTCCTGATGATAAACTTAACCATAATTTAATTTCCTTGCGATCGTTTTCCACGCTTTGTTCTGTACACTTCTAACACAATAATTACAATAATCTGAGAGACTGAAGTCATATAATGTTGGATACTTTTCGATCTCTTCACAAAATTGAATATTAAATTCCAAATCATCACGCAGTTTTGTAGTCTTTTATAGCTGGCACTCCTCTTTTCACTGAAGTCATACGCCATGTGTCACTTTCTAGAGTCACTCGAGACTATAAGGGGACTTGGCGTTGGCTTCGTAGTGACATGCCCATGACAGCTGAGTGAATTGACACATTTGTTTACATGGAAGAGACTTGAAAAAGAGCCATGTTTCCGCCCGATGTCCAAGTCATGTCTTCTCTGTGTGCACTGCGCCTTGTGAAGGACAATGCAGTGATGGTGCACTAGGGGAAGTACAGAAGGTCATTCAGGATCTCTGGTAACGAGTCTGAAGGTCGCTGGTGGCGCTGTTTCAACTTGAGTACATACAAGCAGGGACTGATGATTCACGTCGGTACTGGGAATTTGTGTGTAGAGTTTCGTGAAATTAGCTTCAACGATGCCGAAACAGATTGACCCTTACTGGGAGCATTACACAACAGCCCTTTCCGATGCTAAATATTGCTATTCTGCAATCCAAGGAATGTGCAAGAAGCGTGATTTCTTGATATCAAAGAACGGGATCGGTGCTGTATTGAATAAAAGATCCAAAAGCCGACTCGGCTTAATTCCAGAGGGGGAAAAACAGGCAAATCCATGACCAGCCGTACACCAGAAGTAGTGAGGAAAGTGAAGGCCCTTGTCTCTCGTGGTGACCCTGCCCCCATCCAAGGACAATTGCACCTAAGTTGGGGATGTCTGTTTCAACAGTTAACACCATAATCAACAAGGACCTACCATTAGAAAACCGGATAAGCGCAGAGTTTACAACCTGTAGCCTCGTCACATTTCGGAACGTCACAATAACGCAGGAAAGCTGTATGAGGGCTATCTGGCAGGGGACAGATGGAAAAATGTGGTGACATTACACAAAGCATATGTGTACCTTAGGGCCGTTTTCCCCAAATGAGTTTAAGCTTGGTTTATTTTAATCTGGTTAAAGTCTGAATTTAAACTAACATTCATTTTCCCCATATTGGTTTAAACTTTGTTTCACTGGTTCAAAGTTAAACCTTCTATATTGTAGGTTTAAACTGATGTTTATATTCAACCTTCTTGACATTTTATTACTGTATCTGTGATTTTCCTAGTAGAAGGGTTAGTTTTGACTACCAGTACTGCAGCACTTTAACAGAAAACGTACTAAAATTAGAACATAGTATTAGCATTAGGAAAATGGAAGAATTTATTGAAGTCTTTGGTTAAATAGGAAATAATTTTGATATTCAAGTGAGGTTACGAAGCCACATTCCAACAAAAGTCTACATTCTTGGAAAATCAGATGTAACGGAGTAATTTGATGGATTTATAATTCATAAGCGAACAGGAAGGATTGTCTAGTATCAAAGGATTCATTTAAAATGTCAACTGCACGAAATAATGCTATTCTGCTAGAGGCAATGATTCTGGTTGCTTTAAGATATTATGCAGCAGGCAATTTTCTCATTAACAACGGGGATCACAGGCCTTAAATTGCAGTCTTTTTATAATATTATATAAAATACTGTTGGTGGTATAAATACTGTAATGTGAAGCATAAAATTATTCCTACATAAGAGCTCTAATACGTCCTCTCCCTGTGCGGTATCTGGTGGCTGTGGTCGTTAAAGCGTTAGGTCAGCATCGTCCGAAGCTGTGATTAGACGGTTCGAATCCAGTTTGTCAAAAATATTTTTACCATCAGAATGTAATACAATTTCTAATCACTAGATCATATATTTACAGGATCAGAAAAATAATAAAATGTTTCTCCGGCATGGCAGGAGAGGTCGTGGTGTACGATTTCTAATCACTAGATCATATATTTATAGGATCAGAAAAATAATAAAATGTTTCATTGTAACTAATGCCAGCATACCAGCAAAAGAAATATTAATGCAATAGGGAGAAGAGTATTATGCATACAGTACGACATACTGCGAACTTGGTTATGTTATAAACGAATATAGAATCAAGTAATACATCTCCAAATAATACATACTCAGTGGTCTGTTTGCTGGATCCGAGGTTTGTGAGATTGATCCCGGCCGAGGGCGATGGATTTTTATAGGAGATAGATCCCAAGCATGCTTGGAATTTGTTCACTTGAAATTCAGATAAATGTTGATTTTCTGAGGTAAGGAATACCGTATTGCTGAAACACTAGGATTTTAATATCTCAACATTCCCGTGTGTTCTGTAAGACAATACAGACATCAAAAGACACATATTAGGCCCACGGTAGGCCTAAAGCATGACAGAGAAGAATAAGAAATAAAAGTGCGTTACAAGAAGTTGTAGACAGCAATGGCTAAAATTATACAACACAACACTTCGCACAAATGTAAACAATTTATTTATCAGTAAAGCTAATATCCCGCCGAATTTCTTCTTTATTCACTACGTACGACAGCATTAATTCGCCACAAACAGCTGATATTAATACAAAAATGTCGGTCATTGAATTACTTCGCTCTGATTGGCCAATTCCAATCGACCATGCCTTCGACTATTCCTTCAGTGCAGCCAACGCTAGCGCAAACTCGACATCATTAATTTAAATGGGCGAGCTGTCGTTTAAACTAAACTAGGGTCAGAAATTGTTGGAGAAAATGGACGCAAGTTTACACTAGGTTCTAAAGTTAAGCGGGTTTAATTTATACCAGGTTTAACTCTATTTGGAGAAAATGGCCCTTAGTGACTGTAACAAACACCACTCAATTTACTACCACCCTAGAGACAAAACAAATTATTAAACACTGTATAAAGAATGCCAGGAAAAGTTTTCCAAGGGGTTTCATGATCATCACTGGATACTGCTACAATGGCAAGTTAACCATTCGCGGTGTCCCTAATAATGTGAAGATGAACTCTACATACTATCAGCAAGAGGTTTTAACACCCAAAATATCACGAAAAATCAGGTATGGGTACATCAAGATAAAGCATCCAGCCACACCTCTTGTTCGACTCGTCTGTTCTTAGAGAGAATGGACATGGAAACTGGAATCCGTGCAATTCCTTTTACTGACATTCTGGTAAGGCAACCGATGTGTCACCCATGGACCTCTGTGCATTTGGACTAATAAAAAAGGCCTTAGGAAATAGATGTCCATGCACTATCACTGGCCTCTGGAAAGCCTGCCAGGAGGAGTGGGATAAGATAGACATATAGTTCTGTGAAACTATCTGCTGCAATGAAAATTAAGTTGTTGGGCTATACCTATAAATGTTGGCTTTCCAACTGAGCATGATCGTTAAAGGAAATATGGCTTTCATATGCTAATTACTCTTCAAATATCATCCCCAGAGATCCCGAACAACCTTCTGTATATACCTCCATTTGTGTAACTGTCCTCCTTTAGCTTTTATGTAAATAATCAAGCTCCCAGAATGAAACCATAATTTAATTCCATCAATTGCAAATATTAAAAAAGAGAGTACATGTTCCTCAACTTTGCGCAGCCCAAGCAAGTGGTACCACACGTCACTGTCTCTTCCCTGCTGGAGAACCACTGATGATGACCAACTAGTTCAAATATCTTGGGCCAGTTATCACAACTGATGGTCATATCGATGTAGATGTCAAACACTGTGTCAGTGTTGGTTGGACAAAGTGGTGGTCTCTTACTGGTGTTGTGTGGGACGAGCAGATGCCAATCAAACTGAGAGGGAAAGTGTACAAAACCACTATCCGGCCTGCCCTTATGTACGGCTCGGAATTTTGGGCAAGACAGAAGGAGCATGATCATCGAATGATGCACGTTACAGAGATGCAGATGCTGAGATGGTCGGCGGGTGTCAACTCTGCAAGACAAAGTGCGCAATTAGCATGAGAGACTCTTTTAAAGTTATGCCCATCGGCTACAAAATAGAGGAAAAACAGCTCTGCTGGTGTGTTCCTGTCAGCAGACGCGATGAATATTGTCTAGTACAGATTGGTCTTGCTATCGAAGAGACAGGCGACACGGAAACAAAATGCTGAAGCTGCTTTAAGAAAAATTGAAATGACATTAAATCTAGTGCAAGAACATTGGACATAATCTCTCCGAGTCAGATAAACCGACCTTGAGTGAGCTCAGGAGTGCTTGTTTTATGGATACATATACAGCCAGGAAAGAAGAAGATTGCAAATGCTAAAACATTGATGCATATGGCAATCCAATTGATGAATCCATAACTACACTGGGGTGAAATGCATGTAATTTCACGACTGAAAAGGCGTTGAAAAAGCTTGAATGTTTATAACATTTGCAATGATGAAATTAAATTATGGTTTCTTCTTTGGTATTTAATTTTCGATGTAAAAACCAAAGGCAGGAAGTTCTACCAGTGGAGATACATACTTCCCCTAATATACCGTCACTGCATTGTCCTACAGAGGAAGCTTGCAGTGGTGTTTCATCAGCGCATTAATCGCTAGTGTCTTGGAAAGGTGTGGAATCCAATTAAAGAACTCACCGCTACTCTGAGATGAAACGCTGGTAATGTCATGACTGAAAAAGCCTATAAAGCTTGAATGTTAACATTTTTCTATTCAAATATTTCCAAGTACATACACATTGATAGCTATTCCATGATGTTCTCATGTATGATGTTCAGGGGATAGATTTCTTGAAATATTACATCTACATAAATGTTTTTAAGAGAGTAAATTCACCTTGGTCTTTTAAAGATTGAGAAATAACAATTCCACCTTCAGGAAAACGAGCTATACTTGAGCCAGATGCATAATACATGTCATGCTCGCCCAATGTGAAATCGCCCTCAAATACTCTATCACTCAGGGCAATGCCCCAGGAAGACAGTAAATCATTAAGAGCTGGAACATTAGCACCACCAGTATCTGGCATCCACCACTGTCTGAAAAAAAGAAAAAGACTTCTTAGAACAGAATACATTTCTATAAGTTATAGTGGATTGATTGTCGGATGCACTAGCGAGTGGTCGACTGTTGAAAGTACTCTGTACCATCGTAGTGATAAAGTAGTCAATACTTATTGAAATTAGAGAGAGAGTATGTATGTGTGTCTATATATAGGGTGACCCAAAAGTCCATTAACATTTGATGAGGCAGTACCTCATGGAATACTGGAGGTAGAGAGGTAATAACTGACACACATAATCGCCATGAGATGGGGTTTTAATGACACCAAAATAAAGTAAATAAAGCTTCACTAACAGTGCCTTTTCTGGTAACGTCAACATGCCATGATTGCAGGCGCATCTGATGCCCTTTCTCAGGACAGCTGATTTTATACCGCACACAGGTCTCATGCATCATGATGCAAGGGTAATGGACTAATATAACTTGGAAAAAAATTCTCTAAACCCATGGGTAAATAGTGAATATATCAAGCTCAGTTAGTAGGTATTATTATTATTATTATTATTATTATTATTATTATTATTATTATTATTATTATTATTATTATTATTATTATTATTATTATTATTAGGGGAGATCAAATATAAATGGGATTTTATATTTTATTTAAATTCATTTATTGAAAACACAAGGCAATTACAATTTATTTTTCCACATAGTTTCCTGCTTTGGAAATGCATTTGTCCTAGCGTATGGGCAGCTTTTTGATGCCCTCATCTTAAAAAGAACAGGGTCGTGTCACCAGCCAGTTGCCGACGAAATCTTCCACACTCTAGTCATCTTCAAATCGTTGTCCTCCTACAGCTTCTTTAAACGGTCCGAACAAATGGAAATCACAGAGCAATAAGTCCAGGCTGTAAGGATGATCAAGTGTAGTCCAGTTCATTTCCTGTAGCCTGGAGACAGTTAGAGCTGCAGTATGGGGCCGCGCATTGCCATGGAGGAGGATAACCTGTTGAATCGGGTGGTCTCATATTTTTAGGGCAATACGTAACCCTTGCCTTGTTCAACAGCTCGCAGTAGTAAGCAGCACTGATTGTGCATCGCTCATGCAAAAAATCAATCAGCAAAATGCCTCACCAATCGGAAAAAAAAAAAAAAAAACTGGTTGCAAGTACCGTGCCAGCTGACAGTCGCGTCTTGGCTTTCACTGGTACTGTCTCCCCTTTCCTCCGCCACTCCTTACTGGCTTGTTTGAATTCGGGAGTGTAGTGGTGGACCCATTTATTTACATACATACATACATACATACATACATACATACATACATACACACATACATACACACATACACTCATTTTCATTATAGACTGTTATGCCTTTCAGCGTTCAGTCTGCAAGCCTCTGTGAATTTACTAAACGTCACCACAATCCTCGATCTGCAACTAGTGTTGTGGCCCTCATTTAGTTCTCTACTTCTTATATTTAAATCGTTAGAAACCGAGTCTTTTATTTATTTATTTATTTATTTATTTATTTATTTATTTATTTATTTATTTATTTATTTATTTATTTATTTATTTATTTATTTTTGCTATTTGTTTTACGTTGCAACGACACAGGTAGGTCTTATGGCGATGAAAACCCATGTTTCGTTGCAGGTGACGATCCAACTCAAAAATGCATCACCTTCTTCCACAAACCTTGCTGTAAGCCTCTGACAGACCTCCAAAAGTCTCAACTTCAGATTTTTGGTCAAAAGGCGAGGGACCCGTCTGGAACACACTTTACAGAATTGTAGGTGGTTTGTGATGATTACTTGACGGCTCCCATAACTGATTCCAACTTGTTTTGCCATTTCTGATACTGTCGCCCATCGAGCATCATCTATAATGTCTTTAACCGCATGAATGTTTTTCCCTATAATGCTGGTCCGAGGATGGCGATCGTATTGCTGATTTTCAACATGTTCTCATCCTTCCTTGAACTTTTTATGCCAGGCAAACACACGAGTCCTTGATAATGTTTGATCACCAAACTGTGCAGTCAATCTCTGGCAAATTTCCGCCGCTGTAACTCGTTCATGAGCAATAAATTTTATAATTATGCATTGTGCAGTGGAGGGGTGCAACTGTTGCTCCAACTTCGTAAGCATTACTGATGAAACGGCGGGAAATATTTAACAGCACGCTCTCCCAACTCCCGCCTAAGCATAGCAGAAGCACGGGGCCAGTCTTACCAACTGTTGATGTTCAGGAACAAAAATCCTGTTTATATTTGATCGACCTTCGTATTTTTTTATTATGACTTGTGAGGTGTGGCTATGAAGTTGTTTACGTCTATTATTATTATTTTATTATTATTATTATTATTTACGTAGTTATGTACGGAATTTATTTCGTATAAATCACGATCGTATTATGTGTGTGTTGTATGATCTGTCTCGTTTACCAAACCAGATGAGGTTATGTTACGACATGTCTGCTGTATGTATATTAATATGACTTTATTTACTGTAAGAACATGCAATTAATAGTATATAATTTATTATTACCTATAAATATGATGTATAAATCCAATGTAATATTGTGCAACTCAGGGTAATAAATAATTTTGTGTGGCTATTTCTAGCCGAGTGCAGCCCTTGTAAGGTAGCCCCTCCGATGAGGGTGGGCGGCATCTGCCATGTGAAAGTAACTGCGTTATTATTGTGGTGGAGGATAGTGTTATGTGTTGTGTGTGAGTTGCAGGGATGTTGGGAACAGCACAAACACCTAGTCCCGGGCCACTGGAATTAACCAATGAAGGTTAAAATCCCCGACCCGACCAGGAATCGAATCCCGGACCCTCTGAACCAAAGGCCAGTATGCTGACCATTCAGCCAACGAGTCGGGCGCAACACAGGGTAATAGTCCAGAAAATGCATCTTGTCACTAGAGCTGTATAGAATGTTTGATTCATTTGTAAATAGGTTATTGGAGACTCTAGAAAATACAGCCATATTAGACGACCAAGCAAGCCACTCATTTGTGAATGGGACTGCTGCCAGATTACTACCACCTGTGAAGTCTCACCATCTCGGAAGGGTAGTGGAAGCAGCGGACGGGGTAACCTATTCCACCTAAAGACAGACTAACCTAACCGCTAAATGCACGGACCTGCCTATTGTAATTAACGTTTCAGTGATTCAGAACCTAATACCGGACATTATATTAGGTCATGACTTTCTGGTAGAATACAAGGTGATCCTAGCCTATGCAGCTCATGAATTCTTTTTAGGAAAAGACAGACGTCTGAGGGTCGCATGGCACGATGGAAATCTCAGGACTCACAGTGATGTAGAAGTTCACGTAGACCTGGGAGATATCCAGTTAACACATCTTCAACCAAGGGAAGAAGAGGAGCTCAGACAAGCCTTAAAGGACTTTCCAGAAGTCATTACCAAAAAAATAGGAAGGACTACCACTGTAACGCACGCCAATGAATGCAGCACTTCCTCACCCATCAAGCAATGCCGATATCCAATCAACCTGGATAAGCGCTACTTCGTAATTCAGAAGATTCAAGAGATGGAAGGGCAAGGTCTCATCAAACCCTGTACATCTTGTTGGGCTTCGCCTATCGTTCTACCGAAGAAACAGAATGGGGAGTATTGAATGTGTGTAGACTTCTACAAGTTGAACGAGAAGACCGTTCGTGACGCCTACCCCGTGCCTAACCTTAAAAGATCATTGAAACTAATGAGTGGATATAGGACTTTCAGCACACTAGATCTGAACTCTGCATTCAGGCTATGATAAGCAATGCTCCCGGTCTAGCCCATCCCAACCCTCAATGGAAGTTGTGCCTGCAGACTCTGGCTTAGAAGCAGTGTTATTCCATAGTCTTGGAGTTGATGGGTCCTTACCCTAGAACACCAAGGGGTAAAACAGGACTCCCAGTAATCACCGACCTCTTCAAAAGATGGATTGAAGCCTTTCTGACACCAGAAGCCACAACGGGACACATCACCAGTCTTCTACAGGATGAGGTATTCAGTCGCTACAGTTATCCACTGTGCATTTTGTCAGACAACGGGAGTCAGTTCACGTCAAGGAACTGGCAGCAAATGATGTCTGAATGGGGTGTGGAGCACTGGACCACCACTATCTACAACCCAAGGGCCAATCCAATGGAACGACGGAACCAGGAGCTAAAAAGGATGCTATGGATCCAGCTAATAGACAAGGAACATCAACTGTGGGACTGTCAGATACCGCAGTCACTCTTTGCCCTGCGATGATGCATCAACCGTGTCACTGGCTATTCTCCAGCAGAGCTGTTCCTTGGTTGACTGCTATATGGCACCGGGGGATTGGGACATTCATCCACCAACCACTACTGGTCAAGATGATGCAGCTGTTTCCCTAGCAGAGTGGCAGCATAAGCAGCAGCAGGACATCAGGGAAAAGCAATATTTAGCCGAAAACAGATTCCTTACCCATGCCATGGCTCAAGATGTCGAAGAGACCCACATTTTCCTACCAGGTCAATAAATACTGTGACATAACCACCCAGTCAGTAATATGATTGAAGGGTTTCATGCAGGTCTCGCACCTAAGTGGATTGGTCCCGTCGAGATCGATAAGCAGCTGGGCCATGGTGTGTACTTACTTAAGACCAACCCTCCTGTCAAGGTTCACGTATCAGAATTGCGGCGAGTCACCCAACCATTGCACAAACAGAGTAGGCCTGGTACTGCCACAGGTCCACCTGGAGGAGAGGCTACTGACGACACGGCACAGTCTGGTCAAGAAGAGGAGAGCACACCCAGTGACGTCGAGGAAGGGATGAGATATAATCTACGATGAAGGCAGAGTCGAATTCTCTAAACCCATGGGTAAATAGTGAATATATCAAGCTCGGTTAGTAGGTGTTGTTGTTGTTGTTGTTTTTGTTGTTGTTGTTGTTGTTATTATTATTATTATTATTATTATTATTATTATTATTATTATTATTATTATTATTATTATTATAATTATTATTATTATTATTATATTTTGCGAATGAGCCCATTAGGACTACGCAAAGTACTTAGAGACAGGCATTTGCCTTTCTTTGTGCCCACACTTCCTTCATTCGTTTACTGTGTGCTTCTTTTCTCTCTTGAGACCATGTTGTTCCGGTCTTCTTCTTTGGTTTTTCCTCTTGGTCAACTTGCCACTTATGAACTTTGGTTCTGAAGATAACCCGGCTGTGGATGTCTTCAGGTGTAATTCCTGCCAGTTTGAGATCTGTTTCAATTTTGCCAATCCATTTTATTGTGTCCGTTTAGGCTTTACTTCGGTTTTCATAAAATTCAATTATTTGCTTGGTAAGTCTATCTGGGTTCATCCCTTT
This sequence comes from Anabrus simplex, assembly GCF_040414725.1. Taxonomy (NCBI): domain Eukaryota; kingdom Metazoa; phylum Arthropoda; class Insecta; order Orthoptera; family Tettigoniidae; genus Anabrus; species Anabrus simplex. The sequence goes on from NC_090268.1 coordinate 304,424,092, forward strand.
TATATGTCCAAAGAATCTTAATCTGCGTTTTCTGATGTCGCTGTGAATGTTAGAAAATTGTTTGATTTCCTGTTTCCCTCTAAGGCGGTACTGTTCATCTACGAGTTTTGGGCCTAAAATTTTTCTAATGATCTTGCGTTCCTTTTTCTGAATATTTTCTAGATCAGTTTTCCTGTTCAAAATTAGTGTCTCTGATCCATAGAGGCATTCTGGTTTTATAACTGTATTATAGTGTCTTAGTTTTGCATGCTTGGAGAGACACTTTTTGTTGTAGATATTTTGGGTGAGTCTATACGCAGTTTCCATTTTTTGGCATCTAACTTCATTGGCTTTTGTTTCCATTCCATTCTCCTGAATTATTTCACCGAGATATCTGAATTGCTGGACCCGTTTTATTTTGCCATATTTTGTCTCCATGAATTTAGGGGCTTCTTTGTTGCAGGTCATGTATTCAGTTTTTTCAAACAATATTTGGAGGCTGACTTTTTCCGCTGTTTCTTTCAGGAGATCGATCTGGTTTATGGCTGTTGAAACGTCACGAGTTAAGATTGCCAGATCGTCCGCAAATGCCAGGCAGTCTACTGCTAATTTACCCCTACCAAGAGTGATTGGTTGGTCAATCTTGAGGACAGACTTCTGTTTGCGCCATTCCTGTATTACCTTTTCAAGGACGCAGTAGAAGAGTAGTGGAGAGAGCCCATCTCCCTGTCTTACTCCTGTTTTGATCGGAAAAGGGTCTGAGATTTCCCCCAAGAATTTAACCTTAGATTTTGTGTCTGTCAATGTCTCTATTACAATTGCGAGTGTTTTCCGGTCTAGACCCTGTTCTTTTATTATTATTATTATTATTTTTTTTTTTTTAAATTTATGTAGTTATGTACGGACTTTATATTTGGTATAAATTATTTGTATGTTGTATGATCTGTCTTGTGTACTAAAACAGATGACGTTATGTCACAACACAGGGCAATATTCCAGAACAACGCATCGTCACTAGAGCTGTATAGAATGTTTGTCATTTGTAAATAGGTTATTGGAGACTGTAGAAAATACGAGAAAACATATTGTGTCATACTACTTTTCTAGAAGCCTGGCCAGGCATTGTATATAAAGAGGTAGTCTTGGGAGTTGGAGTTGAGTTGTTAGCGAGAGTTGCTAGTGAAAGTCGTGAACTCATGTTGTTATTTTGTTGTGTTGCTAGTTGATTGACATGGTAATGTTGCAGTCTTCTTCTTCTCTTTGTAGCAGTGTTTTGTTCAAAATGGTGGTTTATTAATGTGTGCATATAATGTTTGTTTAATCTATATAATATATAAAGCAGAATGTCTGCCTGTCTGTCTGTACGTCTGTTCCTTATACAAATCCATACCGTTCCACCAATCTGAACCAAACTTTGTATGCTTGCCTTTTAGGACCCTGCGAGTAACCCCATCTATGAGGAATTTTAACTCCCCTCTCCATTCCCTAAATGTAGGTCCTTTGGCACATTAACATAGGCTAATTTAGGCAAAATATTCAATTTGCTGTACCAGGACAAGACAAAGCTTATTTTAAGCCTCATGACACGTAGAACAAAACTCGATATGGCCCTAAGGGCCCAAAAACCATGCTTTAATGGCCTAAAACCAACCGTTTTGGAGATATTGACATCACATTACCCCTCTCTAGGAATTGGATGAAGAAATGACAAGCCGTAACCATGGCAATGTCAGCTCAAGGATTCTGCAGTAGAATACAGACCTGATGATCGAAGTAGGCACGTGCGTAAATGTAGGCTAGGCCAAGGAGAGATTTTGCTACACATATACCTGTCTTTAAAAAACAGCGTTGGGGTAAGCCACCCCTAGGGGTTATGGTCCAGAGGGGTTTTGGGGTCGCTGAGATGAACAGCGACACTCCGCATGTCATTTAAGTCCAAGTTCACCCGCATTGGCATGGGGGTGAGAAGGGGTGAAAAAAAAAATATACAAAATAATTGAGATTATGGATGAATGTATGTTCCAGCATAGCTTTCAAACAAACAAACAAACAAAAATGACTGTGGGGGCATAACTCCCCTAACACCGTGGCTCTTTGGATGCCGTTTAAGTCGTATTTCAGGCCCAGTCAGAATGGAGGTTGAGAAATGGTGGGGGGGAAGTCCAAAATGACCGAGATTATGGATGTATGTGTTATATTCCAGCATAGCTCTCAACTAAAACTGGTGCACACATGACTTACTATAGACTACTATGTGGAAAAATAATTACGTGGGGTAAAAACACCCCTAGCACCACTGGCGGAGGGGACAATACTAAAACTAATTCAAATCGATGATTATTAGTCGAATCCATAGTTTTTGGGGTCGCTTAGATTAATACTGACACTCCAGATGCCTTTAGGTTGAAGGTCATATCCAATCACAGCTCTCAACCAAACTCGGTACGGATATGAGTTACTATCTCGAAAATATATTGTAGTGGTAAGGCACCCCTCGGGGAGAGGGTGACATGTAAAATAATCGAAAACAGCCGATATTAGTGTTGAATCCACAGTTTCTGGGGCCACTGAGATGAATAGTCACACTCCGGATGTCATTTTAGTCCAAGTTCAGCACCCATCAGACAGTTGGAATTGTGTACATCATATCTATAATGCGACACATAAATACATTATGTTATAACTTATTTTTATTATTGTTTGAAAGGATCAACTACTTCCCGGACAATCTGGGCAGCCACAAGGAAGTACTTTAAGGCAAAACAAAATAATTTCTAGCTAAAACATAAAATTACACTTATAACAATATATCTAAATTTACAAATTTACAAGAGTTCATGAACAATCGTCACAAAAAAAAGAAGAAAAAAAACTTGAAACAAGTAATACAAATCCTAATAGTAAAAGTTGTGAAAGAGAAAATTACCAAAATTGTAGATGTACGTGTATACAATATCTTCCAGAATAGCTCTCAACCATACTTCGTACAAATACGAATTACTATCTCGAAAAGATACTGGAGGAGTAAAACACCTTCTAGCAAACCTAAGGGAGGGAATGATGAACAAGAATAATTGAAAACGACCAATATTAGCGTCGAATCCCTAGTTTCCACGGTTGCTGAGTTGGATTGGGGCACTCTGGATGCCGTTTAAGTACCAGTTCAGCTGCATAGGCATGGCGAAAAGGAGTGATGAACAAAATGTCCAAAACTGCCGAGATTAGTTTGATTAACGAGAAAGAAAATAATCTATAAGACTTGAAATTAAACACAACAATAACTTCTAAACTACAAAATAGTTCTCAATCAGTCAAAGCCACAATAATGAAATCTACAAAAATTCTGTTCACACATAATTAACAGGTAATGAAATACCTACAGGAAATGCCTGGGCAGCGCCGGGTAATACAGATAGTTTGTAAATAAAACAGTGTACATAACTGACAGCATTGCGTGTGTGCATCTTTGTAGTTACAACAAGCATCACCGACATGTTGCTGTCTAGCGCCATCTGTTGGCCTGTTTGTGCACTCATTTTAGGTGTCAATAAAACCCCATTTCATGTCAAGCACATGTGGCCAGTTGTACCCGACATGTTGCTATGTTGATATTTATTACATGTAATGTTGCTGTCCAGCGCCAGCTGTTGGTCATTTTCAAAATTTTGGTGTCGATAAAATTCCACGTCATGCCAATCATGTGTGTCAATTATTACCTCTCTACCTCCAATATTCCATGAAGTATTGTGTTATCAAACGTTAACAGACTTTTGGGTCACCCTGTACATAATATATGTGTCTCTTGGTAGTAATTATGATTAGTGACATTTATTTAAATTTTACATTGAGTATATGGGATGAACTTCATGTTTGGTTCCTTACTTAGTTAATAATTTTTAATAAAACCTTCTATTATACTTGTATTGGTCGACCTGTTCAATACAATGTTGATACAAGCCACTTAATACTAACTGGTATGTATACTCATAAAATGAGTAAAACACGGATATGTCTCAGCCCTTTATGAGTCATCTTCAGTTAGTTTGCATGAATAAAGACCGAAATTTTCAAAGTGAAATATGTGGACACAAAAAAAAAAAAAAAAAAAAAAAAAAAAATCACGAACAATGGAAAAGTTTAGTGTTTGTTGTTGACCACATTAAAAGTTTTTCATTAAAACTACATCTAAGTAGAATATTGTAGTGTAGTTATTTTATCAGTTAGTATCTTACTTGCATTATTGTCAAGAAATTTTTGTGGAGTATACAACATTTCCTTCATCTGACATATACAGTATAGGCCTACTTCTACTCACAGAATACATTATTTTATTTCTGTTAATATTTATGTGTTATTTCACATTTCTTTGAAGAAATAAAAGAATAGCTGAGGGTGGCAGGTGTAGAGGGTTTTGGGTGTAAGTGGGAATTCAGGAAGATGAGGGACGAGAGAGCGAGTTTGCGGGAGATAGATAGATAGATAATGCCTTTATCTGTGGCAAAGTTAAGGCTCAAGGCCCTCGCTTACACTTAACCACTAGAAGAGTATACATCATAGCGTAACTTATAATTACAAGTAGTACAAATAATATTAACAATAATAATAATAATAATAATAATAATAATAATAATAATAATCACAGTTCCAATAGCAATATCATGTACCGGTGTTATTCCAAAAAGCTTGCGCAGCTCTCTGGCCGCATTAATCCTGCATCATCATGCATACGTTGAACTACAGAAAGCCACCCTCCTGAACACCTGCCACATTGTGAGAAAGTTTCTAGAAATGACTTTTCCTCTGACTTACGCCGAACAGCATGAAGTTCCAGTAATACTGAAGAACAGATTCTCAAAACGGGGAGATAAGAAGTTGTTTAGCGACATCACCTGTGCATATTTACTGTATAAATGTATATGTTGTAATTATTTATGTTGTAAATATTTGTAGATATGTGTACCTATAGTTTCATAATCAAGAGGGCGACTCCTTGCTTAGGCCGAGTCAGCCCATTATGTTACTGGCACAAGCCGAGCCTTTCTGAATGGATGTAACAATAATAATAACTAGAGGAACCATGCTGCTATGCAAGATTCATTATAAATAGGTCAGATAACGAATCTTGATATAAAATTGCTCGATGCGGTGCCCAGGTATTTTCTTGAACATTTACTTTTAGGATTTGTACCAGGTGTATGCTGAAGTCTTTTCCGGTTTCACTAAGAGATTATGCCAATAGTAATAATATATGCCAAACTAAACTCCCAACACAAAAGCAAATATTAGATTTTAAGAAGAAAATCACTGACAATGATCTTATCATAACAAAAACTGATAAAGGCAACTCCACTGTTATTACGAATAAATCAGATTACATACAAAAAACTAAACAATTCTTCACGACAACTCGTATTCTATAATCAAAAGAGACCCTACACTAAAAATTCAGCATCAGCTTAAACAAACACTAAAAAATGCATCATGTCTATTATCAGACAAAGAAAGAAATTAATATGAATCCAGGCCTGCCAACTGCCAAAGTACTTCCCAAAGTACATAAAACTGATGTTCCTATCCAACCCATCATTGTATTCTCTCCATTCTTTCAATATTGTTAACATGTACCCAAGCATCTAGATTTCAAAAATTTGTCCCATTATTCACAACAATTTAAATAAATACAGAGGTCTGAGCCCACTAGAAATTCAAGATTTCATCTCTATTCTGAAAATGGTTTTGAATAACAATTATTTCACATTTGACAATAACATTTATCAGCAAAATGGGTTAGCTATGGGATTGCCAGCATCAGGCATCATAGCTGAAATCTATCTGGATCATTTAGAACACACCAGAAACATCTTTAGTAATATTATTTTTTGAATAAGATATGTGGATGACACATTTGTGATCATGAACGAAAGTGCAACTGACGCCATCAACACTCTATCCGACCTTAATCACACTGACACACATATAATGTTTACACTAGAATAAGAGACGATAAAAAACTAAATTAATTAGATCTAACCATCATCAGAAAACCTGGTTCATTGAGCTATAAGATTTTTCCAAAACCAATGCAAACCGCTAACACAATCCATCAAGATTCCATACACCCACACGCCCATAAATGTGCATCATACCATAGTATGGTACACCATGCTTTTAGCATCCCACTGTCTAAAAAATAACTTAAAAAGGAATTAAACACCAGTTGTAGTATAGCTAAATTTAATGGCTACAACAGCTCCCTTATAGAGAAAAATCATTAACAAACATAAACACCAACCTTCAACCACCTTAACAAAAGAAAAAACTCACAACAATTTTTTACCAATTTTTGCGTTTAATAATAAACAAGTCTACCAAATCAAAACATATTTAAAAAGCATGACACCAAAATAGCCTTCAAAACTTGTAACAGAAACACACATATTTTACACAATACCAATTATGTTAATCATAGCAATAAGTTTACCAAGTCAGGTGTTCATAGACTCTATTGTAAATAATTGTAACGCATCTTATGTCAGTCAAACAGGTAGAAGCTTATGAATGTATATTCTTAAAATTTTCATTTCTACTGCGTGGATCTTACTATCTTGTCTCTTATTAGTTACCAGCATTTCTAGTCCGCATGTTACAATTGGTATGAAATACTGTTTATATAATATTAATTTTGTTCTCTTCGGTACTTTGTCATCCCATAAAAGCTCTCAGACTTGATGATAAAATGTTATACCTTTATATGTCTGTTATTAGTTTCAGGATTGATTTCATTACTTCCGTTAATAATGCTACCCAGATATGTAAACTGCTCTACCGGGCGAGTTGGCCGTGTGCGTAGAGGTGCACGGCTGTGAGCTTGCATCCGGGAGATAGTAGGTTCGAATCCCACTGTCGGCAGCCCTGAAAATGGTTTTCCGTGGTTTCCCATTTTCACACCAGGCAAATGCTGGGGCTGTACCTTAATTAAGGCCACGGCCACTTCCTTCCAACTCCTAGGCCTTTCCTATCCCATCGTCGTCATAAGACCTATCTGTGTCGGCGCGACGTAAAGCCCCTAGCAAAAAAAAACAAAACAAAACTGCTCTACATCCTCTAACCGTTCTCTGTCTATGTTCACTTGACTTCTCTTTTTCTCTTTTCCACAATGCATGACTACAGTTTTCTTTTGACTAATTACCATTCCAACCTCCTTGAGATTTTCATTCCAAATGTCCAGTCTCCTTTGTACTTCCTTTTCTCTCTTTCTCCAAATCACCATATCATCTGCAAATACCAAAGCATTCACTTCATCACTACTGATACTCTGTTTTACACGTTTCATGATTTAATCCATCAATATAATAAACAATAATGGCAACAATGCACTTCCTTGTTTGAGACTTTTTTTGTATAAAATGTTTCAGAGTCACCACTCCCGACTCGTACACTGCTTTTACTCTCATGATACAACATTTTAATTTGGTTAATTAATGATTTTGGTACATTCCTTTTCAGTGGGCATTCCCATACATGTTTTCTCTTAGATGTATCATATGCATTTTCCAAATTCAAATATACAAAGATGTTTTCCTTGTTCCTTTCCAGATGTTTTTCCATTATTGTTCATACTGTAAATATCAAGTCTATTGTTGATCTATTTGGTCTAAAGCCATATTGCTCTTCCTCTAACTGTGTTTCTATTATATCCCTCAGTCTTCTGTCTACGACTTTCTCCATTATTTTTAGCCCATGTGGTAATAGAGTTATACCTCTATAACTTTCACATTTCTTCCTATTTCCTTTTTTGAACAGTGTTACATTGCTTCCTTGTTGCCAACCTTCAAGTATCCTTTCATCCTTCCATATGGCATTGAGGGCTCTGTATAGCCACTGTAGTCCAATGCTTCCTGCTGCCTTAATCATATCAGCATTAATTCGTCTTTTCCACTGGCTTTACCTTTGGTCATTGCTTTCACTGCCCTTTCAAGTTCCAACCATGTTAATGGGTTCTCTTCTTTTTCTCCATCTATTATTTCCATTTTCTTATCCCCTTCTTCCTCCGAGCAGTCATCCTCATTATAAAGTTTTTCAAAATACTTTGCCATCACCTTATGAAGACCCTTTTCGTCATGTACTATGGATCCATCTTCCCTCTCTAATGCCTTGATTTTTCTTGATTTATTCTTTTCGATTTTAATACGTGCCTAACAGAAACTATGTTGTGTGCAATAGTATTCCTGATGAACAGCCCTACCCCAGACTCTGCCCTTCCCTTTTTAACACCCGTCAAGTACACTTTATAATCTCCTAGCCTTCCTCTTTATCTCCCCTTAGCTGAATATCACTTACTCCTAGCACATCCAGATGCATCCTCTTTGCTTACTCAGCCAGTTCTACTTTCTTTCTTCCATAAGCTCCATTAATATTGATAGCTCCCCATCGAGTTCCATTTCGTTCGCCAAGTTGTTTCCAAGGAGTCCCTCGTGTGTGAAATGGGAGTGGGACTCCGTTACTCCCATAGGTCCCACTTTTCAGTTAATTTTTTATGAAATTTAAATGAAACTATCGTAGATATTTATTTGTAAATCAAGGAATTGATGACTGGAATGCATTACTTGCAGCTGTCTTAGAGCCTTTTCCCAAAAATATAAGATGCTTCAAGAATAGACTCCAGCATTCTGTAAATTGTGTGTAAATTTATATGTGATGGTGTCATATTTTTATGTAAAGCTCAACCCACTGTAAATTGTAGTATTAAGGCATCTGAATTATTTATGTGTGAATTTGTATATGAATGTGCTGTATTTACAATTCTAAGATAATAGTAATTGGACCGCTCAATCTACTATAGTGTAAAATTTCAAAATACTTAAGGTACGTGTGAATTTGTAACTGCATATGATGGTGTTGTAAGCTAGTAGTAAGCTCAATCTATAGTATTGCAAGTCGTAGTGTTAAACACTGGAAATACTTAAACTGTGTGTGAATTTGTATAGAATGATGCTGGATTTAGAATGTAACTAGTAGTATTTCTCGTAATATTTTCTTTCCATGGAATTACTTGTTGTACTCATGTTGTAGTTGTTGTTGTTGGGTAATTATGTTTTAACTTTACTTTATTATCATACTACAGTAAGTGATCATTACCACTGGAATATTTCCCAATTGCAATGTATTTGTTAATAATACTTTTTTTTTTAAATTCTGCAACAATTTCTTTTTTACTTTGTAACCACAGTAGGTAATTCCATCAGCTTGCAACTATACTGTGCCCAGTCTTCTGTGCTTATGTGGTAGAAATTTGAAACAGATTGATTCATTGGTTCTTACAAAATGACTAATATTTTTGATGTATGTATGAACTAAAAGCACATTACCTTGTTGCTAGGGAAAAGCTTACTTCTCTCCTTAAGAGAGAAATGCAATAATATCAGTCTGTGTCTATCTTTTTCAAACTTAGAAATGGCAAGTATTTACTGTCACATTACACTTACCTTGTATTTTCATCATAAAACTTTACTTTCTTCATTACAGTAACATTGTACCAGTCAGCAAATACCACAAGAGACAGGCCATTATCTACATCTCTTTTCAATTTTGCTACTTCTTCAGGAAAATATTCTTCCTCAGCATCAACTAGAAGAAGAGTTCCGTATTGTGATGCATCAAAACAGGTGAAGGGGGAACCAAGAACTTCCAAATAATAACCACTATTGCGCAGGTGCTGATACATGTCCTAAAATAAAATCAGAGTGTGAATATCTTAAAAACCAATAAAACAAACAAAAACATAACTGAAGGGCCACTCACTCACTCACTCACTCACTCACTCTCTCTCTCTCTCTCCCTCTCTTTCAGCTGCTATTCATTACCCTCGTACCACCACCACCACCACCACCACCACCACCACCACCACCACCACCACCACCACCACCACCACCACCACCACCACCAATGCACCCTTCCATCTTGCTCTATCCAACTACCATTGGTGCTCCTCAACCACATTACAGTCCAGGTTCCTTCTTATTATGCTGTACTTGATATAGAGTCCAACCACCTCAGTCTGGATCTACCCCTTATTCTCTTTCCTTTATTTATCCACTTTGGTATCCTCTACTCTTCAATCCTCTTAATGTGCCCAAACCATCTCACTTGTCAGTTTATTTCTCCCTATTCTGTTGGAAAGCTTTTCTACTGGGATTTCTTTTCTGATATCCTCATTTCTTACTGTCCTTTCTTGACTTCCTTATCATCTTAATAATTTCATCTTGCTTGCTTGGGTTTTATTCTCCTGTCTTTTCATCAGTGTCCAGGTTTCTGCTGCATATGTCAGTACGTGGCAATAATACATTTTACACACATCACCTCTTTCCGCTTCCTTGGTACCCCTTTCTTCACAATCAAGTTCGTCACACTCTGGTAAAATGTATTTCCCAGTTGTATCCTTTTACTGATCTGCAGCAATTTACTTCCGAAGTATTTGAAAGTTTCTACACTACTGAAAATATAAATAGCATATCGTATACATTATGCTCCAAATCTTTATACAAATGCTATATATGTATACCTCACACTAGAATCAGTACAAGTACAGTTAATGAATCTTACTTCAAATACCAAGCAGGCTTCTATTATTCAGGCCAGTCCTGCAGTCGAGGGGTAGTGAGCCTGCCTCTTACCTGGAAGTCCCAGGTTCAATTCCCAGCCAGGTCAGGGATTTTTACCTGGATTTCAGGGCTGGTTCAAGGTCCACTCAACGTACATGATTACAATTGAGAAGCTATCTGATGGTGAGATAAAGGCCCGGTGTAGAAAGCCAAGAATAACGGCCGAAAAGATTGGTCATGCTGACCACGCATTAACTCATAATCTGCAGGCTTTATTCACTAACACACTCGATATGTTCCTTCAAGGCATTCCCATGTCTTTTTACCCTGCCTGTCCAATATCAAGGAATATAAAGATCACATTTTTTCCTTTCTCCCAGTGCTTTTTAATGTTCATCAACAGCAAATATCTGATCTGTGTTGCCCGAATTCTTTTGAAGTCAAACTGCTATTGTTCAAGTTGTGGTTCAATGATAAGCTAGTATTAGATGTTGACAAATGGCAAGTGGTTGTCTGTGACTTAAGTGATTAAGTCCAATCTATGAAAGAACATATTGGTTGAAGTTAGTACGAGTTCAGAAAGTGAATCAAAGTAAAAGGACTTCCTATGAGACTGCTGAACTAAGTCAGAGAAAAGCCAAGCGAAAACAGGTCTGGGAGACTCTTGGTAAGTAAAAACTTGAGGATACGTGCTATAGAATCAAATGAGAGTTCATGCAACATAGAATAATTGAAGCTAAGAAACTCAATGTTAGAAGACATACTAGTTTATCACTACATCCTTTTTTAAATGATAGAACGTGACAACATCCTCAGTCATATTGCTAGACCTTCTTGACTAAGGCTACTGTCTCTCATATCAGATAGCTCCTCAGTTGGTCTCATGAGGCTTGGTGAACCCTGTTCCAGCTCTCAGTCCAAAATTACCGGAATTCAGGAATTGAACTCAGGGCCTCTGGATAAGAGGCAGACATACTACGCTTACATCACAGGGCTGGGTCCAATAGTACTAACTGTAAAGAATATTTTGACATTTCTAATGATTCATGGTCAAAGGCATTGCAGTTTAACAGCTCCATTTATTCCAGAATGCTATGAAAGAAATATTAATAAACTAACACAATGGTGTAGGAAAGAAGGATGAAATGTACACACTAATTTAAATATACTCTTTTAATAAGACGAAATGAAGAAAAATTCTTACCTTGAAATTGGTATGTATATGATCACCATTCCAGTCCAAAGGATCATTTTTCATACGAAGATTATCTCGGGGAAAATAACCAGGTGGATATCGCAAATTATGATACTGGTCCCAGAGTATGCGTTTGCTAACAGTAAAAAAAAAAAAAAAAAAAAAAAACACACACACACAGTAATAAACTATGAACATTATTCAATACACAAGGAAAAGGGTACAAACATCTGAGCAAAAGGAGTTCAAATTAGGCAAAGTGTTTTACTATTAGTACAGTAATGAAAATGAAGTCAAATGCATTCAATAATAATATAATCATCTTGAATGGTTTCCAGCCCTCAGCTAAGTAGGTTGGGAACATAAGCTTTCGTACTGTCTTGTGTCTGCCAATATCCTGTTCTCTTGTATCCTTCTCCATTCAAGTCCTCTGGCCTCTACACTCTCCTAAACGTTTTCACACCGGTGGACTGCTATAGGAGTCGTGTGTTATCTGGCTTTTCTACGCTTTTCTGCATTACAACTGATTGATAAATTTGACCTTTGAGATATCTAGCAATTGTCTTGTTAGTCTATAGTTACTAGCAGTCAACAAATGTCAGGGGCAATCAGTTTGAGTGACCGTACTCATCACTTGCCGTGTACTTGCTGTTCACTGTCAATGTATTAGCACCTACAGGTAGTTTTAAGGTGTTCTGGTATTGTATTCCATAATGTACGAGAAACTGCAGGATACATACATCTTTCATTATAGACTGTGATGCCTTTCAGTGTTCAATCTGCAAGCTTCTGTGAACAATATATTTAAAACAGAAATAGACAACCTGTCATGTCTTAACAATACAAACAAATACAAGCGGGAAAACAACAAAGATTGGAAATTATCCCATACAGCAAGGACGGACATTTGCTTCAGACACTTGTCCTCAAGGCCACGCTTCCGCTCTCACTTCACCACAGTGAAAAGGTTAACTCCTTGTAGCCTTCTGTCTGTTGGTCTTCCTCTAGATTTACCTCCTTCCATTCTCAAATTAAATATCCTTCTCAGCAATCTTTCCTCAATCATTCTATGCATGTGCCCATACCACTCTAATCTTGATCTTTCTACTCTAGCTGTCATGCGATCCTCTTTCACTGTCCCTCTTACTCTTTCAATCCTCCATCTGTCCACTCTAATCCTACTCCTAAGATTACCCATGTTTCTGATCCATTATTCAGAATGGGAACGTAGGTGGTGTTATATAAAATCTATCTGCACCTCTTTGGCGCTTCTCTGTTCCCTATAGAATCCCTTATACACTTAAAGAATAATAGTTTGGTAAAAAAAAAAAAAAAAAAAAAAAGCTAATAGGAAATGTGACAGGTACATAGTGACCAGAATAGGTAAGAGTACAAACAATGTAAAAAGGATGTATAGTATGCAGTGACAAGAGGTAAGTGCAAAAGATGAGTTGTACAGAAAATTGGAAGCATCAAAAGGGATTTTTACTAAATCTGTTAAGTACAGCCACAGTGAGGGATAAAGCAACAAAATATCCAACAAGTGTGAAACAAGTGAAGAATGAGGGTGGGACAGGGCTTACGACAGAATGGAACATCAAACAAAGGTAGTAAGACTATTTCAGCATACTGCAAAATGAACCACATCCTAGAAGAAATCAAGGAATTGAAATACCGAATGAGAACATAAAATAAAACGTCAGGAGATACTGGAAGACTGAATAAGATGAAGAATGGCAAGGCTGTTGGGCAAGATGACATACTGGCAGAGACATGAAAGACTCTAGGGGAAGAGGGAGTAGTTGCATTATCTAGTGAACAAGATCCACTATGAAGAATCCATATCCAATGCATACTACACAAGGGCCATCGCACAGGAGACAAACATCAGCTGAGCATTTGTTATGCGAATATACATACCTAGCGGTTTTACCCGTAACATCTGCACTTACATCAAGAGCTCCATGGTCATGATCTCGAAGCCCAGGTGGTGTTCTGTCAATGGACTCTACAACATATGGACACTGGTCTTGCCTTTTTAGCGACTATCTTATTTACAGATGAAGCGCAGTTCCACAACAATGGAACCGTGCATTACTGAAGTGTGGATAATCCCCACTAGGTAGAAAGGCAGCTTTTCAGCTGCAGTAGGGAGTGTACGTATGGTGTTGCATCGCGGGTGATCACCTCATTGATCCCAATTTCTTTGAGGGACCTCTGATGGGAGAACGCTATCTGCAGTTTCTCCAAGATGAACTAACACTGTTCCTGGAACATGTACCACTCTTTGACTGCTGCAGGATGTGGTTTCAACATGACAGATTTCCACTGCACATGACAGTAGTCATCTGGAACCATCTCCATGGAGCGTATCCTGATAAATGGATAGGAAAAGGAGGACCTGTCCCCTGGCCTGTCAGATTCCGATTTTATGTCCTTGGATATTTTTCTTTGGGGCATGTAAAACAGGGGTGAGACAGTCCTGGTCACCTTAGACAACTCATCACTGAGGCATGCCTATCCATTACCCCGAGAAGCTGCAATGTGCCAGATCGTCCTTATAACATCGCATGCAGCTCCGTATCGACCATGGAGGTCGTCAGTTCGAACAGGTGCTGCATTAAACGATGTAGGTAACTGAAATCCTGTCAATATTTCCTAGCCTCTTCCAACCTAGCTCCATTATATATGCTAACATACCAACGGCCCCTTTCAGGGCCAAATAAACAAATAATTAGTCTGAGGAAACTATTAAGTATGAAACTTTGCCACATCCCAGGCAAGTGGCTATAAAGGAAAAGAAAATACTTACGTGGGATTCGAACCTCGTAACCCTCGAGCACTGTTCACTTCCGACTGTACTCCTGTCAAGTGAGCTATTGCAAGGCTTGACATGCAGCAGGCAGTTTCCAGCCTATGCAACAGCTGTTCCTGGTCTGTGCACCTCCTGTTATAAGGTACATGTTCTTCATATCTGTGTTAGTTTCAGGTTCATTTGGGGTACTCATAATGAACTAATGGTGACACTCAGCTTGCATCCGGGAGATAGTAGGTTCGAATCCCACTATCGGCAGCTCTGAAAATGGTTTTCCGTGGTTTCCCATTTTCACACCAGGCAAATGCTGGGGCTGTACCTTAATTAAGGCCACGGCCGCTTCCTTCCAACTCCTAGGCATTTCCTATCCCATCGTCGCCATAAGACCTATCTGTGTCGGCGCGACGTAAAGCCCCTAGCAAAAAAAAAAAAATGGTGACACTCATGATTCCTGCTGTTTTTCAGCCCATAATCACACATCTCATTATATTATTCCGGTTTAGGGAGAGGGAGCGATGTATTTCAGAAATGTATGAACACAGCGGGTTGCATAAAACTAGATCACAAGGGGCAGGTGAACCATCCGGTATATAGACTAGGGGAGAGATTATCGCAAACCAGAGAGTTTAAGTATCTTAGCTCATATTATATCATGGAGAATGGAGGACTGAACAGAGAAATCAGTCACAGGATTCAGGCTGGATGGAGAAACTGGAAGATGATAGGTGTGCTACGTGACCAGAGGGTTGGGAAAGGATGAAGGGAATGGTATTCAAATGGGTTGTGAGGCCAGCCACGATACATAGTAGTGAAACATGGCCAGTGAAAAAAGTCCATAAGAAAAAGCTGAAAGTGGCAGAAAAGAGAATGTTGAGGTGGATGATGGGAAGACATGCATAAATAGGACACAGAATGAGAATGTACGAGAGATGTGCGGTGTTGTGGAAGTATCAGGGAAGATATATGAGAAAAGACTGCTATGATTTGGACACATTATGAGGTGAGAGGAGGACTATGTGGAAAGGAGGGTATTCAGCCTGCAGGGTGTAAAGACGAGCATGAGGGAGGCCAAAGAAGAGACAGGAATGTGTGGCAGAGGCCATGAGGGAAAAGGGAATACGTTGGGAGGACATACTCAACAGGAAAAATTGGAAGAGGAAAGTTAGGAACAGTGACTCATAATGAAGAAAAATAAGAAGACTGCCCCTCTGCCTCATTCATTTATTTCCCTCCTGTTTCTCTGATGACACTTCCCAAGCATTTAAAACTGTCTGCTTTCTGTAGTTTCTATCCTCCACGTGTTATTTCCAAACCTGTGCTATTCCTAACTAGTGTTGTAATGACTACTTCACACTTCTTTGTTAAGAATGTCATTCCATATACAAAAGACTACTTCTTCCCACACATCTAGCAGTTCTTGTCCTTCTTCCTCACTATCATTCCATATCATTGGAGCATCTGCAAACAGCATTGCTTTTCATCTTCTCCAATCCTTATCATATCAAGTTCAATAAACAAAAATTGCTTATTGAAGGTAGACAATACAAATTACTTATGAGGTAGGTATCAATCTTTTCAGAGTGATATTATACTATTCGTTGCTGACCGTAGAGGTGGATATAGTGAACACTAAATATAGTTATGTTGTTATTTCCTAAGAGACTGAGTTGACAACATTTGCTACTATTTCAGGAACAAAACACAGTATTTCTTTTTTCTTTTCTAAAAGCATAAACATAACAGAGTTAATTTTAAAAGTGGTCACTATTAAAATATGGGTACTTTTACAGAAGCTTTCTTTTGCTCAGTGTTTTTGTTAACTTACTTCAAATTATCCACATAAGGAAAATCTTCAGATTTGATTTTTGAACACAATGACGACGGGCCCTGAACGGAGGCTGCTACCCCATGTAGACCGGATAGTTCAAGCCTCCAAGAAAGAAATTACACTGCTGCACTCAAACTACTGTAACTCAAAAATTATTCAAGATATCGACCTCAAACTTGGGACGTGTACTCACTATGTTGCTTAGTAGTCTGTACGGTGTTATACCTTTCAAAGCAATACCATTTGTGACTCCATTTCATTGTCTTTCTAAGCGATATGTAGTATGAATGCCCTGTTTATGCCTTTCGTTTACTTATTGTATTCAAGTATACAAGGATTTCTTTTTACAGTTACTCCCCGTTTAGTTTTAGCCATTAATCATGTTACGATCTCCGCTACCGCTACATATACATCCTACCTTCGCATGCTGGTTTTCGCCGATCACGCCGCCACTGCTTCATTCACTCTTCTGCTATGCTCACCTGTCGCCTGCCTACTCTGTTCATCACGTGATCCTGACGTCATCTTCTTCTCCACGCACCGCCTCCTCTACCTGAGTGTGTGCTTGCGCTAACCTCTATTGGACACGTGATTATGACGTTTCTGGAATATGCTGGTTTTCAACTTCTCTATTCTTCTCAATGTTTCTGTACGATTATATAATCTCGCTCCACCGCTCAAAATATTGAGTCTGGCTTCGTTACGGAGTGGTGGAAGCAGCCATACTACTGCTACGTTCGATATTGTCATTTAGCATCTGGACTGTTATTTTCTTCAGGTTATCCAGTGAGCAAGTTTTATCATAATGTTATTTGGACATTAAATTCTTCATTGGGCCATCTGCCCCACGTGAACTTTACTTTGGCCAGCTTATTTCGGCATCAAATATATATGCAAGACATTATTTCGACTAAAACCTTTCAAACACGAACTGTACTACGGACAATGGAATTTTGAAATCACAATATCTATTTCCTTGGACCATCGTTACCTTTTGATATAATGTTTATTTAACACATTCTGCAGCATAACTTCACCCGGCGAAGAGAATCCCTTTCCCCGTTCAATCCCTACTTCATTTTTATCCTTTTTCCTTCTTTTCACTTTTTCTTTCAGGTTGCTTCCTCTGTATCAACTTATATTATTCTTCATTGTACACTTTATACTTATTCATACGGTTTTGATGTTTTATATTGTAAATGTGGCACATTTTCCTTGTCTTTCAAGGTTTCCTCTATATATTTCAGTCTAGCAAACTCTTGTCTGCAATTTACTAAACTTGTTGAAAAATGTTTACTATTTTTATTATCTGTTAAATACATATCCTGCTTGCTTTGTTAAATTTGAGATTTTCTTGTTCCTGTCACCTTCTTTTGGTCCTATTCCTTCTCACTATGCAAATTCTGCTGTAAATTATTATTATTATTATGATTATTATATCGTGCTGCTTCTTCTACCACGTATATGTTTGAGCTATCAACTAATATTGTATACTATTTTATCTCTGCTTCGTATGTACCTACGACGATAGCTGAAGGTATCTGTATTATTCCCGAACACCCTCACTACCACTATATTGATAATCGGGCCCCTCAGAACAGTAAGATAACAGAGCAATCTCACCTCAGTATGATAGCAAACTTCTTCTCCCACCTCAATCATTAGAAATATCTACACTGACTGACAGAGCAAATGCAACACCAAGAAGGAGTGGTCAGAACTTTATGCCAATTGCAGGGTAGACTGACGTCACTGAGGTATGCTCATGATGTGAAATGCGCCGCTGTGCTGCGCACGTAGCGAACGATAAATGGGACACGGCGTTGGCGAATGGCCCACTTCGTACCGTGATTTCTCAGCCGACAGTCATTGTAGAACGTGTTGTCGTGTGCCACAGGACACATGTATAGCTAAGAATGCCAGGCCGCCGTCAACGGAGGCATTTCCAGCAGACAGACGACTTTACGAGGGGTATGGTGATCGGGCTGAGAAGGGCAGGTTGGTCGCTTCGTCAAATCGCAGCCGATACCCATAGGGATGTGTCCACGGTGCAGCGCCTGTGGCGAAGATGGTTGGCGCAGGGACATGTGGCACGAGCGAGGGGTCCAGGCGCAGCCCGAGTGACGTCAGCATGCGAGGATCGGCGCATCCGCCGCCAAGCGGTGGCAGCCCCGCACGCCACGTCAACCGCCATTCTTCAGCATGTGCAAGACACCCTGGCTGTTCCAACATCGACCAGAACAATTTCCCGTCGATTGGTTGAAGGAGGCCTGCACTCCCGGCGTCCGCTCAGAAGACTACCATTGACTCCACAGCATAGACGTGCACGCCTGGCATGGTGCCGGGCTAGAGCGACTTGGATGAGGGAATGGCGGAACGTCGTGTTCTCCGATGAGTCACGCTTCTGTTCTGTCAGTGATAGTCACCGCAGACGAGTGTGGCGTCGGCGTGGAGAAAGGTCAAATCCGGCAGTAACTGTGGAGCGCCCTACCGCTAGACAACGCGGCATCATGGTTTGGGGCGCTATTGCGTATGATTCCACGTCACCTCTAGTGCGTATTCAAGGCACGTAAAATGCCCACCGCTACGTGCAGCATGTGCTGCGGCCGGTGGCACTCCCATACCTTCAGGGGCTGCCCAATGCTCTGTTTCAGCAGGATAATGCCCGCCCACACACTGCTCGCATCTCCCAACAGGCTCTACGAGGTGTACAGATGCTTCCGTGGCCAGCGTACTCTCCGGATCTCTCGCCAATCGAACACGTGTGGGATCTCATTGGACGCCGTTTGCAAACTCTGCCCCAGCCTCGTACGGACGACCATGGAGAACCATCCCTCAGGACACCATCCGCACTCTTATTGACTCTGTACCTCAATGTGTTTCTGCGTGCATTGCCGCTCGCGGTGGTCCTACATCCTACTGAGTCGATGCCGTGCACATTGTGTAACCTGCATATCGGTTTGAAATAAACATCAATTATTCGTCCGTGCCGTCTTTGTTTTTTCCCCAACTTTCATCCCTTTCGAACCACTCCTTCTTGGTGTTGCATTTGCTCTGTCAGTCAGTGTAATTCACTATCACTCAGTACCTATTATAACCGGTCTGTACATAATTAATCACAATTATCGGTAGCCATCAGCAACTGAATATGCCACACCATGTTGACATTCGCACCAGAGCTCCAGGGAATAGCTCTACATATTCGACATTATTTAGTTAAATACATGAAGGTTTAAAGAAAGAAAGATGCAGCGATAATTTATATTCCATGACTGCACTATTTGGAACCCCTAATCTTTCCCCATTTTCATCAATAATCAAGGAAATACAAGGTGCATAAAAGCAAGAATTCTCATAGCCCGGCACCTACTGTCGGCTGTCACCTATCGTAAGCTGAGAAACTACGAGTATGTTCAGGGCTCATCACCCACGTGGCACATCAAACAATGAATCTGCATATAAATGATGAAATACTTCGTCATCACAAAGGGCACGTTGCCATTGTACAAAGACTGTACAATTAAAAAATTACATTGACACTAAAATGTACGATATTTCTACTTTATAGCATGATTGAAAGTAGTTAAAATTATAGCCAACAGATAGCACAACAAGTTACATACAATGGCCATGCGTAAAAAACGACGATCTCCAGGGCCTATCAACAACCGCTGGCCGCAGAACTATAGAGATCTCCGGGGCCGGTCGTCAATGTGTCAACAGCCTAACAAACAATACTGCAAAGAATGACAAGTTCATTCTTTGCAATGATATTGCCAACCAGAGGAGAAGAAAAAAAAAAGAACAAATCTTTATCTCAATCTTAAAATCAAAATAACAAAAATTGGAAAAGATATCTCATTTTTGAAACAACATTTACTTAATAATTTTATTTCCAAATTTCTAGTCACAAAAAGACCAAGAACCAAAACTGGGCACAAAAAACACAAGCAAAAATTAACTCCATTCAACTTAAAAGCAAAATTAAATTCTTACATAAGAAGAAATCCATTTTAAATGCCAAACTATACAATGTACATTTAAGTGCTCCCCATCTCTTGGCCCCATTACAATGAGACTTATTTCAACACCATGTCAATGAAAAACTTTTCAAT
Source organism: Anabrus simplex (assembly GCF_040414725.1). Classification (NCBI taxonomy): domain Eukaryota; kingdom Metazoa; phylum Arthropoda; class Insecta; order Orthoptera; family Tettigoniidae; genus Anabrus; species Anabrus simplex. Next base: position 304,444,625 of record NC_090268.1, read on the forward strand.
ATTTTATCCAAAAAAAAAAAAATATGTCATTTAAATAAAAAGATAGAAAATCTCAATAATAGGAAACTTGTCAACAAGTTGGGAACACATTCTATTTCTCCCAATGACATCACCTCTCACACTTTCCATCCTCGTATATAGAACCTTATTGAATTACCATCAAAATGAAATAGAACAAACTTTCTTCAGTAAAGGTCCCAAACACAATTAGAGATTTTCCAATTCCAATTCAAATAATTTAATAATCACTGTAGCCGAAACAGAACACATTATTAGTAAATTACCAATAGACGAACAGGATGTTTTAGGATATGAAGCAAAGAAAAAACATAAAAACATAATTAAAAGAAAACTCTCAAGATTCCAATATCTCCAATAAACAGATAACATGTCTCAAATGGAAGATATATACAATAACATTATAGTCACTAAAGTGACAAAGGTAATACCAGAGTCCTGATGATCAAAGATGAATATGTAAAAAAAAAAAATTAATGGAATAACATTTTTAGATGACAAATTTTTAATAAGAAGATAGGACCCCACCAATAAAATCCAGAAGAATCTGAAACAGTTGCTCAAGAATTCTTCTTTCCTTTTTAACGAACAAAAAACTTCCAAATTTGTAAATATGAACCCTATACTCCCTCCAGCAAAAGCCCTGTCTAAAATCCACAAAGAAAATATTCCTATCAGACCAATTATCAATTGCAATCAATGAAATTAAATTATGGTTTCCTTCTGGGAACTAAATTTTTGATATAAAGGCAAAACGCAGGTATTTATACAAGTGGAGGCACATGCTTCCCCTAGTGCACCGTCACTGCATTGCCCTACATAGGAGGCTTGTACTGGTGTCTCAACGGCGCATTAGCTGCCAGCGTCTTAGAAAGGTATAGCAATCCAACTGATGAGCCCACTGGTGCACTGGGGTGAAAGGCTGATAATTTCACGATTGGAAAAGCCTAACGAGCTTTGATGTTTTTAACATTTACAATCGATGAAATTAAATGATGGTTTCTTTCTGGGAAAAAAATTGTTGATATAAAGGCCAAAGGCAGGCATTTACATAAGCAGAGACACATGCTTCTCCTAGTGAACCGTCACTGCATTGTCCTACATAGGAGGTTTGTAGCGGTGCCCCAACGGCACATTAGCTGCCAGCGCCTTGGAAAGGTGTAGCAATACAACTGACGAGCCCACTGCTACACTGGAGTGAAACACTGGTAATTTCACGACTGAAAAAGCGTATAGAGCTTCAATGATTTTAAGCTTCATTCTGGATAACAGAAGCCTCCGTGGCTTAGGCATCAGCACGCTGGCCTCTTACCGCAGTTCAAATTGACACAAGTGTAATCGACTAATATAACTTGGAAACAACATTCTTTAACCCATGGGTAAATAATGCAAATATTGATTATTATTATTATTATTATTATTATTATTATTATTATTATTATTATTATTATTATTATTATTATTATTGTACCGGGTGGTACACCCCTATGCCGTACTTTTAAATCATGCGCCAAGAAAACCTCCTCTACAGGAGAAACACTGAACTTAAAACTAAACCTCCTAAATCTTTTGCTCAGAAGATGTCACTACCTTAATTTTGTGATTATGAAGTTGCCAGTACTGTGTGAATTTCAACGTGCTTTGTTTTCTGTTCTTCAAGAAGTGTGGAATTTCTCTCATAGATGTCTGTGCTAAAAAACTATAATCATGCACCCTGGTGCGAAGTTAAGGAACTTTTTTGAAGAAATTTTGTATTCATAATTTTGTCCTTTACTAAATTATGTTCATTAATTTTTGGGTTGGCGATATTGACCTTTTCTTTCCACCAGGTTTGAATTCAGCCAATCCTTAATTTCTGTAATTAATTTTCAGCCTATCACAGGTTTCTTCTTCGATTTTGTGTGTAACTTTTCATCCACCAATAAAAGTGAGAGGGTGTGGCTTGTTTATTCATGAAAGGTCTTGAACTTTCCCCGAGGGTTTATAAACTGTGGATTTTCACGTCTCTTGGCCATTTGATCAACATCTATCTAAGTGTGTGGATGTGAAGCAGGAGGCGGGAGGCGCCTCTTTCATCAGGCAGCAGGTCTTTAGCAAGGTAATGGCCATTTAACATCTTTATTTCTTGCTAGCTCAGCAGTTTAACCCGCGGGAAAGGTCCTAAACCTTTACCATGTAACCTATCTTTCTAAACATGTAATTTTCTGCCGTCTTATGTAAAAACTTAATTAAATCTGTAACTGTAATTCTGGGATAGAGAGTGATTTACCCTCTCGAGCCCCCCTTCATTTTGGTTTGAGGTGACTACATTTTGGTAACTGATTTTCTTCTCTTCCTTAATGTTTTAAAATTTCTTTCTTATATGGGTCACCTCCATAGTTTGAGAATAGCCCCTGTTCATCGGCCTTGCGCCCGTTAGGTTTTAGGAAGCTACGTAGAGGAGTGCAAGTATCCGCCTCCTTCCTTTTTGTTTGGGCCTTTTATTTAACGGTTATTTCTTTTACTCGAAGGCCCTGTAGGTTGGGTACGAGATACCCGTTTCAATTTGTAAGCTTGGCCATGGAAGGCCAGAAAGAGTAAGACATTTTTGGTACTGCCTTGACTAGGCTGGAAAAGCTGAGAGCACGTCTGCTCTTTTCAAGTATTGTAAAAGTGCCTCTAGGAGGCTAGATATTGTAAATTAGGGAGCAAGTACTCCAGGTATTAGGGGATTTCTGCCCTTTTGTAAAATTTTGCTCCTCTAAAAGGGTTGATCTGGAAGCTCACAGATTGTAAAACTAGGGGCTGGTAGCCCAAGTGTGTTAAGGATTTGAAGTCTTGGATTTTTCTAAAGTCTTGTTTTTAATTTGCTATGTAATTGTTATCTCACTAAGTGAGAATTTGTTAACTTGTTGCTTTTCAAAAATATAACCTTCCATTTCAGTTTAAATTCTTTCTTGACAAGTAGGTAGACCCATTCACCCCGGCACCTTCTTTTACCTCTACTGATCCACCAAACCACGGTAACAATTATTATTATTATTATTATTATTATTATTATTATTATTATTATTATTATTATTATTATTATTACTTGTGTGGTATGGCTATGAAGTGTTTACATTCGTTTAGCATTAGTATTATTATTTACGTAGTTGTGTACGAACCGTATTTGGTATACTCACGAGCATATTATTTGTGAGGTTATGTCATGAAACATCTGCTGTATATATATTAATATGAGTTTGTTTAATGAAAGAACACATAATTAATAGTATATAATCTATTATTACCTGTATACATTATGTATAATCCAATATAACATTGTGCAACACACTGTAATATCCATAATAACATATCTTTGGCACTAGATAGGTATAGAAAATTCTTTACATTGTAACTAAGCTATTGAAGACTCTCGAATTTATGAGAAAATATGTTGTGTCATATTCTTCTAAAAGCTTGGCCAGGCATTGTATATAAAAAGGCAGTCGTGGGAGTAGAGTGGAGTTGTTTCAATGAGAATTGTGTGGAAGTCATGATAGCTGAGTGTTTGAAGTCAAGTATGTGAAATGGTTTTGTTGGGTTGGTAGTTGACATTAGTGATGGGACATTCGATTCATTTTACTGATTCACAATTAAGTATTTATTTATTTTCCACCTAGTCGATACAATGATTGCTTAAGGCAATTTAATGGTTAAAAGTGGTACATGTTTCCTATATTATCAACATCTTCAGCCACATAACACTGTACATATATGAAAAATATATAAATTGACAAAGTAATGCTTTAGAGGAAGTGTCCTTAAAATTAACATAAGATTGACAACATTAAAACAAACAAATAACTCAAGAGAAAATATATTATGTAATCATTTTACTGAATCGATTAATTTGGTTCCATTCACGTTACTGAATCGATACAGTGATCTGATTCATGGCACATTACAGTCACCGCTCCTACTGAATCTGTGTAGTATGTACTGGAAAGACAGCAGCAACAGCATTCAGTGCTCACTGCTGCCATCTGGTCTTCACACTATGAACTCCTTTCTTAGAAAAATGCTAGTCAGTCTAATACATCGAAGGTTTCCGGCGACGCAAGATGGGAAAGGTCTGGGATTAGGAAGGTAGCAGCCATGGCCTTAATTAAGGTACAGTCCCAGCATTTCCTGGTGTGAAAATGGGGAAACTACAGAAAACCATCTTAACAGCTGCCGACGGTGGGATTCGAGCCCACCATCCCCCGAATGCAAGCGCATAGCTACACGATACTAACCGCAAGTCCAACTCGCTCAATCATTTTTGAAAATATGTATTTTTCTATCAGCAGAGGATTTTTTAAAATCGTCATATTTTGTATAGGCCCACTGGTTTTCTGATTCAACAGACTATTGTTTAAGTTATTGCATCAGTCGGCTCACTTACTGTCCACATATGACTGAAGTCTTGTGCAACGAACTGACATAAGAACTGAGAAAATACTTTTTTTTTTTTTTTTTGCTACTTGCTTTAATACCAATATAATGGTCCATTATTGGACAATATAAATTTTCCACCTAACTCATTTTTGGTTGCCTGCGTTTCGCCCTCATGTGCTAAGTTGGGCTCATCAGTTGGTCCTTAGCACAACCTACCAAGACGCAAGGCTAGTGCATACCGTGGAGGCCACTGCATAGGCTACTTGAAGCCACCAGCAGTGCCAATGCACTATGGGAGACTATGTCTCACTTCCAAAAATTGATGCCTGCCTGGCCATCAGATGATATAGATGTTGATTCCCATAGGGAACATGAAATATTTGTCCTGAATGAGTAAATTTATAATACCGATATAATGGTCCGTTATTGGACATTATAAATTTTCCAGCTAACTCATTCTTCTTGGTTGCCTGCGTTTTGCCCTCATGTGCTATGTTGGGCTCATAAGTTGGTCCTTAGCACACCTACCAAGACGCAAGGCTAGTGCATACCGTGGTAGCCACTGCATAGGCTACTTGAAGCCACCAGCAGTGCCAATGCACTATGGGAGACTATGTCTCACTTCCAAAAATTGATGCCTGCCTGGCCATCAGATGATATAGATGTAGATTCCCATAGGGAACATGCCAGGCAGGCATCAATTTTTGGAAGTGAGACATAGTCTCCCACAGTGCACTGGCATTGCTGGTGGCTTCAAGTAGCCTATGCAGTGGCCTCCACGGTATGCACTAGCCCTGCGTCTTGGTAGGTGTGCTAAGGACCAACTGATGAGCCCAACTTAGCACATGAGGGCGAAACGCAGGCAACCAAGAATGAGTTAGCTGGAAAATTTATAATGTCCAATAACGGACCATTATATTGGTATTATAAATTTACTCATTCAGGACAAATATTTCATGTTCCCTATGGGAATCAACATCTATATCATCTGATGGCCAGGCAGGCATCAATTTTTGGAAGTGAGACATAGTCTCCCATAGTGCGTTGGCACTGCTGGTGGCTTCAAGTAGCCTATGCAGTGGCCTCCACGGTATGCACTAGCCTTGCGTCTTGGTAGGTGTGCTAAGGACCAACTGATGAGCCCAACTTAGCACATGAGGGCGAAACGCAGGCAATCAAGAATGAGTTAGCTGGAAAATTTATAATGTCCAATAACGGACCATTATATTGGTATTATAAATTTACTCATTCAGGACAAATATTTCATGTTCCCTATGGGAATCAACATCTATATCATACTGGCTTTACGTCGCACCGACACCGTCTTATGGCGACGATGGGACAGGAAAGGGCTAGGAGTGGGAAGGAAGAGGCCGTTGCCTTAATTAAGGTACAGCCCCAGCAATTGCCTGGTGTGAAAATGGGAAACCACGGAAAACCATCTTCAGGGCTGCCGACAGTGGGATTCGAACCCACTATCTCCTGAATACTGGATACTGACCGCACTTAAGCGACTGCAGCTATTGAGCTCGGTGAGAGAATACTGAGCCGTTCATCCCAATATAAAACAGGTACTTTTGAGTGGTCATGAGCATGACTCATAGTCATAGGGCAGGCTAGAGTCGAGTTTAATTAATTGTCAAGTGTCAACTAAGTTATAATACTAGGATCCATTAAACTAATAAGTAGTATAACCTAACAGCCTACCTACTTACTAGCTACTTTAGAATTATGTTTTGACTACCTTTTTAACACTGCAACCATCTATTATTTAAATCTCCCTGTAAGAAGAGGACAGGGGCTGCCTGGCCGAAGCGGTAAAGGCGTGCCCGGTTCGCCCGGAAGGACGTGGGTTCGAATCCCTGTTAGGAAGTCGTAAAATTTAAGAAAAGAGATTTCCACTTCCGGAAGTGCATATGGCCCTGAGGTTCACTCAGCCTACACCAAAAATGAGTACCAGGTTAATTCCTGGGGGCAAAGGCAGCCAGGCGTAGAGCTAACCACTCTGCCCCATCACGTGCCGAGGTTAACAATAGTGGAAGCCTTTACCTTCCACTCCTCCAAGGGCCTTCATGGCCTGTAGAGAGGTGACTTTGCTTTGCTTTTTGTAAGAAGAGGACAGTGAATGCAAGTGGGTATTATTTTCAAATGAGCTGAGCTCGAGCGTCCATTATAGCATACAATTCTTTCAGTGTGTGTATTCTGTATGTATTGCTTCAGAGGAAGTTTGGCTCTCCACCAGTGTCCAGTGTCTCACTTAATTTACAAAAGGTATACATTTATTATTCAACCTGTTCAATACATACAGTACCATGTTATGTGGTTAATTAGACATAAAAGATGTGAATATTATGGACATGTTTTGCCCTTCTTATTGGGCATCATCAGCATATTAACTAATCTTAAAACAAACATTTAAAAAATGATAACATTTATGGTTTATAAGAATTGAGCTAAGATTTGTTATGATATTAAAATTTATGAAACAGTGGTTAAAAAATATGATATTGGGAAGTACAAGCACATGTTAAAATCATTGTAGACTAATTTAAAATCTTGTCTAAAAAAGTATTTGTATCGATATAAAGTTCTAAAAACGGCGTGTCTGGAACTGAAATGAAAGACAGACCAAGGCTGCTAACACTACAATATAGATATACATACGGCGTTTGATTTAATGACACTCTATTCATCGAGGTTCCTACATCTTCTAGAAGACTACACTTTTATATGAAAATAAAGTATAACCTTAAAATACTGATATAATCTCTCCTCATAGCAGCTCCAACCAGTACACTTTCGCAACGGTTATATCAGAGAGTATCTTAAACCAATCAACTTACTGAAGATACTCATAACATTTGCCTTTTCTTAACCTATCTTTTAATGTTGGAATGTATAATATAAACAAAATTCACCCTCTGACCTACGTTAGCAGCTACCGCAGCAAATATATGCTGACTTTCACAACGAAGAGGATCCATTTCAGTTCCAGACATACGCCATTTTTAGAACTTTATATCGATACAAATACTTTTTTAGACAAGATTTTAAATTAGTCTACAATAATTTTAACATGTGCTTGTACTTCCCAATATATTTTTTAACCACTGTTTCATAAATTTTAATATCATAACAAATCTTGGCTCAATACTTATAAACCATAAACGTTATCATTTTTTTTAAAATGTTTGTTTTAAGATTAGTTAATATGCTGATGATGCCCAATAAGAAGGGCAAAACATGTATATTCACATCTTTTATGTCTAATTAACCACATAATGTGGTACTGTATGTATTGAATAGGTTTAATAATAAATGTATACCTTTTATAAATTAAGTGAGATCGCTATTTTCAATACGGATAAAAAATGAAAGTAATGACTTGTAGTGTCCAGTGTGCCGATAAGGAGCCGTGTATATCTTGTGTCTCACTGAGCCGTGCTTGCGAATGATTCTTTCGACGTGCCATGATTCACTGTCTCACTCTAGCAGAAGTTCAGCTCCCCGCCAACGTCCAGTGTCCCACTAGTGAGCCGTGAGTGCGCCACTCAGTACTGTCCACTGGGAGTAAGCTGAATTGTGTGCCGTGAGCTCGCCGTTCCTGTGAATCGATTCATTTGGACACTTCAATGAATCGATACACACTGCTTTGAATCATGCATTCAGTAGCCAACACTAGTTGACATTCAACTGTTGCAGTCTCTCCTTATCCTTCGTAGTAGAGTTTTGTTTCACGACGGCAGTTCATTAGTGCGTGTGTGTAGAGGATGTAAATATAATTTGTGTAAATAACTTGCAAATAAAATAGTGTACACATTTGACAGCACTCCGTGTGTGCATCTTTTTGAATACATCAATATCCCGGTCATTCCATATGAGATTTGTGCTGGACAAAGCGGAGGCAGGACAGGTTTTTCTCTGGTTACTCTGGTTTTCCCTGTCATCTTTCATTCCAACAACACTCTCCATTAACATTTCATTTGATCTGTCAGTCATTAATCATTGCTCCAGAGGAGTGTAACAGGCTTCAGCAGCCAGCACAGTTCCTAACCTTGCTGCTAGATGGAGGCTTTATACATTCCATTCATGGCCCAGTCGAATGACTGGAAACAGGCTGCAGATTTTCATTTTTCTGGATAACAATTAATTACTTCACTTTTAACAATTTATCAATAGAAAGGGCTCCCAATGGGTTCACCATCCTCAAGCATAATTGGCAGTCATACGAATTTTAGTGAAAAATGGAAGGGTATGTATAGGTATTTTAAGGCAGAAACAGGTTCCAAGAAGGACATTCCATGAATAATTAATGAACAAGGGGAGTGTGTATGTGAGGATCTTCAAAAGGCAGAAGTATTCAGTCAGCAGTATGTAAAGATTGTTGGTTACAAGGATAATGTCGAGATAGAGGAGGAGACTAAAGCCAAAGAAGTAATAAAATTTACGTATGATAACAATGACATTTACAATAAGATACAAAAGTTGAAAACTAGAAAAGCGACTGGAACTGATCAGATTTCTGGGGATATACTAAAGACAATGAATGGGTTGGGATATAGTACCATATCTGAAGTACTTATTTGATTATTGTTTGGTCGGAGGAGCTATACCAGATGAATGGAGAGTTGCTATAGTTGCCCCTGTGTATAAAGGTAAGGGTGATAGACATAAAGCTGAAAATTACAGGCCAGTAAGTTTGACATGCATTGTATGTAAGCTTTGGGAAGGCATTCTTTCTGATTATATTAGACATGTTTGTGAAATTAATAACTGGTTCGACAGAAGGCAATTCGGTTTTAGGAAAGGTTATTCCACTGAAGCTCAACTTGTAGGATTCCAGCAAGATATAGCAGATATCTTGGATTCTGGAGGTCAAATGGACTGTATCGCGATTGACCTGTCTAAAGCATTTGATAGGGTGGATCATGGGAGACTATTGGCAAAAATGAGTGCAATTCGACTAGACAAAAGAGTGACTGAATGGGTTGCTATATTTCTAGAAAATCGATCTCAGAGAATTAGAGTAGGTGAAGCTTTATCTGACCCTGTAATAATTAAGAGGGGAATTCCTCAAGGCAGTATTATCGGACCTTTATGTTTTCTTATATGTATGTGTATGTTTAGTTCTCAGCCCGAAGGCTGGTTGGATCCTCAACAGCTCCGCCATCAGCTGTCATAAATGGCCTAGGCATCACTGAAGAGGCGTACTAGGGAAATATGGAGTGAGGTAGTTTCCCGTTGCTTTCCTCACCGAGCCAGAAGTTGCTATTAGATATCAGTCTGCCAAGCCCACTGAAATGCATGCACCACCTGACCCTATGAGCAACATTTTCACACCATTCATAGCAGGGACTGGCTGCATAAGGAATGGCATTACTAGCATCACTCATACCTCAGTCACTTTCATCTTGTCAAAGCCAAGGATAAAGCTGAGACAGATCAATGAAAGTAACAAATTTGATATAGCCCATATATAAATGATATATGCCCGTGTGGGGATTTACCAGTTACCTCCATCGGGCGCGTCCCATTGGAATTGGGGAAGCTCGCTGGCTCTGCTGCCAGCAGAGTCAGAGGGTAGTAGGGAAATAAAATACCACCGTGAAAAAAAAATTGGTCCCTTGCCAGGGTTACGGCGAAGACTGGTAAATGACCAGAAGCCAGAAAACATCTTGAGGCAACCTCTAGGGCTAACAACCCTAGTTGTAAAAGGATGGGTACCCGTCCAAAGCAAAGTCAAGTCAAAAAGCATGATGGCACAACATTTCAAGAAACATACCCCAGGGGGTAAATCTTCGGATAAATCCCTCGTCGTGAACGCCACGGCGCACGAGTCTCGTTCGGATTCTGGGAGAGACTCGACATCATGCAAGAGACGAGTCGGAGCGTCTCGGTGTACCCCGAAGAATCAAAAACTCAGACCAAAATCTAAAACCTTTCTAGCAACTTTCAACATAAATTCACTTACACAAACTGGCAAGCTGAAAACCCTCACCAAAGCTCTTCACGAAAATCAGATATCCATAATGGCCCTACAGGAAACAAGATACCCAGATGAAGAGATTTTTGAATCCGAAGGCTACCGATTTTTCAAGAGCAAAGCGCAAAGAGGAATCCTCAATGGAGCTGTGATGCTTGGAACTGCGTTTGCTGTTAGAACCAAGATCCTTAAATCGGTTGCAAATTTCGAACCTGTGAATGACAGATTGTCTATACTCACAATTAAATGTGCGAACAAAACCTACGCTCTAGTTAACGCACATGCTCCTACAAACGATAAGAACAAGTCTGATCCAGACGAAGTTGATAATTTCTGGGACCTACTGGATGAAAAATTAAACAAAATCCCCAAACACCATGACAAGCTTCTTTTGGGTGACTTCAATGCCCAACTAGGTCGTGAACAGAAGTACAAGAAAGTTATAGGAAATTACCCTGCTCACAAAAGAACCAATCCCAATGGCAAAAGACTGGTGTCCATTTGCGAAAATCACAACCTGCAGGTCATGTCGACCCGCTTTCGTCATCTACCCAGAAAGCAAATGACTTGGCGTTCTCCCGTCCAAACTCTCGGAGAGTTCCAAATTGATCATGTTGCAATCTCCAGGAGAAACAGCCCTGAGATTATGAATGTCAAGGTAAAGAAAGGCATCAATGTGGCCTCAGATCATTATGTCTCTTATCAAATTCAAACCAATTCTCGCAAACACAAGGAAGACAACCAAACAGATCACACGCTTCGACAATGATAAACTTCGGCAAAGGGTCGAGGAGTTCCAGGAGAAGGCTAGACCAAATGACTGTGACTTTAACAACGCCAAAAGTCTCCTTGTTGAGGCCGCCAAAGACGTTGCAGAAATCAAGAGAAGCAAAAAGCATGCCTGGTGGAATGGTACCTGTGAATCAGTCCTCCAAGAAAGACTCAATGCTTGGAAACAGTACTACTCTACGAAATCAGAAAATGATTGGGAAACCTACAAAAACCAACGTGCCCAAGCAGCTAGGGTGTTCGGAACTGAGAAACGTAAATACGAAAAATCTCTCACTGAAAAGATAGAACAAAACTTTAGGAAGAATGAAAGCAGAGAGTACTACAGAGCCTTCAAACGCAAACTCACTGGCTATAAACCACCATCTCTATGCTTTGAGCGAAAGGACGGCACACTGGCGACGTCAGATGAAGAAAATTGCAGCATTCTGGCAGATTACTTCAAGAATTTACTTAATTGCTCTAAACCGCAAAGCCCCATTGAGACCAAGGAACCCTTACTCAGGTACCCAGATTCCAGACCACCCGACAGGGATGAAATCAAGCGCCACATTGCCCGTCTCAAAAATAACAAAGCGCCGGGGGAAGACTCAGTAGTAGCAGAACTATGGAAATATGCCCCAGAGGAATCACTTGATATCTTGCAAAAGCAAATAGAAGAAATTTGGAACAAGGAGACTCTACCCGAAGATTGGAAAATAGCTTTGATCCATCCATTACACAAAAAAGGCAGCATGAAGAACATCAACAACTACAGAGGAATATCTTTGCTACCCGTGACTTACAAAATTCTATCACTTGCCATCCTGGAGCGTTTGGAAGCACAAGTCGAACATCAAATAGGTGAATACCAAGGAGGGTTCAGAAAAGGTCGCTCAACAGCCGAGCAGATCCAAAATCTCAAAACGATCATCAGATATTGTACACTAAGGTCCAAGCAGTATGTGTCTGTCTTTGTGGACTTTAAGAAAGCGTACGACTCCATTGACCGGGAAGTCCTGCTAAACATCTTAAATGAATTCGGAGTTGATTTGAAACTGCTGGCATTAATTAGAGCCACCCTGACCGATACAAAATCCAAGGTGAAGTTCCACGGATGTCTCTCGCATTCCTTTGACATCAAAACAGGAGTCCGACAAGGTGATGGGCTATCCCCGATACTCTTCAGCTGTGTTCTTGAAAAAATCATCAGAACCTGGCGGATGAGATTACAGGAAACCAACTATAGTCCATTGAGAATAGGAACCAAATCCAAGGGGATCGCAACAGACTGCTTAGCATTTGCCGATGATATTGCTGTTCTCTCAAACGACATAGAAACCGCTAGAGCTCAAGTTGAAATTTAAAAGGAAATTGCCGAACAAACTGGTTTGCAGATATCGTTTGAGAAAACAGAAGTAATGACTAATATCAAAGAGGCTCCACCAAAACTCCATACAAAATACGGGAACATCACCTGAGTAGACAAATTCAAATACCTGGGTGAGATCATCATGAAAAATGGACTGGACAAAGAAGCACTTCAGGAGCGAGTATGCAAACTAGAAATAGCCTACCAAACATCCCGCACAATCTACAACAAAAAATGCCTTTCCCAAAACACCAAGATACGTCACTATGAAACCGTTCTGAAGCCAGTAGTTCTATATGCAGCCGAAACCCTGTCTCTAAATGCCAACAACGGACTCCTTGAAGAACTAGAGAAAAAAGAACGCAAAATTGTGAGAGGAATCTTGGGATCAAAGTACAGAAATGGAATCTATCAAAACAGATCCAACGAGGAAGTCTACAGTAAAATAGAGAAAATTACCGACACAATCAGAAAAAGACGGGCACGATTTTACGGTCATCTGAAAAGAATGGACGAAAGAAAGTTAACTAAAGAAATCTTTCACTTTTTTGATTCAAACCCCAAAACCACAATTCCCTGGTTTAGAAATACCAAAGAAGACCTGCAAATGCTACGTATCTCAGCTGAAGATGCCCTTAACAGAGATCTCTTCCGCAAGAAAATATTGACGAACGGGCTACACCGAGGCGAGCAACCAAAGAGAAGACACGGTGCCCCTTGGACAGAGGAGCGTAAGCAGGCCCACTCACAAAGAATGAGGGAAATTTGGGCTCTAAAGAAGGCCAAGTTCAGTGTCAAATGCAACAAGACTTAACGTGGTCCTTGATGGCCCCAGCGAATTATATATATATAAATGATATATGCAAAGGAGTGGAATCGGAGGTAAGGCTTTTTGCGGATGATGTTATACTCTATAGAATGATAAATAAGTTACAAGATTGTGAGCAACTGCAACATGACCTCGAAAATGTTGTGAGATGGACAGCAGGCAATTGTATGTTGATAAACGGGGTTAAAAATCAGGTTGTGAGTTTCACAAATAGGAAAAGTCCTCTCAGTTTTAATTACTGCGTTGATGGGGTGAAAGTTCCTTTTGGGGATCATTGTAAGTATTTAGGTGTTAATATAAGGAAAGATCTTCATTGGGGTAATCACATAAATGGGATTGTAAATAAAGGGTACAGATCTCTGCACATGGTTATGAGGGTGTTTAGGGGTTGTAGTAAGGATGTAAAGGAGAGGGTATATAAGTCTCTGGTAAGACCCCAACTAGAGTATGGTTCCAGTGTATGGGACCCTCACCAGGATTACCTGATTCAAGAACTGGAAAAAATCCAAAGAAAAGCAGCTCGATTTGTTCTGGGTGATTTCCGACAAAAGAGTAGCGTTACAAAAATGTTGCAATGTTTGGGTTGGGAAGAAATGAGAGAAAGAAGAAGAGCTGCTCAACTAAGTGGTATGTTCCGAGCTATCACCGGAGAGATGGCGTGGAATGACATTAGTAGACGAATAAGTTTGAATGGCGTTTATAAAAGTAGGAATGATCACAATATGAAGATAAAGTTGGAATTCAAGAGGACAAACTGGGGCAAATATTCATTTATAGGAAGGGGAGTTAGGGACTGGAATAACTTACCAAGGGAGATGTTCAATAAATTTCCAATTTCTTTGAAATCATTTAGGAAAAGGCTAGGAAAACAACAAATAGGGAATCTGCCACCTGGGCGACTGCCCTAAATGCAGATCAGTATTGACTGATTGATTGATATTTTCTTTAATCATTTAATCTTTAAGCTCAGGCACTTTAGTTGAAATCTACATAGATCATTTGGTAAAATAGAAATAATCTCTGATAATAATGGGATTTTTTTGGAGGGGGGGGGGGTAAGATATATTGATGTTGTCTTTGCCATCATTGATCAAAGAATTACCAACAATCAAACCTTACTGGAGCATTTTAATTCTCTAAACCCCCACATAACATTCGCTGTAGGATCAGAAATCAACGGATACATAAATTTTCTGGACATTAAAATCACAAGAAATAATAATGATCCGACCTTTGACATTTTCAGGAAACCAACTCAAACACTCAATGTCATCACTAGAGCCCGGATTTCCATGCAAATGCATGTTTTCAAATAACCTGGTTACAATTCTCAAACTTTGCAGATATTCCTTTTATGGCTTAAGAATTCCAAATAACCGTTCTTTCTCACTGCATGTTTGCATGTTTTGGCCTTTTTAGGAGAAAATTAATGTATAATGCATATTTTGAAGATTTTGGATTTAACAGTGAATATTTGGACTTTTATATGACTTTTCTTGTGACTTTGGCGCATATATAATGTTAACTTGCATGATAGTGTCTTTTATGAATGCTGGTTTGCAGAATTTAGGACCCTGTTTCCACGTTATACAATATGTCTCTTACTGAGAGACTGAGAGAATATATTCCCGGCATCCTATATGAGAACTTAATTTAGTACATAAGGTAGAGGACCTATAATCCAATTAACCAAACACTTTCTTATCTGATGCTTGAGTAAACACTGATGTAAGCCGGAAGGTCCCATAATGATCTATGTAATTCTGAGGAATAAGTTGCCCCAGTTATACATTGTTATAAATCAAACTGTAAATTGTGCATTACTCAATGATGGCTCATTTTTCGTCTGTGTTAGACGAACAGAACAAAACTTGTATCGCACTTCTGTGACGCCTCGTTACTGAGGTAGCAGCTTATAGTGACGGGACTATTGAATGAAAACTACTGAATTATTTGATAGTCGTCAAATAACGTTACAACCAATTATTTCTGTTTGCATTCGGTTTTCATTCAGATCGCAAGTTCCAATTGTTTCCACTAGTTACCACTGAAATAGGCCTCCTCTTTTGTTATGGAGTGAAGTCAGATTCATTTATTAAAACTGAATAAATATCTGATTCAAAGTTGTATAATAATAAATGCAATTTTATTATTGTGCACTTTATCAATAGATAATCATGTTATAGTTTTTATAAATACTTTCCATATACTAAGCATGAACCTCAACTGATTGAACGTTAACCTTAAATGAATGGAATTTTAAAAAAATTAATATATGCACTATTACTTGGTCCTAGGAAAATATGCTGTTTTTTCATTTAGTTCAGTTTGCTGTATTCACATTACTTTAATATGGTGTGTCATTACAATAAGTTGTGAACCTAACCTACGTCTGAAATTACCTAATATTTGTTATTTTATGAACAGACGATCTTACATTTTTTAACTTGTGGTTAGGGACACAAAAATGCATTTTATGTATTTAAAATGAAATGTAATGACATTTAAAATGAAATGTAATGACCACAATTACTTTAATTCGGGACATTTTATCTTATTTTATAGACCAACGTATTTCAGTTTCCAATCACTTCACTTGAACATTGTGTAACGTTTGTTACTAGTCTCCATATTTCCGCTTATATCACTACCAACAAAAGAAACACGCTATCAAAATCGGTAGTATAATACAACAATCCACATTTTGGTAGTTACTAACAAATTACTTATTACTAGTTACTAGTATTACTGCAGTACAAAACACACATTTCTACTTTATAATCGATTTCAAACCGAATGAAAACTACCATTCGATAGTCCCGCTTCACAATCGGTAGTCTACCAATAGTTAAAAACATTTGATATTCTCGTCACTAGCTTATGAACCTTGGTTTTGCACTGAACCCTCTTCCGTTGTTATACTGGATTTTCCTACCTGGAACTCTCACTCATCACTTTGTTATCGCAGGAGGCAATCGTTACCAGTTATTGAGGACATTCAAATATGTCTGCTATGATTGCACGGAGAAGTAGTTTCGGCAGCTATAGATAAGTTAAACAAAGTGATCCTGATTTTGAATTCATCAAGCTTATACTGTATAAGACGTATTGAGGTGAAAATGCAAAAGACGTGTAATGTGACCTCACTTTGTCCCAGATGTCTTCATTTAAATATGCACCTGTCACTTTTTGTGATGTAGAAAGGTAATTTCCTGTCCTTAAGAATGTGCTGACAGATAAACGGATGAGCTTAAATCAAGACAACTTGGAGAAATTAGTTGTTGTGCAATGTTTCAAAAGGAACTGAATTTTGATAGTGCATATTTTCCAGTTTATCGTGCATGTTTTAAGATTTGATAGTGCATGGAAATCCGGACTCTAGTCATCACATATGATTCCCTCGAACCTGGTGTTCATAAAAGGGCTGCCTTTTACAGCATGAACCACAGAACCACTAACATCCCTTTTACAGAAAAGAAATAAAATACCGGTAACATATACACTACAGGGTTGAATAACAGTTACAATAGAAGCTTCGTTGACAAAATCATCAACAAAATAAAAAACAAACCGAATACCATGATAAAATTCAACTCTAAGAAAAAGAAGGATTTCATCACTTTTACATTCAACAATAGCCATTCATATCAGATCTCCCACACATTTAAGAAACGCTAACTTCAACATCGCATTCAGGGCAATAACAATAATTAGAGATATTTCTATCACACATGTTAAATTACAGTGACAAATATTTAAATTCTGGCATTTACAAACTTACATGCTCCCAATGTGTTGTCAGTTACATAGGACAAACAGGGAGAAATCTTTTCAATTCTATACACAAAAAAAAAAAAAATTCAGCCATAAGTAATCATATGACTGAGTCTAATCACTCGTTTTCTTCCGTAGAATGGGATCTAGACATTATTTATCTAGCTAATGAGGGTATTCTACTAACCATATTGGAGAATAATTATTTTGACATCTAAAACCAATAAAGCAATTACAACACGAGACCAGTTATCCGTCACTTCCCTCCCCTTCCCTCCCTCGATAACATTAGCTCCCGACCGTTGCCTGCCAGCGTTAGTTCAAAGTCAGCGGAACGTGATCAGACAGCATATAAGACGGGGCTGAAGGAAAAGCGAGTAAGTAATTTAGATTTCCCTTCACCCAATTTATTTTTCGTTCGTATTTCTTTCTTCTTTTCTATTAGTATACCTATTCATATTCTCTTTTTTCTAGACTTCTCCATTCAACATAGTTCTAAACACTATTTTAAACAACACACCAGCATTTCTGCATTGACGTTTATTAATATGAAGCTGTCTACACAACTTCAAGGTCCATTTTAAGGAAGATAAGAAGCTTTCCCAAAACTAACATGCTAACTATTTAAAATCAGCAAGAGTTGTTTAAACTATAACATATGAACTTTAACAAGGGCAGAAGCAAGAAGATTTCATGACAGACTCTTTACTGAGTGATTTTTAAAATGATGTTTTCACCCACTGATGATACTCAATTCATTCATTCATTTATTGGCCGGCCCCGTGGTGTAGGGGTAGCGTGCCTGCCTCTTACCCGGAGGCCCCGAGTTCGATTCCCGGCCAGGTCAGGGATTTTTACCTGGACCTGAGGGCTGGTTCGAGGTCCACTCAGCCTACGTGATTAGAATTGAGAAGCTATCTGATGGTGAGATAGCGGCTCCAGTCTAGAAAGCGAAGAATAACGGCCGAGAGGATTCGTCGTGCACGACACCTCGTAATCTACAGGCCTTCGGGCTGAGCAGCGGTCGCTTGGTAGGCCAAGGCCCTTCAAGGGCTGTAGTGCCACAGATGGGGGGGTCATTCATTTATTTGATGATGATGTTTGTTGTTTAAAGGGGCCTAACATCTAGGTCATCAGCCCCTAAATGTAAGAAATATAATAACAATTTAAAAATCACTGACCAGAATAAAAAAATATGAAGAATGAATGGATGGATATGAATTTAAAACAATCAGTGGATCCGACCCAGAAACTATCACAAACAATAGTATTACTGACCAAACGACTGCTTCTAAAGCACAATCCTGAATCGAGGATCAGGGCCGTCACGTGGTATGTAGGCGCCCAATGCAAGGCTTCAATCGGCGCCCTCCTGGCTAGAGAAAAGGCGTTACGTTCTAGGTGGCCCGCCCCTCCCCTTCAGGGAGTGGAATGAAAACTTTTCATGATGATGCCCTCAACCCCCAGTTAAACTAGTAAATTTGTTCGTTCCAGTTTTTGTTTTGGGGGGATGATACCCTAGCTCTTCAGAGCCACTCAATTATCCACCACCTATGGGCCTGCCGAGTTGCGGACTGGAAAAACAGGCAGCTATTATAAATAACAGCATCACAGACCACCCACCCTCCATTACGTCTTTGATATACATATACTAATATTTGATTTATTTTTATACAAAATAGTCTTCGATTTGTTCTTGTCTTGGTGATCTTTTTTGTCGTCTATATACAAACTTCATTGAAAAGCATTCGCGTGGCTTTTGCATGAGCAAATGTTGTCAGAATTTCTCCATCGGCTGAGTTTTTTGCAGTGTCATTTTCTATTGCTAGAATGGCAGGAGTGTTCAACCTTTCCTGTGCCACTGAAGAGCGCAAATAAGTTTTTATAAGCTTAAGTTTACTAAAGCTTAGTTCAGCACTAGCAACTGTCACGGGTATTGTTAGTAACACCCCTAACGTGACCCACAAGTTTGTAAACAAATCTTTAGTGTTTGTGTTTTAGATCTTGCGCAATACTTCTTTTGGTGTGACTATGTTCTTTCCATGATCCAAAATCGACCTTACATGTAAAAGTTCAAGATACAGTTCAATGCCATTGATATCAGACACTTTAGTTGTTTTGTCAGTTAAATGTCTTTCAAGGTCCAAACAACTTTGTTTTAGATCTTATTTTCCTGGAAGTTGAGCAACATTACCCAAAAATCCCCACATGTGTTGTTCTTCTTTCAACACAGTTGACCTCCTCTTAAGTGAGTTCAAAACTTTATCCACTAATGGATAAAAAACTTCTCTCATAAAGGTTTCTTCAGGTGACGATTGCACTTCCTCAGAAGACTCATACAACAAAAAACACGTTTTCGTTTACGAATCCTTTTATCGGGAAAAACATGTTCGATACCCAATTCAGCAGCTATTCCTTTAGCGGAGATTACTGCGTCCACATATCCATTCTCTCTAAATCTGTTTAAAAACTCCAAACACATATTGAACTTTTCAGAACAGTCACTGATGTCTACCTCTTTCCCTTAAATGCTTTTACTGATCAAAGTAACTTCAAAAAGAATGTCATTCCACAAGTTACGATGAAGGAAAAGTCTTCTATCTGATTAGACACAGATTGAGCTTCAGAGGCTGTTTGGGGGTCATCAATTTTGTCGCTTAACTCAACCAATGCATCCCTAAATTCCGCGTATTGATATCTAACTGCCTGAACAGCACTTATGCGAGATTCCCAACGCGTTTCACACACTCGCTTTAAAGTAATTGCTTTAGTATGGTTGCTTATTACACACCAGCACTTCATTGAACTAGAGAAGATGGTAAAGAGGCGTTGTAAAATCTATAATAAAATAAGAGTTTTGTCTGTACATTGCTTAGAGTTTGAAAAGAATGGTATTTCTGTATTAGTCGTGTCCAAAGCAATAAAGAAATGAACTTTTTAATTTTCCGTAATTTCTGTCTGTCTGTTTATCTTCTGTCTGTCTGTCTGTCTGTCTGTCTGTCTGTCTGTCTGTCTGTCTGTCTGTCTGTCTGTATGTATGTATGTACACACATCACTAGAAAATGGCTAAAGAGAATTTAATGAAATCGGTATGCAAAGGCGGGGAATAAGTCACTACAATTTACGTCATAAATAATTTTATTCACGCTGGGAGAAATGGTAGTTTAGGGGAAGGCCTAAAATTTAATTTTCAAATATTTATGTTATTAGTGTGACTATTTTAATGAAAATCTGTATACAAAGTCGGGAAATAAGTCGCTGCAATGTAGGCTATAAATAATTGTTTTCATGCCGAGTGAAAAGGTAGTTTAGGGGAAGGCCTAAAATTTGATTCTTAAGTATTTGTTATTAGTGATCCTGCCGATAAATACTACATAACTAAAGTTATATAGTATTACATTTCTGATCATTTATGTCTTATACATTTTTACAGTACCGGCTATAACAGTGATATTCATGAATTTGTATTGTTGTTGTTTGTCCATATCAGCGCCGAGTCACGAGAAAATGAGTGGACAGAATTTAATGAAAATCGGTATGTAAAGTCGGGGAATAAGGAACTACAGTCTACGCTATAAATAATTTTATAAGACACCCTAATATCACAGAGTCGACAGAAAAGTAAACGTGAAGGCCTACAATATAGAAAGCTCATAAAATTGATCAACATTTACATTGCATTGACCACTGTTTGTTGTGATGTGCTTTGTGTCTTCTGTTGCCACTCATCGCCGATAGATGGGACTACTGTTGCGTACCGAGTTTTTTTAAATTTGCTTTACGTCGCACCGACACAGATAGGTCTTATAGCGACGATGGGATAGGAAAGGTCTAGGAGTGGGAAGGAAGTGAACGTGGCCTTAATTAAGGTACAGCCCCCTGCATTTGCCTGGTGTGAAAATGGAAATACATGGAAATTCACCTTTAGGACTGCCAACAGTGGGGTTCGAACCCACTATTTCCCGGATGCAAGCTCACAGCTATGCGCCCATAACCGCACAGTCAACTCGCCCGGTCGTACCGAGTATAACAGCCTGCCTGAATATTGGCGGGAAGTAGGTGGGGAGTTAGATAACTTTCTTCTTTAGCATGCCATTCCTCAGATTCATAAATTTTCTGATACTACTGGTACGTAACAGACTGGTTCATCACAGCATTCGAGCTATTCAATCCCTACTCTGTGGCACTGATATGAATGAACAGTGTGCAGATTTACATCAATAATGGCAGAGGTGTGTTCACGGCAATCTGCGGCCTGATCATTCCAGCACTGGGACTTTGGACTGTTAGATCGGCACCGTAGTACTGTTCATTAAAGTGAGGAAAAGTGCCGTTTTTCACTTGATCGAGTATTTTATATGATAACATTGATTTTAATAGCTACATTCCTGCTGTCATTTTTGTAATGACCTGTGTTGGCTTCAGTTAGAAAACCATAAAGGCAGTCCTTCTGAGAATCCCATAGCGAAGCACGGGTACAACAGCTAGTACCAAATAAAGATGAAGACTTAACCTTCGAGTGGTCGCTATATGAGATTTTCTCTCACATTATTTTGTATTGTGAGTTTACTTCTCAGCGATGCAAGGTAGGTGACTGTTCCCTCCTCTAGTTGAGTTTGTAACTGTCATGAGTAAGGTGATTCACATTTGAAGCATAAGCATCCCCTCCTCTAGTTGGAATAAAGATTCGTACGAGTTTGTGCGCCCTGTGAGAGGTTTTCTCATCGCGCGACCAGTGGCGTTGGTGTTATGTTCAAGTCGAGAGGGAAACTTTCTCCTGTGTAGGCGTTAGTATTTGACTTAAGTCGTACGCATAACGTTCTCCATTTGCAATTACTGACAAACGAGTCTGCAAAAATTATGAGTCGATGAAGAATGTTGGGAAATATACGCTGGTACAAAATCCAGCTAACTCAAATATTAGAGAGAAGACCTGAAAATGAATGAAAACCTACAACCTGTATTCCAGTCTTTGACTGGGTCAGGGATGTAATGAATGAACCATATATAGGCTATTAGTACAATGGGGTGGCCACTCCCAAAGTGATTTATGAATGACTGATAGATGCTATGAAATGATAATGGAGAGTGTTGCTGGAATAAAAGATGACAGGGAAAACCGAAGTAAGTGATAAAAATCATTGTTATCCGTATTGAAGATACTGAGTGTAGGATGATAAAAGGTTTACTTTGTCACCTATTCAATACATATAAATTTTACAGTTTAGGAATTTATTATTGATTCACTTGAGACATGTTTCGCCCTTCATGAGGGCATCATCAGTCAAATTAAATCCTCAAGGCAAAAATCAGGTACATGGTTAGTAGTTGACATGCACAAATTAATACATATTATTAATATACATTACAAAAATGAAGTATGAGAAACAGTTGTACAATAGTGATGGTTGAACATATAGGTTTATAGAAATAAGAAGTCAGCACCAATGCGTAAAATTAAAATAGTAGAGTTCGGCAGTGGTGCTCTGGAGAACAGTTGACGCAATCATAGGAAAATATAAAGTTTTAAAACTATTTACACCTGTCCTGCCTCCCCTCTGTCCAGCACAAATCTCATATGGAGTGACCGGGATTTGAACCACGGTATCCAGCGGTGAGAGGCCGATGTGCTGCCATCTGAGCCTCGGAGGATCCAGAGAGAAGACCTATTGTACTTTATTCTTGCTTTTGTATTGCAACTGTCAGAAAGTTATATATTAATAGCAATGTCATTGGTTTTACGATCCAATAACTACTTTTTATGATTTTCTCAGATGCCGAGGTGCCGAAATGTTGTCGCACAAGAGTTCTTTTATACGCCAGTAAAGCTACGGTTGACGTATCTGAGCACCTTCGAATACCACCGAACTGAGCCAGGATCGAACTTGCCAACTTGGGCTCAGAGAGCCAGCGCCTTAACCGTCTTGAGCCATTCAGCCCGACACTCTTGTAAATATTACGTACTTACATGTGACCGAACTAATGACTAATTTCCATTAAGGAATAATTTGTTTCTGTAATATACGGATAATCAGTTTTTCTAAACTGTATAACGCAGTCTTTACGTCTCATTTCTGTAATTCGTTTCACTCTTACGCCCCGCAAAATTATAGAAGATATACGTATTTTAAATGAAGTTTAATGTGAGAGAAAGTTTCACGTGCAACCACTCATGTTACAATTCGGCTACCGACCACTCGTGGGTTAACTGATGATTTTGCTCCATCAGCAATTACTAGGTTAGACTATGGCACTCACAAGGAATGAACACAGCCAAAGGGAAGTTGGCCAGTACACCGGCTTGAACTCCTTTATGTACGCCTGCCACGTTGGCGCCGCTATCGTATCCTTGACCTCGACAGTTTGTCATGTTCAAACCACACTCTTCAATTTTTTAGAACAGCAAGTCAGCGAGAACTTCTCCAGTGGTTTCTTTTTGGCAACTTGATAGGCTATAAAGCTTTCTTTTACTTTGATATTCCCTTCATCATCTTCAGTGACGTAGCGAACCGTTAATGAAACTTGCTCCTTGTGAATTATGGGTGGATTACAATCAAGGATAACGGAAAAATATCTGGCTTTTTTTATTTTTGTTAAGATTCTTTGCTTTACTGAGTCACCTATTAGCTCATTTTGTATTGACACACTTAATAAATGAAATTGTGTTTCTTTGTTAGTTATACGTAGTAAGTGTTCCATTACTACATTATCAAATTTTCGTAAAAGTTGCACAAGTCAAAGAAAGTTTCCATTATTTTTTGTGTAAACTTTGGAAGATGACCTACGAAAAGCTATATTGAGCTCTGCTAGATATAGAGTAATTTCCACTAACCGTCGCAATACTTCTTCTGAACGCTGACCCTCAGTTTCAATTTGCTTCATGATGTGCTGGTTGATTGATGTGTCTCTAATTCTTTTTTCTGTTTCAAACCATGTAGCCATATTTTTGAAATGGTCTGGTGACAACTCATGGGATTTTAAACGGTCTGCCAAATTTTTCCTGTTGTTAAAACCCATTGCTTGACCAAAATGTGACTTTGATGAAGGATTAAACAATCTACAACAGAAGCAACAGACATAATCTCATTTTTCTAAATAAATCAACAATCGTCTTGATATTTTCTATCCATTTTCCAGAAACCAATACCGAAATTGGTTTGAAAAGTGCCTATTTTCGTAATTTTTTGGGTAATCATGGTCTTCTTTAGAATATTCAGTCAGCCCTTTCAAAACAAACTCATCACGCTGAATGTGCATAATATGCGCTGGCTACATTGCAGGATCTAAAGTAATCACCGGCACCTGCTCTGATATGGAAATGAATTCAATTTCAGTTTCATTGTCTGCTGACAGTTCTATCACTCTTTTATTGCCATTATCACTATTACGATCACTGTGGTCATGATCGCTTGTAACGGTAGGGGAAGGTACAGGTACAAATTCATTGTCTTTGGCCTCTTGACTGCTACTTTGCGAGTACGAACTACAGCTAGGTACAGACGTACTGGTCTCAACCGCGGCAACATTTTGTGTTGTATTAGTTTTTTTTAAATTAGTTAGTTTTGGCACTTTACTTAATAAAGCCTCATTCGCTAACTCACTTTCCTTGAACAACTTTCTCCTTTGCGCCCCTGACAACTTTTTCGATATAAATCTTGAGTTTTCCACTAATCACTATCACTATGCACTTCACAACATCATCATTCAGTATTTATAAAGCTCGTAATGCACGGAAGAATAAAATATTAGCAATTGACGTAAACAGCGCCGGCGTATCTAGGCCAATGTCACTATAAAACCAAGTAACCAAGACATGTGTAAACTGTGTCCGATGCGCACTGCGGGTGGGGAGGGGTGTTGATGTCGACTCGCCGGCGCCGATGAGTTCGATCCTACTTCCACTCTGGGATGGGTTTAAAGCAATTGTTGAGGAATTTGAAAATAGGTTTGTGCCTCTAAGGTGGTAAGGAATGGTAAAGATCCACTATATTATAACAGGGAAGTAAAGAGACTAAGAAGGAGGTGCAGGTTGGAAAGAAATAGAGTTAGAAATAGCTGTTGAAGTAAGGAGAAATTAAAGGAACTTACTAGGAAATGGAGATAAATGGAAAATTCTAAATTCGATTTGGAATTGCTAGGCGGGCAATAATTCCATTGTGGATATTTATCTCCCGTATGCAGTTATCAGACTGTGCCTCTTATAAGGGCTTCTGATAAGTTAACCTGCATACACCCCAGCGTCAGTGGCTAGTGTCTGACACATCCCATTCTGATGAGTCTAGTGTCAGACCAAAGACAAAACGCTGGTTAATAGAGCAAACGCCTGAAAAGCCTTACATCTGATATGTTTTTGACATATTCAACATCGCAGAAATGCAGATGCTGGCCATTAACAGTATTCTTCAGAATTCTTGACATTGCTGAATACAAAAGAATTACGATTTCACTCAAACTCAGCAAATATGAAGCACACTGTAGACACACCGAAGTGAGTGAAAGTGCAGAAAGCTACCCCTGCACGTTCCAGAAGACGCGTTCTTTCATGGCACTGAGAAATTTTGAATTTAAATTACTCCTCTGTAAAATACTATTTTTTAAAATGTAAAGGCAGTTTTGAATTAAAAGTTTGAATTTCAGTAATAGGACCGACATTGTTCTTCGAATTATGAATTATCTGTATTTCAAATTAAACAATTTAATAACATGTAAAATCGTACTTCATGTTTCTGGGAACAAGAGCTTCTTCGAATTAGGCAAGATTTTGCATTAACCAATTTTGAATTATCGAGGTTCTACTGTAATTATTTATGCCACTGCATGAGGCGAATATCCATCTCAGGACGTCAATTCAACCATAACTTAAATACATTGGAACATACCAGTCCCTGCAGACTAGACTGGTTCACCCTGAGCAAAGAAGAGAGAAGCCGAGGCTAGATTTATAATATTATTAATACTTTATCAATTAGATTATTTTTCAACAGCAATGATGTACAAAAGATCTATTTGCTCTAGAGGGCCTTAATTAAGGTAACAGCCTACTGTGAAAATGGGAAACCACAGAAAATGATCTTCAGGGCTGCTGATGGTGATGTTGTAACCCACTATCTTCTAAATACAAACTTATAGCTACATGACTCATAGTGCATAGCCAACTCACTTCATAACACTAAAACTGATTTTAACTGCTGAATGTCTATTACTGTAACCAAAGATTGTGACAAATTAAATATGCAGTAAATGTACCTTATAAGCTCTCTTCTCAACGTAAATACTCACTGTTTAGGAGGAGTTGGTATTATCTTGGCCTTAATGGCAAGTTTGACAGATGACTGTCGTGGTTCTGTCTCCCCATCTTCAGGAGGGGACTCAACAGTGAGGGCAACATGGCCCTGTGCAATGCCTTCCCAAGTTGCTGCACTGCGAGCTGCTGCTATACTAACAGCCAGCCACCCTGACCAGGGCCAAAGGAGTTCTGAATGGCTCAGAGCCACATCCAGATACTGGCCAAACTGTGGAGTGTATGGATGCCATTGAGGTTTACCTACAATGCGTCCTGAAACACCTTGACCATTGAGAATTGTAACATTGACAATTGTAGGCATTGCTCCGTAATATAAGGACTGCGTGCAGTAGGGCCACATATACTGGCATTCACTGAGATCAACATAGCTGGAATAGAATTATCACAAACATTAGTTTCTGTATAATGAAATAGCATCTTATATTGTGGTTGAACACAGGAATTTGGACACTATTCAGGTGTACATGATTTATGAGAATAAGCCTATACAGGGTGAGTCAGCTAATGTGTTCACATCAAATAACTCTTAAATTATTAAAGATATAGGAAGTCTATTTTTCACTTTAGTCACTCAGGGGCTCATAGCTGAACATGCAGTACTTTTCCAGGGTGTCAATAGGTGCTGATAAAACAGTACTAAATTTACTTTTTAAAGGGAACTACACTATTTTCTACATCTAGCATTAGCATTATGGACACTGAAATTTCAGGGGTGTAATTATTTTCAAAATCTGACAAGTCCTTCTCGAAAGATTGGAATGTTTTCAAGTGTAATTCATCTTCAGCTGTGATCATCCTAACTGAATGAATCTCCAACCAAGCAGCCAAGGCATACTCTATGTTTGGATCATGAGTTGTTGACGTACAGGGACCACTCACCATCTTCTGACAGCTAGGTATTAGCTCTACTGTGCCTGTAAATACACTGTGATAATATATAGTGCTAAAAATAAGTGCATATTTACGATTCACACAATATATGGTACAGTACCTCAAACATGTTTACAGTATACACTGTAGGACAATGACTAGACACATACAAATGCTAAACCCAGACCAGGTTCTGTATTTGTCCGATAGGAGGCATTTGTCATGCTGGTCAGTTTAATATCATTACATCTAAGGTCAGTTGTGTATAGACAGCACGTGTAGGGCCAAGGCAAATGTGGCAAGAGTACCCATTTCTGCTATTAACTGTATTCAATTTGTAACATTGCTGCAAGAAGGACGGCGATGAGTTCATGCTACCACTCATGTTAGAGTGAGTCAGAGTGGTCTCTACAGTCTGAAACAAATGCTCAGGGAGAGACAAACAGTTTCTGTTCAACAACAAATAGGATGCCCACTAGGGTGTTCTTTATTTTCCAACTTCGAAATTTTTAAACGCTCAGCCTCCAATTTTGTTTGAGTGACTCTAAAAGATACCTATTTGTTGAGATGGAAGCAATCATTCATTCATTCATTCATTCATTCATTTACCATAAACCTTTACAGTATCTATGGAAGGCCAGGGGAAAAGGACAAGCCCCCTACACGTAGTGCCCCCGACCTTTGAAATAATTACCTAAATCCTAAAGTAAAACAGTCATATACACTATTTACAGGTAAAGTGACAAAGTATAGCTTAATATATACATATTTCTCATTTATACAACCTTTCACTCCCTCGTTCATTCTTCCACATATTCACATGCATTTTCTCACCATATGTGCTTCCTAACATAACATTTAACTATGCCGGGCTGAGTGGCTCAGACGGTTAAGGCACTGGCCTTCTAACCCCAACTTGGCAGGTTCGATCCTGGCTCAGTCCGGTGGTATTTGAAGGTGCTCAAATACGACGGCCTCGTGTCGGTAGATT
Source organism: Anabrus simplex (assembly GCF_040414725.1). Classification (NCBI taxonomy): domain Eukaryota; kingdom Metazoa; phylum Arthropoda; class Insecta; order Orthoptera; family Tettigoniidae; genus Anabrus; species Anabrus simplex. The sequence continues at coordinate 304,472,935 of NC_090268.1, forward strand.
TACTGGCACGTAAAAGAACTCCTGCGGGACTAAATCCTGGCACCTTGGCATCTCCGAAGACCGTAAAAGTAGTTAGTGGGACGTAAAACTAATAACATTATTATTATCATTTAACTATATTTACATTTCTACATTTAATGTTGGCGGGTAGATTGTTCCAAAGCCGCGCTGAACGAGCAAAGAAACCTAGTTTGTAGGACTCAGTTCGCGCAAAGGGGGTTATAAGACACACCCTTTTGCCTCTACGGACGGAGCTGTAAGATAAGGAGAGTCGAGGGAATGGTGAAAGGTGAATGGCCCCTGTGAGGGATTTGTGTAAGAAGGTGATGTCGCTTTGTTTACACAAGGAGGCGATTGACGGGAGGGAAGACGGACAGCTGTTCTTGTTAATTAGTCGTTCAGCGTGACGTTGGATTCCTTCTAGTTTGTGAAGATTAGCTGCAGGGGTAGGGTGCCAGGCAGGTAGACCATACATTAGTATAGGTCTCACTAGTGTCAGGTAAGCCATCCGTATAGCATTCGACTTGCACCTACGGACGCTTCTGTGCATAAAACCGAGCACCCTGGCAGCTTTGCATCTCACTTCCTCTGTTTGTGTGTTCGATTTTAGTTGTTCAGAAATGGTTATTCCTAACAAATATATAGTTTTAACTTGCTCAATATGTACATTATTAATGTTATATATACATTCTACTTGGTGTCGAGACCTACTTAGCCTAATGTATTTACATTTGCCAGCATTAATGCTGAGACCGTTGACGTAACACCACACCACTATAGTGTCCAAGTCCGACTGTAACTTCAGACAATCATCTGCACATTGTATATCCCTGTACATTACAGTGTCATCAGCGTACTGAGCTATGGTTGAGGTCACACATTTAGGTAAAACAGAGACAAATGCATTAAATAATAAAGGTCCGAGGACGGTGCCTTGACATACTCCTGAGGTTACTTTAACGGTCGATGATCGAACTCCATCAAACACAACGCGTTGTGCTCGACTCTCGAGAAATGACCGCAACCATGCCAGTACACTTCCCCTAACATTCATCTGTCTTAATTTTAACAAAAGTCGTTCATGAGGGATTTGATCAAAAGCTTTAGCCCAGTCCAAAGCCACGCAGTCAACCTGAACAATTTTAGATTTCTCCAGAGAGAACTGCCACTCATCAATAACCTTTGTTAATAAAGTATTACAGGATCTTCCTGGAAGAAAACTGTGCTGGCTTTCACTTAGCAGATTACCTTCCCGGAAGTATTCCCGCATATTAGAGGCCACCAGTCGTTCCATACATTTACATACGTGGGACGTGAGAGACACTGGCCGATAGTTGTCAATGAGTGCTTTGTCCCCTTTCTTGAAAATCGGAACTACATCAGCACACTTCCAATCTTGGGGTAGCGATCCACAGTGAAGCGACAGGTTGAATAGTTCGCAGAGAGATGGTGCCAGTGACACAGCGCAGTCACGGAGTATACGGCTGGGTATTTCATCAGAGCCGCTCGCCACATGGGGTCGAATCCTCTTCAAACTTGCTAGTAACTCAAGTTCTCAAGTTCCGAGAAGTAGAGGCTGGTGAGAGGGAGAGGTGGTACGGGTGTGTTGGTTATATACATGTCCCCAGCTGATTGTGCCTGGAAGAAATTCTCTTTAAATTTGTCACTGAAGGCTGAGGCAATGTCTGCGGGCGTGGAGATGGATTTCCCGTTAGCTTGAAAGGAGCTTGGTGCAGCACTGCCACAGTTCCTTTTTAGTAGCTTCCACAGCTCTTTGGTATCTGACCAAGCCTTGTGAATATACTGATCGTAAGCCTCCTCGATCCTATTCTTAGTGTCTTTGCGTGCAGATTTGTACTTTTCCCACGCTTGTTCCGTTTGGCACTGTTTCCACTTTTTGTATAGATTGTTCCGTTTCCTTATTAACTTCAAAAGTTCTTTCTTAATCTACGGGGCTTTCTTCTCTCTTTTTAAAGTGCATTTCGGTACAGTTTGGTCAACGCACCAGAAAAATGTATTTTTCCAGGCGAGCCACAAAGAGTCTACGTCACAGGTTGATAAGGAGGTTGGAGTGGGTAGGTGATTCAGTAGTAAGGTGGAGAGGGATTTCCAGTCAGCTTTCCTGAAGTTATATTGAGGCCTGGATTTGTGTTTGACAGGTTTTCTGCAATCTAGAGTAGTTAGAGTCGCTTGAATGGCGTGGTGATCGCTGAAGCCGGGTATGACTTCAATTCAAGATACTGAGGAGGAATGATTGGTGAGAAATAGATCTAATATAGAACGGGATGTTTTGGTGATACATGTTGCTTCTAAAACAAGCTGTTCTAGAAAGAGATCGTAGAACACTGTTAGGAATGTGTCTGCCAATGGATTTCCAGGGATGGGAGCGGAATCACGGGTCCATATTATGTCCAGGTTAAAGTTGCCTGTGAGGTAGACGGCACTGTACTTGTGCTGAATGAGTTGCATTCATTTTAGAGATTCCAGTAATCCTTCATTTATACAGGGCTTGGATTTCGGAGCCCGATATATGCTACCTATCAAGAATTTGTTGCCCCTACATGTCACCTCCACCCATAGAGCTTCACTGTCAGTTTCCAAGTATCCAAGTCAGATTGGTTGTAATTCCGGTCATATAGCCAGGAGAACACCCCCTCCAGATGTCCAGGTTCTATCCTTCCTGAATAACAAGTATGGTTGTGGAAATACTTCACCGTCATAAGTAGCACTGCTCAACCACGTTTCACAGACACTTATGATTGATGGTCAATACTTGCCAGTGATGTTCTTATCTCCTGCTGTCTCCTATAACCCATTATAGTACGGGCATTAAATGAGAGAATGGTGATGTTTCGGGAGCCCTGTACAATGGTAACTGAGTCATTACTATTGACAGAGTTATTTACATAATTTACTTTGTCTGGAACTTCGAAGAACGAGTCCGATGGTACTGGGAGACAACACTTCCAGCACTGCCAAGACGAAAAGCCACATTTAATTTTATGGTATTCCGATGGAGAAATTTTGGCGCAGGTCTTATGCGTGGATATTTCACCCGACACACACTTCACGTACAGCTGATTGATGCAGCCCTTAGAACAGCAAATTTGACATTCTATGTTACTCACATTTCTGTTCGGAGGTCCTGGATTTGTTTCTACATCTCCACACGCAGCTATGGTCAGGAGAATGAGCTGAAATGTTGAAGAGGGTGGTCTGGCAACCCTGCGCTTGCTTGAAGCGCACTGCCAGTACCAGCGGTCACGTACACATTTTCACTGGCGCACCATGTTAAGCACGATATTTTACAATTTTTCGCAATTAGCAAGTTCTCTTGGAGGATTGAACCGCTAGGACACTCACTGAACACCACACCATTAAAGATCACTTTGTTATTTCCATACGTGATGCATTTAACCACTATAAACAACAAGAAAATATGGAACACTTGGAAAGCTACATGTCGACCCGCCGCCATCTTGAACCCATGCCGACTTGAGCGTGAAGTTGCACGAAGAACAAGTCTGGACTTGCCACCCAGCGCTGAGTCAGCTCTGAGCCTATCAGTACGTGCGATGTTATCCACCATGTCACATGTGTTTTCGGGTCGCTAATCTAACATGTCACATCAATTATGCAGTGTCACGGATGTGTGTTTTAATAGGATATATAAAACACCAAATAACTGGACACAAATTACCATCAAAGAGACAAGTTCTTGAAGTTTTATTTTATAATATACAGGAGGTAAAATTAACTGTCAGTGAAAGTGCTAATCTTGTGGTTCATGAGTGCTTGATATTTTGGGAGAAAGCAGAATTCCAACAAGACCTAATCAGTATTCACAAAACTTATTAACTTGTATTTGCAGTGGAGAAAATTGCAAAAAAGCGCATGCAAGTGTGAAGATATTTTTAAGCAACACGAAGAGGTGTTTAGACATAATTCGGATGATCTATTTGATATTACACATGTGAGTGCTCTACAAATTAAGATGAAGTTGGAAGAAAACAGGATGTTTTTACCTCAGCAGAGAAAGCCAGAACGTAAAGGCTACCTTGCATGAGTGCACCAAAAACTTGCGGATAAAGAAGAAAGAACAAGGCAAAGAAAATTACAAGAGAATAGGAAAGAGAAACAACAGTGTGCAGTGTCTATATCTTCTGCTGTACCTCCTTCTTCATCATCTGAAGATTCGGGTAACACACTTCCAAATTCAGGTGAAATCAACGTTGGTGAATTTTTAGGAGACTTCTGAGAGTAAAGCTTACAAAAGAGTTCACAGAAGTTCCATCTTACAATACAAATATCAACTTAATTACAATGAACTAATACATATTTCGTCCTTGTATTGTGGACATCTTTAGCTATAGCTAGAGGCATGATTTTTTTGCATTAATTTTTTTATGATTTTGCGAGAAGGATACTAATTTCTACGTTATTTTGCAAAATAGATATTGCCGTATCGCTTTAATTTCGCTTTAATGAAATTCTAAAATTAATCATTAAAGGTTTCATTACTATCACTGATTGTTGACTGTGGAGGTTTAATTGATAAGACTGCACATGCCTGGTATATACTATTCTATTTTTTCACTCTTAGCTTTCTTTTGCATATCTAATGAGAGTTCTATTGTTGCCTGCCGTTTCACTGTTGGAATGCTAAATTTACGTTCTGAATGTTCCTTTTTTTAAAACAATGTTTTGAGACAGTATCTCTCTCTCTCTCTCTTTTTTTTTTTGCGTCGCACCGACACAGATAGGTCTTATGGCGACAATGGGACAAGGAAGGGTTAGGAGTGGGAAGGAAGTGGCCGTGGCCTTAATTAAGGTACAACCCCAGCATTTGCCTGGTGTGAAAATGGGAAACCATGGAAAACCATTTTCAGGGCAGGCGGGTATCTTTTTTCTCCCAATCGATACGAACATTACAAAATTTACACATTAAAATATTGCTTTCCGAAATGTATAAACCTTCACTCGCAAACTTTTTAGCTCTGCTGTGCACCGTAACACTTGTCAAGCGACCCATCTTCGCTACTGTCTCTGATTACTTTTCTTAATTTTACCTGACCACAAAGCCAAAATACACCAGTCAATTGTGCTGCTTGTAGACGTCATTAGGGATTCCAGGATTGCACAATGCCGTGAGGAGACAGACTGGGGTAGGATTACCAGCCACCACAAGAACAACATTCCAAACATTTGATTTGGCAAGAAGCCTGGAGCCAACCCCTTTTCTTTGATGCTATGTCTTAAAGAGATTTTCCATTGCATTAATGATAACGTATTTCTTTCCTGTTGATGAATCTTTCTTCGCTCTTCCTTTTCTTTTCATACATAATCTTGGAACAAAATTTCAAGTTCATTATTCACTACAGATTTCGCAGTAATATCACGCTTATTGCGAAATAATTGAATTTCACTTTAAAATGGCCTTATCGTTTTAATTCACGAACATAATATCCATATTTTCTTAACCAGAAGAATATGATTCGTAAAGATATCGCATAATCGCTTCAAAATATTTTTTGTCGCGTTTATCGTTATTGCGAAAAAAATCATACCTCTAGCTATAGCTAAAATATAATTTAAAAGATAAAGGTATCACATAACAAGAAATGGCTAAAATATCAAGTCCTTGTTGTTTATAAGTTTTTCAGGGACTGTAAAATAAGGCACAAACTTGAGCTCTTCTTAAAATAGATCACGCTGATTAATAAAATTTTTTGAGTTTGGAGAAAACCTTGACTTGTTCTGTGTGGGATGTTATGTGGAATCGTGCTCAAGCCAGGTTGTGAAAAGTTAAGGTATTGAAAGAACATATCTGTAACAAAAGCTGTAAGCGTTGAGAAGAGAGAAAGAAAAAAAAAAAAAAAAAGGGACGATAAGAAAAAAATGGAATGAAAAGTAACAGAAATACAACTTACATCCATGCTGCCTTAAGCTGGTTTATCCATGTCTTACTTTAGAGAGTCTGCTGTGCCAAACTGAGTGTGTTGCAGGCGTGATGGAGGGGCTGGTAGCGAGGCAGAGAGTGTGTTGGCTGGGAGAGTGGGAGAATACATCAATGCAAAAATGCTGCAAGGTGTGGTATGTAAAACTGTATTACTCCTAAATTAGTGGCTGATTTGGATAGATGCCAGCTGAGTGTAAGAGAATCTGTATACATCCTTCAGTCGACAGCAGAGGCACTTGGCCACAATACCGAAGAACTCTCTATTAATAAATCTTCTATTCATCAAATCAGACAGAAGAAGAGAAAGTTTTGAAACAATAAATCTGCTTTCAAGAATGATATACCCACAATTTTTACTGTTCATTGGGATGGTAAATAGTTGCCTGCAGTGAATGTCAAAGACGGAAGAGAAAAAAGACTTTGTGTCCACCAAAAGGAGAGATCTGTTCTCTTGCCTGAAAATGGACACCAGTTTTATTCAGGTACGTCCTTCAACATAGACGAGCAACACTTCATATTTAGAAACTCAAATGACAGTTATGGAGCTGAAAGCTTTGAATGACTGTGCTGAAAGGGGTGTTGAATTATGGTAATGCAAGATTTGCATGGACTACTGACTGTAGATGAGCAAAAGCAATTTGTGTTGTGTTCAAGAATGCAGTACACTGCACCCATATCAGACTGCAAGAAAAAAACACTGAAAAGAAAGTACCCACAAGAATACTAAAAACCATAATTCAGTCTAAAGAGTGAAAATGTATCAAATTGTAATATACAATTAGATACTAAACATGTATCAATAGCTTTTCCACCGACTTAAAACTACAAAACCTGTAATTCCTAATATTCAATCTTTGCATTCAAGTCTGTTGAGATGAAATATTGTTTTTGAGTAAATCTGACTCAATGGAAAATATTTAGGGGATAAGCCCCCCAAAAAATAGCCTTTTCTTTTTTCTTTTTGCAAAATAAGAGACACCGTAATGCCCACGTAAAATAATTTGCAGGGAGGATCGGTGTTTGTTGCTTTCAGCGTGTCATAGACCTGATAATATTACTACCTCATTCCGCCAGCATCTTCGGAGACCAACGTGAGTGAATATGGCAGATCAAACACTGCAAAATCCACTGCATAACAGAGGACATATCAAGGAGGGCTGTGCCAAAAACTCGTCTTAAACCGCTCCATAGGGCTATTCATGTGAGGTGGCCAACCACTCACATTCGATAGCATCAGGAACAGGGGAAGCGAACACTCTTTTTTGTTGAGGTTACCATAAGCTTGCACCCATACAACAGGTGCATTAGAGTCTGGAGACAATCTGGAAAGAGATGGAACGAGGCCTTCATCCTGGAGCACTATCAGCAGCAAGGGGGTTCCATCATGTTTTGGGATGGGATAATGTTTGGCTAATGGATGCCTCTATTCTTATCCAATGCAGAGTAATATGACTGGTCCGTTGTACAGAGAGAACATCCTCCAACATGTAGTTACAGGATTAGCTGTGACTGTGGGCGAAGGCTTTACACCGTGGATAATAAAGTTCATGCCCATTGAGCCAGAAAGGTCAATCAGTTTCTTGAGATGCATGGCATGGTGTGGCTGGCATAATAATCTGCACCATGAACTGTCTCGAACATGCATGGCGAGAAATGAAGAGAGCAATTGCCCATCATTCTAATCCCCCAGCTAACATTCAGCAACTAACAGAAGCTGCTATCCAAGAGTGGGATTGTCAGCCCCACAAAAAGTTGGATTCTTTGATGATGAGAATGGCTCATCATGTTCAAGCACGCTTCAGGACCTGTACACAGGACTGATCTGCCACACAATGAACATTTTGTGTTCAAAATCCCACATTAGCAACTTTGTGCTTTTGTTGCAATTCTGTTGCTTTTAGATAGCTGACTGCATGTTGAATTCCTCTGTATATTCCCCTTGTCATGTTGAATGTACACACATACGAAGTGTAGTAAACCAGAAAATGCTAAACTTTCTGAGCACTGTAGCATGATTTAAAAATCTTTAATATCGTGGTAGGTAACAGGTAAAAGAAAAATGTGGCTTAGCTGCCTGGTTAGTGAAAAGGGTGGCTTACAACAGGTGAATGAAGCACATTTGAAGATATTTCATTTTCTCAAGAATGACCTTGTTGAATTTTGAAAATAATCATATTCCTGAATTTGCAATGTCCTTAATGCTAATGCTAGGTGTAGAAAACAGTGTAGTTCAATTAAAAAAACAATTTAGTAGTTACCTCTAGAGATTTTGATGTTGTCTGAATCACCAGTCCATACACTTGTTTGATACAGCTCTCTATGCCACCCTATGCTGTGCTCACCTTTTCATTTCTACATAACTACTACATCCTACATCTGCTCTAATCTGCTAGTCATATTCGTATCTTGGTCTACCCCTGCCGTTCTTATCACCTACACTTCCCTCAAAAACCAACAGTACAAGTCCTGGGTCTTAAGATGTGCCCTATCATTCTATCTCTTCTTCTGGTCAAATTTAGCCAAATCAATCTCCTCTCACCAATTCAATTCAGTATCTCTTCATTCGTGATTCTATCTACCCATCTCACCTTCAGCATTCTTCTGTAACACCACATTTCAAAAGGTTCTATTCTCTTCTTTCTGAGCTAGTTATCGTCCATGTTTCACTTCCACACAATGCCATGCTCCAGACAAAAGTATTCAAAAACATATTTCTAATTCCTATATCAATGTTCAAGGTGAACAAATTTCTTTTCTTAAGAAAGGCCTTCCTTCCTTGTGCTAGTCTGAATTTTATGTCCTTCTTACTTCTACAATCATTAGTTATTTTACTACCCAAGTTACAATATTCATCTACTTCCTTTAAGACTTCATCTCCTAATCTAATATTTCCTGAATCACCTGACTTTGTTCCACCGCACTCCATTACTCTTGTTTTGGAATTATTTACTTTCATCTTGTACTCCTTCCCCAAGACTCAGTCCATACCACTTGGCAATTTCTCCAGATCTTTTGAAGAGTCAGATAAAATAACAATATCATTGGCAAATCTGAGGGTTATGATGTCCTCTCCTTGGACTCTGATTCCTTTTCCAAATTCCTCTTTGATTTCCTTTATCGCCTGTTCTAAGTAAACGTTGATAAGGAGAGGGGACAAACTGCAGCCTTGCTTCACTCCTTTATGGATTGCTGCCTCTTTTTCAAAGCCCTCGATTATTATCGCTGCAGACTGATCAAGCATTTGCCTGGTGTGAAAAGGGGAAACGACGGAAAACATTTTTAGGGCTGCCAACAGTGGGGTTCGAACCCACTATCTCCCAAATACTGGATACTGGCCATACTTAAGCGACTGCAGCTATCGAGCTCGGTAAACTGATTTTTGTATAGATTGTAGATAATTCTCCTTTCTTGGTATCTGATGCCAATCCCCTTCAGAATTTCAAACAGCTTGGTCCAATCAACATAATCAAAAGCCTTTTCTAGATCTACGAAAGCCATGTATGTTGGCTTGTCGAAGGTCATCGGCCTGACTTGTCTTTCTTAATTCGATCCTCTAAGATCAGACGTAAAGTCAGGATTGCTTCACGTGTTCCCCCAAATTCTCCCAACTCAGTTTCAACTTGTCTTTCCATTCTTTTGTAAATAATAAGTGTCAAAATTTTGCAGGCATGAGATGCTAAACTAATGTTGCGGTAGCTTTCACACTTGTCATCACCGGCTTTCTTGGGAATAGGTACAACATTCTGCTGAAAATCGGATGGCACTTATCCTGTATCATACACCTTACACACTAAATGGAATAATCTCTCCATGCTGGTTTCTCCTAAGGCAGTCAATAATTCTGAGGGAATGTCATCAATTCCCGGCGCCTTGTACTTACTTAGATTTCTCAAAACTCTGTCGAATTCTGACCTCAAAACGGGGTCTCCCATGTCATCAGCATCAACAGCCTCTTCATGTTCCAGAACCAAATCAACTATATCTTTACCTTGATACATCTGTTGGATGTGTTCCTGCCATCTTTCTGCTTTGTCTTCTTTCCCTAGAAGTGGCTTTCCATCAGAGCTCGTAATATTCATACACCTAGATTTCCTTTCTCCAAAGGTTTCCTTGATTTTCCTGTATGCAGCATCTACCTTTCCTAGGACCATACAACCTTCAACATCCTTGCACTTCTCCTTCAGCCATTCTTCCTTAGCTACTCTGCACTTTCTATCCACTTCACTCTTTAATCACCTGTATTTTCTACCCTCTTCATTTCTAGCATTCTTGTATCTTCATCGTTCATCAATCAGGTCTAGGGTATCTCCTGAGTTATCCACTGATTCTTAGTTGATCTTTTCTTCCTTCATAACATTTCTTCAGTAGCCCTACTGACTTCATTTTTCATGACTATCCACTCTTCCTCTATTGTGTTTCCTTCATCCTTTTCAATTTAGTCCTTGTGCAACATGTTCTTTGAAACAATCCCTCACACTCTTTTCTTTCAACTTGTCTAAATCCCATCTCCTTGCATTCCTTCCTTTCTTCAATTTCTTCAACTTCTGATGGCATTTCATGACCAACAAGTTGTGGTCAGAGTCCACGTCTGCTCCATGGAAAGTTTTGCAATCCAACACCTGGTTTCTGAATCTCTGAAAATGAAGTCTATTTGATACTTTCCACTATCTCCAGGTCTCGTCAATGTATACAGCTGTCGTTTATGGTGTTTGAACCAAGTATTAGCAAGGACTAAATTATGATCGGTGCAGAATTCATCCAGCCAGCTTCCTCTTTCATTCTTTGGTCCCAATCCGAATTGTCCTACTATGTTACCTTCTCTTCGCTGGCCTCTCACTGCATTCCAGTCTCCTATCACAATTAGATTCCCATCACCTTTTACATATTGTATTAAATCTTCTAACTCTTCATATATTCTTTTGATTTCATCATCCGCTGAACTATTGTGGTGGGCATTGGCTTGTTGTCTACCTTGACAACAATAATCCTTCACTATGCTGGTCGTAATAGCTTACCTGCTGCCCTATTTTCTTATTCATTATTAAACCAACACCTGCATTTCCCCTGTTTGATTTTGTGTTGATGATTCTGTAGTCGTCTGAACAAAAATCCTGCTCTTCCTGCAAACATACTTCACTTATACCAACTACATCTAACTTTAGTCTATCCATCTCCCTTTTCAGATTCTTTAACCTACCACAACGATTCAAACCTCTAACATTCCACGCTCCGACCCGCAGAATGTCAGTATCCATCTTCCTGATGATTGCCCACTTTCATGTAGTCCCCACCCGGAGATCCGAATGGGGGACTATTTTACCTCCGGAATATTTTACCCGGGAGGAAGCTATCATCAGTACATCATTCATACAGAGAGAGCTGCATGTTCTCTAAGCGTTGGTTACGGCTGTAGTTTCCTGCTGCTTTCAACCGTCTAACAGTATCAGCATAGCTAAGCCATGTTAAGTAATATTACAAGACCATATCCATCAATCATCTAGACTGCCGCCCTTGTAACTTCCAAAAGGCTGCTACCCTCCTTTTGATGAACCATTCATTAGTCTGCAGCAAGGTCACATGGTTCACAGCGGAGGGAGATTTTGATACCTTGAAAAAAGTACTGTATTTTCAACTATGACTACTTGGTAATATTGTTGAAAGTGAACAATTTTCAATATCTTTAATGGTTTATGAGACATTTGAGGTGAACATGTAAGTTGATTCACCCTCTATATGCTGGCAAAGATAACATGAACTTAATGAATAACTATTTACTTGCGAGAAGTCCTAATCTAGTTCACAGTTGCAGTAGTACTGTGCGGTAGTTGAGGGCAGACTGAATCATCCAACAGTAATATAATTCAAGAAAATAACCATGTTTTGATACTGAATTAAAGAAAAAATATATATATGTACCAACACAGCAAGTACAGTTCATGAAATCTAATTTTCTCAGAATAATAATAATAATAATAATAATAATAATAATAATAATAATAATAATAATAATAATAATAATAATAATAATAATAATAATAATAATAATAATAACAACAATAATAACAACAACAACAACAACAACTTTCATTTTAACTACAGTCTTGAAAATTACTCACTTACCTTGGACTAAGACTAGCTTGTGGCTTGTAACTATTCAAAATTTGATAGGCTTTCAAGAGATCTAATTTTCCATGACCTTGTTCAAACATGTTAATGCCAGGTAATCTTCTAGCTGAAGCCATCAGAGCTTGCTTCATACTAGCAGGATTTATGGCATTTCCACGGTGAAGAACACCACTGAAAAATAAACAGTTTGTACAATCTACAATTATCATTTTCATAGTGAGCATAACATTTGAATTGAATCTATTCACAACTTTTATGAGTGAGGCTTTCAACAACAATATACACTGAACAGGAAAAAAAAAAAATTAATACGTTATGTAAAATTTTAATTTATCTGCCAAAATGTATCAGTTTTTCAATATTCATTTAAATTTCACAAAAGCTAGTAGTTTTTCGAAGTACAAGGCTTTGTTGGCTGAAAATAGGAAATCTTTTTTTATTTGAAAATTTGCACAAGGTATTCATTGTATATTGCAACTCAGGACTCATAAACTGAAGATACAGAAGCATGTGAAAATAATCACAGCATGCATTAACTATGTACTGACAATTTTAATAAAATAAGAATATCAAATTGCATAGTTTAACTTCTCTTGTGTATTTCATTCACAAATAAATGGTTCATTGTCATAAACTGACTTATTGATTTTACAACTGAAAATTTACCTCGAATATAATACTGTTAGGTCATATTTTTTATGTTATTGTGCATATTTTGGTCAATTTTATGTCATAAGAGCATTTTTTCTGTGCATACCATGGTGATTTTAGGTCATAAACATTCTAATCCTAATAATGAATTAAAAAAATAGGGCTGGGTAAGCTACTATGACCAGCATAGTGAAAGAATTATTGTCATCAAGACAGACACCAAACCAATGCCCACCACAACAGTGTGGGTCTATATGCCTACTAGTTCAGCGGATGATGACTAAATTGAAAGAATATATGAGGAGATAAAAGATTTTATACAATATGTAAAATATGACGAGAATCTAATTGTGATAGGAGACTGGAATGCAGTGGTAGGCCAAGGAAGAGAAGGTAATACAGCAGGAGAATTCGGATTGGGACAAAGGAACGAAAGAGGAAGTCGGCTGGTTGAATTCTGTACACTTCATAATTTAGTCCTTGCTAATACTTGGTTCAAACACTATAAACGACAGCTGTATACATGGACGAGACCTGGAGATAGTGGAAGGTATCAAAGAGACTTCATTTTCAGAGATTCAGAAACCAGGTGTTGGATTGCAAAACTTTCCATGGAGCAGATGTGGACTCTGACCACAACTTGTTGGTCATGAAATGCCATCTGAAGTTGAAGAAATTGAAGAAAGGATGGAATGCAAGGAGATGGGATTTAGACAAGTTGAAAGAAAAGAGTGTGAGGGATTATTTCAAGGAACACATTGCACAAGGACTAAATGAAAAGGGTGAAGGAAACACAATAGAGGAAGAGTGGATAGTCATGAAAAATGAAGTCAGTAGGGCTGCTGAAGAAATGTTATGAAGAAAGAAAAGGTCAACTAAGAATCAGCGGATAACTCAGGAGATACTAGACCTGATTGATGAGCGATGAAAATACAAGAACGCTAGAATTGAAGGGGGCAGAAAAGAATACAGGCGATTAAAGAGTGAAGTGGATAGAATGTGCAGAGTAGCTATGGAAGAATGGCTGAAGGAGAAGTGCAAGGATGTTGAAGGTTATATGGTCCTAGGAAATGTAGATGCTGCATACAGGAAAATCAAGGTAGCCTTTGGAAAAAGGAAATCTAGGTGTATGAATATTAAGAGCTCTGATGGAAAGCCACTTCTAGGGAAAGAAGACAAAGCAGAAAGATGGCAGGAACATATCCAACAGTTGTATCAAGGTAAAGATGTAGTTGATTTGGTTCTGGAACAAGAAGAGGCTGTTGATGCTTATGAAATGGGAGACCCAATTTTAGGTCAGAGTGTGAGAGAGCTGTAAGAGACCTAAATACGAACAAGGCACCTGGAATTGATGACATTCCCTCGGAATTACTGACTGCTTCATGAGAAACCAGCATGGCAAGGTTATTCCATCTAGTGTGTAAGATGAATGAGATAGGAGAAGTGCCATGTGATTTTCTGCAGAAAGTTGTATACCTATTCCCAAGAAAGCCGGTGCTGACAAATGTGAAAGCTACTGCACTATTAGTTTAGTATCACATGCCTGCAAAATTTTAACACAAATTATTTACAAAAGAATAGTAGGACAAGTTGAAGCTGAGTTACCAGAAGATCAATTTGGCTTCAGAAAAAATGTAGGAACATGTGAAGCAATCCTGACTTTACGTCTGATCTTAGCGGATCGAATTAAAAAGGGCAAGCCCACATGCATGGTGTTCGTAGACCTAGAAAAGGCATTCGATAATGTTGATTAGACCAAGCTATTTAAGATTCTGAAGGCGATTAGGATCAGATACCGAGAATGAAGAATTATATACAATCTGTATAAAAATCAGCCTGCAGTGTTAAGAATCAAGGGCTTTGAAAAAGAAGCAGCAATCATACAGAAAGGAGTGAGGCAAGGCTGCAGTCTGTCCCCCCCTCCTTTTCAATGTTTACGTAGAACAGGCAGTGAAGGAAATCAAAGAGGAATTTGGGAAGGGTATCACAATCCAGGGAGAGGAAATCATAACCTTGAGATTTGCTGATGATATTGTTACTTTATCTGAGACTGCAGAAGATCTCAAGAAATTGCTGAATGGTATGGAAGAAGTCTTGGGTAAGGAGTACAAGATGAAAATAAATAAGTCCAAAACAAAAGTAATGGAGTGCAGTCGAACAAAGGCAGGAGATGCAGGTAATATTAGATTAGGAAATGAAGTCTTAAAGGAAGAAGATGAATATTGTTACTTGGATAGTAAAATAACTAACGATGGCAAAAGTAAAAAGGACATAAAATGCAGACTAGCACAAGCAACGAAGAGCTTTCTTAATAAAAGAAATTTGATCACTTCAAACATTGATATAGAAATTAGAAAGATGTTTCTGAAGACTTCCATCTGGAGCGTGGCATTGTATGGAAGTGAAACATGGACGATAACTAGCTCAGAAAGAAAGAGAATAGAAGCTTTTGAAATGTGGTGTTACAGAAAAATGCTGAAGGAGAGATGGATAGATCGAATAACGAATGAAGATATAATGAGTCGAATTGGTGGGAGAAGATGGATTTGGTTAAATTCGAAGGGAAGAAGAGATAGAATGATAGGACACATCTTAACCTTTTAAGTGCTGAGTTACTAGTTGACTGTTTGGTATCTCAGTGCTGAGTTTCTTCATTTGTATGTAAAATAATTGTAGAAGCCTCAATTTCTAACTTATCAGTGGGGTGAGCTTAAAATGTTTATAAATGTTGGTTCTTTATAAATCTAAATGCAAATGGAAAATACTGCACTTATGTTCAATATTATTTTGAGGGAAAACAAAATTACACTTTTTGTGCCTGCATGTAGGCTACATCATCTTTATACAAAGTAAAGAACCCAAAATAAAATTATTTCCTAAAATATGTGGGCAACTAATACATGTAACTCCTTACAAGTACATAAGTTGATATTTCAAAATACTTTTTTGGACCAGGAATGTTTTCCAATTGTTTGTGATACCAATTTGTTTCATCAACAACCAGTTGCACCAAACTCACTGGCATAAAATTTTTAAAAAATCAATAATTTTGGAATTGTCATCATACACCACTTCGCTCCTGGAGTCTGTCACAGTTAGTTGAAAGTCTGGTGAGAAAAGTCATCCCTCTGCTATGAAAATAGTCATAAAATAGCTTTCGAACTCACCGTGTTTTTTTTCTTTCGTTTAGAAGGAGGCTTTGTTTCTTTCCCAATTACAATATTTTCATCACACTCTGCATCACTCTCACTTTCAAAATTTCTTAACAATTTGTTAAAATCATCATCAAAATTTCTTAACAATTTGTTAAAATCATCATCTTCCTCATCACTTTTTGCTGTGGTTAATAACTGAAAGATTCTTTGATCCAAAATAGCATCGCTGCAAGAGCAACTAGCTGCCGTCATGCTTGTTTACATCACAGTGAACTCTACAGACATCTACTTTAAGCTCTGTAAGTTACTTCCCAAAGCTATAAGCCATAATCACTTAGTTCTACATAATGCCCACAAGATTGTAGAACATGCCAGTGGATGAATCGGCACTCAAGAGTGAACTGGGAATCTCAAAAAAATTAAAGTTCTCGAGCACCGTCTATAGACGAGCGTAGCAGTGCTGGACCAGCCGCGTCAGCCCGTCTATAGGCGAGCGTAGGATTCATCGGGTTGTTCAGTTGGTTTTTGAAGGAAGTGTAGGTGGTAAGAACGGTTATGGGTAGACCAAGGTATATGACAAGCAGATTAGAGCAGATGTAGGGTGCAATAGTTTCGTAGAAATGAAAAGGTTAGCACATGATAGGGTGGCATGGAGAGCTGCATCAAACCAGTCTATGGACTGATGCCTCCAACAACAACATTATCATCATCATCATCATCATCATCATCATCATCCTAGTATTACAATCCTTTTGTAAACTATGCAAAGAGTTCTTAATGAGCATCTAATGGGCTTCCTAATATACTGTTAATTTTCTGTTATGTCTCTTTCGCTGACTTCAACTCTTACTGGAACAGTATTTGCATTTTTTAATATTTTTTTAATCTGGCATAGAAATGTAGTTTTTGCTTAGCTTATATATGTGGGATTGTAGTTTGTTGCTTGACATTAAAATTCAATCAAAGTAAGCTACGTTTTTCATTGTTATTATTGTTATATTATCATCATAATTTGAATTGTTTTTGAACACTATTTAGGGTTGTCTAATGAGCTTTTAATGGCTGGCTAGTTTTCTTTAAATTTTCTTTATGTAATTTAAGTTTATGCGAATGACTTTAATGAAACTATATTCGTAGTGGTTTTTTTTTTTTTAAATACTGTTATTATTAATGTTGTTGCTGATGCCAACACTGCTGCTGCTGTTGTTGTTGCTGCTGTGTATTTGGGGTTAAATTAATGTTAATGTCTTGATTGAGAAATGTATGAATTGAATTGAAGCAAATTCACTATAGACAATACTGGACACTTCCGTATTCTCCTGTACTAAACTGAGAGACATTTCGACAGTAGCGCACTGGCGGCCCGACCTTAAATATCAGGCGGCAAGATTGAAACTACAAAGGTTGCATGTTAAAACTGATAAAAATAATCAAATTAAATAATGATTTTTGCTTTGTTCTACTACAAAAGTTGAATGTTAATACTGATAGAAATAATAAAACTCAATAATGATTTGTTAAGACCGAATCCTTAGCTGAATGATCAGCGTTGAGGCCTGTAATTCAGAAGGTCCTGGATTTGATTCCCAACTGGATCGGGGATTTTAATAGCGTCTAATTAATTATTCTAGCTCAGAGAGTGGGTGTTTGTAGTTGTTGCAACATGTTTCTCTTCATATTCAGACAACACACTACACTTCCAACCACCACAGAAACACGCATTAGTGATTACTAATAATAAACTCTTTATTAATCATCATAATTAATAAAGATATAGAACACAAATTGTGTATGGTATAAACAAAGTTTGTCATATGTACTGTCACCTCTCACTATTACAGAAGTTCACAATGGATAATCCACGGTTTTTGCATGTGATTGCATGATATCGACTGCAATGCTCACTGCACAGCTTGCAAACACAGGTTTCGTAAGGGTCATGGAAGTACTCAGCGTTGCACAGTTTATGGTGATACCCATGGACCGCCATCGAGTTAACGAAATGTCGCATGTCTTGATTAGTCCTTGTCCATGTTCTATTCGTCATCACCTCCGTTGAGTAAAAATTGAGCCAGATTTCTTCCCTCTTCTTCACTCTGTCCTGCAGTAATTTTTCCCAAGCGTCTGTGGATGGAAGCCCTCGCTTCATTCAGAGGTCCTCGATGAAGAAGGTCTCCTTTGCAAGCTCGTATGCAAGCCTTGATTTTGTGTATTTTGATATTCCAAGTGCAGCTTTCAGGAAGCGCGACTTGACTGCTTCAATCGTCTTCAGCTCTGCCAGGCCCAGTTTATCTCATATAATATCCAGTCCATATGTGGCAATTGGCGCAGTTTTCGCATCGAATAGTTTCATAGCAGTTTCTAGTGAAGGCTTGGTAATTATTTTAATATCATATATTGGTGCCTTTGCTGGCAGGACCTAGTGTTTACAGTGCACTATGTCTTCTGGTATGGGCTAGAGCAATTTTGTTACTTTCATTGACCTGTCTCAGCTTTATCCTTAGCTTTGACAAAATGAAAGTGACTGAGGTATGAGTAATGCTAGTAATGCCATTCCTTCTGCAGCCAGTCCCTGCTATGAATGGTGTGAAAATATTGCCCATAGGGTCAGTTGGTGCATGCATTTCAGTGGGCTTGGCAGACTGATGTGTAATAGCAACTTGTGGCTCGGTGAGGAAAGCAACGGGAAACTACCTCACTCCTCATTTCCCTAGTACGCCTCTTCAGTGATGCCTAGGCCATCTATGACAGCTGATGGCGGAACTGTTGAGGATCCAACCAGCCTTCGGGCTGAGGACTAAACATACATACATACATACATCATATATTGCTTTGGTGGCCGCTGTTGCTTTAGACTTTATGTGAATTCTATAGGTTGTTGCTGTTGTTTGCATGGTCAGTCTTAGATACTTAAATGTATTGACAGTCTTGAGGACCGTAGGTCCTAGGTATATCCTGTCACTTGTGGCCCCTCGGCCACCTTTCCGAAATGTCATTTTCACTGTTTTCTCTGGTTAATTTTCATCTTGTTATCTTTTGCCCACCTGTCTAGATTGTCTATAGCTTTTTGCACATGATGTAGGGAACTTGATCCAATGACATTGTCGTCTGCGTATAAATATATTTTCAAATCCTCTATTACTTGCTGAGTAACCTTTACCACATCACACGTCACAATGTTAAACAACAAGGGGCTTAGTGGGTCTCCTTGGAGTACTCAGTTGGTCTGCATGATCGGTTTCAAAGTCGCGACTTGATCATCATTTTGTATGTAATTTGTCATCAGTATGTTGTTTATCAGAGTCGTGAGCTTGTCTTTCCCCATTATGGCTTCCAGCTTCGCGATTATTAGTGGTCTGCTTAACATGTCAAAAGCTTTTGCATAATCAACAAATACTGCATGGAATTTGCCTCTTGGATGTCTGAGGGCTTCTTCAATGTCATTGATGAGGTTGTTAATGGCATGGAGGGTGCTCCTTCCTTTACGGAATCCAAACTGTTCCTCTGGGAGTTTGTGTTCTACTGCGTCTGCGACTCTTTTTGTGAGAAGCTTTGTCATTATTTTCAGCATGCATTTTTCTAGGCCTCAGATTTATAGGTGCTTATATGTTATTTTGGCTGCCTAAAATAGACTCTCAAATAGGTTCTAAAACATTTTTAGGTGGCTTCAATTTAATGTATTTTAACCAACTGCAGATGAAAGACGGGCACTGCCCATCCTCGGCTCCTAATTGCCGTAATGACGAAAGACGGACGCTGCCCGTCTGGGATTTAAATCTCAAATTTCTTGCTCATAAATGTAGACAGTGCTGATAATTGATATCTGTAGCATGTATTGAAGTGTTTGGAAGTTCCTTGACCACTATTGATTATTTCACGTAAGTATTTTATCTTCGGTGGATATCTTTTCAGGTACACGTGTAATTTGTTTATAATGTGATCACGGTGGCGCCTAAGACCTGAACGCAATAAAGTCTATCAATTCTGGTGAATTTTATGAGTGTGTGAATGAAGTTTTAAATGAAAGTGACTGTGATATAAATGATGATGAATTCAGTACAGGTAATATTGATCACAATTTGAGTGAAAGCAGTGAGGATAGTGAGGAGTGTGTAAATGAAAGCGATTTATGTGCGAGTGGTTGGGCCTGGATTCACGAGCCAAATAATCTAGTAAAATTCCATTTCATCACTCAATGCAGAGTCAATCCATTGATTTATCGACAACTGCTAGTTGCTTTATGTCACACCAACAAAGATAGGTCTTATGGCAACGATGGAACAGGAAAGGCCTAGGAATGGGAAGGAATCGGCCGTGGCCTTAATTAAGGTACAGCCCCAGCATTTGCCTGGTGTGAAAATGGAAAACCATCTTCAGGGCTGCTGACAGTGGGGTTCAAACCCACTATCTCCCAGATGCGAGCTGAAAGCCGCACGCTCCTAACCGCAAGACCAACTCGCCCAACAACTGCTTCAATCTGGAACAGAGTTAGATGTATTTAGTCAATTCTTGGGTGATGGTTTCTGGATGGAGATCGTAAATGAAACTAATAAATATGCACATAATGCATTTCCGGTTGGCGGGGAATCTAGTAATAGATAGATGTATCCGTACATGAAATGAAGGCTTTTTTTTGCCCTCATCATAATAATGACACAGAATACGAAACCTAACCTAAATGATTACTGGAGAACAAAGAAAGCTTTATATTCCAGTGCAAGAAGTGCCTTGTTCCTTTTCATTTGGAAGACTGTTTCAAAACTTACTGCACAAAGAAAAACTTTGGATTAATCTGAAATGTTGTATTCAGTTGTCAGTTCGGCCATACTAAACCTATTTTTAAGTTAGGAAATAAAAACAAAAAACAAAACAGTAAATATTCCAGTGTTCTGATCCTTCAGGACAGTCTTACCTTACATTAGAATTAAGCTACGAAATATTCAGTCACAGGGGTCAAACAGGTTTGTAGTAAATTCGGGCCTCAATCGGTTAATAAGCATCAATTAAAAACCATGTTTATTTTGCTAAATTGATAACAACTCGTTAAGGGGAAATGTATAAAACAAGTTTCACTTACCTCTTTGCTGAGAATATCACAGAATATTGAAATCGACTTTCAACCTATTAGGTCGAGTTACGTATATATAGTACGTGTGGAAGAGATGTTAGTACAGAAAAAAAATGGCCAACCGGACACCAGTGCGATCCGGCTGGCCATTTTTGTTATCGACGCAAAATCCGGAGGTTGTGGGTTCGGATTCCACTGGTGTCCGGTTGGCCATTTTTGTTCTGTACTTAACATCTCTTCCACACGTACTAAATGTATGTAACTCGACCTAATAGGTTGAAAGTCGATTTTGATTACAGTGCGGTCGTGAAAATTCAATATTCAGTCACAGAATATAATTTTACCACCTGATGTGAAATGAGGAAACTCCTGTATCCACTTTTCAATTAACGACGGCTTGGAACCTATTCGTAGTGAATAGTACACTACTACGCTCAGTTTCAAGGCCATCCTGCTACGTGCGCTGGCAATGTCTTGCGATATCTCGCAAAGTGACACATATTCTCTATAGTGTATTTGATTACAGTGTATTTCAACGTTTTATTATAATTTTTGGGTCCACCTTATTCAATACATAAAGAATTGTTGCGTAGATGTAATTACAACATACATTTTTCAATCAGTACTAGTTTCGACGCTCTACTGCGTCATTAACAGCTGATAGAAGTTTGTAGAAAAATTGACAATCATATAAGTTTATCAACGCCAAATTAATCACGATTTAAAACCATATTAACAACAATGAAACTGTGTTAAAAATATACTGTCTCTAAGTTCATATTTTCAACAAGTCGAGTCTTATGCCACAATCTGATAAAAACATATGTAAACCGGTTTGCTCACTTATGATGTAAAGTGCATTTAAAAAAAGAACAACAAATTATAAAATAGAAATAGTCTTGAAACACTATACTATGTGCTTAATTCATTGCACTTCTTAAAACTTCACGTAGTATCATAGTAGAAATATTTCAATAAAATCTACAGTGTCCCTTTAATGGAGCAATCCTGCTTACTGTGCTTCAGTGCGCTTTGCATAGTCAGCGACCTTCTGAGGTCCACACTGAACTGGGAACGTTGTTCTTGATAACATCTCAAAGGATTTTTGTGTTCGTTTCCACCTCATTAGGATCGCTCCATTAATGGGACACTGTAGATTTTATTGAACTTTTTTTTTTTTTTTTTAGCAGGTAGTTTATAAATTTATTACTCAAAATTAGTTTCAGCAGACTGAAGAACCTAAGAGTTATAAATTGAGTTGAAACTGAAAACAAATGGCTTCAGTTCATACAACAAAAACATACATTAACTCACACCTTTCCTTGATTTTGTAATTCTTGAAATCTTTTAGTTTTTTAGTTCTTTTCAGTTGTTTTTGGTCAATTGTTATTAAATTTATGCCCAAACAAAACAAAGTTAATGTTTGTACTGCAATACATGAGGACACTGATCACTAAAAACAGGTGTTTCCACCCCTAGCGTCTATGATGGTCTGTATACGCTCAGGAATACTGTTCGCAAGTTGTTGGATGGCCTCTGCCAGGAAATGATCCACTCCTCTAGCAATGATGTTCTTAATTCTGCCAAGGTGGTGTTGCCACATTCCTTCCAAGCATACCCCACACATCTTCAACGGGATTTATGCCAGAACTATGTGCTGGTCAGTCGAGGGTTTGAATCCTGACTTCCTGCAGATTGCCATACCACAGCAGGCCAGGCAAGAAGAACTTAACCTACTAACCTACTAAATACACACTATAGAGTGCAATGGAGAAAGCACGAGGAACTGCAGTACTTTGTAGGGGTGTTGTCAAGAGCAGAACAATAAATTTCTACAGTTTCAAAAGAAAATGATCCTCTGTGTGAACATGTATGTATGTATGTATGTATGTATGTATGCATGTATGCATGCATGCATGTATGTATGTATGTATGTATGTATGTATGTATGTATGTATGTATGTATGTATGTATGTATGTATGTATGTATGTATGTATGTATGTATGTTGGGTATTCAGCCCAAAGGCTGGTTTGATCCTCTACAGCTCCACCAACAGTTGTCATAGATAGCCTAGGTGTCACTGAAGAGGCATACTAGGGAAATGAGGAGTGGGGTAGTTTCCTCACTGAGCCAGAAATTGCTATTACATGTCAGTCTGCCAAGCCCACTGAAATGCATGCACCAACCGACCCTATGAGCGATATCTTCACACCATTCATAACAGGGACTGGCTGCATGTGGAACGGTATTACTAGAATCGCTCATACCTCAGTCACTTTCATACTGTCAAAGCCAAGGAAGAGACTGAGACAGGTCAATGAAGTAACAAATTTATTCTAGCCCATACCAGAAGACATAGTGCACTGTAAACACTACATCCTGCCAGCAAAGGCACTGCGAACTTGTGGCAGACGAAATAGTGTTGCACGTCTAAAGGGAAAGTGTAATTAAAGTATGAAAACAGTGTAAATTAGAAACAGTTGTGTACATTTAAAAAGAGAAAGTATGAAAACATGGTAAATACAAGTGATTAATTTGTTGATTTGAAGGTTTCTATTGTTTACCATATACATGAATAAAAATGATAATGTAGAGCTGATGTGAACTGTGGAAGTGATCCTGGATTAAACTGAGAATGTTGCATTTATAATTACATCAGAGTTGGCAATCTCCTTACTCTGTTACATCAAACTCAGCGATCTCCATGTTATTATTTCAAATTGGGCATTCTCCATATAAACAGGGTTAACTTTGAAAGTGTATCAGAACATGCACACTTATTGGCCCAAATAATAGTTAGAAACATAGGTACTGGTTGGTACACCTTCAAAATGTCAGAAAAATTAGTGCAACAGACTTTTGCCTCTGTAGAAAAATCAAGGAAAGTGGAACTAGCTGGGTCCAAAACTAACCCCTTAATTGGAAAGAGACCATCAGTTTCTCCAGTCACATACAGGAAATATGGATCAGACTCCAGTTTACTTTGATATGTCAATACACTCAACTAATAACACTTAAGGAGCTTCAACTCTGTCCATGACAACCATAAAAGCTGAAAAATTAGGATGTACAGTCTTACAATTACAGTAGACAGTAAAACTGGTTTATGACCAAGAGGGGAGTCCAGCAGAGCAGTGCACTGTTCCCACTACTATTTATCATAGTTATCGATTATATAATGACACCCACCTGGTGGCCATGATCGTTAAGGCATTGAAATCTACATGGTCTGACACTGTGGTTAGACGGTTCGAGTCCCGTTGGTCGAAAAAATTTCACCATCAGAATGTTGACTGGCAGGGTAGGGGAGGTGGTGGTATACAATTTCTAATCACTAGATTGCATGCCAAATACCTGGATTAAATTCCAGAACTCTCTGCAGTGATCATATGGAGTGAGGGCATATGACGCTGTTGTTGGGGATATGTCCATTGGATGGCAATGTTAAGACTTGAGCAGACCCCTTGGTGCTATTCGACAGGAGTAGGCTATGTGCTGGCATCAGGTTTTACCCTCTCCCTTCCTACTATCATATATCACGTTATTCTTTTCATCTCATTAACTCCTCTGATGAGACTGACGTCAGGAAAGGCTGATGCTATCAACAGATAGGCAATCCAATTTCCCTCCTTATGTCCTCATTTATTACTCTGTCCTTTCTTGTCTTTCCTATAATACTTTTTTTTTTAATTCCAATGGTCTGGATTCTATTCTCCTGTCTATGGTTCGTGGTGGGGTAAACTGTTGTCACCTCCCAGTTCGTGAATGAGTACAAGAACTGTCTCAATCTGTTGACCATGCAAGAGTGCAGATGAGGATGAAGTTGACAAGTCTTATGAAGCACTGAGTGACATTGTAGTCAGGGTCAACAGCAAGAATAGGATAGTACTAATGGGCGATTTCAATGAAAGAGTTGGAAATATGACTGCAGGATACAATAAGGTGATGGGTAAATATAGAGAAGATATGGAAGTAAGTAGTGATGGGAAGCATGTACTGGACTTTCGCGCTAGTATGGGATTAGAAATTATGAATACCTTCTTCAAGCTTAAGACTATTTACCATTAGACATTGGAGTGTAGGGGCACCAGATCCATAACAGACTATATCACAACTGACTTTGAATTCAGAAAATTTATTAAGAATGTGCGGGTATTGCAGGGATTTTTCAATGATACAGACCACCATCTGACCTGTAGTTAAGTATCTCTAGGCACAGGATAGAGAAAGTGAAATCTGTCTGCAAACGAATAAGGGAGAAAATCTCAAGGACAAGGAAATTAAAGAAGTACATGGATATGATTACTGAAATTTCCAAACAATAGATAGTAAGCAGATTCAAGATATAAAAAGAGAATGGGTGGCATATAGGGATACTGTAGTAGAAAATAAAATGGCGTATGGCTTTTAGTGCCACAAGTGGCTGATGACATGTTCGGTTCACCAGGTGCAGGACTTTTGATTTGACATCCGTAGGCGACCTACATGTCGTGATGAGGATGAAATGATGAAGACGACACATATACCCAGCCCCATGCCAGCGGCATTAACCAATAATGGTTAAAATTCCTGACCCTGCTGGGAATCAAACCCAGGACATCTGCGACCAAAAGCTGGCACACTAATCATTTAGCCATGGAGCCGGGCTGTAGTAGAAACAGCAATGGAATGCCTAGAAACAACTGTATGTAAAGATGCGATAAAGTAAACATCATGATGGAATGATGAAGTGAGCGCAGTGTGTAAACGTAAAAGGAAGGCATATCAAAAATGGCTCCAAACAAAGACTAATGCAGACAGGAAATTGTATGTAGTTAAAGGAAACAGAGCAAAACAAATAACTGCAGAGTCCAAGAAGTCGCGGGAAGATTTTGGTTGTAACCTGAGGGTTATTTCAAGCAGCAGATAGAACTTTCTGGACAGTAATAAAGTAATAAAGAATCTTAGGAAGGGAGGGAAAAAGGAAATGAATAAACTTTTGGGCAATTCAGGTGAATTCATAGTAGATCCGAGGGAATCAATGGGCAGGTGGACAGAATATTTTGAAAATCTTCTCAACGTAAAATAAAATGATTCTGTTGACATTGCAAACAAGCAAGCTCACGAGGGGGAAGGGGGAAGGGGGAAGGGTGGAGGGGGAGGGGGGAGGACAGTGACGTTAGTGAACTTACGCTTGAGGAAGTGAAAAGTATAGTAAATAAACTCTATCGTCATAACGCAGCAGGAATAGATGAAATTAGGTCCAAAATGGTGAAACATGGTGGGAGGGCAGGAATGAAATAGCTTCATAGAGTAATAAGCTTAGCATGGAGTGTTAGTAAAGTACATACAGATTGAACAAAAGTAGCAATTGCACCTATCTATATGCAAGGGAACAGGAAGGACTGCAACAACTATTGAGGTATACCAGGCATGGTGTTCACTGGCATTTTGAAGGGAGGGTGCAATCAGTGGTTGAGAGTAGTTGTATGAAAACCAGAGTGGTTTCAGGTCACAGAGTGGGTGTCAGAATCAGATTTTCAGTATATACCAAGTAACTGAAAAGTGCTACGAGAGGAATAGACAGTTATAGTCATATTTCATAGATCTAGAAAAGCCATGTATCCCTTTCAGACCGTGTACGCACAATTGTGCGGGTTTGTATTTTATTTATGTCTCAGCTTATTTGACGTTTTCTTGGCGCTAGACCGGACTGCAGTGCTTGTGCGGGACACATAGCATGTACTTCAGCTGTTTTTATTTAGTACTTAACCACCAGGGGGCAGGAATAAGAGTTTAAAAATACAGCTCATTAGGAATATGGCGGGAAGCAGTGATGCCTAAAGAAAGTATTTATGTATTGCATTCATATTAATCTAGAAGCTTTACTGAATATCAGAATATAATCAATGAAGTGTGTAGATTGTGTAGCAAACGTAAATTGTGAACTTACAACATCGTACGTAATACCACGAGGTTTTGAATGTTGATACGCACAAATGTGCAGGCTAGGTTCCTTACAGCCAATGCATGCAGGAGTGCTGGGTGCTGTCACAAAAAGGACTGTTAAAGAAAAACTCGTACTCTACATGAGAAATGTAATGTATAAGATTATAATTGTTTAAAATCGTTCCACACTGTTTTGATCATGTACATGTGCATATTCACATGTACTGAGTTGAATTTTTTAATTTTTTAATTTTTTGCAAGTAGTGAATGAAGTCCTGACACGCACAATTGTGTGGGTTCTGTTTTTCAGCCGACAGTTCTTATTTTGTAAAATAAACTGTAAAAACATGTATTTAAGAGCATTTTAGTAAGTTTTTGACGTTTAGACACCTCCAGATTTCCTTCAGGTCTGACGACAAGCTGCTGCTGCCAAAAGGGCAGTAATAGCAAAACTCCTCCTCAATGTGGAAAATGTAACGTTTACTTGTGTTTGAACGAATATTTAATTCTTTTAAATTATTCCCCACTGTAAAATAGAACATTTGATCATGTATATATGTATATTCATCACATGCATTGAGGTAATTTTTCTTTTTTTTAAGTAGTGAAGTAAGTCCTGACACGCACAATTGTTCGGGTGCTTTCTTTCAGATGTTACTTTTTATTTTGTAGAATAAACTAAAAATATATGTATTTAAGAGCATTTTAGTCAGTTTTTGACATACAAACAAAAATTCACACCGCAAGTTTTCTTTCAGGTCTGAAAGGGATATACATTTATTCAGAGAATAAGCACTTCCCCCATAAGGAGGTTGCCTAAGAGGACAAAGTATACTAAATACATTTATGACTATATAAATGTTTTCTCAGTATTGACAATGAACCTTTCAAGGCTTTGAGAACCACATTGTTCGTCAACGACTCTGGTAGTTTGAACCTAGAGCAGAATTCTTCAAAGAACTTAGGAATTGTTCCTCTTGCACCAATCATAGGCCTATAACCTTGATGTTATCCAGTCTGTATTCACGTCGGTACTTACAGGGGTTATACAAGGCTGTAATCTTTCACCTTTGTTGTTCACAGTTTCCATGGGTCATTTACAGAAAGGTATAAAGTGGCAGGGAGAGATTCAGTTAGGTGGAAATGTAGTAAGCAGTTTGACCTATTCCAAAGACTGGTCTTAATGGCAGATTGTGCGGAAAGTCAGCAGTCTAATATCTTGGAACTTGAAAATAGGTACAATGAGTATGATATGAAAATTTGCCTTTCCAAGACTAAATTAATGTCAGTAGGTAAGAAATCCAAGAGAACTGGATGTCAGATTATCAACACAAAGCTAATAATTTCGTATGGCTATTTCTAGCCAAGTATAGGTAACTGCGTGTTATTGTGGTGTAGGATAGTGTTATGTGTTTTGTGTGAGTTGCAGGGATGTTGGGGACAGCACGAACACCCAGCCCCCGGGCCAATGGAATTAACCAATGAAGGTTAAAAGCCCCGACCCGGCCGGGAATCGAACCCGGGACCCTCTGAACCGAAGGCCAGTATGCTGACCATTCAGCCAACGAGTCGGACAACACAAAGCTGAAACAGGTAGATAATTTCAAATATTTAGGATGGCAGTCATTAAGTAAGTGAGGGGTCAAAGGGGTAGTATGTCGTTCTGTGGATTCACTTCTTGCTGATGGAAATGTACTAATAAAACACAGGAAATGCCAAGTCCGATACATGCACGTCCACGCCGTGGACCATGGCCAATGGGTACATTGTGTGTACGCAGCTAAGTCATGTAAGGGCGGAAGAGCGAGATTCTGACGCTTCAAAATGGGGACCCACCAGCTAAGGGAGACAACCTCGAGGGGGAAAAAAGAAGAAAAAAACATTGGCCCTCCAGGACTGCGGGGGGTTGGCATTGGGCTGACAACCCAATCTGTAAAAAGTTCTCGTTACAAAATCTGATGAATAAATACCAGTAGCCAGCCTGACCTCTTTACGATGACCTCGCAAACGTTTAAAGGATTCAAGAATTGGTTTGTGGAATGTTTTAACTCTATACTAAGCTGGAAATCTAAGAATGTTGCTTGATCAGTTTGATGAGTTCCGATTAGATATTACTGCTATTCAAGAAGTGAGATGGATTGGTGAAGGAGTGATACAGAGAAAGAATCACATGGTATTCTATAGTTGCCGCACGAAGGATCACATGTTTGGTACAGGTTTTATTGTCAATAAGCAGATAAAACATCTTATTATGGATTTTTGGGCAAAATTGCATATATTGTGCAGACTTAGAATTAGAGGGAAGTTCTTCAATTACAGTCTTATTTGTGTACATGTTCCAACTGAAGCGAAGAGCGACAAAGATAAAGATTCATTTTACGATGAATTAGATGAAATTTGTAATGAGTGCCCATGAGCAGACTGTGAAATAATCTTTGGGGATATGAATGTGAAGACAGGAAAGGAAGATGAATACAGACCTTGTATAGGAAAATACAGCTTGCATGATATTTCTAATGATAATGGAATCAGGCTTGTACATTTTGCATCCTCGAGAAATATGGTAGTGGGAAGTACAACTTATAATCACAAGGACATACAGAAAATGACATGGAAATCTCCAGATGGAAGTACTTTTAACCAAATTGACCACCTCCTAATAGATGCAAGGCACTTCTCTAACTTGATGGTGTGGATGTTAGGGGGACCAATATTGACTCTGACCACTACCTTGTAGTAGCAACCATTAGAAGACAAATATCTAATGCGAGAAAGGTACATGGATCCAATGCAAGAAAGTTCAACAGTGATTGGCAGAAGAAGCCCGAAACTGCTTTGAAATATACTAACTTGCTTAATGAGGCCCTGATCGCAGTGCCTAATAGTGAGAATACTGATGAAATCTGGAAGAATCTTAAAGATGTGCATGAGCAACCACCTTAGAAATTGAAGCATACAAGAGAATGCAACAGACAAACCACACCAGAAAAGCAGTAGAAGAATACAGAGCTTCCAGAAAAGAAAAAAAGAGATTGCACAAGAAAAAGAGACAGAACGAGAGGAAAGAATTGGGAAGAAATGGAACGGTTGAAAGGGATGAATGATGAGAGAGCTTCATATCAAAAGTTAAAAGTCATACAGATCTCCAGCCTAGAACAAATTTGTATAGAGATAAAGATGGCATAATATTGGGCAGTGAGGAAGCAATACTAGAAAGATGGGCCTAATATTTTGATGAACTATTGAATGAAAGTCCAGCTGATGACCAAGAAACCTCACCTCCTGTAAATACAAGAAAATCAGAAATAGAATTACCTGTACTTACTACTGAAGAAGTTGAGCTTGCCTTTAAGGAGCTGAAGAATATTAAAGCCCAGGAAATGGATCTAATACAATCAGAGCTTGTGAAAAATGCAGGAAAAGAATTTGTTAAACACCTTCGCAAACTAGTAGCCTAGATATGGTTAGTTGAAACAATCCCTGATGAATGGAATGTAGGAATCATCTGCCCGATACATAAAAAAAGTGATATCATTATGTGTCCTAACTATAGCAGAATCTGGATATTATCCATTGCTTATAAAATATTTTCCAATATTCTCTTTATCAGATTGGTGCCTTATGTGGAAAATGCAGTTGGTAACTATCAATGTGGATTTCGCCAAGAAAAATATAATATTGATCAGATCTTCACAATCTGCCAGATACTTGAAAAATGTAGAGAATTTGGAATTGATACACACCATCTCTTCATTGATTTCAGTTCAGCTTATGGCAGTATTGATAGAAGTAATCTCTATGTAGCACTGGAAGAATAAGAGATCCCAAAGAAATTGATCGCCCTTGTGAAAGCTACTATGGAAAATACTCGGAATCAAATTAAGATAGAGAACATGTTATCAAGTGCTGTAACGACCAAGAATGGAGTCTGGCAAGGAGATTCACTATGATGCCTTTTGTTCAATATAGATTTGGATAAAGTTATTAGAGATGTGGATATCAACACAAGGTGAACCATCTGATACAAATCAGTTCAGATTTTGGCATATGCAAATACTGATATACTGTATTTACTCGTGTATTAGACCCCCACTGGCTTTTCGAGATGAAGAAAATGAAAGAAAAAAAAAAATCTCGCCTATAAGACCCCTCAACGTAATTCATCAGGGAACGATGACGATTCCGCTTCGAAGCGGGTACAAGTCTTATTGCAGCTCTGATGACATCGCACAAATTTGTGAATAGTTTCATCCGTACGACCTACGCAATGAAAAACGCGTCGAATCCATGCGGTACATCTGTGTTTCGTAGTTAAGAAATGTCCGCCTCTGTAGCGTAGGTCTACTGCAGCTCTAATGATGTCGCACAAATAGATGAATAGGCCTAGCTTCGTGTCCAACCCGCACATTGCAAGCATGCATCAGTCATGCTATATGTCTGTGTTTTGTAGTTAATAATGTCCGCCAGCGTAATGGCTAGCACAATTAGTTGCTGTTTTTGGGGGTCTGACTTTGATTCCTGGTACCGTACTGCCAGAGATTTACGAATGGCAGGAAGGCTGATATGCGGTAAAAGCGGTACCTGTAACTCCCCTCCACTGGGTATGTGTCTAAAAAGAGCTGTATCACCTCGGGATGAGGAAACGAGTTTACTTTAGTTGAGAAATATTCGCGGTTGTTGCTATTGATACAGCAGGCGAGATCATTAGCAAAGCAGTCGTTTAATATCTCGTAACTCGGGCCATTATAGGTATATATTTGGAGAGAAGTAAGTTTAAAACGTGATACAACCTATCCAATTAAAACGATCGTTTTACTCGCCAACATACCTAACAAATAATAATAATTTTATGTCCCAACATACTTTAAACGATTTTCGGAGATGCAAACAAAACATACTAAGGTACTGGTATGCGTTAATAAAAAAAGAGACAACGAACGTACAAAATTAAATATTATGATAATAAAACTCATTACCGCCACATCTGTAGATATCTATAAATGCGGTATATTTTCCTGTTATTTATTTTTATTTTTTCTGTCGAACTTTTGGCACTATCAAGGCGATAATATACCTAACCTAAACAATGTGGTCTGTCCTATCTCATGGACAGCTGTTTACGCAAATCCTGATGTGATAAATGTAGAGAACAAGCATGAAATATACTGAAAACTAAGGGTCTGTGTTTCAACAGCCGCAGTTATCAAAAGAAGGTTTCCAGTTACTATGTATTACATTCGGAAGTACAACTCGTAACATACGCTAATTATCAGCTGATGGTTTGGCATGCCATCTACAGTACGGCTTTATTCGGAAGGAGTGGCTTCTGCTACATATACACCAACTGGGAATATCAGAGACCATCTGGGAATAGATTTACACTGTTTAGACTCTATAGTCGGGAACAAAAGTATTTTTAAAAGGTTCAAAAAGACGGGACCTCGTATGCTCTTGATTGCAGTGCATGGCTCAAAGAGAATAAAGCATGACTGAGGAGAGATAGCAGTGAAGATGACGTCACTTAGAAAGCCGACACGCCGGTAGCAAGGCATGGAAGTTGGTGGTGCAAGGCGATAATTCAAATGAAAGCAGTGATCAGGTTTACTGTGTGGTAGGCCTACTGCTGAACTGGCAGAGACAAATGACTGACCATTAAGTTCTTTTGTATCAATACTTAATTATATGATAACACGATACCCTTAACCCCTTCTTCTACGGGAGAGAGTATGAAGTTAGACGAATCTTCGTTGCGAGTTTTTATGGCCGTATGCCCTTCCTGACATCAACCTCACCAGAGGAATTAATGAGATGTAACGAATGACGTGATATGAATAACTGAAACGGACTTTTATATGTACCGTAAGTCTAAAAGTCGTGTTCACCATTTTTTGTCTTTTTACATTTAGAAATACTGCCTTCCAACGAAAATAGCCAGTATAACTTAAATACATTCTAAGTTTATTAAATAATAGTATAGAAAGTTTACACGTACAATTTATAGCTCTTTATAACCTAGAAGTCATGTGTTCGCTGCACAAAATTTTGAGGTTATCGCATATTGGACCCCCCTTTATTATTTTTGGCTGTAAAAGTGGGGGGAAAAAAAGGGGTCTAATACGCGAGTAAATACGGTAATCGCAAGAACACCAAGAGCAATGAGAGATGCTTTCATAATCTTTTAATTTACAGATTAATGAAGGAAAAACTAAGTACATGCCCATAACCAAGAAAGACTACCCTAGTGGAATTACATTCATAGAAATTAGCTCGTATAAGTTTGATGTTGTGCGAAGCTTTACCAACCTTGAATCAGAAGTTAATTCCAAGAACAATGATAGTTCTGAAATCTAAAAATGTATACTGTCTGCTAACAAGTGCTATCATGGCCTTAGAAAACATCTGAAGTCTAAGATGTTGTTCAGGAAAACTGAAGTCCTAATGTATAAAGTTTTAGTAAAGCCTGTATTAACATAATGGTGTTGAGACCTGGACACACTCAAAATCTGATGAAGGGCAGCTTGGTATATTTGAAAGACGGATTTTGAGGCAAATTTTTGGGCCAGTGGAGGAAAATGATGTCTGGAGAAGAAGATATAATCATGAACTGTATAATTTATATAATGAACCAAACATTGTGAATTACATAAAGATCAGACGGTTCGGACATGTGCTGCGTGCTAATGACAGAATGATAAAGAAAATATTTAATGCAATGCCAGAAGAAACCAGGAACGTTGGAAGACCAAAGCTGTGGTGGAAAGAAGGGGTGAGAGAGGATGTAAAGGTAATTGGAATCGAGAATTGGAGGAACTCTGCACTTAACAGGAAAGAATGGGGAAAACTACTTCAGAAGGCCAAGACCCATAGAGGGCTGTCATACCAGGATGATGATGTTGATGATGATGATGATGATGATGATGATGATGATGATGATGATGATGATGATGATTAAGTGAAATTGAATCAGGGGGCAGCAAAGCTAATGCAATGAGTTTGCAGTAGCTATCAACAGTATACTGTAAGAAGGAAGTCAGCTCCCGGATAAAACTGTCTTTACACCGGTCTGTTTTCAGACCAACTTTGGTTTCCAGGAGTGAAAGCTGGTTGGAAGTTAGAAGTAACAGACATGAAAGTAGCAAGAATGATTACCGGTACAAACAGGTGGAAACAATGGCAGAAGGTTCTCGGGATGAGGAGATAAAGGCCAAATTAGGAATGAACTCAATTGATGAAGCTGTACGCATAAACCAGCTTTGATGGTGGGGTCATGTGAGGTGAATGGAGGAGGATAAGTTACCTACGAGAATAATGGACTCGGTCATGCAAGGTACGAGAAGTAGAGGGAGACCAAGACGACGATGGTTAGACTCAGTTTCTAATGATCTGAAGGTAAGAGGTATAGAACTAAACAAGGCCACAGAACTAGTCACATATCAAGATTAGCAGACACCAGGATATTGAAACAACTATTCGATTACTTTTTGAAGAATAAAATCAATAATAATTGGTTCAAAGAAGTTCAGGACGATTTGGAAGAATTGGGTATAACTCGGCAACAAATCAAAGACAGAAAAGAGAAGAGGATTTTGAAGAACAAAAGCATAAGTCTCAAACTAAAAGCAGTTGAACGGAAACAATATACTATATCGGACACACAAAGGGCTTCCAGGTCGGAGAGGATGAAAAAGTTCTGGGAGAAGAAGAAGAAGAAATTAACTCAAATGTATTGATTTCAGTGCTCCAATGTGGGCGTAAAATATGTAAATAAATAATAATAATAAAGGATTGTGGTGGCATTTAGTAAATATGCAGAGGCTTGCAGACTGAACGCTGAAAGGCATAACAGTCTATAATGAATATATGTATGTATGTATGTATGTATGTATGTATGTATGTATGTATGTATGTATGTATGTATGTATGTATGTATGTATGTATGTATGTATGTATGTATGTATGTATGTATGTATGTATGTATGTATGTATTGTACCGGGAAATGATTTTGGGGTTTGAGCATGGGAAGGATCTCAGGTAGTGTCTGGTGTTTTTTGGAGCAGGTAGAGAAACGGATAGTATTGCAGGGCGAATAATAGATGGTAATTCTTTTTTCTATAAAATTTATTAATAATAGCCACAGATATCACCCTGCACTTGCAACTCAATTTGGTAGTTAATATTTGCCAAAATGTAAAAGAAAAGATTTATGTTATGATTTTCTTGACATCTGTTTGCTTGAGAATTTCAAAAATAGTTATTGTTCTTCTATAGATCATGAATAGCCTACAGTCTTTCTAAATGTTAAACCACACACATATTACTTAGCACCTTGGAAATTGTCAGTTCATCATTTATGGTGCTGACCTACAGTCTTTCTAAATTTTACAACACAAAATAAACACACACTTGGCATGGAAAGTTTGATAAATTAAATATTTGAACTCTTGCAGTATGTCTTTCAGTTTGTTTAAATTGAAAAAATGAAACGAATAAAGCACTTCAATTAATTAATGACTTAGAAAGGAATTTATAGCAAAATATGAACTTTTAACTGACAATGAAATTATGAATTAATATCCACACGCAGCACTTGTAAGAACACTGTACTGAACAAAGTGCTTGATAAAAAGTCAGTCAGTCTGTGATTACTCACTCAGATTACAAGAAGATCTGCTTACTAATGTTGGAGTTGTGCTGTACGGTGTCTGGAACATTCCGCGGAGTGCGGATGAAGACTCGAACTCAGCACCGGCGATGTTCAGTGAAGATACCACGTCAATCTCCCTTGTCGACGTCCCTCGATGGGTATCATAACTGAAGAAACCATGTAAATCCCTCGTTGGAAGCGACGTTTAATGTAGCAGGATCTCGTAGCACTTTTGCCAAGATTTCCGTTGTTCTTGCAAGTAATGTTGGAACACGGAAAGTTCAATTGGCACTATTGAATTCACAAATATTGTGGATATTAATATTACACACCGTCGTAATGCACAGTTCTATTTTTATATTGATTTAACGACGTTGAATTAACATTCACAGTCCATGCTGTAGAAAACACAGTTTTTATATACACAGTTCATAAGCACTTGAAAACGTGATCTATTACAGTTTCTATCACAGTCTCTGAACAAATATTTTTTTTTTTTTTTTTGCTAGTTGCTTTACGTCGCACCGACACAGATAGGTCTTATGGCGACGATGAACAAATATTATTAACAGATTAAGGCGGTTTTATGGTTGTATTCACACCACACTAGTCCGTACTACTTAATATTATTGAAAAATGTCCTTAATGTTCACTGGATTTCTCACCGTAGTGATCGAAAGATCGAGACAGTGCACAATGAAAATAGTTAATTTTTACTCTGCTATGGGACGAATGTTGAGTAAATACAGTCTCACACAGTTCACTGTAAGGGAAATATGTCTTAGAAGTGGTTTTAAATTACGATTTCAGTTTACCACACGCAGTGATTTATGATATTAGCACAGTTTAGAATTATGTTCAATTACTACAGATCACGGTGTCGTATTTTAGTCAGTGAAATATTAGACACTTCAATTGTTACTTGTAAACTTCACCTTTATAATAAATTTGCAAGTATTATATCATGCTAATTCACCTTGAAAAATGTCTAGAATCTTAGTCGCCACAGCGCGGCGGAAACTTCACGTACGGTATGATGTCCTTTTACTATTACAACAGCATTTGAGTACGGCCACTATTATGTCCTTATGAATTGCGATGGAGCATACTTTCTACACATACTGTGCACACATAACTCTGTACACAGGACTGCACTGACTATGGCCTTGGCCCAGTGGCCTATATATACACGTCTGGTGGGCAGCGCTTGGAATCAGGTGATGAGGGGCGAGTATTTCTCCCAAACTTTAAATTGTCATATCTCAGAAACCACTGGACGGATTTACTTCAAATTTGCAGGGTTTTACTTCCAGAACATTAGCTATAATTCGGCATTGGTCTCGGTTTAATCGGTCCAGGCGTTAAAAAGTTCGTAAAAATATAATAGAGAAACTTCGGTAGGGGAAGTAAGCTTCAGGCGGCGGTGACGTCACTTGACCTTGCTTGACTCGCCTTCTTCCTCGTGTTGTGCAGTAGGTACGAGAACATTCTCTCACACAGCTGTTCGAGCAGCGGAACTGAATTGTATGTGAGAAAATAAAGTTTCTAATTTATATGTGCCAGGGCCTATGCCTTCCTGGTACAGTATGTATTGTGACTATCATCGCATTGAATATTTATTCGGAAATATATATGTGTGTGAAGTATGTATGCTTGGAGTTTCTTTGTCAGAACAGGGGCTCGGTTGCATCATGTTGCGTAACATCTTCGCCAGCCTGGCGCCTATCCTGGCTTATAAAATCCCCGAAATGAGCACGCGTGAAGAGGGAAGACAAAAAAAGAATACAGTTTCGGCTGACTCCGCCCCTAAAACAAATGCCGACTCACAGTAGAGCCAACGTGAGGAGGTGATTTTAGAAGTACTTTCGGGATAATAACGCTTAAATTAATCATGAAGCATATGTTGAAGTCACAGCAAGAATAATGGATCATTGACAAAATTATAAATAAAAATATATTATTTATGAAATTACATCTCAAAGATGTGAACCAGACACCCAACAGGGGTTCCCCGTTAGGCTCTTGATTTAGATGACCGAATTACGATTAAACCACTGATCGTTTTGTGTTCTGCATTACATCTAGTATTAGTGATTGGTGAGCCACACAATTTGCCGAATCGCTGATTTCCAGAAACTTAATGTATCTGGAGATCTCAAAATAATGGTGGGGAGGCGTTCCTCTGTCCATCCCCAACTCCATGTGAGACCATATATGCTCGCACTTCTGAGGGTGGCTGGTTAGTCAACAGGCAGTCTATGAAGTGACCAGACGGTCGGTTTGCGGTTGGATTTAGCTGTTCTTTGTATAGAAAATGTTGATATAAACGGGAGTGCAAATGTGTATAATTTCTCGTATGAAATGTCAGTAGAGAACTCAACTGAGCGATAGTGCCGTATGTATTACAGATCGATCGCGACGTGGCACGTAATTACGTGAATTACGTCATATAATCGCGAAACTGTGACGCTGTGATATGCCGAATATCAGACAGAGAAAACTATTCTTCAATTAATCTCCCGCAGTAGTGAGAGAGTCCGTGGAATGTGACAGTAATTTTGAAACTTTGTGAAGGCTGACATGTAAGAAAAAAAAAAAAAAAAAAAAGGGTAGCACGAATGTCCGTGTCATATAATATAAACAGAATTCCAGTACCAAGTGATCGTGCTGAATGACAACGTAACTGTAGAAGTACAGAGAAACAGATGTACGAGACAGGGTTTTGAAATAAATATAGGAACCCGATATTACATTAATTCATAGTTATAAACTATCGCAGTGACGACAGCGTGAGTTTCTGTACTAGCTTTGTCTGACTGAGGGAGTCTAGCTGCGTCCAGCCAAAAATTAATAAATATGCAACTTTCTTTCTATAAGAGATAGCAATGATACCAAAAAAAGGGGAATTTTGACTGTGACGTGTGCAGAAGAAGTCTGTGTGAAAATCAGTGTGAATAGTATCTTTCTAGTGTTCACAACTCCAAGACTATGGATTACCCAACAATGATCGAGGGACCTCTAGATCTTGATTGATTTCTCATTTCTTTGGCCTGAGATAATAAGAAATTTTTAGCTTGTGAGCTTGTGAAATTGTGGTTAAACTCTGCAGTGAAAGGAACAATGTTGAACCCCGGCCTTCTGTAAAGTTGAGGAAAGATGAAGTGATATAGCGGCATGATTTTAAGAGGTGTTTATAGGATATAATGAACGCCCCCTCCTCTGCGAACCATGTGACCTTGCCGCGGTGGGGAGGCTTGCGTGCCCCAATGATGCAGACAGCCGAGCCGCAGGTGCAACCATATCGGATGGGTATCTGTTGAGAGACCAGACTAATGAATGGTTCATCGAAAGGGGGGTAGCAGCCTTTCGGTAGTTGCAAGGGCGGCAGTCTAGATGATTGACTGATACGGCCTTGTAATAATACTCAACATGGCTTAGCTGTGTTGATACTGCTACTCGGCTGAAAGCAACGGGATACTACAGCCGTAACTACATCCCGAGGACATGCAGCTCTCTCTGAATGAATGATGTATTGATGATGGCTTCCTCCCGGGTAAAATATTCCGGAGGTAAACTAGTCCCCCATTCGGATCTCCGGGTGGGCACTACACGAGAGGGGGCGATCATCAGGAAGAAGGATACTGACATTCTGCGAGTCGGAGCGTGGAATGTTAGAAGTTTGAATCGTTGTGGTAGGTTAGAGAATCTGAAAAGGGAGATGGATAGGCTAAAGTTAGATGTAGTTGGTATAAGTGAAGTACGTTGGCAGGAAGAACAAGATTTTTGGTCAGGCGACTACCGAATTAACAACACAAAATCAAACAGGGGAAATGCAGGAGTTGGTTTAATAATGAATAAGAAAATAGGGCAGCGGATAAGCTACTACGACCAGCATAGCGAAAGAATTATTGTTAATAAACTTAACCATGATAGGTTAATATTGTGTTTGGTCCGTATTGACTGGTCTGAATGTACAATATAACTATTTATAATAGTTTATTTAAATCCGCCTTGATCAATACACTCATTAAATGAAAGAAACATTATTTATTAAACCATACATGTTTCGGGAAATCTCAACCATTCCCTTCGTCAGTGGTTAGATCAAAGAATAACATAATATGACACAATCTTTTGTTTTACAATTTGAAGGAGTATTGTGTCCCAATACATCATGTCAAAGAGTAAAGAGAACTTATGAAATATTATAAAAATGATCAATACATACAATTTTGGTTGAACTGAATGAGAAACACTATACAAATTTATGATCTTCAAGTTTTTCTTCTTTTCTTCTTCTTTTTGTTCCTTAAATGATTATATGCTAGCCTAAACAGTGGGTTATCTTCTGTACTTTTCTCATTTAAACTTGATTCAGAGTTACATTTTTGTGTAAGGTTAATTTCTAAATTTTCCAAAACATTCATTAGTTTTCCCTTTTTGGTCGAATGTAATAATTTCATGTCATTGGAAATGTCTGTAAATTTATGATTCATTTCAACCATATGTTCTCCCATTGCCGAATATCTTTTATGTTTGACCGCATTAACGTGTTCTTTGTACCTTATAGCCAAACTTCTTCCGGACTGTCCTATGTATCGTTGTTTATATGTTTGGCATGTTAATTTGTAAATTCCTAATTTATAAAATATACATTTATTTTCTGTACATTCAGAATTATTGTTGTCAAGATAGACACCAAACAAATGCCCACCACAATAGTGCAGGTCTATATGCCTACTAGTTCAGCGGATGATGAAGAAATCGAAAGAATATATGAGGAGATAGACGATTTAATTCAATATGTAAAAGGTGACGAGAATCTAATTGTGATGGGAGACTGGAATGCAGTGGTAGGCCAAGGAAGAGAAGGTAGTACAGTAGGAGAATTCGGATTGGGACAAAGGAACGAAAGAGGAAGTCGGCTGGTTGAATTCTGCACTGATCATAATTTAGTCCTTGCCAATACTTGGTTCAAACACCACAAACGACGGCTGTATACGTGGACGAGACCTGGAGACACTGGAGGTATCAAATAGACTTCATTATGATTAGGCAGAGATTCAGAAACCAGGTGTTGGATTGCAAAACTTTCCCAGGAGCAGACGTGGACTCTGACCACAACTTGTTGGTCATGAAATGCCATCTGAAGTTGAAGGAATTTAAGAAAGG
This sequence comes from Anabrus simplex, assembly GCF_040414725.1. Lineage (NCBI taxonomy): Eukaryota > Metazoa > Arthropoda > Insecta > Orthoptera > Tettigoniidae > Anabrus > Anabrus simplex. The sequence goes on from NC_090268.1 coordinate 304,513,641, forward strand.
AAAGAATGCAAAAAGATGGGATCTAGACAAGTTGAAAGAAAAGAGTGTGAGAGATTGTTTCAAGGAACATGTTGCACAAGGACTAAATGAAAAGGCTGAAGGAAACACAATAGAGGAAGAGTGGAGAGTCATGAAAAATGAAGTCAGTAGGGCGGCTGAAGAAATGTTAGGAAGGAAGAAAAGATCAACTAAGAATCAGTGGATAACTCAGGAGATACTAGACCTGATCGATGAACGACGAAAATACAAGAATGCTAGAAATGAAGAGGGCAGAAAAGAATACAGGCGATTAAAGAATCAAGTGGATAGAAAGTGCAAGGTAGCTAAGGAAGAATGGCTGAAGGAGAAGTGCAAGGATGTCGAAGACTGTATGGTCTTGGGAAAGGTAGATGCTGCGTACAGGAAAATCAAGGAAACCTTTGGAGAAAGGAAATCTAGGTGCATGAATATTAAGAGCTCAGATGGAAAGCCACTTCTAGGGAAAGAAGACAAAGCAGAAAGATGGCAGGAGCATATCCAACAGGTGTATCAAGGTAATGATGTAGATAATTTGGTTCTGGAACATGAAGAGGCTGTTGATGCTGATGAAATGGGAGACCCAATTTTGAGGTCAGAGTTTGACAGAGCTGTGAGTGACCTAAATAGGAACAAGGCACCTGGAATTGATGATATTCCCTCTGAACTACTGACTGCCTTAGGAGAAACCAGCATGGTAAGGTTATTTCATTTAGTGTGCGGGATGTATGAGACAGGAGAAGTCCCATCCGATTTTCGGCAGAATGTTGTTATACCTATTCCCAAGAAAGCCGGTGCTGACAGGTGTGAAAACTACCGCACTATTAGTTTAGTATCTCATGCCTGCAAAATTTTAACACGTATTATTTACAGAAGAATGGAAAAACAAGTTGAAGCTGAGTTGGGAGAAGATCAATTTGGCTTCAGGAGAAATGTAGGAACACGTGAAGCAATCCTGACTTTACGTTTGATCTTAGAGGATCGAATCATGAAGGACAAGCCCACGTACATGGCATTCGTAGATCTAGAAAAGGCATTCGATAATGTTGATTGGAAAAAGCTATTTATGATTCTGAAGATGATAGGGATCAGATACCGAGAACGAAGAATTATCTACAACCTGTATAAAAATCAGTCTGCAGTGATAAGAATCGAGGGCTTTGAAAAAGAGCTATTTGCTAAGGGCTTTACGTCGCACCGACACTGATAGGTCTTATGGCGACGATGGGATAGGAAAGGCCTAGGAGTTGGAAGGAAGCGGCCGTGGCCTTAATTAAGGTACAGCTCCAGCATTTGCCTGGTGTGAAAATGGGAAACCACGGAAAACCATTTTCAGGGCTGCCGATAGTGGGATTCGAACCTACTATCTCCCGGATGCAAGCTCACAGCCGCACGCCTCTACGCGCACGGCCAACTCGCCCGGTGCTTTGAAAAAAAAAAAAAGAAGCAGAAATCCAGAAAGGAGTGAGGCAAGGCTGCAGTTTGTCCCCTCTCCTTTTCAATGTTTACATAGAACAGGCAGTAAAGGAAATCAAAGAAAAATTTGGAAAGGGAATCACAGTCCAAGGAGAGGAAATCAAAACCTTGAGATTTGCCGATGATATTGTTATTCTATCTGAGACTGCAGAAGATCTCGAGAAGTTGCTGAATGGTATGGATGAAGTCTTGGGTAAGGAGTACAAGATGAAAATAAATAAGTCCAAAACAAAAGTAATGGAGTGCAGTCGAACGAAGGCAGGTGATGTAGGAAATATTAGATTAGGAAACGAAGTCTTAAAGGAAGTAGATGAATATTGTTACTTGGGTAGTAAAGTAACTAACGATGGCAGAAGTAAGGAGGACATAAAATGCAGACTAGCACAAGCAAGGAAGAGCTTTCTTAAGAAAAGAAATTTGCTCACTTCAAACATTGATATCGGAATTAGAAAGATGTTTTTGAAAACTTTCGTGTGGAGCGTGGCATTGTATGGAAGTGAAACATGGACGATAACTAGCTCAGAAAGAAAGAGAATAGAAGCTTTTGAAATGTGGTGTTACAGAAGAATGCTGAAGGTGAGATGGATAGATCGAATCACGAATGAAGAGATACTGAATCGAATTGGTGAGAGGAGATCGATTTGGTTAAATTTGACGAGAAGAAGAGATAGAATGATAGGACACATCTTAAGACACCCAGGACTTGTTCAGTTGGTTTTTGAAGGAAGTGTAGGTGGTAAGAACGGTAGGGGTAGACCACGGTATGAATATCACAAACAGATTAGAGCAGATGTAGGATGCAATAGTTACGTAGAAATGAAAAGGTTGGCACAGGATAGGGTGGCATGGAGGGCTGCATCAAACCAGTCTATGGACTGATGACTCAAACAACAACAATGAACGCCCGAGCTGATTTTACCATGTTTATAAATGTTTCAGTACTATTGCGTGGATATAAGGAGTCGATGACCATGCATTAAGAGTGCGTTAAAGCATGGAGATTTTTGTTTCAAGAAGGTTATTGTGCCGTGGAGAAGGCGGTCCCGAGAGATTTACGGCTAGCAACCCGAGGGTTGTAGCTGCTTCGGAGAAAGACAGCTAAGCCGCGATCTCTATCCCAGTTGACAAAGAAATAAGTGTTGTACAGACACTGTGTTCTTTTGACAGGAGAAGGCATATTTTTTACTTGATTACCACATTCGCAACAAGCTATGTCGAAATTAATGTAGGAACATTTAATTGTTACCCCTTAATGATGTGGTAGACAGAGTTTGTTTTGCAGGAGACCTGACATGGAAGGAACCGAGGTCACTACTTCGAACCGTGGGGCACAATGAGAATTGTTAGTCACACAGTGGCAGATTATAATAAAGCAGAAATGCAGCCATTATTTGTATTCTATATGTTTTTCTTTTTCAGGTGGTAGAAGTGTATGAATGTGATGTATAGATAATTATTGATTTCTTGAAGCTAGTTTTCATGATAACCCATTGATAGTTTGTTTAAGTAAAGGGCTGAGACCTTTATGATGTGTACAGTTAGTTCATCAAGTGAGGTGGTTTGTAGTCACCAGAATTATGTTCAATTTTATTATTTGCGGGAATAAGTTGTAATTCCGTAGAATTAGCTTATTGTTTTTCTAATTTTATATATTTTTTAATATATATAATTTATCGTGCTATGTTTAATTTACGCGGCCACTCTAAGACTAATCTCAAAGTAAACCAGTATTTTCTTTTGAATATGTAAATTGCAAGTCAATCCCGGGGAATATTTTGCGTTCGCAAGGTCGTAGCTTTTTAATGTAAATAGTCAAGTGTTTTATTATGATATTGTTTGTCGTACTCAACAGCTGAAATGTAGTAAAGGGCCGATGAACATCAAAACCAATTATACGACGTGAAACTTTAGGAAGGTAACCCAACCTTCTCCGATTTGTTTGTATGGAAATGAAGTATCACTCAAGTGCTTAATATGTAAATGTGTGATTTGTTCTACCATTAAATTTGATGTCGTAATTTCAGTAGCCCACATAGGGACACTGGTGAAGGTGTGGATCGAAAATGTTACTTGAGTGACAGCACGGACCTGATTTCCCGTTGCTTTATTGAGTGTTAAATATGTTTCTTTAAAATTTAATCATTACGGTTGTAGAAAGTATGTTGCAACGTGAGCTAATTAAATCTTAGGAAAACTTTATTTGTGCCTACCTTTGCCGATATTAACATCCTGACTTCTTCCGCTCATTTTATGCCTATAAGTTAGATATAAGTTGGTTCTAGTTTGTATCCACAGACGCACCATGCCCTTGAGGGGCTTGTGCTCATATCTTGGAATGGAAGGGTGAAGACCTCGCTATGCTGTAATGGGCATTTGTCATCTCATGTGTTCGGATTAGTTATTAAAATCCAAATGAGGCGACATTTGTCACTAGGCAGAAAAGGTCCCTTGACTGTTATTTTCTGTAGCACGTGGTCCCATGTGTTAAGACCCGATAGGGGTAAATTTGTGTTGTCACATGGTCCCATGAGCTACGGGAAGTGATGGGAAAGGTCCCAGTATGTATGTATCAAATTTGAACATAATGTTATGCAACGTTTTGAATAATTTAATTTGGGACATACTTTTACAATGTGACACCCTTCTTCATCATCATCATTATTATCATCATCATCATCATCATCATCATCATCACCCTCCTTTCCTGTTATCCAGCTCCTGTCAGGGTGGAGCATTCATAGCACTTTTCCACCTTCCTCTCTCCTTCCATCATTCCTCTTCCATCATTTTGTCCCAGTCCAGGTTTCTTTTTCTTGCACTCTTCTTTATTAAATCAGTTCACCTTATGGTAAGTCCCTCTCTTGCACTCTTTCGCTTGAATTTCAACTCCATCATCTGGTTTTGATATTTTTTTCTCATCCATTCTCTTAAATGTCTAAGCCATTTTATTTAATTCCCATCAATTCTCTCATTTAGGTTCTCTATTCCAACTTCCTTTCTACTCTCTCTGTCTTTCCTATGATACTTCTTAGGCAATTCAATTCGCTAGCTTGAATTCTACTCTGATCCCTATGTGTCACTGTCCACTTCTCAGCTGCATAAAAATCTTTCAACATTGTGAATTCCAGTCCATTCTTTGATGTTTCCAAGCCATGAAGTTTGCCTCCTCCCGACACCTCTTCGACCCTGTATATTGTCTTGTACAATCCGCTGTAAGATGAGGTAACAGTCATTTCTAAGGATGTTGCCAAGATAAGAGATCTTCCGGTGTTTTAATGTTTGAACGGGTTCCCGACTTGCCTTTCTGAGTACTTCGTGGTTCGTTAGTTGTGCAACCCACAAAATCTTGAGCATCCTACGGTGGATCCACATTTCTTTACACCTCCTTATTCCAGACAAGGTTTCATACACGCTGGTAGAATGCATTTCCTGTTGCACACTCTTGTTAATCACTATGTCCAGTCTTGTATTCTGCATTAATTCACTTCCTATGTGTTTGAAACTGTCCACAATTTCAAGGCTTTGACCACCACACCTTTCCCTTGTCTTTCTCCCCCTCTTGATATCACCATGGTCTTGCTTTTCTTCGTGCTGATTTCACTGTTAGTTCCCCAAATCACAATATCGTCTGCAAATAGTAATTAACTTCATCTCCCTATTCCATATACTTCCTTTGCCTCCTTTACAGTTTCGTCCATAACCATTAGAAACAAAAGAGATGACAACACACTCCCCTGTCTCAGTCCAGTTCCATTTCTAAACCATTCTGTATTTCCAACTTGAGTCTATACGCTGCTGTTGCAGTTATTTTACATTGCTCGCACCATTTCTATAGTTTGTGTAGCCAGCCTCTCTTTGACCATGGTTTCCCAAACCTTCTCCCTGGAAAACACTATTATATGCCTTTGTTAGATCTATGAATGTCATGACCAGATCCTTCCCATATTCCCAATTCTTTGTGCTGATTTCACTGTTAGTTCCCCAAACCACAATATCATCTGCAAATAGTAATTAACTTCATCTCCCTATTCCAAATACTTCCTTTGCCTCCTTTACAGTTTCGTAATAGATCTTCTACTTCTAAAGCCATACTGTTGTTCTTGCAACTCTCTTTCTACCTTTCTTCTCATTCTACTATCTAATATCCTTTCCAGTATTTTTGCCACTTGTGATACGAGTGTGATTCCTTTATAGTTATCACCCACTTAGTTGTTCCCCGTCTTAAAGACTGGTATTATTCCCTTTCCCCAGTCTTCTGGCACACATTTCTGTTTCCATATGCACTTTAACAGTCTCATAGTCCAACAGGTCAAGCAGCAATACTAATTTCATCCATCCCTGGTGCCTTCCCCATTTTCATTTTATGGACTGCTAATTCCACCTCTAACATTGTTATCATCTTCTACTGTTGAGTCATCACACTGTATTACCACTGTCTCCTCTGCACAATTTCACACATTCATCACCTTATCATCTTACCATCTTCTCCTTATTTCTTCTGGATGTGTTATCAACTCTCCACCTTCCTCTTTCATCAGCTTTGTATAAACTATTTCTTCCCTATTACTTTGTATAATCCCATACAGCATTCTTTTACTGCCAGCTCCATCTGTTTTCATCTTTTGAGTAAATTCTTCCCAACTTCTCCTCTTACCAATTTATTACATTTCCTTTTACTATTGAGATACTACCTTTTTGCTTTCTTCTTTTCAATCTCTTTTCTATTCTTGCCATCATGACATCCCTATTAGTGAAAAATAGTGTGGTACTAACTGTGTTATGGAATCAATAGTTTGGGATGAATAGTCCTGGTACTAATTTTTATGGACGAATAGTCGTAAATTTTTTTTTGCTAGTTGTTTTACGTCGCACTGACACAGAAAAGTCTTAGGAGAAGGAAGGAAGCAGCCGTGGCCTTAATTAAGTTACAGCCCCAGTTTGCCTGGTGTGAAAATGGGAAACCATGGAAAATCATCTTCAGGGCTGCCGACAGTGGAATTGGAACCCACTATCTCCCGGATGCAAGCTCACAGCCGCATGCCCCTGACCGCATGGCCAACTCGCCTGGTTGTCGTAAATTTGATCCACCAGAAATAGCCCCCTATGACTGCTATACAACATGCATTTTACAGGCCGGCAGATGAGTGTCAATGAACGGTGCTGCTGCACAGTCATAAAATAAAGACCCTGTATAAATTCAATGCAATTTAGAAACTTACTTTTGTTAATAATTTTCATCAATTTGAGGAGAAAAGAAAGTAAAGCTTTGACTACCAGTCTTACCTTGCTAGCAGAGTAACAGCCCCAGCCACCACAGGAGACGCTACACTTGTTCCAGATAAAGTTCGACAGCTGCCTTTAATGCTAGATCCTCGCACAGCTGATCCATATGTCACAATATCTGGTTTAACACGGCCATACCTATTAGGACAAAACATTTTGTCTGATTAATAGCAATAAAAATGCTATCAGTAATCCAAACAGAGATACTGAGATTAAGCAAGAAAGTTGGTTGCTTTATCTGATAAAATCTAGTGATCATACGCAACATTACCTACTGTTTTAATTGGAGTTTCAACCAGAGTGGTCATGATATTTAATTTTTTAAATTAACATTTAAATCACAGTTACCTTGGCCAGAAGCCAGCAATGACATCAGCAAATTTCCACACCAAAGACTCATATTAACCCTTTTCACTGGAGAGTTGACCATGTGTCTGGCAGAACCTACGACAACATTTATGTATATCCAGCATGGTTAAGGAATAGGTTTTGTGATAACTCCACAATTTAGAGCATAGCAACATCTAACGACAGTACAAAGAACTACACATAAGGAAAATTTCCAAGAGCTCTGACATTTTTTTTGCTTTACGTCGCATCGACACAGATAGGTCTTACGGCGACGATGGGATAGGAAAGACCTACAAATTGGAAGAAAGCAGCCATGGCCTTAATTAAGGTACAGCCCCGGCATTTGCCTGGTGTGAAAATGGGAAACCACGGAAAACCATCTTCAGGGCTGCCGACAGTGGGGCTCGAACCCACTATCTCCCGATTACTGGATACTGGCCGCATTTAAGCGACTACAGCTATCGAGCTCGGTCTTTGACATTTTTGTTACAACTTATACTCACATTCATGAAGAACTTCTAAATCAGAATCCTCATTTCATTTATAGCAATGAGAAGAGAAACTCCAAGTATGGTGCTTTTTTCAGAGAAAGGAATGTAAATGGAGGGAGGACAGAAACTGTTTACTATTGTAAAACATGTTCTCACAACAAAGAGAGTGCTTTGTAAAGTACGATACAGATTGATTGTTTTCACCATGTTGGTTAATCCTGTCTATATTGACTTATATTCAAATTTCTATAGAACATTTTCCCGCCCTGTAAATACTTTACATATTTTATTGTACTTAATTACAGTACATGTTTCGAGAGCTAACTACTCTCTTCTTCAGCGGTGCCAAAACATAAATTAATCTTTGGACTTGGTACATTGGTACAAATATACTTATCAACAGGACAATTATATATAAATATTGAAATTGTTAAAATATTTCTTTATGTTTCAACTTTTACCTACTTACTATGTCATTTATTACAGACTTTAAAATAGAAATTTTCAAATCATAAATGAATAAAATCTATTAAATCAGTCACTATATGCCAAAATTTTAAATCTGCTCTGCTCTTGAAACTTACGTCCTTATTTACATCTAAAAAAGAAATAAAATGTTTCTTTGTGTCTAAATTTATCTTTACTTTGTCATTTAGTAAAACACTTTAAAATTGAATCATTTTCAATTTCGTAAAATAAATAAATAACACCTATTAAGTTAGTCACTATGTTGAAGTAAAAATATTTTCTGCTCTCTTCTTGAAAATTTCTCCATTCTTTAAGTCCTCTCACATAAATCGGAATTTCCTCCTCTTAATCCCGTCTGACCATGCTAGCCATTCAACCGTCCAATTCTTCAGTTTCAACTAAATTTATCCACAAATTAAAATGACATAACACTGGTCTGAACCAAACAATATGTCCTCACTTGCTGTCAATGATCTTCTGGGGCGATCTGCTACTATGCTGCCGGTTATGTAATGACCATGCTATAATCTATTAGCTATCCATTGTAACCGTTAAATTCTTCAGTTTCAACTGGTTACCAAATTTATTCACGAACAAAATATTATTACACTAGTCCGAATCAAACAAACATGTTCTTGCTCTTTCTTTCATTTATGATTTGAAAATTTCTATTTTAAAGTCTGTAATAAATGACATAGTATGTAAGTAAAAGTTGAACACAAAGAAATATTTTAACAATTTCAAGATTTATATATAATTGTCCTGTTGATAAGTATATTTGTATCGTCGCCGTAAGACCTATCTGTGTCGGTGCGACGTAAAACAACTAGCAAAAAAAAAAAAAAAAGTATATTTGTACCAATGTACCAAATACAAAGATCAATTGATGTTTTGGCACCGCTGAAGAAGAAAGTAGTCAGCTCTCGAAACATGTATGGTAATTAAGTATAATCAAATATGTAAAGTACTGACAAGGCGGGAAAGTGTTCTATAGGAATTTGAAGTATGACACAGTCAAGAATTGTAGTACATTGATTTCAATGGAACATAATTATAATACGTATACTGGTATTTAATGTGTGTGTGTGCGCGCGCGCGCGCGCGCGCGCGTGTGTGTGTGTGTGTGTGCGCGCGCATCCAGAAGCAAAAGTCAAACAGAGATGCAGCTGGTTGTTTTCAGATCCTAGCAGAACAACTAATTCACCTCAACAGAACTGCTTTATCGATTATGAGAAAGCATTTAACTGAGTAGCGTGGGATAAATTGTTTTCTTAATTGAAGAATATTGGTTGCCTAAGAAAAGAGATTACAATGGTAGCTGGCCTATAAAGCAGTAACTAGAATTGGTGGTACCCATTCAGAACTGGCAAGAATATGCAAGGGAGTTCACCAAGGATGCTTACTGTCACTGGGTCTCTCTGATGGTTTTGCTATTTGCTTTACGTCCCACCGACACAGATAGGTCTTATGGCGATGATGGGATGGGAAAGGCCTAGGAATGGGAAGGAAGTGGCCATGGCCTTAATTAAGGTATAGCCCCAGCATTTGCGTGGTATGAAAATGGGAAACCACAGGAAACCATCTTCAGCGCTGCCAACAGTGGGGTTTGAACCCACTATCTCCCGATTACTGGATACTGGCCGCACTTAAGGGACTGCAGCTATCGAGCTCGGTCTTTGATGTTTTTTTTGCTGATGCAATCCTCAATAAAGCCTTAGAAAGGACAAACATGGGCTTAAACATAGCAGGTCAAGTTGTGTACACATTGAAATTTGCAGATGATCAAGTAATATTAGCAGGTAGCCCTAGAACACTCAAAAGAATGATACTACGCATATATGAAGTGTCTAAAAAATATTGTTAGAAAATCAATATAACAAAGACCAAAGTTATGTCAGTAAGTAAATCAAGGAAAGATGTCAACATTTCCATTTTGATGTGGCAGTCAAACAGGTATCATCCTTTAAGTACTTCAGAAGAAGAATATCTGAGGATGGCTACTGTCACAAAGATGTCAATGTGCAGCTTGGAATGGCAAGAGCAGTGTTCTCTAAATAACCATAAAATGCTGACCAACAGTGCTTTGAGCCTAGAGCTCAGGAAGTGATTTGTTAAGATATTTCTTTAGTCAGTGGAGTTATACTATGGAGAAATGTGGATGCAATACCAGTGTGGCCAGTCGTATTCAGGCATTTGAAATGTAGTGTTGGATATGCCTGCTTAAAACTCCTTGAACAGATCAAGTCACAAATGCAGGGGTATCAGTACTCAAACGAGTTGGTAAAGGAAGAGTATTGCTTGGGCAACTTTGTGAAAGATGACTCGCCTGGAGTGGTTACACGCTGCATCATGGAGTCTTACTACAAGACATAATGGAAGGAAGACGGACTAGATACAGAGGGTTCAGTGGCCAGAGCAAAAAAATAAATTAAGGTAGCTTTCCAAACCACCCGGAACATATATAACAAAAGGCGTCTTTTTATAAATATAAAAATTCGCCATTATTTATCAGTGATGGGACGAACGGTTACTTTCCAATATCAAGTTCCTGTGTATCCGTTATAGTGTAGTATTAGGTTGGAGTATTAGGATATAAAAGTAACATAATACAAGTTGCAGGTCAACTTTTGGGAGGAACGTCCACTGTACCTGCTGCCCCAAGTAGGATGGATTAAGAAAATTACACCGAGCTCGATAGCTGCAATCGCTTAGTGCGGCCAGTATCCAGTATTCTGGAGATAGTAGGTTCAAATCCCACTATCGGCAGCCCTGAAGATGGTTTTCCATGGTTTCCCAGTTTCATACCAGGCAAATGCTGGGGCTGTACCTCAATTAAGGCCACAGCCGCTTCCTTCCCACTCCTAGCCCTTTCCTGTCCCATAGTCGCCATAAGACCTATCTGTGTCGGTGCGACGTAAAGCAACTAGCAAAAAAAAAAAATTACAGAGGATATGGAAGAACTAGAAATAACTCTGGACAATTTGCAAAACAAAACAGAAAATTTAAAGAAACTGAAAAACAAAAATACGATTTAAACCAAAAACAGACGAACGACATACAATGAAAAGGGTATTTACAGATGAGGAATGACAGAAAAGATCAGAATGAATGAAAAGCTATTGGGCAATTCGGAAAGAAAACCTATCGAAGAAAATAACCAGAAAATGTTTGACTGAAGTGGTCGAATGATGTAGTAGTAGCAGCAGCAGCAGCAGCAGCATCTGAAACTGGACTCCAAATCTCACATGAGAAAACTCCATACATGGAAGGATCTTCTCAATACCTAAATAAACAACCTCTGGTAACTCTGTTTGGCAAAATCCCTTAGGTAAATAATTTCAAATACTTAGGGGAAATCATCCGACCACTCAGATTAAATCGTGAAGCAAACAGAGAGAGAATTTATAAATTACAAACAGCCTACAGAATCACATGAAAGAGGTATAACAATAAATCAATATCTCCAAATGCTAAATTAAAACACTATAAGACTGTAATTAAACCTGAAGCGTATACGCATAAGAAACCTTGATCACTGGAGGCAGGTCACTCACTAAAACTTTAGAAAAACAAGAAGGGAAAATCCTTAGCAAAATCTTTGGCCCAGTAGGCATAGAAGGCGTGTGGATGAAAGGGAAGTCTCCTTAATTATACCAGACTTCTGAGAAAATATCAGACACTATTAGAAAAAGACAACTGAAAGTTTATGGCTATATTCAAAGAATGGACAATGAAAAACTTACTAAAAAGATATTTAATTATGCCTCCTCACTAAAAGTCAAGAATAATTGGATAATGAAATTAAAAAAGACTTTCAAGAAATCAACATAACAGGTGAAATTATATGTGCCACCTAGCTATAGAACGTTGCTGGACAAACATCTCCTTTCTTTCTTTTCTTTTTTTTTTGCTAGTTACTTTACGTTGCACCGACAGGTCTTATGGCGATGATGGGACAGGAAAGGCCTAAGAATGGGAAGGAAGTGGCTGTGGCCTTAATTAAGGTACAGCCCCAGCATTTGCCTGAGCTCAGCCTGGCAAGGTGGTTGTTCAGCAGAATGTAGGAAGTGAAAAAATACAAAAGCTACAGCAAGCATAAAAGAAAGAAACAGACAAGAATTTCTCTCTGGTCCTTACAAGGGGAGTTAAAATCCTCTGAAACATTCAGGGAGTAAGGAGAATAAAGTGTGTAGATTCTACTGAAAGAATTACACCATTTAAAGTTACAAGATTTTCTGGTACGCTACATTATACGGAAGTGTCTTAAATTCAAAGAATGTTAACCATAAGCTGTATAACCTGCATCTACACCTGCCCTTCTAGTCACAGTATAGACTCAATATTGCAAAAATACGAAGTCAAGAATCAGAATCACCATCCAAGATAAATTATTATTTAATCTCATCTGATGAAACTTGTGGAGCTGAAGGCCACTATGTTGCTCATATCATTTTAAGTATACTCAGTGCAGATAATCCAGGTATAATATTCCTTCCAACATGTGACTGATTAGAGAAGATCAAACACTCAACAAAGGTGTAAATTGTTCTATAAAAAACATGCAATTATTATATTGATGGTGGTGGTTAATTACTGCTCTAGGAGGTAGTACATCTGGGTAATATCTTCAAACTATTGTATCTCCAAGGTTTCTACCATGACATTTTCCTGTTTATTACAGACTAGCTGTTACCCCAGGCTTCGCTCGCGAGGATTTCGTAAATCGATAAAAATTAATTGTTCCTCGGTACCGCACTAAGACATTATCTGAAAATCCCTAAAGTATAAAAACTTGCTGAAAAATTGTATTTCATTTACCCCAGAACCTCTATGTAAACCATGTTTGTGGCATTGCCTTTTTTGGGGGCTAAGATGACCAAGCTACTGGCAGAGCTAAATCTGGAACATGCGACTCTACATGTGAGAAACAGTACTCTTTTAAGTCACGGGAAAAAAAAAAAGGGGGTTTCTTTATTTTTAAAGGAGATCCAAATACCAATTTTCATGTCTGTAACATCTTAGTTTTTGAGGTAGTGTATCCTCATAAAGAGAATTCAACCCCTTCTTCACTAATCTTCAATCTCCAGCTTAAGTTGATTTTCTGAAAACAATACGTGTTTCTTTATTTTTAAAGGAGATTACAAATATCAATTTTCACGTCTGAAACATGTTAAGTTTATGAGATATACTGTAGATATGCTTATTTTAAAAACTGCTCCACTCCTTGGCTGAGTGGTCAGCGTTGAGGCCTTCGGTTCATAGGGTTCTGGGTTCAATTCCGGGCTGATTCACGGAATTAAATCTCGTGTGATTAATTCTTCTGGCTCAGGGACAGGCTGTTTGTGTTTATCCCAACACTCTCCTCTTCATATTAACTCAACTCCCCACTTTACTAACCACAACAGGAACATGCAATAGTAATTATGTCCCTACACATAGGATTGGCATCAGGAAGGGCATCCAGCCATAAAACAGGGTCAAATCCACATTTGCGACACAGTTCGCACCCGCGACCCCACAGGTATGGGAAAAGCGGTAGAAGAAGAAAATATTCATTTTTAAAATTCATCCTTTTTTTTATTATTTCACTCCCTTCAATGGATTTTCAAAAAATATGTGTTCATTTATTTTTAAAGGTGATTCCAAGTATCAATTTTAACGTCTGTAACATCTTCAGTTTCTAAGATATATGTATCCTCATATAAATGATTCAAATCCTTCCTCACTTCTTTTCACGTGCCCCCACCCCCCAATCACCCCTTAAGTGGATTTTCTGAAAACAAAAATTTGTGTTCTTTTATTTTTAAAGGAGATTCTAAATACCAGTTTTGCAGTCTTGCTTGTACAGCCGGCCAAGCAGGTTATCTGGCCGGCCCCCTGCTAACTTGACGAGGACAGTAGTGTGAGTGTTTGTTCATTTGAAGTTGCAGTTATTGAATGAGTACAGTTAGGAAAAATGGCATCCAAAATTACACGGCAAAACACCCTGAAAGTTGTATTCGGCAAGGAGCAACAAAGACCAACAGCCCACGAAATTCACCAGTGGATAGAAAACGTTCTAAAGGTATGTGATGATGAACTACAAACAATTTAACTAGTTGGAAAACAGAATGCAGCCTATCTCAAATTGAATAATGACAGAAGCTACCAGAAGTACTTACATTCCTTTAGAGGTACAAATTCTCTTACATTAATGAATGGCGATTCAGTGACAGTTACAATCATGCCCGGTGAAATAGAACTTATCACTGTACGCTTAATGAATATACCGCCGGAAGTACCAAATGAGCGGGTACGGTACGTATTGTAGAATTATGGCAAGGTACAACAGATAGAAAACGAGAAGGGGTCAATCAGATACCGCTATCAAGTCGATACAGGAATAAGGGTAGTTCAGATGTCAATTGAAAAGCCTATTCCTTCAACCCTCAATGTAACGGGTTATAAGGCATATGTAACCTACCCCGGACAGGAGCAACATTGTTTTTCATGTGGAAGTTGTTCTCATATTTGGACTAATTGTCCACTAGATTTACTAACAGCAAACCATCGATGACATCTAGATCACGCTTCACATTGAGCGATCTATTCAAACCTTCCTCATTTGACAGTGTGCGGTCAGATAGAGAACCCGCTCTCACGGATGTAAAGAAACCAATGTCCGTGCAGAGCAGGATAGCGAACGGTGCAGTGGAAAGTAGCACAGATAGCAACATCAACCCTACAACACCTGGCTCAAGTCATGACAATAAGTTAGAACATATGGACATAGTAAACACACTAGTGTTAACAGCCGATTTACAGGATATAGCTAACGCACATGCAGGGGACCAATTTCCATTAGCTTCAAATGACAGTACAGACTCAGATACCGTATCAGTAGAAGAAACATTAGATATCAGGGACATACACGTATCAGATCAAAGAACCATAGAAGAAAATAACGCGATCACAAACACGCTGAGGCAGGAAGGCCAACAACTTGATACAATGCCCATCACTCTTCAACCTTTGACAAGGTCTGAAGCTGAGAGCCAGTGCCCTGCGGAAAGTACATTATCTTCGTCTGATATGGATAGGTCTGCGATCACTGAACAGCATCCTCCCACTCTCGGATCGTGGAACAGTCAGATGGACCTAGAGGAGGAAGTATTGCGGAGTGAGGACCCAGCAGCAGAAATATCGCTTGACGTAACAAAATGTAACCCCGGTCAGCAAAAAGTAAACAAGTTAGCCAGTAAACAACGAAACCATCCGTATAAGACAGGAATGAGTAAGCAGGGATTACCTCCCCCGACTACGAAGAAATAGTTTGACAGAATATCTATATGTGGACTGCATTCCATTTTTCTCTCTGTTGTAGTGTCATGACCTCACACTAACAGTCGGAACAGAATAATTCATCACCAACTAAAATGCATGCTCTGCTGAAATTTCTACAGTGTCATGATATAGATCTTGTAATGCTACAGGAGGTCTCCATCAATGATTTTTCTTCGGTATTAAACTATAATGCCTATGTAAATACTGGTAGTGATAACCTAGGTACTGCTATCCTTACTAAGTCAGGTATTGAACTGCAATCCATAGAGAAGCTTCCCTCTGGTTGTGGAATGAGTGGCAGATTTCAAGATTACCTGTTTTACAATGTTGATGCACCATCTGGGAGTAATAAACGCCAGGAAAGGAACGAATTCTTCCAGTCGGACTTAACATATTTACTTCGCTCCTTGCCTACGCATTATGTGATGGGGGGTGATTTTAACTGTGTACTGCGTGCAGTAGATTGTACAGGTCCCTTTAAGCTGAGCAGCAGCTTACAGACTTTAGTTACAAATCTCCAAATGTGTGATCCTTGGGTGCTAAAACATAATACCCCAGGATTTACTTTCTTTTCTTCAAATTCAGCAGCAAGACTTGATCGATTTTATGTTCCTCAAAATTTAGCTAATGACATAAGTCATGTAGAAGTAGTAACAGTCACATTTTCTGATCATGAAGCTGTTATCCTACGTATAAGATTAAATATAAATTTTATACCTAGAGGACGCTCTTACTGGAAGATGAATGTAACCTGTCTTCAAAATGCTAGTATCCTTGAAGAGCTGAAATTGCTTTGGTCAGAATGGAGTAAAAGAAAGATTAGATATAAAGATAGTGCTGATTGGTGGGATCGGTATGTAAAGCCGCAAATAAAGTATTTCTTTAAGCGAAAATCTTACGAACTTTATCAAGACGAAGAACGTCTAATAAACCTTTATTTTAGGTGTATTTATGACTTCCAAGAAAACTACCAGCCATCACCAGAGAGAAGAAGTAAAATCAGCCGCTATAAAGCAAAAATACTTGCTATATATCACTAACGACTGCAGGGACTCAAAATACGCAGTCGGGTCAACGAACCAATCGAAAATGAACGGATCAATCTTTATCATTTAATGAAGGACTTCAAGCACCGCAAATCATCTCTCATATTGAAAGTTCAGGACCCAGAAGGACAAGAGTACACAACACAACCGACTATAAGTAAGGCTATCGATTCCTTTTATCGACAACTGTTTGATGCCGAGCCCACCCACGACAATGAAATTAATTTTTTTGCTGACTGTAAGCCTCTGCCAGTCAGAGAAGAGGATAACTCAAGCCTTGAAGTACTCATAACCAAAGAAGAGGTTTTAAAAGCGATACGACAAGGGAAGAGCTCAAGAACACTGGGATTGATGGAATACCTCAGGAATTTTACTCTACCTGCTGGCCGATAATTGGAGAAGACCTCACCTGTGTCCTGAACACTGTGTTACAGAGAAAACAACTCTGTGAATCACATCGTTGAGGGATTGTTGTACTGATAAAGAAGTTCTCTACAGCTATCAATGTCAATGACTATCGCCCAATTACCCTCCTAACTTACGACTACAAAATATTAGCCAGAATTCTCGTCAACAGATTACCACCATTATTATCCTCCATCATTCAGCCTGCACAACACTGTGGAGTGCCTGGACGAACAATTTTTGATGTTACCTGTTCGCTGCATGATTACATGGCGTCCACGGAACGCACTCATTCACAGAGCTTACTAGTGTCCTTAGACTACCAGCGTGCGTTTGACAGTGTGAATCATCAGTATCTGCTAAACTGTCTAAAATGGCATGGTCTTAGTCCCACATTTATCTCTTACATTCAGTGTCTATACACAAACGTATCTGCGATTTTGCAAATTAATGGCTTTCACACTAAAACCATTCCCATTAAGAGGTCAGTAAAACAAGGATGTCCGGCTTCGATGGTGCTGTTTACCTTGGTCATAAATCCTCTCATTTGCAAGCTGCATAAAGAAATAGGAGGAATAACACAAGGAAGTGAAAAGCTCGCGGCAGCTGCTTACGTGGATGACGTCAGTGTAATATTATCATCGGATAACGATATACTCCACAAGCGAAATGCTCTCTCGCACAGTTCAGTGCAGTATCTGGGTTGTCTATTAACTATCGTAAATCGAAAGTGATTTCTTTAGGAGACTGGGTATCATTACCTCAACTCCCACCACTACAAACGGTAGAATCACACAAGATACTTGGAATATATTACAATCGAAAGACCAGTGACATGAATCAATAAAACTGGGGACCTGTTGTCAACAAGATAAAAGTCTATGCAAAAGAACTCTACTGCCGAGACCTCTCTCTAATCCAAAGGATCTGGACTGTCCACACATACCTTCTATCACAATGCTGGTATCTTGCACAAGTACTACCACTGCCTGCAACTTTTGCTAGACAGATAATATGTGCTAGTTCCTGGTACATATGGCGTGGCAATATCTTCCGAGTACCGATAACTATCTTGTGTCTTCTACCAACAGCTGGTGCACTTAGGTTGGTAAATGTCATCATTAAATGTCAAGCCCTCTTCTTGAGTCATGGAAGAAAAATAGAAATGAACCAACGGAGCTTCTCATCTGCTTGGATTAAACACTGGTCTACTGTGACGGACTTGCGCAATCCACCTGATCTTCGGATTGTCCCGTCTGCGCTGAAGTATCTCCGCATTTATTTGCAAGAATGGTGCTTTTTGACGGAAGCCAAGTTCGCATCAGAAGTACAATTAACACGTCGGGTTTATGCTGATTTATTTCGTCTAACACCTACACCACTCATGCGTTTATTTCAACAAATGCTTTCAAACACCGACTTTAAACAACTTTGGAAAAACATTAGTGCCCCTCATCTCCCTGCTAAAGTGTGATCTACATGGTATATGGTAGTCCATGACATTGTACCAACAAAAGAACGCCTATATCGAATACGAATGACTGATTCGGACTCCTGCTCATATTGTGCTCAACGTGACTCAATACTTCACAGACTGACCACTTGTATGAGGGTCAGACTGGTGTATATGCAAGCCAAAGTGTTTCTTCACCAACTGAACTTCATAATCAATAGAGATGACCAATTCATAAGACCAGATTACCTCCTTACCCCAAGGACAAAGCACAATTCTTCACTATGGATAATTGGACACACTATCCGTATTATAATGACTACTGATGGACAGCTGGACAAGGAACTTTACGGTGCATACCTGAAGAGAACAAGATGGAAGTTTGTTGCTCCCCGAGTCAACGACGTGTGTGGATATTATCTAAGTGATTTGTGATAAGTAGTACTTTGTTGTTGATGTCTTTGTTTGGTTTTGTTACAGGAATTACGAAAGTGCCACAGGAATTTCAGATACATTGCAAACTCTAAAACCTCAACAGAGAGAAATTTGAACACAGTACAGTAATGTCTTTGTCTAGAATACTCTGTGAAACTAGTTTGTATCACTTCTTAGGTGTGTCTAACATGTAACACGTAAACAGCGTTTTAAAAAAGACAATCCAGTCCGTACCAAAATTACAGTATTTCTTTGAAGATGTAACATTAAAAAATCTGTAATTCATTTATTTGATCAATAAATCTTTTTTTGTTTTTTAAAGTTTTCATGTTTATAACATGTTAGATTTTTGTGATATATTGTAGATAATCTTGCTGCTGTAGAATCTTGAAGCTGACATTGCCATGGTTATGGCAGTTCATTTCTTTATCCGATTCCTAGAGCAGGGGTAGCGTGGTGCCAATATCTCCATAACGGTTGGTCTTAGGGCCTTAAAACATGGTTTTCAGGCCCGCAGAGATTACCGAGTTTTGTTCTTTGCATCAAGGGACTTAAATTGAGCTTTGTCTCATCCTTGCACGAAAAATTTGATATTTCGCCTATATTAGCCTAGTATTTTTATATCTCCCCCCGTGCCCTCCCCTCCCAGAATTGTTTTGAAAATAAAATACAGCCCATGTCCCTCAGGCATAATGAATATTTACATTTGTAAAATAATTTTTAGAATCGGTCCAGTAGTTCCTGAGATTAGCCATTACATACAAACTTTACCTCTTTAGATATTAGTATAGAAGACATATTGTCTGTAAAAGTTATTGATGATGATGATGATGATGATGATGATGATGATTGTTGTCATCAGCCCCTGATGGTACAAAATGAGACAAAATGCAATGATAAAATAAAAATCCAAAATCCTCCACTGACCAGAATTCAAAGTCTGAGGACAAAATATGAACGGATGGATATGAAGTTAAAACAATCAGTGCAGCCGACCCACAATGCCTCAGTCTCAGAAATTGATGGAAAACAATAGTAATACTGACCAAGGGACTGCTTCTATAGCTCAGTACTGAATCGATGATCCTTGCAAGCTTAAGGGGTCCAAAGTATAGGTCATTGGCCTTTCATAATGCTACTTATCGCTTGGAAAGTAGAACTATGGTATTTGACATGGTGCGGTACTAATCAAAAGTATCGTAGACTCGCGGTATTCCACACATTATGGTACTACTCACAGGTAATGAAATTTGCACATGTAATACAGACATATGGTGTGTCACACATAGCGGCGCCATTCACAGGCAACGCAAACCTATGGTTTTCATCACATTCGTGTACTAACCACAGAGACTCGTACTATCCCATGGTGTTCCGTGTATAGTGGGTACTAATCATAGGCAAGCCAGAACCCTGGTGTCGCTCATATAGTGCTACTAATCACAGGTACCGTAAAAGCCTGACCGCACGGTGCTCCTGATTGCTACTAATCATAAACCTATTTGGTACCTAACATAGTGGTACTACACGCAAGTAATAGCGACCCATGGTGTTCCCCGCATGGTTGTACCAATCACAAGTAGTTTCATAGTTCTAATCCAATCATCCCTTGGTCTCCCCTTTTAGTCGCCTTTTACAACAGGCAGGGGATACCGTGGGTGTATTCTTCGTCTGCGTCCCCCACCCACAGGGGGTTGTGTGTTTGGTGCGCGAGAGGTATTTTATTTCCCTCAAGTCCGCCGGCAAGCCGGTTAGGACCCCACTATCCGCTACCCGGGACGCGCCACGTGGGAGTATCACCTCTCCCCCTGCTACGCCAGTGTAGTAGGTTCGTGGTGTCTGCAAAAGCAATTAAGGTATAGGATCAAACAAGTGTCCAATCAAGTCATATAGCGAGAGAAAGGAACACATAATATAGACATACACAATGACAAACAGCATGAGAAGAGAGAGCAATAGAAAGAGGAGACAAGGACTTCATGAAAACACAACAAGACAAGAGCAATCTCCACTCCTTCGTACACCGCAGACTTCAAATAGATGGGCTTTTTCTCATCAATCCCATTTCTTTGGCATCCACTTCTTCTCAGCCCTGACAAGCTTGTTTTTGTGTCCATGCAATAAACAAAGGAACAATCACATGGATTTACTCTTACCCTTGTGGAAGCTCCCATGTTGTCATTCCTCTGGATGAGAACTTTGCTATTTGATCTTCAAAATTGATACCACCAACTCCAATCACATCCATCTGATCTGCTGGGTTATTTAAGGTTCTATAAGAAAATAATACATGCATGTTAACATTTTACACATCAATTAAGCCCAATTTTTGTCAAAAAATATTGCATCTTCTTTATGCTTCCTTCTATTTCTTATTCTCAATCAGTGCTTTAATTCTGGAACTTGTCCTGACGCTTGGAAACATTCATAAATCCAGTGAGAGGCATAACCCCTTCTCATACAGACCCATTTCTATCACATCTATCCTCTTGGCAATAAATGAAGGAATTTACACTCTTGCCTAACATAGCCCCTTTCTTGTCAGGCAAACAACATGGTTTTATGGTGAGTATATCATGCCTAACAAACCTATCAGTCTTCAATCAATACGCTATCGCTAACCAGAATCACCTAAGCATCATTTAAATTAACCTGGCTAAAGCATTTGACTCCATAAAACATAATCTGCTCATATACAAACTATCCCACAGATACAATATTCATGGTTAACTCATAACAAACTATCTTCTCAATTGCCAACAGTGAGTCATACTTCCAGGCTCCATCTCCTCCTGGCTGATTGTCTCATCTGGCATCCTACAAGGAAGAATTCTATCATCTCTGCTAATTTCTCTGCTTGTAGACAATTTCACAGGTGAAGTAAAAGGTACCTCGTCTTTCATATCACTGTATGCAGATCAACTAAAAATGTTCAACAACGTAGTGAACTCCAGTGATTGTGAGTGTATTCAAAATGCTTTGGACTTGTGGCAAGATTGTGTGACTAGGTGGAAACTCAAAATTAATGCAGAAAAATATGTTAAAATGTCAATCTCCCTAAATGAATAAGAGCTTACCCACAAGTATGAAATAAATGGCACACCACTGAAGGCTACTACTCAGGTCAAAGATCTTGGAATGTCACGCAGACAACACAGTTTTATGATAAGAAAATCATGCCTATCTCATATAGACCAAGTAAAATCCTGTGCCATGAGATCCTTTGGGCTTTAGTTCAGATTTGCTGAAATTCGTGACAAACACTCTTAAATTATACTTCTGTACATATGTTCTTCCTGTCATTACTTCCTGCTCCCCCATTTGGTCATCAGATGCCCCCACAAATGTCAATAAAATAAACCATGTATTCTCATTCTTTGTGTATACTGTGAAAGCCCATAACCAAAGAAATTCTATCATACTTCAACACTTTGGATGTGAGCAAATATCTGCAGTACACATATCTCTGCTTTCTCCATAGAGTTGTTATTGGTATTCTTAAATGCACATCTTTGTTACCTAATTTCTCATTGCATGTTCATCCATGTAGGATCAAAAATAGACCACTACTCCAAATTCCTCACATGCGCCTAACACTCTAGCAATGCTCCACATTCTACCAAGTTCCAAAGACAGCAAATACCCTGTATGAAAATGACATCTTCAAGCACGATGAATATCTCAGCAAAGGATATGAATTTCTTTGTAGTTAAACCTCTGTGTCCCAACCAAGCAGACAGTTCAATTGTAGGTACAATCATACCAGGTACATCCACTGAGAGGCCAGACTAATATATGGTTTTAAAAAAAGGGGCCAGAAACTCTTCAAAACTTACAATGGTTGAAGTATGGATGATTGAAATGGTCTTGTAATATTACTCGACGTGGTTGAGCTATACAGCTACAAGCAACAGGAAAACTGCAGCTGTAAGTCTTGAGGACATGGAGGACAATATGTATCAACGAGTGATGTTCCAATGATGGCTTTCTCCTGAGTAAAACATAATGAAGGTAAAATAGCTCTCATTAGGATTTCTGGATGGGTCTGAATGAGAAAAGCAAAAACGTCAATACTAACAATCTGTTAAGTCCGAACATGGAATGTTAGAAGTTCGAATTGTTGTGATAGGTTAGAGACTCTGGAAAGGGAAATGGATTAGAGTATATGTAGTTAATATATGTGAGGTGCATTGGCAGGAAGAGTAAGACAAGTACAAACAAAAACATCTACACAGATGAGTACTTCAAATTTAAGCACTCTTAAATGTCAACCAAATGCACCATCATTTGATGTAATTTAAAGGATTTTCAGTATGTTGGAAACACTAGATGAAACATATGTAATACTATAACATACTTGTAAAAAAAATACACACTATTAAACAAAGAATAACATATTTTGTTCTACAAGAACATTCTCAGATTACATCAAATCACTTTAAATCAGGCGCATAAATGTACAATATTGTTTACATTGTATAAAAGAGTCAAGGATTATGAGTTGGTGATGTTAGAAAGAAAAACGATTTATTAAAACCATCAACTTCCTGTATGTATGGGCTGCCAACAAAGGACAAAGTGTACAATGGACAAATGAAAAATTTATAATTTGAGAACTATCATGCATTAAGAGTAGGCTGATTGAAGGCAGACTTAAAAAAAAAAAAGGATTATAAAAGCATGCACAGGTTGTAGATATGAGATTGCACTATTTCCAGTGAACTGTGTATTACAGGTATGATGCGGTCCAAAATCCTGTCCTTTGCTAAACTGAATTCTTTCCAGAACTTGTCGAAGAAGTTTGGTACAGTACCACAAGCTCCAAGCATTAGCCCTATTACCTCGATCTCATCAAGATGGTGTCCGACTCGTTGGCTGAACGGTCAGCGTACTGGCCTTCGGTTCAGAGGGTCCCGGGTTCGATTCCCGGCCGGGTCGGGGATTTTAACCTTAATTGGTTAATTCCAATGGCACGGGGGCTGGGTGTATGTGTTGTCTTCATCATCATTTCATCCTCATCACGACGCGCAGGTCACCTACGGGTGTCAAATAGAAAGACCTTCACCTGGCGAGCCGAACCCGTCCTGGGATATCCCGGCACTAAAAGCCATACGACATTTCATTTCATCAAGATGGTATTTCCCTTTATAGTAAGGTATGGTTGGATTATCTATGTCCCCTTCTCAGGGAATTCTTCAAGCTAGCCTAAATGATGTTCACACCTGATAGTCAGGTCTATTACGTAGCCTTGCTTGTTCTTGTGGGCAATAATGTCTATTCATCTGAAACTGCCATTACCTGATATGCCGTGGACCTCTTCATGCACATTCACAAATTTCCTACGAAGTTCTTCAGCGACAAAGGACCTGATTTTTATGGTGGCGGGAGTTCATCAATATATCACCGAACGGACAAGATCCAAGAAAGTGAGCCAGTCTTTCTTTCTCCATGCAGAATTTTGGGAAGAGCTTTAGCAGTGGGGAGTCCTGGGTTCATTTGTATGAGTTTGGCTTTTTCCTGTTCGGTGAATAAAAATGAAGTGTGTTTAAGAGTTTGTTTAAGTAGTTTTTGAATTTTTTGGGTGGGGTCTTTTTTGATTATGGAAAATGAGCTGTCTGTGAAAAAGTTTTTTGTTTTTTCAATATATACTTTTTTATCCATGATAACTGTTGCATTGCCTTTGTCAGCTTTGGTTACGATGAGTTCGTTGTCTTTAATTTTCTTCTTGAGGGCGTATATGTGCTTTTGTTCAGCTATTTTTTCTCTATTAATGAGGTTATTTGCGGGGTTGGTTAAATTGTGGAGGATATCAGTTAGTTTCCTTTTAACATCGATTCTAACCTCATTTTGCGTATCTTCCGGCATTTTGCTAATAGCTAGCTCTGATTCTGTGATCATAGTAGCGGCTATGTTGAGGCTGTTCAAGTTTGGCCAGTTGTGTTTCGGTCCTTTGGATAAAGTTAAGCGTTCACTTTCACTTAAGGGCGTGTTTGATAGATTTACGACAGCTGGATGAAACTGGGTACGATCAAACGTGTTACTATTGGAGTTTCTAGTTTGTTGGTTATGTAGTTGGCAGTTTTTTAGCCTGTTGAGTTTATTCTCTAAATTTGACTGTTTTCTGGCTAGTTCATAGAATAATTTGTTCTCTACTTGTTGATAGAAAAGTGTCCATTGTGCGTTTGAAAGTAGTTTAGTCGCTGCGAGGTGAGCGTCGTATAATTTCTGATTCAGATATGTTGACGATGTCTTTGTAATCATGAGTGAGAAATGAATTAACGCATCCACCACCCTCTTAAGACTCAACAATATTGATCCTCATATCAAATTCACACTAGAATCCGAATCAAATCTAAAAATCAACTTTCTAGATTTAACCATCACTAGAAACTCAGATTCTTTCAGTTATAAAATATTCAGAAAACCCAAACAGCCTCCACCATTCGCCAAGATTCAGTGCACCCCCAGTCCCACAAACGTGCCACATACAACAGCCTAGTTCACCGAGCCTTCAGCATACCTATGTCCAAGAAAGATCTAAAGAACAAACTCGACACAATCCGCAGAATCGCAAAATTCAACGGCTTCAGCAACCATTTTATAGAAAGGATAATCAATAAACATAAATATCGCCCAAAAATTACCCTCAAAAAAGAAACAACTAAACCGCTAACATTTTCCACCTTCACGTTCAACAATGATATCTACAAGTTAACCAATATCTTTAAGAAACAAGGCGTTAAAATAGCCTTCAAAACCAAGAACATGAACGTTTTACACAATACTTCACACATCAACAGGACCAGCAGTTTTTTAAAATCAGGAGTTTATAAGATCAAATGTAACACCTGTGGAAAAACCTACATCGGGCAAACCGGTAGAAACTTCAATATCAGATACCACGAGCACACTAACGCAATAAAATACAACAAGTTTTCAGCCATCGGCCAACACATGCAAGATTATAACCATAATTTCACCAATATCGAACAAGACATGGACATCCTCGTATTAGCAAACAAGGGCCCTTTACTCGACATAATGGAAAATTACTACATACACCTAGACCAATACTTTAACGCCAGTCACAATCTCAATGAAATCTCAGAGAAACCCAACATACTCTTCGATCTATTTATCACTTTCCTCAGAAACAATAATGCAGCCAACCAAAACTCAATCCTAAATTTAATCAAAGGTACTTTTCCGAGACAATTACCCTTTCTCCCGCACCCTTCAACCTAACCTTAAGCCCTCTTCCCCTCCTAAACCACCTCCACTCTTCCTAAGCCATGTATAATTTTATATGTGCCATTTCACATTGCATTCTTCATTATAAGGAACTGTTTTCCATGATTATATAATTTTTACAACACTAAGCCCCCTTTTATACTTTGTTCCAAACCTCTTATGTATATTCCTTGTATATTTACTAGCTATTACTCACCTGTTCCATACTAACATCTCTTTTCATTTACCACATTCACTTGTTATTCCATAATAATCTTACTGTTAAAATTAACATGTTCTTAGGATTTCGTCAAGAGGGGTCTTTGCTTTGATGTGGCTGATGATGACCCCTAGATGGGTCGAAACTAGTTCCATGTAATTTTAAAATATTGTGAATATATTTTGTACTGAATAGGTGGAAACCTTTACTGTGTTGTTACTCATTCTAAATGTTCACGTAATGCATACATGCTGTTATTTCATCAGATGGGGTCTGATTAGAGATTACATAGGTGTTGGCAACTGTAATAAACGTATGCAGGTGTAAATGTGCTGAACTGAAACTTCCCAGGATGTTTTATTAAGTCTAAGACTTTTCCTTTTTATTTTTTATGTATATAAGGCATTGTAGGAGATGTCAGCAGGCAGCAGTAAAATTTCTTTCAATGTGCTTCTGATTATTTTATTGGCACCTTTTAGAAGAGTAATTGGTAGCTTAGCCAGTTCAGCAGTTTGAAATAGATAAATATGAGTGGGGCAGATTATTGTATTCAGCATGACAAATTTCTGATCAGATTTTAGCAGCGGTGAAGAGGTAAGAGAATACATATGAATAACAAATGTAGCATTCCTCCTACAAATCTCACTTTAGTAACTCGTGGAAATGTTTCTGTAGATATCTTAGCTGCTATCATCTATTACCTTCAGAACCTGTGTTTGGACTGCAGCCAGTTTCTTAGCTCTGGTCTTTGTCTGGTAGCTAAGTAGTGAGGTAAGGAGAAATTTTGTAGGCAATAACTCTGTTTCGTGGAAAGGAGAGAGGAAGCAGGGGGTGAGGAGAATGTTGTGTGCATTGACCCTGTACGTTGAAGAGAGGAAGGGGAGTGCCGCTTCATCATCTTATAATGCATTTTTGTGTATTACGGAGTACATGTAGGTTAATGATTTTGATGAAATAACAGTCATCATCATCATCATCATCATCATCATCATCATCATCATCATCATCATTGTACAGTTCCAGTTTCCCAGG
The DNA here is from genome assembly GCF_040414725.1 of Anabrus simplex. Classification (NCBI taxonomy): domain Eukaryota; kingdom Metazoa; phylum Arthropoda; class Insecta; order Orthoptera; family Tettigoniidae; genus Anabrus; species Anabrus simplex. The sequence goes on from NC_090268.1 coordinate 304,540,869, forward strand.
TACTGTTAATGAGCCTCTTCCACTTCTTCCTGTCCATATAACTTGTCATGGAGAACATCATCCACTGACCATCCTCTGGCAACTAGATCAAACTTGATCATGTCCATCCATCAGGTTTTAGGTCTTCCTGCAGGTCTTTTCCCCTCCACCTGTCTTTCAAAATTTATTCTGGCTGTTCTTGTACGCTCCATCCTCATCACATGCCCGTAACACCGTAGTCTGGATGTGCCGATTCTGTCTAATGGGGATGTCTTTATTCAGGCTTCTTACCTCACCTGCTCATTTCTTAACTTGTCCATCTTGGTCTTATGGATGGTGGATCTAAGAAATTTCATCTCTGATGCTTGCAGTCTTGATGAATCTCTCTTTGTGAGGGTGCACGCTTCAATACCATAGGTCAATATTGGTATGAAATAGCTGTTAAACATCATCAGTTTGGCCGGTTTTGGAATCATGTTGTCCCATAAAAGTGTTCTTCCTTGTTGGTAGAATCCTGATCCCTTTTGCACTCTGTTTGTAATTTCCTTTCTGACCAAATTATCACTGGAGAATATACTTCCAAGGTAAGGAAAACTATCCACACACTCTAACTGGTGGTCTCCTAGTTTTACACTTGCTGGAGGCCCTTCTCTGTTGACTACCATTACCACTGTCTTGGTCCCACTGATGTTGAGGATACTTTTCTGGAACTGAGATTACCATATGTTGAGTCTGGTCTGTACTTCCTCTTCTGTTTCACCCCAAATCATGATATCATCAACAAAGGCCACTGCATTCAGTTCATCTAACTTTTCCTTGGTGTTCTTCATTATATTGTCCATAACAGTGATGAACTGTAGTGGAACAGTGCACTTCCTTGCTGAACTCCACTCTTGGTCTCAAACCATGTTGATCGACTTACCCCAATTTGTATACAGCTAGTACAGTCTTTGTGCAATATCTGAATTTTCCTTACCAGTCCTTCAGGCACATTTCTTTTCCTCAGGCACTCCCAGATCTTATCTCTTATAACATCATCATAGGTCTTTTCTACATCCACGAATACAATGACCAGGTTCTTGCCTCTCTCCCAATACTTTTCCATCAGCATGCAGGTGCTAAAAATTAGATCCACTGTTCATCTGTTACTTCTGAATCCATATTACTCCTCCCCTAACTGTAGTTCAATGATGGTTTTCAATCTCCTTTCTATGATATTCTCTAGAATTTTTAGCCCATGAGACAGCAGTGTTATTCCTCTATATTTGGTGGGTTCCGTCTGCTGCCTATCTAAAATAGGGGAATTATAACACCCTTGCTCCAATCTGCAGGTATTTTGTTGCCTGCCCATATGGAATTTATTACTCTGTGCAGCCACTGTATACCCTGGATACCTGCTGCTTTTATCATGTCTGCATTCACTTCATCTGCACCTGAAGATTTTCCTTTAGGCATAGGTTTTAAGGCTGTCTCAGTTTCTGTCCAGGTGATGGGAGGTTTCTCACTGTAGGCTTGGATTTCTGGTTCTGTATTTTGTTTCTTCAACTGGCCTATTCAGTAGGTGGTCGAAATGGTTCTTCAGGACTTCTCTCATGTCACTTTCTGTCCTAACCAGATTTCCATTTTAATCTTCAAGTGCGTTTATGGTATTCATTGGCTTCCCTTTACCTCTCATAACACTATACAGTAGTTTCTTATTGCCTCTGCTGTCTTCCTCCAGTTTCTGAATAAATATATACCATACCTTGGTCTTTTCTTCTGTAACTGTTCTTTAAACGTCCACTTTCTTGTTTCGGTATAACTGTTCCAGGTTTCTGATCTTTGCCTCGTCTCTAGTAAGATCTGGTTTATTTTTCTCTCAATCACTTTCTTTCCGCATGAGATTTCTTTAACCAAGTGCTGGTCTCACTCTTTGATGTGATAAAAGTAAGGAACTGAATTAAAGAATATCTTGTGAGACATCGTTTTAGTGATAAATAATAACATACTAAAATGTTAGGACTGGAGAAGATGCTTCTTAAATTTAGAGAATTTACTATAGATAGGAATATCCTAACCCTCATTCTGGACATTTACGTCAGAGTAGCCTCCAGTGAGATTCTTTAAGCGCTAAAGCAAGAACTGAAAATATTGTCAGAAATAAATTTAGTAGGGCAAGAGTGGTGATTTTTAAAATGTGTGTGATTACCGAGGTTCGCTTGATTACCTTAATTTGCGATGTGGGTGTGGTGCGGGTTACTGCAGTCATGCCCTAGTTCGTGAACCATGGGCAACAGCTGAGTAGCCTAGTAAGTGGTCCTGAGAGTCGGAATACCAGTTGCTACGGAATGGGAGTGGGCATCTCGGATATATTCCGAGTCATGGCCTTCCTTGCGCTCAGGCGGCTAGGGCTATACAATCCACCAGTGGTCTCTACCCAGTTAGAGGAGAGATCCTCACTTGGACTATGTGTAAGTAAGGTAGCATTCTGCTTCATGAATTTACCGAGCTCGGAACACTTTAAGCAAGCCTCAGACCTATGGGAGTAACGGAGTCCCACTCCCATTTAACAGGCGACGGACTCCTTGGAAAAAACCAGGCGAATGAAATGAAATTCAATGGGGAGCTATCAACATTAATGGGGCTTATGGAAGAAAGAAAGTAGAACTGGCTGAGTCAGCAAAGAGGATGCATCTGGATGTGCTAGGAGTAAGTGATATTCAGGTAAAGGGAGATAAGGAGGAAGAGCTAGGAGATTATAAAGTGTACTTGACGGGTGTTAAAAAGGAAGGGCAGAGTCTGGGGTAGGGCTGTTCATCAGGAATACTACTGCAAGCAACATTGTTTCTGTCAGGCACGTAAATGAGTGAACGATGTGGGTAGATTTGGCAGTTGGAGGAATTAGGACGAGAATTCTCAGTGTATTCACCATGTGAGGATCCAGATGAGGATGTAATTGACAAGTTTTATAAAGCATTGAGTGACAGCATAGTGAGGGTCAACAGCAAGGATAGGATAGTGCTAATGGACGATTTCAATGCGAGAAGGACAGGATAGTGCTAATGGGCAATTTCAAAGCAAGAGTTTTTTTTTTTGCTAGTTGTTTTACGTCGCACCGACACAGATAGGTCTTACGGCGACAATGGGACAGGAAAGGGCTAGGAGTGGGAAGGAAGCGGCCGTGGCCTTAATTAAGGTACAGCCCCAGCATTTGCCTGGTGTGAAAATGGGAAACCACGGAAAACCATTTTCAGGGCTGCCAACAGTGGGGTTCGAACCTACTATCTCCTGAATACTGGATACTGGCCGCACTTAAGCGACTGCAGCTATCGAGCTCGGTAATGCAAGAGTTGGAAATAGAATTGAAGGATACAAAAGGGTGATTGGTAAATGTGGGGAAGATATGGAAGCTAATGGGAATAGGAAGCGTTTGCTGGACTTTTGTGCTAGTATGGGTTTAGCAGTTGTGAATACATTCTTCAAGCATAAGGCTATTCACTGCTACACATGCGAGGCTAGGGGAACTGGACCCATAATAGACAATATCTTAACCGACTTTGAATTCAGGAAATCTATTAGGAATGTACAGGTTTCTCAGGGATTTTTCGATGATTCACACCAGGAAGGAACTAAGTGAACTAAGTATCTCTAGGCCTAGGATAGAGGAAGTGAAATCTGTCTGTAAACGAATAAGGATAGAAAATCTCCAGGACGAAATTAGGCACAAATACATGGATATAATTAGTAGGAAGTTCCGACAGTGGACAGTAAGCAGGTTCAGGATATAGAAAGAGAATGGGTGGCATACAGGGATGCTGTAGCAGCAACAGTAAGGGAATGCCTAGAAACAACTGTGTGTAAAGATCAGAAAAAGCGAACATCTCGATGGAATGATGAAGTGAGAGCAGCTTGTAAATGTGAAAACAAGGCTTATCAGAAATGGCTCCAAACAAGGGCTGATGCAGACATAGATGAAAGAAACAGAGCGAAACAAAAGTCGTGGGAAGATTTTGGTAATAACCTGGAAAGCAGCAGGGGATCCTTTCTGGACAGTAATAAAGAATCTTAGGAAGGGAGGGAAAAAGGAAATGAACAGTGTTTTGGGTCATTCAGGTGAACTCATAATAGATCCCAGGGAATCACTGGACAGGTGGAGGGAATATTTTGAAAATCTTCTGAACGTAAAAGGAAATCTTCATGGTGGTGTCGCGAACAATGGAGCTCCATTCAGCAAGAAGTTTGGACATTCTCTCATAGAGGTCACTACAAAAACAACAGACATACAGACCACAACATAAACACACGGGCCGGAACCCCATTACATAAAAGCGCGGGCAAGCCCCCACTACCTGGCTGTGACACATACCTTCCAGAATACTCACGAGACAGCCAGGGCTTACGTCAGCCAGAAAGGCTAGGATATAAAAGGCCAAGGTCAGGGCCACTCTAGCAGTGTAAATTTCTGCCTAGGAGACTGATTACCTCGGATCGAGTAGGGGTATTTCAGTTGCCTTGATAAAGAATACTGCAATGTATTCGAAACGTCGGCAAACTGTACGTGATGTGCAGACAACTACAACACCGTTCAATCCGGAAATTAAATTAAATAATTCTTCACACCGTGGAAGCTTCACTTCTAAGAATAGAGGAGTTCATTTAGGCGCTAATTTTGAATGTGCAGTGTTGAGGTGTACCTCCTGGTACAATAATAATGATATTAATAACAATAATAATTGTGTTTGACATCCCTTCAACTGCTATAATTCTAAGACACTAGTGTACTGAATTTTGTGCTAAAAAAGTTCTTTGATGTGCAAATTACAAATCATCTGATAAGAAACTCTTCCAATATATAAACACTCTTATACGTAAACAGCTGTTGCCAGAATTTTTCCTGCAAAATTAAGCAGTAAATGGATCCTACCATTTATCCTGTGTACTCTATCATCCTTATTAAAGTTCAATTATCAATATTAATTACAATCATTCTATTAAAGGAAGTTGATTTTAAAATATATTAAAAATAAATTAAATATTTCTTACCCATAGAGAGGACCATCATTTCCAATAGCTGATACCATAATGACCTTATTGGCAGTCAATTCCCATACTTTATCTACAAATGGGTGGTCCATGAAATCTGGTCCACCAATGCTCAAATTCAACACTCCAATTTTTTTTAAAATAGCATAGTTAAATGCATCCAGGAACCATGATGTATAGGACACCTATAAAAGAAAGAGTGTAAATTCATTATAATGTGAACTGACAATAAAAACTACTGAATGAAAAAGGAGGGTATATATCATTATTTTAAAAGTAAATTTATGTACAGTATAATTTTGTTCAATACAGAAAAATAATATCAATAATGTTATTGGCTTTACATCACACTAACTACTTTTTTGATTTTCGGAGACACAGAGGTGCCGGAATTTAGTCCCGCAGGAGTTCTTTTACATGCCAGTAAATCTACCGACACGAGACTGGCGTATTTGAGCACCTTCAAATACCACCGGACTGAGCCAGGATCAAACCTGCCAAGTTGGGGTCAGAAGGCCAGTACCTCAACCGTCTGAGCCAGTCAGCCCGGCTAAAATAATATCATGCTGTGGCTAATATGGCATTGTTGCATTTGAATGACTATTCACATTTCACCTATGATAAGTCATGTTAAGAAAAAAACCAAGCTTATAGTTTTACATTACTGTTGATATCAGAATCATACCTATGTAACCTCCAGTTTTACATGGAATACAAACCACAGGGATCATAATTTTCTTATAATCATTATAAAATATCAAAGCCATCTTATTAACAGTGCTGATGGTAGTACGTATTATTATAATAATTATATACAGTCATATCAGCATAATTTCTTTTCAAAAATCGCACATATATTGTCTAGAATTTGAACCAAGGGCATCTGGTGAGAAGCCTGTGACTATGCCACTCAGTTGTTATGCCCCATGTCAGATGGAACTGACCTCTTTTTATACAAGTAAAGACACTTGTGTTCACTGCATGGTCAAATTTCTGGAGAAATGACACTGTGGATCATTTATGAATACTGAGCCTAGACTATGTTTAAGAGTATGCATGCCTCCTTCATTATAGTGGCAATAAAGATATTGATTTTGTGTCTCATGAACTACTTTTACCATTTTTGGAGACATCACGGTGCCAAAATTTTGCCCCTCAGAAATTCTTTTACATGGTGGCAAATCAACTGACATGAAGCTGGCATATTTGAGCACCTTCAAATGCCACCGGACTTAGCCGGGATCAAACCCACCAATCTGGACTAAGAGGGCCAGCGCTCTACCATATGAGCCACTTGCCCTTGCAATTGAAGTTGTTGGAAAACTTCTAATTTAATGAACTCTCAACATACACAAAAATACTGTAGGTTAACTATTCCCTTTCATTTTGCATGCATGTTCAGCTACAGCAAACTACTCAGGTTAATTCAGATATGATAGTGATGTAACTGAATGTTCTGGTGTTCTTTTTGTCCTGAACATTTACATTAACTTGAAGGGTCAAGATTTAACACACAGTTTTTCTGATAATTAACAGTCATATTCACAATGAAATAATATAAGCAAAGTGGGTACTCATAACATTCATTTTGTGAGGCTATCACAAGCCTGATGCAGCACTTGGATAAGGCAAACCCTCCAGCAAGGGTGGGTGGTATCTGCCATGTATAGGAAACAGCATGTTATTAATGGAGGAAGATAGATTTATAGCTGTGAGAAGGCTAGATGGTGACTATAATTGGTTTGCAGAGTTTGATAATCTATGCTGCACTGGGTCACACAGTTTAAATCTTGACACCACCAACTTGAGGGAGAGGCAAGCCCATATTAGCACCGTCAAGATGAGTCACCTTCTTCGTCACCTTTAAATAATTACTTGAGGTCGGCACTTCATGTAGATTAAGTTCAGTTTTATGCCGGGTGCTTCTCCTGTACCAACCTTATGTGGGAGGAAGTATTTACAACTGCACTTTTCTAGGGAAGTTGGTAATGTAATATGTTGTATGTGAATGAGGATGTATATTAAAAGGAACATGATGTAAGAACACGTAAGTACCCGATCTAATTTAGTCAAATAGAAGACCCCTCTCATTTTGATTTCTGCTTTTAAGATTTCATTTCCTTCTCCTTGCAGAGAACGAATGGTCCAGTAGACTATCAAATGTCTCTACAAGGAGCCCTACATACTACGTGACTACATGGTATACTGCATTTTAGCTTCATGATCTTATACAGCGGTTCCAGTTCACACCTGATTTTACAACTACCCCAGGAGTAGGGCTGCCGGCAGTGGGGCTCGAACCCACTATCTCCCGATTACTGGATACTGGCCGCACTTAAGCGACTGCAGCTATCAAGCTTGGTTTTTTTTGTTTTTGTTTTTTTTTGTAATTTAGAAGACATACTATGAGGCAGTCTATAAGATTGCTTCTTTTACGCCTTTTTTTTTTTTCCATACAATTGGGCTTTATGATTTTCGTACCTTTTATTTATTTTCTTTTGTACCATTACAAATATTTATGCAATGCAACGTGTAATTTGTATTATCATACAATGCTTGTACGCTCAGGCTAAATAAAATAGTTTCGTCTTTGGGGAAAACATGAATTTGATGACTATAAATCTGTTTCACCACAATTCGTTTTAATTTGCTTGTGATTATTTTTATAGATTTTAGATTTATAGATTTTACAATTGATTTCAACAAACTTAATGTACCTGTTGGGAGACACTCAACAGTAACTCGTGTATAAGGGTTTAGGTCAATACGCTTCCATTTTTGAAAAAAAATGAGGCCAAATGTCATGAGGCAGGATCCGCTTCGGACCACATGGAGGTGATAGAACACCAATATACGAACACATTTTACTTAAACTTGTGAGGTCTGCAACCTAATAATTTCCGGAAAATGTATGAATCTCCCGATTCTAATGCAACACGTATATACTTGAAGAGTTGCAATGCAGACAAGGGGAGCAGTGGCTGCGGGGTCATCGTACTTGCCTCCGAACTGCGATGACGTGAGTTCGAATCCCGCCATAGCCATAGTTTTTTATACAAATTAAATTATTATTTCAGGAAATGTGAAGGTAAAAATGCGAATAAAATTAATAATCAAATTGCAGTGGAATTTTATTTTCTACATCAAATTAATATATACGCAGAGAAAGAGATACAGCAGTAACTGTGCGAATGTTTAGGCCTATATTAATTTCAGATAGAAAATAAAGTGTACTGCAATTTGCGTAATATTTTTGTTCCAATTTTTATCTTAACGTTCCCTCAAATATTAATTTATTTAGTGGAGCAATTATAGCTGTGACGAGACTCGAACTCACATCTACGAGGTTCGCAGACAGGTATGGTGACCACTAGGCCACCACTCCGTTGCACTGTGATGTAACTCCCAAGTATATATGCCTTGCATTTCAATCGGGGATTCATCAATTTTTCAGAAGATATTAGATTACAGACCTGACATGTTTAAGTAAAATTTGTTTATCTTTTAGTGTTCTATTACCTCCACTTTGTCCGAAGCGGATTCTGTGTAATGATATCTGACCTCATTTTTTTTCGAAAACAAAAGCGTATTGACTTAAACCCTTATGCACAAGTTACTGTTGAGTGTCTCTCCACAGGCACATTGAAGCTTGGTGAAATCGGCTGACCGCAGAGTCTGGCCTCTACTTGTTAGATATTATGCTTGAGACACTTTTCATGTAATTGTAGGCGACTATGTTCACAAGTGTAAGAAAAGAGTATGTAGAATCCTGCAAAGAATTCCTGCTGCCATTGCAGCATTACCAAGGCATTACATTATTTTCCCTGCAAGAAAAGAATGCCCGAAAATCATTCAAAACATATCAATTATCACATTTTCCCGGTGATAAGAATATAACAATAGGCTATATCGAATGTTGTGATATAACAGTCCGTTCTTTCATTTTTTTAAGCCCACTCGCATAATTTTAAATTAAAACTATAACAACATTTGTCTCACATTCATCATAATAACGCTTTTGTTGCCTCTTATTTGACATGTTTATGTCTCATCGTCCTCCGCTAACCATAACCTATAATAATGTCAACCATGTGTTTGTGTGACAAAATACTATTTCAATACACCACTAGGAGCGCTTTATGTAAAGAAACAAAAGACACTCACTGCCAAATGTGTTCAGAAATCTCACGGAAATAAGTTAATTTGTCTTTAACAATTGTTTTGTAACAAATGTTGGAAATGTATTCGTGAAACAGGGCACTTTTAAACGAAGTGTAAAATTAATAACAATTGTTGGTTAACATTTGTTAAGTAAAATTTAACATAGAGCTGAAGAAACCGGGCCCCTATGTCACACATCTTACACACTAAATGGAATAGTTTCACCATAACTGCTTCTCCCAGGACAGCTGAAGATATACCATTTTCACTCATATATAATTCGTCATCATATACATCATGCACCCTATTTTTGTTATTGAATTAAGGGAGAAAAATAATCCCTGTATATATCTCACATAATATACACTGATCAGCCAGACTATTATGACCACCTACCTTAATAGCTGGTATGTCCACCTTTAGCACGGATAATAACGGCGACGCATCTTGGCATGGAAGCAATGAGGCCTTGGAAGGTCGTTGGAGGGAGTTGGCATCACTTCTGCACGCACAAGTCACCTAATTCCCGTAAATTTTGGGGAAGGGGGCGATGAGATCTGTGTTCAACTGGGTTAAGATCTCGATCAAAGGGTCCACCTATTCAATACCAGTAGCTTGTATAGTGTCCTATATAATTGGGACCAGTTTCGACCCCATATACACCGAGTCATTTTCAGCCACGATCCAAATGGAAAAAACATATGCTCACATACAATCAATAATAAAGTAATCAAACTGGTATGTCTCAATTTACAATCCAAATTTAAAACATTGATGAAGTCAGAACAACACATCCAAACTTGAAATCAAATGACACATCAAAACTGCTGTGGTTGGTGACGAACTATGTAGTCACTCCTACAGCAACCAAACGTTCCTGAGTTGATCTGGGAGAGGCATTCCCCATCTGTATAGATGAGCCACTTGGTTTATAAATTATGTTTTGTACAATAGTAATATGGATAATGGTTTGTAGAAGGGGAATATTCGTAACTTGAATAGGTATTCCTTTTCATCAGGTGTAGTTATCTATTGTTTAATTTCGTTTGAAGTGAATGTCTGAAAAGGAATTATTTGAAGTAAATTATTGAGAAAAGAAGGGAAGCTAGAAAATCGAGATTAATATACAGCTATATGAGACTCACCTCTATGTTCCTCTTAAATTGTGTGCACTTTATATGGACACCAACACCAGATTGATTGTTGAGAGGAAGCAGGAGTATAGTTAATGATGGCAGGGGTTGGAGGAGGGATGTGTGAGGAGGGGTGGGTGGGGGTCGGGGGGGCGGAGTAGGAAGGTTTGAACTGATTGGCGGACTTAAAGTGTCTTTTTCCGTTTATACTTTGCATATATAGGAATGATTACATCATAGGTTTTTAATTTTTTTCATTAATATTATGGTTAGGGTTAAAGTACTGTTCTAAATGAATGTATCAGTTCTCCAATATGTTGAGCACGGTGCCCCTCTTATCCACTTTCAATATGCTTAAATCTTGGTCAATTGATGTAAAATTATTTTTTAAGTCTGACGTGTATTAAGCCATAGCAGAGAAACGATTGTATCTTGAAGCATTGACATGTTCCATGTATATTATTGAAAAATTACATCCTGTTTGTCCTGTAGATGTACTTTCACTGCTATTGCATTATAGTTTGTAGACACCTGATTGAGAAAATTTAATAGTTTGATTGAGAGTACGCGAGTTAAAGAAGTTGGAAAATTTGTTATTATTAGTTTTAAAAGCTATTTGTTGATTATGTTTCTTGAAAATATTTGTAATTTGGTATATGTTTATATTATTGAACGTGAAGGAGGAATACGTTTCTCTGTCTATTGATTCCCTGCTTAAAGTAGAAATTTGACGTCTTTTACTTGTGTTGATGATTTTATTGATAAATTGTGCATTATACCAGTTTGATTTAGCTATTGATCATATAACATTTAGTTCATCTGGAAGGTTTCTTTTGGATAAGGGGATGGTGTATGCTCTATTTACTATACTACAGTATGCTGCTTTTTCAATGGGATTGGCGGTGGAGAAAAACTAAACAAAACTGAATTCACAAGCTATATACATGCTCAAGATAGATATATAGTTACATAAAGCAAACAAATAAACTAGTACATAAAACTGAACCCACCAGTACTTACAGAAAATGTTGAAAGTTATCTCCTTGAGCTGTGATGTAAGCTTGTAATTAGATATCGAAACAAACTTTGCAGTTCATGGACACTGATACCTAGAATGCACAATGTTCCTAATTTTAATTTTTAATTCTTCTGTAGCTTAGGCATTATTCCTGTAAACGTTTCTTTTGAGATTTCCCCATAGAAAAAAGTCGCAGGTGCTTAAATCAGGCAAACAAGAGGCCATAAGCCTCTACCTATGATCTGACCATCAAACACCTGCAACCGTCGCAGAGCTACAACATGTATGGGCCATTGCACAATCCTGCTGGAAAGAGCCGCTCCTCTTTTCTTCTTCAGTCAATTTAGCAAATTATAGCTCGGGAATGCTGTGAATGTAACGGTTGGAGGTAATTGTGCCCTGAAAAATTATTGGACTGATAATTCGTTGTTCACTAACAATGCAGCATACACCCACCTTCACATCATGTACAGGTCTTGGCTGTAAAATGTGCGGGTACTTTGCATCCCCAATCCTATTGTTTTAAGCATTGACATTGTTGCGGCTTTTGTGTTGGTACTCGCCTGCCGCATTTCATTTGTCACAGTTGACAATGTGCTGCTGCGTTTTGTTTTATATTAATAGACTGAACATGGCGACCGGCAGCAGTACACGGATTTTGGTGTACCTCTGAAATTTGTTGAACATATGTGTAAATATGCAGTGTTTTAATCATGTGCAATAAATATTTGAATAACCTTCTGAGTGATGTGTTTGTGTCTGCTCATTTTGGGCAGTCTGATCCTCCATCTGACTTGTTTCAAAATTGTATTTATGTGCCTATGGAACTGAACTTTGTTATGTGCGGCCGATATGTTGTTTCGTCGTTCGCAACATAAAATTTTGGTCCTTCCGGGCCGTGATGAGAATCATTGTGAACTTTAAACATTGTGCTAGTCACCATAAAATTGTTATCATCATGAATTGCTGCCTGCAACTGCCATTTGAACATAGCAACGAGCTTGGTGCGAAAAGCATCGTGAACAATTATTGTATTGAAGCACCAGAATATCGTGCTTAAGGCTAATTACTATGAATGTTTGAATTCGTCATATTGAGATTTCAACAAAGTCTACATTGTTTTGGAACTGTTTTGATATCACACATTAACAATCTGTGGAATGATATCACGTGCTAACGCATTTGTTCTTGTGAGCTGTTTACGCCAGCTTGTATCTGATACCCTGATGCTCGAGATGTTAAAAGCTGCTTGGAATTTGGACTCCAGCGAACATTACATTGCAGACGTCATCCTTTGGACTTTCCAGTCACTTTGGCCATGTGGTCCCAGTCAAGGAGTGGTTCCAGTGGAAGTGATGATTAATGATACAGCACCGCTATGTACTGCAAGTCTGTTCCATTTGTCTTTATTGTTCGTACCTTGACTAGGGTGGACATCCTGCCTAATATCCTAACCTTACTGCTAGCACTTTCCGTGTATAGAATTAACAGGTTTGTCTTGATTTCTCATGGGCATTATAAGCTTTCGTGCTAATAATTTGTTGGGCCACTTTGTGTATTTTGCATATTTTAGACGTACATGGTTTATTATACGTTATTTCATGCTTTTGTGCATCTACCTATATTGTTGGTTCCATTCAAAGACTGTCACTCATTCTAACAATGCAAAATAAATGCAGTGCACTGAATATAGAGCTTATTGTTTGCATAGTCACCATAGTTGTAAGATTGATTTCTATTATTATCTTGTCAATAATTGAACACCCGAACTATTCATCCTGGTGTTTGAATCCGAAGCAAAGGCTGTTCAAAAACGTGGTCTACTTAAAAGGTAATTAACTCACCTTGAAAATTACTTGAAGCAAGATAACATCAACCACTACGAACTGATTTCCAAACAGAATAGGTTGCCAGAAATTTGGAAGGAATTCAGTGCAGTTAGGGAGTATTTACAATGTGAATTAGACTCAAAATCTAGCGAAACGCACTTCAGAGAGCATGATGAATTTGAAAAGAGGTATGATACAATAGTTGGTAGGATTCAAGAATTGCTTTGTTCATTTGAAAGACCCAGGAGTCCCAGTAACACATCCATTGTCTCACATTACTCTAGTCGATCCAACTGTAGCTTGAAGATCCCTCCCATTGAATTACCTGTTTTTAAAGGAGATTTGACAAAATACTTGAGTTTCAGGAACACCTTTCAAAGCTTAGTTATTAACAATACCCACATTGACAATGTGCAAAGACTACACTACCTATTGTCGTCTCTTCAAGGCGAACCTAGAGATTTGTTCGATAACCTAGCCATACGTGCGGAGAACTTGGAATTTAATTTAATTTAATTGATGAAAGGTACAATAGTAAATGCCTGATTGTTTCACAGCACGTAAAACATTTGCTCAATCTCCATAATTGTACTAGTGGATCTTCTTTTGAATATCGTAAATTGATAAACCAAGTAAAATCTAACCTTAGTGCTATTGACAATTTGGAGGATCAAGTTCCACTTCATGAAATTTTGCTACAGGAATTGGTTCTAAATAAGATCAAGTCCAACCATAGAAGTGAATGGGAAAACAAATTTGCCACCACTGATATTCCCATACTAAATAATTTAATTGATTTCTTGGAAAGAAAATGTCAAACATTAGAGCTAACAGAATGCAAGAAACCTGTTATCGAGCAAAACCGAGGGTTAAAATCCAACCTAAAAGCACTTCAAATTACCAACAGCAGCACTTCCTTGAGTTGTAGGTTTTGCAGACTTGATAATCACAGCATTTCTGATTGTAGAAAGTTCAAACAAGCAAACATTGATCATCGTCGCAAGTTTGTGAGGGAAAATAAACTTTGTTATCTTTGTTTTTCCGCGTCTCATGTTTCTAAATAGTGTAAGCAAAACAAGTGCCCCCAGTGTAATGGGCCCCACAACTTATTGGTTCACAAGGAACAAACAAGTCCCAATAATAACAATAATAATATTTATGCTACAAGTTCTGCAATTTTGCTAGGTGCTCATGTCTACTACGAAATTGTGTCTTCTAATATTTTGCACAAGAAGGGTTATTAGATACCAAATTTGGTTGGGTGCTATCAGGCACTTTCCCTGAGTCGTGCATTAAGAATAATGCCACGGCTTGTCGTGCCAATCTTGTAAAACTTGATTCTATTGACACTACACTCAAAAGGTTCTGGGAGCTTGAAGAACTTCATCAACCAGTTCTTAGTCCTGAAGAAAGGGCTTGTGAAGAACACATTGTGAATAGTGTTCAAAGAGAGGATTCTGGTAGGTTTGTTGTCAAACTTCCTATTCTTGCTGAAGTGCCACCTGTAGCTGAGTCTAAGCATAATGCTGTTAGAAGGCTCAAACAGATGGAAAATAAATTTGCTAAGCTTCCAGACTTGAAAAGGAAGTATGTAGATTTCATGCGTGAATACAGTGAAATGGGTCACATGGAAATTGCACCTCCAGAGACCTCTAACTCTTTAAAATTTTACATGCCCCATCATTGTATGCTCAAGGATTCTAGCACTACAACCAAGCTGAGAGTTATTTTTGATGGAAGTTGTGAATCTTTAAAATGGGATAGCATTGAATTCAATGTTAATGGTTGGTCCCACTATTCAACCTGACTTGCTGTCCATTGTTTTAAGGTTCAGAACCTATTTCGTTGCTCTTACAGTTGACATTGCTAAGATGTACAGATGTGTGCTAATTCATCCTGACCACAGAAATCTAAAAAAAAAAAATGGTTTGGCATGAATCTACTGATGAAGAAATCAAGAACTACTGTCTTACTACTGTCACATATGGTACAAGTTCCGCCCCTTTTCTTCCTACGAGATGTCTAGTTCAACTTGCTGGTGAACGGAAGGAATCTCACCCTACTGCATGAGAGATCATTCGCTCTTGTTTTTATGTTGACGACCTGCTGACAGGAACTAGTTCAGTTGAAGAAGCTAAGGAGCTTCAATCAGAAATCTCTTCTGTGCTTGATAGTGAACATTTTCATCTTAGAAAGTGGACGTCAAATTGTCCACAAGCTCTTGCCCATGTTCCTGTAGAAGATAGAGAAATGTTGTCACCTTGTAACCTCACTAAGGATGAAGCTATTAAAACATTAGGTATTGTGTGGCATCCTAAATGTAATGATTTTCTTTTTCAAATAAATTTGAAGAGCACCTAAGGAAGTCACTAAGAGAAACATTCTCACTATCATTGCTTCCATATTTGATCCCCTGGGATTGTTAGGATGTGCCGTGGTTAAGTGCAAACTTATCCTACAGTCTCTTTGGCAGTTGAAAATTGATTGGAAAGATGCGTTAGAACCTTCATCTGAAATTATTGAAATCTGGAATGATACCTACAGTGAGCTCCCTTTGCTTAATGTACTCAGAGTGCAAAGAAATGTAATGCCCTTTGCTAAGAATAAGGTTATTGAAATCCATGGCTTTTCGGTCGCTTCAGAAGCTGCCTATGGTGCTTGTGTGTATGTTAGGACAGTATCTGATAATGATGAAGTATCAGTGATACTGTTGACTTCTAAATCGAGAGTTGCTCCATTAAAACAGCAATCTATTGCCCGTTTAGAGCTTTGCGCTGCTCTACTGCTTTCTCGCCTTATGGGTAAGGTCACTGAATTGCTGAAATTGCACATTCCTTTCTCCACATACTGCTGGACTGACAGCACGATAGTTCTGTGTTGGTTACAGAAACCTGCCAATTGTTGGAAAACCTTTGTTGCTAATAGAGTTTCTGAAATTCAATTCCTCACTTCAGTCTCAGATTGGAGACATGTACCTACCTGCAGTAATCCAGCTGACCACCTGTCTCGAGGTGTTTTACCCTCACAAACGTTTTCTCTTGATGTATGGTGGCATGGTCCCTCCTGGTTGCACAAATTGTCCCCAGTGTACCCTGATTTTGTTGCCAGTAATACACTATCTGCTGTGAATGCAGAATCGAACCCCTTTTTGAGAGTCCTGCTAGTTAACGTGCACCCACCTTTCCGTCCTTTCTCAAACTTAACCAAGTTTATAGCTATGTTCTAAGATTTGTCACCAATGTCCGCACCACTAAGGATGCTCGTTTCATTGGTCCACTTACCCCTGAAGAATTGAGGATTAGTGAAATGAAAACAATAAGTCTGATGCAAGCTAGTGAGTATTAAAAGGAATTTCATGATTTGAGGTCTAATAATGTAGTTGCCTCTTTGAGCTCATTGAAAACTTTGAATCCACTCCTCGATGATTACGGGTTGTTGAGAGTCGGTAGTCAACTCATGAATTCTCAGTTGGAATATAATGAAAAACACCCCATCATTCTTCCTCCGAAACACTTTGTTACTAAACTGATTGTCAAACATGAACATGAGAAGCTACTGCATTCCGGCCCTCAGGTTGTATTGTTTTCGTTGCGTAACAGATTTCAGATTTCACGTGAGAAGACAGTTATTCATGGTGTGAATCATTCATGTTACAAGTGCTTCAGGAGCAAACCTACACTCACCACTCACATAATGGGTCAGTTACCCTCGTATAGAGTTGAACCGTCGTTACCCTTTGTTAAGGTTGGTCTTGATTATGGTGGCCCAGTCATCATAAAGTGTGATAACTCGAGGAGTAAGATAAAGTTTAAAGCGTACATTGCTCTCTTTGTTTGTCTTGTCACCAAGGCAATACATCTTGAAATGGTGAAGAGTCTTACGACTCAGGACTTCCTCGCTGCATTTAGAAGATTCACGGCGCATAGAGGATTTCCAAATCTCATCTTGAGTGATAATGGCACAAATTTTGTTGGAGCCAACAATGAGTTATTAAGATTTATTAAGGATAGCTCTACTGAAATAGAAGAATATTCATCTAATTTGAATGTGAATTGGAAGTTTATTCCACCCTCCAGTCCTCATTTCGGTGGGCTTTGGGAGGCTGGAATAAAGTCTACAAAATCACTTTTAAAGCGGACCCTAGGAAAATGCATTCTTAATTTTGAAGAGCTGAGTACTATTTTGTATAAAATTGAGCCTGTGTTGAACTTGAGACCTCACTGTTCAATGACTTCTATCCCCTCTCCTGACATATCCAACAGCTCCCGCTCCTGTCTAACTAAATGGAATTTGGTGCAACAGCTGTATCACGATTTTTGGCAGAGGTGGTCAAAGGAATACATTCAATCACTTCAACAAAGACATAAATGGTCTTCCGTAAGGAAGTGGACTCCAACTGTGGGAGACTTGGTACTTCTAAAGGAGGATAACCTTCATCCTCTGGTTTGGAAGACTAGTATAATCCAGGAGCTCCATGCTGGTTGTGACAATATTACTCGTGTGGTCAGTGTAAAGACTAAAACCGGTCTTTTGCACCGTGCCATAGTGAAATTGTGCCCATTACCCAAGGATGTTGTATAGGTGTATATTAGTATGTGTTGTATCCTGAAGTTTTCTTTTTTTATTCATTTGTCTGTGATGAGCATAAACACTTGACTTTTATTTTGAGTGTTGAGATCCCTCAAAGGGGGGAGTATGTTGCGGCTTTTGTGTTGGTACTCGCCTGCCGCATTTCATTTGTCACAGTTGGCAATGTGCTGCTGCATTTTGTTTTATATTAATAGACTGAACATGGCGACTGGCAGCAGTACACGGATTTTGGTGTACCGCTGAAATTTGTTGTACATATGTGTAAATATGCAGTGTTTTATTCATGTGTAATAAATATTTGAATTACCTTCTGAGTGATGTGTTTGTGTCTGCTCGTTTGGGGCAGTCTGGTCCTCCATCTGACTTGTTTCAAAATTGTATTTGTGCGCCTGTGGAACTGAACTTTGTTATGTGCGGCCGATATGTTGTTTTGTCGTTCGCAACAGACATATCCACTCAAATGAAACCATGTTTTGTCATTCAAAAATGGAAGTTTAGATCCATAATACCATTCACAATTCATTAGCCAATTGCAAAATTGTATTCTTTCAATGAAATCTGTAGGCTTTATTTTATGGACTGAACGAGTCTGGTAAGATCGTAAATATAATACTTTTGTTGCATTACATGCTGATGAATGTAAAATATCAGTTTCCTGAGCTACTCTCTGAAGCGACTTATGTGGACTGACTTACAGACTTGCCTGTATATCTTCTACATCTTCTGTGTGAGAGCTGTTCTCCTTTACCATTTTTTCTTTTCTTCTCTTTCTTATTAGTTACAGAGGCAGTACTACACCACTTGTGAGCGAGTTGTTGCACATTAACGTTTTGATGGTACCGTAGAACCAAAAAATTGTCTGCAAAATTTTTGAAGGCAACTGGTTTCTTCTTCTTGTGCAAATAACACTCAACCAAAAATATTCTCTGTGCTGTAGAGTACTTAACCATTGTGGAAATGCTGGGTTGAGTGGCTCAAACAGTGGAGGTGCTGGCCTTCTGACTCCAACTTGGAAGGTTCAATTCTAGCTCAGTCTGGTGGTATTTGAAGGTGCTCAAATACGTCAGCCTCATGTTGGTAGATTTCTTGGCATGTAAGAGAACTCCTGTGGGAAATCACCAGATAATCCAGCTACAGAACGTACATGGCACTCTGGGTTGTGGTAGAACAGTTTGACCCAATCTATCAACTCTTTACAGACACCATGACCATGGAGGGCATGTCAGATCAAGTAATGTGACACACGGTCAAACACCTTTTCAAAGTCGTGGAAAGCAAGGTGTAGATGCCTCTATTTCTCAAGGGGCTTTATGACGAGCAAGCGAGCAGCATGGATAGCATCTATTGTACTACATTCTTTGACAAAACCGCATTGATTGATGGTAAGGTGGACATTTTGTCCCATTCTCTGATCAATAATACACTCGAAAACCTTCACTGTGTAAGACAGGAGGTGAAGTGGGTGATAATTGGAACATTCAGCTGGACTAACCTTCTGCTTCCAAATTGGGACTGTTGTATTAGGCAACAACTTGACTGGTATCTGTCTTTCTTCTATTATCTTATTGAAGAAACATGTGGGTCGCTGAGCTGAGTCCCACTGCTTTGATTTCCAGAGTTCTGCAGAAATATAATCTGGTCCAATTGCCTCCCCTGACTTCATTTTCCAAATCGCTTCAACGACTTCTGCCTTGATGAACAGGCTAACGGGTCCTTGTGTTGGTGTGGATTGTGGAAAAGGAGCATGCGGAAACTCTACATTGTTAACTTCATCACAGTACCGTCTCCAGTGTTCAGCTACTTTCTTTCAGTCGGTGACAAATTTACCCTCTTTAAGATTAATACACAAAATATCTCAATAATAGCTGTTTGTCTGTGGCACTGCTTAGCAAGGCAGTGAATATATTGCTCACTATCCAGTGTGTCAAATCTTTTGTAGACTTCACTGAAGTGAGCTGATTTTGCTGTTGCAACAGCTTTCTTTGCTTCTCTTCTGGCATGTCAATAAGCATTCTAATTTTCTGATGTCTTTGAGGCAAGGAACTTACTCTTGACCTTATTTGTCCAAAGCCATGTTTGACAGTTAATTTTGAGATGTCTGGACTTTGTAAATGCCTAGATGTTCATGAGCAGTTGTGATGATGCCTTTCTTCAGAGCATTCCATGTTGTTTCAAGATCAGTAATAGGTGGAAGAGTGATGTTCAAAATTATACTAGTTTCTTTCACCCTAAATTGTCACCACTTTATCTGTGCAGGGCCAGTGTGATCCTCTTTCTTTACAGTAGGGGGTTTAATTAGTAATCAAGCTACTAGCGAGCAATGTGTTCCTTTTCTTTTACTATCGGTATTCATCTTTATCTTTTTGTCTATTTTCCTTTGCTTATCCACTCTTCTTACTCTACACTTCCCACATCAAGACTGAATATCTGTCACAGAGCCCCTCAATGAGTGTTAAAGCTGCCCTCCTTATGAATCTTGTTGGAGGCTGAAAAATACTGGATGTAGAAGAACTGGGTTTATCTGTATACGGCAGTGTGTGGATATTGTCTTTGTCCTTTTGTGTTTTCTTTCTATTTCTCCTTCCCACACTGACCTGTCATTGTGTTTTTCTTGTTGTGTACTCCTTTCATTGTTCCTCCATAATATAGATGACTATGTCCAACAAAAATGTCACTTAGCAATAGAGTTCATAATTGCAGGAATTAATATAGATCTTCTAAACGAACATGATTTGAATGATTATTTGAAATTACTTCAAGAACATAATTTGAGATCATTGATAAGAGAGTAACTGGGAATCACCCACAAGTAAAACCTATCTCAATCAGACATTTATTCAAAGTTGAATTCAGGGGCCGATGACCTTAGATGTTAGGCCCCTTTAAACAACAAGCATCATCATCATCATCATCATCCAAGTTGAATTCCTAATGGAAACATCCTACTGATTATACCTCAGAGTAGAACAACAGATGTACCCTACATTACTTAATATTAATTTAGAAGAGGGGAGGGATTATAAGGAAAGACACTAATCACATTGAAAACAGTTTAAAAATAGATTTTGAGAAGCTTAAAGATGATTACAGAATGTAAGTGGGATAAAGCACTAGGGAATAAAAATAATGTTATCAGCTTTATGTTCCACTAACTACTTCTTTTACGGTTTTTGGAGATGCAGAGATCCCGGAATTTTCCACCGGAGATCTTTTACATGCCAGTAAATCTACTGACACAATAGGGAATAAAACATTGGATGACAAATTAAATACTAACTATTCAGGAATGCATAAAATATTGAACTGCATGTCTGAATTCAAAACTTCTAAGAGAAGAACTTGAATATCACAGGCTCTGATTAAATCCAGTCACATAACAGATAAATTGTATCAACAATTCCAGATAAATAACGAAAACAACATTTTGAAGGAGATATATAAAAAGTGTAGAATAAATTAAATTAACTGCTAAATGAGGCTAAAACAGACTCTTACAGAAAAAAATTGAATTCTAAGAATCCAAGAAAACTCTGGGGAATAGTGAATGAAATCACACACAGAATTAATTATAAAGAAAATTTAATAACAAAAATTGGGCATCGAAATACTATTTATGATAAAGCTAACATTGCAAATACATTTAATGTCTATTTTCAAGTCAGAGAGAAAGAGAGAGGGGAATAAGAAAGGAACATATATAATAGGACAAACAAAGTAGCAGGTCAGAGTCGGAAGAGGGAGCAACAGAAATTGGAGACAGGAACAAACCTGGAAACACAAAAGGACAAGGACAATCTCCACATCTTCATATACTGCTGTCTTCAAACAGACAGGTTCTCTACTCGTCATCCCAGTTCTTCTACATCCATTTCTTCTCAGCCCCTGATGAGCTCGTTTCTACTTCCCAGCCTCATCAGGAGGGCAGGCATCAACACTTGTAGATGGGCCATCTTGACAGATCTCCAATCTTCATGCGGGATAAGTGTAGGATAAGAAGAAAACCAGATAAGTACAGGAAAAGGGAAGAAACATATGACAAACATAAATGCATGTGAACATGTGACCTTGCCATGGTAGGGAGGCTTGCGCATCCCAGTGAAGCAGAGAGCCGAGCCGCAGGTACAACCATATCGGATGGGTATCTGTTGAGAGACCAGACTAACGAATGGTTCATCGAAAGGGGGGTAGCGGCCTTTTGGAAGTTACAAGGGCGGCAGTCTAGATGATTGACTGATATGGTCTTGTAATAATACTCAACATGGCTTAGCTGTGTTGATAATGCTGCACGGCTGAAAGCAGCAGGAAACTACGGCCGTAACTCTAAGTCCCCAGGTCATGCAGCTCTCTCTGTATGAATGGCTTCCTCCCGGGTAAAATATTCCAGAGGAAAACTAGTCCCCCATTCGGATCTCCGGGTGGGGACTACACGAGATGGGGCGATTATCAGGAAGACAGATAACAACATTTTGTGAGTCGGGGCGTGGAATGTTAGAAGTTTGAATTATTGTGGTAGGTTAGAGAATTTGAAAAGGGAGGTGGATAGACTAAAGTTAGATGTAGCTGGTATAAGTGAAGTACGTTGGCAGGAAGAACAGGAGTTTTGGTCAAGCAACTACAGAATTATCAACACAAAATCATACAGGGGACATGCAGGAGTTGGTTTGATAATGAATAAGAAAACAGGGCGGTAGGTAAGCTACTATGATCAGCATAGTGAAAGGATTATTGTTGTCAAGATAGACACCAAACCAATGCTCACTACAATAGTGCAGGTCTATATGTCTACTAGTTCAGCAGATAATGAGGAAATCAAAAGAATATACAAAGAGATATGAGATTTAACACACTATGTAAAAGGTGACGAGAATCTAATTGTGATGGGGGACTGGATTGCAATGGTAAGCCAAGGAAGAGAAGGTAATGCATAGGAGAATTTGGATCAGGACAAAGGAAAGAAAGAGGAAGTCGGCTGGTTGAATTTTGCACCAATCACAATTTAGTCCTTGCTAATACTTGGTTCAAATACCACAAACTACGGCTGTACACATGGACAAAACCTGAAGACACAGGAAGGTATCAAATTGATTTCATTATGATTAGGCAGAGATTCAGAAACCAGGTGTTGGAATGCAGGAGCAGATGTGGACTCTGATCACAACTTGTTGGTCATGAAATGCCATCTGAAGTTCAAGAAATTGAAGAAGGGAACGAATCCAGAGAGATAAGATCTAGACAAGTTGAAAGAAACAATTGGGAACATGCATCATTTTCAAAAATATTTTTTTTGAAAAGTACACCAATGAAATAGTACGTAAACGTATTACATTGTCGTATGTTGCCTCGTTTTCTACCATTAAAAAAATATTTAATAGTGCCTTTCCGCAAGGCGAGTGAAACGGCCTCTGCGTAAGCGGCGCGCTGTGACGTCACGATCCAGTACCGCATGGAGCTCTACCAGCCGTTGTGCATCAGCCGTTGCTAAAAGCCGATTGTTTATTATTGATGATCGCGAATAACTTAGAAATGACGGAAGAAAGGTTCAAAACAGCACAGTCAGACAATCTGTCATGTGTAAATGTCATCATTCTTGAAAAATAGTGACTTTTGTGGCCGCAGAAATTCGCGGATAACAAGCAAGTTTGTAAGTGGTGTCTTTTATATACGTGCAATGTACTGTAACCCATAGTATTAGGATAACAACGAACCTGCTTAGATATCACATCACTTTCAACATTTCCTTCTAGACTGACTCCCCTATTAAAGAATAACATTACATTTTCGGGCTTTCAGCATTAGTAAAGTAAGAAATCGGATTTCAGCACTAACATAAACATATAGGTAGCATTATAGTACTAGTCCGCTTCTGTGGTGTAGTGGTTAATGTGTGCCACTCCCGGAGGCCCGGTTTCGATTCCCGGTTCTGCCATGAAAGTTGAAAACAAATAGTACGAGGGCTGGAACGGGGTCTACTCAGCCTCGGGAGGTCGACTGAGTAGAAGGGTTTCGAATCCCACCTCAGCCATCCTCGAAGTGGTTTTTCGTATTTTCCTACTTCTCCTCCAGGCACCTAAGGCCACGGCCGTTTCCTTCCCTCTTCCTTGTCTATCCCCTCCGATCCTCCCATCCTCCAACAAGGCCCCTGTTGAGCATAACAGGTGAGGCCGCCTGGGCGAGGTAATGGCCCTCCTCACCAGTTTCATCACCATACTCAAAGTCTCACGTTCCAGGACACTGCCCTTGAAGTGGTAGAGGTGAAATCCCTCACTGAGTCCGAGAGAAAACCAACCCTGAAGGATAAACTGATTAAGAAAGAAAGAAAGAAGGAAAGAAAGAAAGATCATAGTACTATAGGGCTATAATCTATTATTCCCCAAAAAATATATATTTATGGTTGGGACAACTGGCCTACCCACTTCCGGGGCCCATGAAAGAGAATTAAATATCTTTGTGGAGGGAAAAAGTTAAACATGATAAAGATAAATATGACTTCATCTAGTTTTCACAAGTCGGGCTGAGTGGTTCAGACTGTTGAGGTGCTGGCCTTCTGACCCCAACTTGGCAGGTTCGATCCTGGTTCAGTCCGGTGGTAGTTGAAGGTGCTCAAATACGTCAGCCTCGTGTCGGTAGATTTACTGGCACGTAAAATAACTCCTGCAGGACTAAATTACTGCACATCGGCGTCTCCGAAAATCGTAGAAGTAGTTAGCGGGGCGTGAAGCCAATAACATTAATTACATTTGGCTTTTAACAAGCTGAGCATATCAGGAAAGAAAAGTGCCCTGGTGACATTTTAGTCGCTCAATACAGGAATGTCTTTGGGTGCTGTGACTTTTATTTTTTTGCTTTACGTAACACCGTCACACATAGGTCTTATGGCGACGATGGGACAGGAAAGGCCTAGGAATGGGAACAAAGGGGCCGTGGCCTTAGGTACAGCCTCAGCATCGAGCTCACAGCTGCGCGCTCCTAACCGCACGGGCAACTCGCGCGGTATTTTTACCCTTCGGTTTATTGACTTGGCTTGTATAACCTAAAACTTAGGCTAAGTTGGATAATATTTTAAACACCTACATCACTATTTTCACCTGTGTGCAATTATGTTATTTATTTCATTAATATTATGATAATTATTATAACTGAGCATTATTAACTTATAAGACCCCAACAGACAAGCATTGGTTTTGTGTAGAGTTATACATTTGTTAAATTCACGTTGTTTCCTTTCATGATGTACACGCTATTCTTTGTTACATTATAGAGTATTTAGATATAGCCTAAATTTCTTTACCAATTAAGCTCTTCAATAAAGACATACATAACTGTCCCATGCCAAGATATATTGGTAGAATTAGAGCTGTCAAAATGGTTCATAACCCCTTTGATTTATTATCTTGACATGGATCACCCAAAACATAGGATAGGTTTGGAGAATACTTTAATAATCAGCATTATTTAATGCACTGTTTATTACTTTCATATTCCAAGATGTAATTGAACCATTTAAATAAAGCATCATACATAAAAATGTAAAGTATTACCACTAGAACGGCTGACATGGAAAAGTGATTTGAAAATTCAAACAAATTCATCTTACGTTAAAATCTTTAAAAAAAATAAACTGTAGACTTTTCCGATATATCACCAGCATTTCTCCAGCTCGCCAAAATCCATTTCTCCCTAGTTTTAGCGTCTTTGGAACGTTTATAAACAATTTGTTTGGTATGCTATTGCACATCGGAACTCTACACCATTTATAAGTTTTCTGCCTCACTGTCTGCGCAGGATTCATTTTAAGTCTAAAATATACCACTCAGATTATTATCCAATGTATAGACCTCGAATTTAACCATACTAGACACTAACGTAAAGTAGAAATACGCGAAGTGTATCCTGCTTCTCACAGCACACTCACACTGTGTGTTATTTCGTCTGCTAATTCAGTCAACCTGTACGATGACGTCAGGCCAATGAGATCGCGTACTTGCGTGACGTGATATTTTCGTAGATTTTTATCATGTTTCGAGTTATTATTTGTACATTCTGATCACATTTTTGAATTCTGCATGCAATTTTGAATCAGATTAGCATATTTTTAATTAAAACCCCGGATCATGCATGTTCCCTATTGTGAAGGATTGTCTCAAGGAACATGTTGCACAAGGACTAAATGGAAAAGCTGAAGGAAACACAGTAGAAGAAAAATGGACAGACAAGAAGAATGAGGTCAGTAGCACTGCTGAAGAGATGTTAAGAAGAAAGGAAAGATTTCTTTTTTTTGCTATTTGCTTTACGTCGCACTGACACAGATAGGTCTTATGGCGACGATGCGATAGGGAAAGCCTAGGAGTGGGAAGGAAGCGGCCATGGCCTTAATTAAGGTAAGGCCCCGGCATTTGCCTGGTGCGAAAATGAGAAAACACGGAAAATCATTTTCAGGGCTGCTGACAGCGGGATTTGAACCCACTATCTCCTGGATGCAAGCTCACAGCTGTGCGACTCTAACCGCACATTAAAAATTAAATAATTGAAGTTCAACCAATTCAATACATAAAAGAAAGAAATGTAGTAATTACATTCTTATTTAAATGGGACCGGTTTCGACCTTAGTCCAGGTCATCGTCAGCCGTAAAAACAAGTAGGCGAAATCACACAATGTTTATGAATATTGGAGAAATGGGTTAGTTTCACACTCTGTCAGGCACAAAGTCACAACACTATCAAATAATATATGAAGGTTATAAATAAACTTGAAGTCGCAGACGAATATTTTGTAGAAGCAAACAGCCAGTTCCCGGTGATCAGCGCGGCACATTCAAGGTCATGCGCTGCGGTCTCGAACGCCAAAGTAGAGTGGAGAATGTCTTGAAGGTCCAATATTTGTCTCGGTTGCGGGAAGTTAAGTATGTATATAAAAAATATACGACGCAAATCAGTATAATTGAATGAGAACTTGTGCTCCTGCTAAGTTCTTGGAAAACAGTTGACTTGAAAAAACAATTGTTTTGCGTCGTATATTTTTTATATACGTACTTAACTTCCCGCAACCGAGACAAATATTGGACCTTCAAGACATTCTCCACTCTACTTTGGCGTTCGAGACCGCAGCGCATGACCTTGAATGTGCCGTGCTGATCACCGGGAACTGGCTGTTTGCTTCTACAAAATATTCGTCTGCGACTTCAAGTTTATTTATAACCTTCATATATTATTTGATAGTGTTGTGACTTTGTGCCTGACAGAGTGTGAAACTAACCCATTTCTCCAATATTCATAAACATTGTGTGATTTCGCCTACTTGTTTTTACGGCTGACGATGACCTGGACTAAGGTCGAAACCGGTCCCATTTAAATAAGAATGTAATTACTACATTTCTTTCTTTTATGTATTGAATTGGTTGAACTTCAATTATTTAATTTTTAATGTTAATAATTTCAATACGGAACAATGAAATTTTTATCTCTAACCGCACAGCAACTCACCCAGTAAGGAAAGATCAACAAGGAATCAATGGATGAACGACGAAAATACAAGAACGAAAAAAATTCAGAGGGCAGAAAAGAATACAGGTGATTAAAGAATGAAGTGGATTGGAAGTGCAGGGCTGCTAAGGAAGAATGGCTGAAGGAGAAGTGCAAGGATGCTGAAGGTTGTATGGTCCTAGGAAAGGTAGATGCTGCATACAAGAAAATCAAGCAAAACATTAGAGGAAGGAAAACTAGGTGTATGAATTTTAAGAGCTCAGATGGAAAACCACTTCTAGGGAAAGAAGACAAGGCAGAAGGATGACCGGAAGATATCCAACTGTTGTAACAAGGTAAGGACTTATATGGTATGGTTCTAGAACAAGAAGAGGCTGTTGATGCTGATGAAATGGGTGAAATAATTTTGGGGTCAGAATGCGACAGAACTTCAAGAGACCTAAATAGGAACAAAACACCTGGAATTGATGACATTCCCTCTAAAGTGCTGACTGCTTTAAGAGAAACCAGCATGGCATGGTAATTCCATTTAGTGTGCAAGATGTATGAGACAGGAGAAGTGTCATCCGATTTTCGGCAGAATGTTGTTATGCCTATTCCCAAGAAAGCCGGTGCTGACAAGTGTGAAAACTAGCGCACCATTAGTTTCAAATTTCACGCCTGCAAAATTCTAACACGTATTATTTACAGAAGAATGGATGAAACGAAGTTGGGAGAAGATCAATTTGGCTTCAGAAGAAATGTAGGAAAATGTGAAGCAATCCTGACTTTACATCTGATCTTTTTTTTTTTGCTAGTTGTTTTACGTCGCACCGACACAGATAGGTCTTACGGCGACGATGGGACAGGAAAGGGCTAGGAGTGGGAAGGAAGTGGCCGTGGCCTTAATTAAGGTACAGCACCAGCATTTGCCTGGTGTGAAAATGGGAAACCACGGAAAACCATACATCTGATCTTAGAGGATCGAATTAAGAAGGGCAAGCCCACATACATGGCATTCGTAGATCTATAAAAGGCATTTGATAATAATGATTGGACCAAACTATTTGAGATTCTGAAGGTGTTCGGGATCAGGTACCGAGAAAGAAGAATTATCTACAATCAATATAAAAATCAGTCTGCAGTGATAAGAATCGAGGGGTATGAAAAAGAAGCAGCAATCCAGAAAGGGGTGAAGCAAGGCTGCAGTTTATCCCCCCCCCCCCCCTCCTTTTCAATGTTTATATTGAACAGGCAGTAAAAGAAATCAAAGAAGAATTCAGAAAGGGAATTGCAATCCAAGGAGAGGAAATCAAAACCCTGAGATTTGCCAATGATATTGTTATTTTATCTGAGACTGCAGAAGATCTGGAGAAGTTGCTGAATGGTATGAACAAGATGAAAATAAGTCCAAAACAAAAGTAATGGAATGCAGTCATACGATGCAGGAAATATTAGATTAGGAAGTAAAGTCTTAAAGGAAGTGGATGAATATTGTTACTTGGGTAGTAAAATAACTAACAATGGCAGAAGTAAGGAGGACATAAAATACAGGCTAGCATAAGCAAGGAAGGCCTCTCTTAAGAAAATAAATTTGCTCACTTCGAACATTGATATAGGAATTAGAAAAAATATTTTGAAGAGTTTCATTTGGAGTGTGGCATTGTATGGAAGTGAAATATGGACGATAACTCACTCAGAAAGAAAGAGAATAGAAAGTTTTGAAATGTAGTGTTACAGAAGAATGCTGAAGGTGGGATGGATAGATCAAATCACGAATGAAGAGATACTGAATCGGATTATAAGATACAATATATCACATAAATTATATTACGTAAGTCTTGGGACTAGTTTCAACCACTTAGTGGCCATCTTCAGCCAAATAATAATTAAATTATGTGATAACTAAAACATATGTATACCAGACAAAGACAATGTTGTAGGAATAATTATAACATTAAAATATATATAATAACAAAAATTAAGGTTATGATCTTCTTGTTATCATGATGTCTTTAAGTTGACTTAAGACCTCAGCCAAAGATGTAAATCTGGAAATGATAGCCAGAATTAGGAATGAATAAATATACAGAAAAGAAATTAAAAAGGAGAAAAATTATTTATGCGACTCACCTCTAATGTCTGATGTAGAACAAGCACTGACTTGCTGGAGGAAGCAGGTACGCCATGTAAACAAAGGAGTGGATAGGGAACAAGCCTGTGGTGGCTTGTAATCATTTCTGCCAGTGGGGCCCGATATAAGGTTTTTGACCATGAATATGGGATTGAGGCAGGCATTTTTCAAACATGGGTTTCTATACTGTACTGTACTGTATACTACATTTGCCTAAATATATACACTAAATAGTTAAGAATAAAGAAACAGAATTGAACTCACCAAATGGCGCATTACTTATACAGCAGTTGAGCACGCCTATTCTTCTGACTGGCAAATTTTTCAATGACTCTGTTGTTGAAGTTAGGAATTTCACAAATTTCTTCCTTATGAATTGAACAAAGAGTGAGTGAGTTCAGTCTGTTTTGACCCATACTATTCTTAAGGTAATTCTTGACTCTTTGTAATGTGCTGAAACTTCACTCTGCTTCTGCTGTTGAAACAGGAGTAGAAAGTGCAATTTGTAGAGTTTTGTGTATTATTGCGATAAAACACTGAAAGTTTATTTCTCAATTTCTCTTGGAAAATAAATGGACTGTAACTCGATGAAAAAATATTGACTAAATTCGTTGGCAAATTTCTCTGAACGCAGCAAATTTTTTCAGATAAATAATTTCAAAACTACTAAATATATGAGACTGTTGGAATCGGTATTTCGTTTGGTTGATCAATATATCACACACTTCTTTGGCATCTAGAGTCAAATTTACACCAGAGCTGTATTTAGATCTTTTTGTTGTTGGAGTAGAACATTCATCTTCATCCATTTGATACCTTTCAGTATTCTCTCTTATTTCAGAAACAGCTGATTCAAGACGTTGTAATGCATTGGACATGGTAACTGTCTTGGCACTCTGCATATGAATCGTGTTATACAAAATATCAACATGTTTCATCATCTCATAGAAGAATTTCAGAAAGAAAGAAAAAATTCTGAATTGTTAAGTAGTTTTTAAAACCAAAACACTCCCTTATTATGATATCATCACAACCATCTTCGTTCTCTATCTTCTCAAAACATTCCAATAAATGTGATTTGTTTTCATAAACAATACTCACAACAGAGACTGAAAGTTCCATCTTGTTGAAGAAACGGTTGGAATCTGCTTATTCCAAACTGATCGCAAGACATCACTTCTCTTAGGCAATGAAGAGAAAAACAACCTAACAGATTTTATGTTCTTGCTACAAGCATTTCGTACAACCAAATTTAGTTTATGAGCGTAACTTGGCATACGGAAAAGCATTCTGCATCAGAGCCTGAACACCTCGCTTACTCCCTTGCATCACAGCAGCTTCATCAAAAGCCTGAGATATGAGCTTTTCCTCAACATTGAAAGGTTCAAGCCATTTCTTCAGAACCTCACTGAGACCATAGGCTGTCCTATCAGTAACATTTTCAAAGGAAATGTATCTTTCAACAGGCTTATTGTCCTTAATGTACTGCAACATGATAACAAATTGACTTTGGCAAGTTATGTCTATTGCTTCACATGCCCGCACGGAAACAAAAGATGCAGCATTGATATCATTGATCAAGTCTTCAATGTACACTTGATACATACAATCTAATAGTTCGTTTTGTATAATGTGTGACATACATTAGTAGGCGTATACTAAAGACCAGAGTACAGCGCAATAGACATAGTAGACGGTATACGGAGAGCATTAGACACTATACAGGCTAATGAAAGTGTGATTATTGTAGGCGACCTGAACTGCCCAATAAATAAAGCAAATAACAAAGCGGAAATAGTACTGGACTATCTGCTAGGGGAAGGGCTCACATTAGCGAATGACAAAAAGGCACTCACATACATATGCCACAATGGAGGAAGCGCCATAGAACTCACACTCATTAGAGGTTTCGATGCATTTGAACATAACGTCCTAATAAGAAATACGGCAGCGTTAATTAGGAAACATATACCAGTAAGAATGACACTCAAGACAAACACACACATGAATAAACAAATAAAAACACAAAGGATACAAAGAAGGTTGAACCCACATATGCTCCAGGAGAACACTAGTAAGATACCACGCATACTACAAGATATCAGTGAAGAAATCTGGACCAGGCCATAGCAGGAATAACGGATTTCATCAAAGAAGGAAATGCAGCAAGGGAGGACACGAGGAAAGCGCAAAAATGGTTTGACAAGGAGTGTTACATTGAAAGGAAAATTACACTATAAAAATTGCACATAGCTAGGAGAACAAAAGACAAAATAGACCTGGAATGCTACCAGACTGCGAGGAAGAAATTCAAGGCGCTACTAAAGCTGAAAAATCGGGAATTTAGGGCAAAGGAAGACGAAAAGCTTGTAAAGGATGCTGAGAAGAACCCTTATAAGGCATGTAGACCACGGCAGCCGCGACGATTTCCAGCAGACATACCCATGGAGACCTGGGAGAATCATATGATAGGTGAGTTAGCCCTTGAGGAAACCAGACCGAAGTTAGAGGAGAGGGAAGGGATAGAAAGAACTACAATCTTCACAAGTGAGGAAGGCCATCTCAACAAGCAAGGTAAACAAGGCACCGGGAATAGACAGACTTTGCGCAGAACATCTAAAAGCTACATTACCCTGCCTAGAACCAGTCTGGACAATGCTAATGAACAAGTGCGTGGAATCCGGTAACATACCTAATGCATAGCAGAAGGCAGTCATAAAGATGCTATATAAAGGACAAGGGGACACGAGCAAACCAGAGGTACAGCCCTGGAGTCGGTGGCATTTAAAATACTCACCAAACTATTAGCACAGAAAATAAGTAACCTGATGGAACCACTGTTACCGGATGAACAATTTGGATTCTGAAAAGCGAGATCCACCCTTATAGCGGCGAGCTGTCTGCTAAAGGACATACAAGAAAAAACACAAGCCCACAGGAAGAAGTATGTAATCTTCATTGATTACACCAAAGCCTTTGACACTGTCAATAGAAGGAAATTAATTGAGAAACTGGAAAGCCTCGTCGGACGATCAGATATGACAAATTTAATAGCTAACATACTAGCGGCAAACCAAGTGCAAATCAGTGACGGGGTATCCCAATCAGATTGAATAGATCAGACCATCGGAGTGCTACAAGGGTACACCTTGAGCCCTTTATTGTTCAATGCACTGACCCAGCATCTCCCTACAAAAATCAAAGAGGGAGCACAAAATGTAAGCATATACATATATTCAGATGATATGGCACTAGCCACTGATAACATAAAAGATTTGCAAAACGGAATGGAGCTTGTCACACAATGGGCGGATGACAACGAGCTAAGGATGAATCCAAAGAAGACAAAATTAATTGTATTCAGGAGAGGAGGACCCTTATCGAAAGGGGACTACATTGTATGTGTGGGACATACATTAACTTATAATAATATAAGAAATTTATTTTAACTCAACCTATTCAATACAGTACAAAATGTTAACATATTAGTTAAACATCGTTAAAAATCGTTGAGACATTTTTCGCCCCTTCTGTGGGGCATCACCAGTCATATCAAATACCTCAAAATTCTACCAGACGTCTGGTTGGAAATTATAAAAATATGTTAACTGAGTGAATACATTAAAAAACATTAACAAGATCTTATCATTAACAAAATATCAAAATTAATTTTTAAAATGTTACACTAGTGAACACGGTGAATTTTCACTCAAAACAAGGCCGTCCTATGTACAGTATTGACAATAATGGTAGCTAAAGTCTTATTTGGTGCTAAGTTCGAAGACTTATGATGCCCCACAGAAGGGGCGAAACATGTCTCAACGAATTTTAACGATGTTTAACAAATATGTTAACATCTTGTACTGTATAGAATAGGTTGAGTTAAAATAAATTTCTTATCTACATATATAAAATAAGAGTTTTGTCGTCTGTACATTGCTCAGAATTTGAAAAGAATGGTATTTCTGTATCAGTCATGTCCATAGTAACAAGAAAATGTACTTTTTACTTTTCCGTAATTTCTGCCCGTCTGTCTGTATGTATGTACACGCATCACGAGAGAACAGCTGAAGAAAATTTAATGAAAATCGGTATCCAAAGTCGGAGATGAGCCTCTACAATCTAGACCATAAATAATTGTATTCATGCTGAGTAAAATGGTAGTTTAGGGGAAGGCATAAAATTTAATTCCCAAATATTTATGTTATTAGTGGTCCTATCTTAATGAAAATTGGTATGCAACGTCGGGGAATAATTCACCATAATCTAGGCCATAAATAATTTTATTCACACTGAGTAAAATGGTAGTTTAGAGGAAGGCCTAAAATGTAATTCTCAAATATTTGTTATTACAGGTGCAATCAATACATACTACATAACTAAGGTTATATAGTTATATATCATTCATATCTTATACACTGTCACCGTACCGGCTATGATCACAAAGATATTCATGAAATTGGATGTTTCTTACTAAGTCCATATCAGCGCCGAGTCACGAGAAAATGGGTAAACAGAATTTAATGAAAATCGGTATGTAATGTAGGAGAGTAAGGAACTACAATCTACGCTATAAACATTTTTCAAATTACAGAGTCGAAAGAAAACTAAATGTGAAGGCCTACAATATAGAAAGCTCATAACGTTGATCAACAATAACATTACGTTGACCATTGTTTGTTGTGATGTGCTTTGTGTCTTCTGTTGCCACTCATCTCTGGTAGATAGGATTACTGCTGCGTACCGAGTAATTTTGTTATTTTCTTTAGGTCGCACCGACACAGATAAGTCTTATGGCGATGATGGGATAAGAAAGGGCTAGGAGTGTGAAGGAAGCGGCCTTGGCCTTAATTAAGGTACAGCCCCAGCATTTGACTGGTGTGAAAGTGGGGAAAAACGGAATACCATCTTCAGCGCTGCCGACAGTGGGGTTCGAATCCACTATCTCCCGGATGCAAGCTCACAGCTGCGCACTCCTTACTACACGGCCAACTCGCCCAGTCGTACAGAATGTAACAGCCTGCCTGAATATTGATGGGAAGTAGCTGGGGAGTTAGATAACTTTAATAATAATAATCTTATTTGTTTTACGTCCCACTAACTACTCTTTTACGGTTTTTGGAAACACCGAGGTGTCGGAATTTAGCCCTCAGGAGTTCTTTTACATGCCAGTAAATCTACCGACACGAGGCTGACGTATTTGAGCACCTTCAAATACCACCAGACTGAGCCAGGACCGAACCTGTCAAGTTGGGGTCAGAAGGCCAGCGCCTTAACCGTCTGAGCCACTCAGCCCGGCTTAAATAACTTTCTTCTTTAGAATGTCATTCCTCTGGTTCATAAATTTTCTGATACTACTGGTACATAACACACTGGTTCATCATAGCATTCGAGCTATTCAATCCCTACTCTGAGGCACTGGTTGAAATGAGCAGTGTGCATATTTAACGGAATAATGACAGAGGAGTGTTCACGGCAGTCTGTGGCTGGGTCATTCCAGCTCTGAAATTTTGGACTATTAGATTTGCACCATAGTGCTGTTCGTTAAAAGTGATAAAATGTGTGGTTTTTCATTTGATTGAGTTATTATATGATAATGGTTCATGTTTGTGGGTTACTGTAGTCACGTCCTAGTTCGTGAACCATGGGCAATGGCTAAGTGGCCTAGTAAGTGTTCCTGAGAGTCGGGATACCAGTTGCTATGGAATGGGAGTGGGCATCTTGGACATATTCTGAATCGTGGCCCTCCTTGTGCTCAGGCAGCTAGGACTATACAATTCACCGGTGGTCCATAACCAGTTACAGGAGAGATCCTCACTTGGACTATGTGCAAGTAGGGTAGCATCCTGCTTCATGAATTTACCGAGCTCAGAACATTTTAAGTAAGCCTCGGACCTATGGGACTAACGGAGTCCCACTCCCATTTGACAGGCGAGGGACTCCTTGGAAACAACTTGGCAAACGAAGTGGAATTTGAAGGGGAGCTATCAATATTAATGGGGCTCATGGAATAAAGAAAGTAGAACTGGCTGAGTCAGCAAAGAGGATGCATCTGGATATGCTAGGAGTAAGTGATATTCGGGTGAGGGGAGATAACGAGGAAGAGATAGCAGATTATAAAGTGTACTTGACAGGTGTTAGAAAGGGAAGGGCAGAGTCTGGGGTAGGGCTCTTTATCAGGAATACCATTGCACGCAACATAGTTTCTGTTAGGCACGTAAATGAGCGAATGATGTGGGTAAATTTGTCAGTTGGAGGAATTAGGACAAGAATTGTGTCCGTGTATTCACCATGTGAGGGTGCAGATGAGGATGAAGTCGACAAGTTTTATGAAGCATTGAGTGACATCGTGGTCAGGGTCAACAGCAAGGATAGAATAGTGCTAATGGGCGATTTCAATGCGAGAGTTGGAAATAGAACTGAAGGATATGAAAGGGTGATTGGTAAATGTGGGAAAGATATGGAAGCTAATGGGAATGGGAAGTGTTTGCTGGACTTCTGTGCTAGTATGGGTTTAGCTGTTACGAATACATTCTTCAAGCGTAAGGCTATTCACCGCTACACATGGGAGGCTAGGGGTACCAGATCCATAATAGACTATATCATAAACGACTTCAAATTCAGGAAATCTGTTAGGAATGTACGAGTTTTCCATTGATTTTTCGATGATACAGACCACTATCTGATCTGTAGTGAACTAATTATCTCTAGGCCTACGGTAGAGAAAGTGAAATCTGTCTGCAAACGAATAAGGGTAGAAAATCTCCAGGATGAAGAAATTAGACAGAAGTACATGGATATGATTAGTGAGAAGTTTCGAACAGCAGACAGTAAGCAGGTTCAGGATATAGAAAGTGAATGGGTGGCATACAGGGATGGTGTAGTAGAAACAGCAAGGGAATGCCTAGGAACAACTGCGTGTAAAGATGGGAAAAGGCGAACATCTTGGTGGAATGATGAAGTGAGAGCAGCTTGTAAACGTAAAAAGAAGGCTTATCAGAAATGGCTCCAAACAAGGGCTGAGGCAGACAGGGAGTTGTACGTAGATGAAAGAAACAGAGCGAAACAAATAGTTGTTGAATCCAAAAAGAAGACCTGGGAAGAATTTGGTAACAACCTGGAAAGGCTAGGTCAGGCAGCAGGGAAACCTTTCTGGACAGTAATAAAGAATCTTAGGAAGGGATGGAAAAAGGAAATGAACAGTGTTTTGAGTAATTCAGGTGAACTCATAATAGATCCCAGGGAATAACTGGAGAGGTGGAGGGAATATTTTGAACATCTTCTCAATGTAAAAGGAAATCATTCTGGTGGTGTTGCGAATGGCCAAGGTCATGGGAAGAGGAAAATGATGTCGTAAAATTATGCTTGAGGAAGTGGAAAGGATGGTAAATAAACTCCATTGTCATAAGGCAGCAGGAATAGATGAAATTAGACCTGAAATGGTGAAGTATAGTGGGAAGGCAGGGATGAAATGGCTTCGTAGAGTAGTAAAATTAGCATGGAGTGTTGGTAAGGTACCTTCAGATTGGCCAAAGCAGTAATTGCACCTATCTATAAGCAAGGGAACAGGAAGGATTGCAACAACTATCGAGGTATCTCATTGATTAGTATACCAGGCAAAGTATTCACTGGCATCTTGGAAGGGAGGGTGCGATCAGTCGTTGAGAGGAAGTTGGATGAAAACCAGTGTGGTTTCAGACCACAGAGAGGCTGTCAGGATCAGATGCGCCAGGTAGCTGAAAAATGCTACGAGAGGAATAGGCAGTTGCGTTTATGTTTCGTAGATCTAGAGAAAGCATATGACAGGGTACCGAGGGAAAAGATGTTCGCCATACTGGGGGACTATGGAATTAAAGGCAGATTATTAAAAGCAATCAAAGGCATTTATGTTGAAAATTGGGCTTCAGTGAGAATTGATGGTAGAATGAGTTCTTGGTTCAGGGAACTTACAGGGGTTAGACAAGGCTGTAATCTTTCACCTTTGCTGTTCGTAGTTTACATGGATCATCTGCTGAAAGGTATAAAATGGCAGGGAGGGATTCAGTTAGGTGGAAATGTTGTAAGCAGTCTGGCCTATGCTGACAACTTGGTCTTAATGGCAGATTGTGCTGAAAGCCTGCAGTATAATATCTTGGAACTTGAAAATAGGTGCAATGAGTATGGTATGAAAATGAGCTTTTCGAAGACTAAATTGATTCCAGTGGGTAAGAAATTCAACAGAATTGAATGTCAGATTGGTGATACAGAGCTAGAACAGGTCGATAATTTCAAGTATTTAGGTTGTGTGTTCTCCCAGGATGGTAATATAGTGAGTGAGATTGAATCAAGGTGTTGTAAAGCTAATGCAGTGAGCTCGCAGTTGCTATCAACAGTATTCTGTAAGAAGGAAGTGAGCTCCCAGACGAAACTATCTTTACATCGGTCTGTTTTTAGACCAACTTTGCTTTACGGGAGCGAAAGCTGGGTGGACTCAGGATATCTTATTCATAAATTAGAAGTAATAGACATGAATGTAGCAAGAATGATTGCTGGTACAAACAGGTGGGAACAATGACAGGATGGTACTCGAAATGAGTAGATAAAGGCTAATTTAGGAATGAACTCGATGGATGAAGCTGTACGCATAAACTGGCTTCGGTGGTGGGGTCATGTGAGGCGAATGGAGGAGGTTAGGTCACCTAAGAGAATAATGGACTCTGCTATGGAGGGTAAGAGAAGTAAAGGTAGACCAAGACGATGGTGGTTAGACTCGGTTTCTAACGATTTAAAGATAAGAGGTATAGAACTAAATGAGGCCACAACAGTAGTTGCAAATCGAGGATTGTGGCGATGTTTAGTAAATTCACAGAGGCTTGCAGACTGAACGCTGAAAGGCATAACAGTCTATAATGATAATATATGTATGTATGTATTATATGATATAATTGCTTTTAATCTCTACATTCCTACTGACGTTTTTGTAATGACCTATGTTGACTAGTTAAGAGGACCACAAAGTCAGTCTTCCTGAGAATCCTGTAGCGAAGCACGGGTACATCAGCTAGTATTATTATAAATTAAGATTCTTTCAATACGGAAAAAATGATTTTCATTACTTGTAACATACATTAACACCGAAAAACCAGTTCACATATCTAGGGATCACACTACAAGTCTCTGGGACGACCTTCTCAGTACACATAAAGAAGAGATTAGCTGCTGCACTTAGAAGCATAAGTGAAATCAAACATCTGCAAAGAATGTCACTGGAGACGGCCATGAAACTTTTCCAAGTCAAAGTGCTACCAACACTCACATATGGATTAGAAGTAAAATGGGAGTACCTATCATGTAAACAGCTACGAGAACTGGAAAGCATGAAACCGAGATACCTTAAGAGGGCCCTAAGGGTATCTAAATTCACCCAATCCTGGTACGTATATGTTTTAGCATGGGAAACCTTCTTGATAGAAGATTTAAGACTACACAAATGCCTCTACAGCAAACTCCGACATACGAGGAACTGTTACAAGAACTACGAGAGAAAAGGGACTCGATCGAGGAAAGCTTTTACAGTACAGACGCACTGATAAATAAGGATTGGATGAAAGAGGAATACGAGTTGAGACATTTGGTAACGCGCTTTGCAATACACGGCTTTCATCACCGTATCTGTGCCAAGAAATCCTACCACCTGGCCAGCCAGGAGTGTGTATGTGTATTGTGCAATGAACAGTGTGATGCATATCACGTAATGAACTGAAAGAAGAGAACAGTCTCTCTGAATCAATTTTGCTCTGAACAAAGTTCTCCTTGAGTGAATTGTAATTTACTTGATGTAATATGCAAATTTTGCACATCGTGCGCAATAACATTTATTATATATTTAGAAACTGATGTGCAAGTGCTGTTCAGATGGTCATCTAACAAACTATTGAGGTTACCAAGAAGATATAACAAATCTAAGAAATTACCACGGTTTGCTGAGTCCTGTATTTCATTATGGCCCCTCAGTGCTAACTCGTGAGTTCCACAAAATTTTAGGCACTCTACTACTCTATTTAGTATGTGTCTATTTTTTGTGACGATTGCATTATGTTTCTGGATAGAAATTTTATATGCAGTGTCAATTTGTGCACCAATGTTAACAGTCCCAAATATTTTTTATTTACAGGTATTTTCTGAGTGTAGTGTACTTTCCTCATGTGTTTTAATTCATTCACTTAATTGTTTTAGATCCTTACACCCTGTCGTTGACCACAATCCTTCACCACGAAATGACAGACAGTAAAAACAAAACAGACTTAGTTTCTCTTCACAGAAAGTTCTCTTTTTCTTGCCATCAAGTTGAGACAACGTGAAATCATTTGGTTGCTAAGCACCTAAACGTTTGATTTGAATTTTTTTTTCTAGACTTAATGAATTGAAGGGAGTTTTCATCTTAAATTAGACACCCGCTTGTCAATCAAACAATTGAGAATTGCCGTACGTCAGTAATCACACTTCAGCGCACAGCCAAATGAAATGAAGATGAAATAAAGCCAGCGCAACGGGCCAGCTTTGTCTGGCCCCAAACAATGGGATCGCTCGCCAGCAACACCCATCAACACTGCCACTCTACCAGGCAACCGAGGAGGAGATGTGAGCCAGTCGACTGATGTGCCGCTGAGAAAACGTGGAGAGGCGAGGTGGTTGGGGCCAGCAGATTCTGGCCCACTCACACGGAACCAAGGCCATTTACGGACTATTAGCATTGAATATCATACTTGCTTCATAGTGTTTGTAATAACAACTCATCATCATCATCATCATCATCATCATCATCATCATCATTTCCCTTTATCCAGCTGTAGCCGGGTAGGGGCAAATATGGTTCCTCTCCACTTTCTTCGGTCTTTCCACCACTCCTCCTCCAACACTGTGTCCCAGTCCAGGTTTCTTTCTATAATGCTGCGTTGGATGGTATCCTTCCATCTCAATCGTGGTCGTCCACGGCCTCTCCTTCCTTGAATTTGCATTTCCATCACCTTTTTTGGCATTCTTTCGTCGCTCATTCGCTTTATGTGCCCAAACCATCTTAGTCGGCTCTTCTCTATTCTATCATTCATTTTTTCCACTCCAATTTCTTCCCGGATTTTCTCATTCCTTATTTTGTCTCTTCTACTCTTCTGTATCATACTCCTCAAGAATTTCATTTCGGCTGCCTGTATTCGACTCTCATCCTTCTTTGTCATTGTCCAAGTTTCTGCTCCGTAAGTTGTTATGGGTACGTAATACATCTTGTACATAGTATCCTTTGCTTCCATTGGCACATCTTTGTTCCATAACATATTTCTTACACTATGATAGAAACAACTTCCAGCTTGAATCCTTTTACTAATCTCAGCATCCAGTCGAGCATTCTCCATTAATTCACTCCCCAGGTATTTAAACATTTCCACTACTTCCAGGGACTTGTCTGCAAGTCTAATCTGACCTTTCCCTTCTTTCTCCCCTCTAGTCATAACAAGAGTTTTACTCTTTTCTACACTTGTTTTCAATCCACATTCTTCAATCTTCCCATTCACCACATTCAACTGTTCTTGAACCTTCCTGTCGTCTTCTCCCCAAATCACAATATCATCTGCAAATAACATCATGTTCATTTCTCTTCCTCCATATGCTGCTTTTGCCATTCTCATGATGTCATCCATTACTAATTTAAACAGGATTAGTGATAGAACACTTCCCTGTCTCAGCCCACTAGTTATTTTGAACCAACTTGTCCTGCCAACTTGTGTTTGCACGCAACTACAACATTCCTTATACAATGCCATGATCATTTTTATTAATCCCTGTCCAACTCCTTTTTGCACCAGACTGTCCCAAAGTTTCGTCCTAGGGACACTGTCATATGCCTTTTCAATATCAATGAATGTCATCACCATATCATTCCCGTACTCCCAATGCTTTTCCATTAGTTGTCTCATAATGAAAATGGGCTCTATTGTTGACCTTCCACTTCTGAAACCAAACTGATTTTCCTGTATCTGCTTCTCAACCCTCAACCTTATTCTACTTTCCAGTATCCTTTCCATTATCTTAGCAACATGGGATATTAGAGTAATTCCCCTGTAGTTCTTCAAAACTTTCTTATCACCTTTCTTGAAAATTGGGATGATTATTCCTTTTTGCCAATCCTCAGGGACCTCCTTATTCTCCCAGACATTCCTGAGAATCCGATATGGCCACTGCAGGCCTACAGCTCCAGCTGCCTTTATCATCTCCACTGAAATTTCATCTATTCCAGCAGTTTTTCCATTTTTCATCTTTTTTACTGTCATTTCAATTTCATTCATTGTAATTTCTTTATCCATTTCTTCGTCAACTAATTGCCTTTCCTGGTCGTCCATTGAATGACTGTCATCCGTTCTTATGTTCAGCAGCTTCTGAAAATACTCTCTCCATCTATTTCTTATTTCTTCTGGCTTTGTTAAAATTATGCCACCTTCATCCTTCACAAATCTGGTGTTTACTTGATCTCTCTTTTTGTTTCTTAAGATACCATACAGTAATTTCTTGCTGCCCTGCATATCATCTCTCAATGTCTGTGCGAATAAGGCCCAGCTTTTCCTCTTTTCTTCCTCCACTACTTTCTTGGCCAAATTCTTTGCCTCCACATATTTTCTTCTACTTTCTTCAGTCTTAGATGTTTTCCATGCTTTCCATGCCATTTTCTTTTCCTTCACTTTAATCTTTACCCTATCATTTCACCAGTGTGTTTCTTTGTCTTTCACATTTCCTGATGTTCTACCACACACCTTTTCTGCACATCCAACCAGTGCTTCCTTAAATCTTTTCCATTCCTCTTCAACATTCCCCACCTCTGTCCTGGGTACCAAGGGTGTTATTTCCCTTTGAAATTCTTCTTGTATGCTTTTCTCCAACTTCCATACTTTAATTCTTTTCTCTCTTCTTAATTGGGGTTTTTCAATCTTTCCAACTTTCAATTTTCCTATCACAACTCTATGATCTCCACCAAAGGCTTCTTCAGGCATGGCTGTTACATCTACAAGGTTCTTCCGGTGTTCTTTCTCTATGATTATATAATCAATCATGGTCTTTGTCCGTCTGTCTCCCCAGCCATACCTTGTAATCTTCTGACTGTTCTTCTTCCTAAACCAGGTGTTTCCAACAATCATTTGATTCCTCATGCAAAAATCCCCCAACAACTCACCTTCTGGATTTACATTTCCATATCCAAAGGGCCCTACAACATCTTCCTTTCCTTGTCTTTCCATTCCAACTTGTGCATTTAGATCTCCCATCAATAGCACTTCCTTATTTTCTATCTGTCTCTCCACTTCCTCTAAGAAGTCCTCTAGATGTTCATCTATGCAACCAGTTTGTGGGGCATACAACTGAAATAGATCTTTCACGCCATTTTCAAACTGGAGTCTCATCATCATCATCCTATCGCTAACGTACTTTGTATATTCCAGATATTCTTGGATTTCTCTTCTAAGTATGATGGCCACTCCATTTTTTGCTTCAGGTCCTCCGCTGTAATACAGCCTGTATCCTTCTCTCAGAGGGATCTCCCCTGTACCCCTCTTCTTGGTCTCGCACAGTCCAAGTATGGCTATATCTTTTTCTATCATGAAGTCAACCAGTTCTTCTGTCTTTCCCGTCAGTGTCAGTACATTAACTGTTGCAATTTTGATGTAGTTTGGTGCTGGTTGCCCATTTTTCACAGTTCCCCCAGCACCTGAAGAGCTGCGCGTCGCTTTTAGCAGGGGACGCCCTAACCTTTTCCGAGGCACCATATTTGCTTTGTCCATATAGGCTATTGTTATGATAACAACTATAACTAATAACTAATAAATTACAAAGGATTACAAAGGTGGAGCCAAGCCCCTCTGGCCCTAATAGTAGATCCACCTCTGGAACAAGCAATGACTTGCTATAGGAAGCAGGCAATGTGAACAAAGGAGTAGATAGTACAGTAATCATCTTTAGCAGCCATGCCTCAGATAAAAATAATTCTTTCTTTTATAATCTCTTTAAATTCCCCCCCTCAGCAGCAGTCTTTCTT
Source organism: Anabrus simplex (assembly GCF_040414725.1). Classification (NCBI taxonomy): domain Eukaryota; kingdom Metazoa; phylum Arthropoda; class Insecta; order Orthoptera; family Tettigoniidae; genus Anabrus; species Anabrus simplex. The sequence goes on from NC_090268.1 coordinate 304,584,247, forward strand.
TTTTCATCCTTCAGCCCCACCTTATACACCCCTTCTCTCCTTCTCCCCTCCCTCCCCCTTTCCCACCCTTCTTTATCCCTTCCCCTCCTCTCCCTATCTACTCCTTTGTTCACATTACCTGGCCTGCCTGCTTCCTCCAGCAAGTCAGTGCTTGTTCTACATTAGAGGTGAGTCTCATAAATAATTTTCTCCTTTTTAATTGAAATTTCTTTTCTGTATATTTATTCATTCCTAATTCTGGCTGCCATTTCCAGATTTACTTCTTTTCCTGAGATCCTAAGTCAACTTAAAGACAACATATTGTGACAAGAAGATCATAACCGGAATTTTTGTTGTTAAATATATTTTAATGTTATAATTATTCCTACAATATTGTCTTTGTCTAGTATACATATGTTTTAGTTATCACATAATTTGTTTAATTTTTATTTGGCTGAAGATGGCCACTAAGTGGCTGAAACTAATCCCAAGACTTATGTAATATCATTTACCGGTATTGATACATTGTATTGAAAATGTCAATTTATTCGTATAATTGCACTTCGAAACAGAACAAAATTGAAATTTATACATTATAATTATGCTGCCAATCAGGAAAGAAGAAAGCCTTTTTATTTTTAGGCTTAAAAGTTAAAATAGCCAAATTAAACAAAGATATTGATTTCCTGAAACAATGTATAACCTATGATTTGACACCTAAATTCCTCAACGTTAATACTAAGAAACACAGATCCTCTTTTGATCTTTTGAAACTATGAAAACTCAAACCAGAATTAATAAAATCTGGTTATAAGATGAAATTAGATTCTTATATTAGGAGAAATCTTTTCTTAATAACAGATTATATGAGACTCATCTCAAGATAACTAACCTTCTTTCTTGCTCACTGGAATATTTTTCAATCTTATGTCGATTATAGACTTCAATCCACGTTATCAAAAAAACATCAGATTCTAAAGAAAAAATTAAAATCCCTCAAAGACTCTAAATTAATTATCATTCCAGCCAAAAGAACACACACTCCCTCTGGCAGATTTGCTCAGTTTCACTCCCCTGTTATTAATCTCTCTGCTGGGGCTGTACCTTAATTAAGGCCACGGCCACTTCCTTCCCACACCTAGCCCTTTCCTGTCCCACCGTCGCCATAAGACCTATCTGTGTCGATGCGACGTAAAGCAGATAGCAAAAATAAATATAAAAAAATAAATAAATCTCTCTAAAGTGACATTAAATGATATTGAGACATCCATATTGAGCAAGGGTCCAAAATACAATTGGCCCTCCTCCAACCTTCTCAATGACATCATCACCACTACAGTAAAATAACCAAATTTTGGGGACCTCTGAAATTAATTTGTTATACTGAAATTTTGTTATACTGAAATAAGTCAATTCTTAAGAATTCACCTAGTATTATATCCGTTAGTAAGTAAGTAAGTAAGTAAGTTAGTTAGTTATTATTGTTTTTTAGGGGCAGGCTAGCAACCCGTCGGAAGGACATTTGACTGCTTTCAAGTCTTGCAAAAAGTAAAATGCAAGACCGTAACGGGTCACATGGCCCAATACTTGGAAGGAAGATGATGAGGGGCAGAACTACGAGGGCATCTGCCATGTTATATCCGTTGCAGGATCTACATAACTTCAAAATACCATTATGAGTTACAGTATTGACAGATGTTTTCAGAAAATCTATTTTTACATTGTACCAGCAAGTCTACACATTGTTCCAGAACCTCATTTTATGAAAAAGTATGCGATTTCTTCTGTACAGATCCAGACACAAAAGCTCGTTCCAAATAGTCACCAACCACTACACATAAATTTAAAACAGATTCTGGCACATCATTTCGTGACACAAGAAAATCTTGAAGGCTACGTGTCATGTTCGTTGCCTGCTGAAGAGTCAAGCTCTGTCGATCGCAATCATTTTTGTGGTTGTCTTCCTCTTCCTCCTCATCTAATGGATCTCTATCATTCATAATGTCCTCCACAATTTTCTCATTGGTGATTTTCTTGTGGACTATTACATCACTATCTACATTGATGTAGTTGGTAAGACTTACCATAGATGGGATTTCCAACGTTGTACACAAACGCTTCCAATTCTCCTCGGTTTCCACATCATCCAACACTTCACTTTCTGCAATGTCTTCTGTAAAAACCACTCCAGCTTTTCTAAAGCAGTTTGTGATGATGTCTGCATTCAGGGATTTCCATGCAGCATTAAACTTCTGCATTGCTCCCAATATGTTGATGTTAATGTTTCTATTTGTGGCAACGTTGCACAGCATTCGACGGACCACACGAGCTCGGTAATGCTGCTTTACTGCATGAATTATACCCTGATCCAGCGGCTGTAGAATTGAAGTTGTATTTGGAGGCAAAAATAAAACTTTTACATGCTCCAAATGACGAGACACACGATTATGAGAAGAGCAATTGTCCAATAATAGAAGAATTCTCCTCTTTTCGGCCTTCATCCGACGTTCCAAGTCTAACAACCACTCTTTGAATAGCACAGATGTCATCCATGCCTAAAAATTGTGCCTGTATTCACAGGGCAGATGTTGCACCCCCTTAAAGCACCTTGGCTTCCCAAACTTCCCAATTATGAGAGGCTTCAGTTTGTCCGTCCCTGTGGAATTGGTGCACAAAAGAACCATGATAGTTCTTTTGAACTTATGCCCCCAAAACACTTATTTCTCTTGAAATCAAAGGGTTTTGTTTGGTATTAGTTTATAAAATAATGCAGTTTCATCTGCAATATAAATGTCTACCGGTGAATATCCCTTCAAGGCGTATGTTAGAGTGTTCAGACGCCATGAAGACGCAACTTCCTTCGGGGCATCGTTAGCTTCACCATTTATAATTTTGTGGTATATGGCATATCTCTCCCGGAACCTATGAAGCCAACCAGCACTACCCATTAACTCAGGTGACCCAAGCGAATGTGCGAAAGATCGCACGCTCACACAACAGTGGGCCATTTATTGGAATGTTTTTACTCCGCATTTCTACAAACCACGTATAGACGGCTCGGTCCGCCTCTTTGTTGTCGGCTGTCCTGATCTTCTTACGCTGTGGACCTAGGGCATCAGCATCAATGTTTTCCTCTATCTTACTTTTCTGTTTAAAAAAGTAGAAAGTGTTGACTGGCTAATGCCACACTTCTTCGCTACTTCCGCAAGTATTTTACATCTTTCACTCAATGTAAACTACTGTTGCTTCTGCTTATCCATTTGCAATGATATGAACTTATTTATTTAACGAAATGCACATGAACTTTGCAAGTTTAATGATATAACCTTAATAGAAACACGTTGCCTTGCGAATTAAATATGAAGAAGAAACATGCAATGCATGATGCAACGAAACCGTCGCGTTCATTGATGGATTACAAACATCGCGATCCTACTCAGCCAATAGTGTGACATCTTATATTGATTGATGGGCGAAGCCTATTGGTTACACAAAGCGTAGCATTCATTGGTGGATTGCAAAACTGGCGCTCCTACTCAGCTATAAGAGTGACGTCTTACGTTAGATGACAGGCAAAGCATATTGGTTACACAAAAGTGATTGCCTTCTAGATCGCATACGGTGCATGTAGGGAAAATGGCAATCATATCGTCTGAATAACAAAACAATGTAACAAGAAAAATGTTAATCATAAAACAGGATGGATTTTAGTTTTAATTTGAGAAAATATGGTCAAATTGGTAAAGAAAAGAGCTCAATTTTAATTCATTAAACTGAAACTACAAAGTTCACTAAAATGAAATATTTTAACACACAACAAATAGGGAAAAGGAAGGGACTTAAAAAAAAAAAAAGTTATTCTGAAAATTTTGTTATACTGGTGTTTGTTACAGCGGAATTCTACTGTACAGTGGAAGCAGAGTTAGCCATTAGTAAAATGCCAGTAGATAAACAAGAAGAAATGAGATTTGAAGCTAAAAAGAAACTGAATAATATCTTCAACTCTATATCTAACAGAAACCCTTCCATCCCAATAATCAATGCCAATAGTAATAATATATACCAAACTAAACTCCCAATACAAAAAGAAAAGAAAAAAATAGATTTTAAGAAAATAACTGACAATGATCTTATCATAACAAAAGCCAATAAAGGCAACTCCACTGTTATTATGAACAAGTCACATTACATAGAAAAAACTAAACAATTCTTCCCATACATCTCATTTTCTATAATCAAAAGAGACCCTACACTAAAAATTCAGCATCATCTTAAACAAACACTAAAAAAATGCAACATGTCTATTAACAGACAAAGAAAGAAAGAAAGAAAGAAAGAAAGAAAGAAAGAAAGAAAGAAAGAAAGAAATTAATTAATATGAATCCAGGCCTGCCAAATGCCAAAGCACTTCCCAAAATACATAAAACTAATAATAATAATAATAATAATAATAATAATAATAATAATAATAATAATAATAATAATAATAATAATAATAATAATAATAATGTTATTTGCTTTACGTCCCACTAACTACTTTTCAAGGTCTTCGGAGATGCTGAGGTGCTGGAATTTAGTCACGCAGGAGTTCTTTTACATGCCAGTAAATCTACCGACACGGGGCTGTCATATTTCAGCACCTTCAAATACCACCGGACTGAGCCAGGATCAAACCTGCCAAGTTGGGGTTAGAAGGCCAGTGCCTTAACCGTCTGAGCCACTCAACCCAGCTATACATAAAACTGATGTTCCTATCCAACCCATCATTAATTACCGACCCAGTCCTTTATAAAAAATTTTACAGTTCATCCAACATTTCCTCAAAAGAAATTACTGGTTTTTTTTTTTCTAGGAACTCCATTATGAACACTAATGAATTGGTTGAGAAACTAAATCATGTCACTATTCAGTGCAACTATCCTCTCCATTCCTTTGATATTGTTAACATGTACCCATGTAACATGTAACGTGGCTAAATTTGATGAGATGAAGAGATAGAGTGATAGAGAACATTTTAAGGCACCCAAGACTTGTGCAGGTGTTTCTTGAGAGAAGTGTAGGGGGTAGGAACGGTAGGGGTAGACCAAGGTATGAATTTGACAACCAGATTAGAGTAGATGTAGGATGCAGCAGTTATGTAGAAATGAAAAGGTTAGCACAGGATAGGGTGGCATGGAGAGTTGCATCAAACCAGTCTATGGACTGATGACTCAAACACAACAACACAAATACAAGTGGTAAAAGACACAGGACAAACACAAAAGGAGAAAAGGACCCCTATGGGATAATAATATACACTCATGTTCATAAAAACCAGAACAGATTGAAAGACTAGAGATAGGAAGTTCATATTCAGAGGACATGCACATTAGTGCTCTGAAGAAATGATTAGCATTTGAACCATGTCAGCCCTCAGGTTCAAGGTCCATATCAATATCTCGGCGCACCACCACCGACTGGTAAAATGTGCCTGCGGCTCTCGTTGCCACTATAAAATGAAGGTAATGGATCAGCGTGACTTCAGCAGAGGTGCAGGATGCTTCGCAGGTGTATGCGAGAACTGTACTGTCAAATGAGTGAGTTTGAATGAGGGCGCATTATTGGCATGAGAGAACGTGATGCATCCATCCAGGAAATTGCTGTTCGTGTGGGGCGATGTGTGTTGGCAGTGCAACGAGTTTGTACAGAATGGTTCACAGAAGGCCGTAGAACATGACAAGATGGGTCTGGTCGCACCACCCACACCACCCCCGAAGAAGATCGACACCACATCCGAATGGCATTGCAGGACAGATCTGCATCCTCTTCGGCTCTGGCGCAACAGTGGAAGAGTGTAACACATCGTACACTATCAGGAGTGACAGTCTGTCGCCGTTTATTACGCTCTGGGTTACCGGCGCATCGTCCACTTCTCCGCCTACCTTTGACTAATGTGCATAAACATGCTAGACTGCAATGGTGTATGGAATGATGTCACAGGGGACAGGAATGGCAGCAGATAGTGTTTTTGGATAAATCCAGGTTCTATTTGTTTGAAAATTATGGCCGCATTTGGTTCACCGCAGACAGGGGGAGAGGCATTACATTGACTGCATTCGCATGAAACATACAGCACCAACTCAAGGCCTTACAGTCTGGGGTGCTAATCGGTACAACCACAAATCACAGTTTGTGTGCGTCCAGGGCACTGTGACCAGTTTGACCTACGTGAATGACATCCTGCGACCCGTAGCCATACCCTTCCTGCACGACAATGCACACCACATGTTGCTGCATGAACACGTGCCTTCTTGTTGTCACAGAATGTCAGACTGTTACACTGATCTACCCGGTCACCAGACTTGTCGCCAATTGAAAATGTGTGGGATATGGTGAAACGATGGGTGTGGCGCTGTGACCCAATGCCAACCACCAAAGATGAACTGTAGAAACAGGTCAATGCAGCATGGATGGCTAGACCCCAGGAGGCCATTCGCACCTTATACGCGTAGATGCCATCACGCATGGAACAAGTTATCATTGCCCATGGAGGAGCCAGTGCCTACTAGGCAACAGGACACATGCTGAACTTAGGCGACTGAAATGCTAACTGTTTCTGCAGAACATCTTTCAAGATGTTCTGTTTTTTTATGAATATGAATGCAAGTATAGGAAAGAACAAAACTTTTTTAAAAATTAACGATAAAGGACTGCATACATTAGATGTCCTCATGAAATATAACATACAGGTAACAGCAATGCAAGAGACTAGGTTTACAGACAAAGAAGTGATGGAATCAGAGGGTTATAGGATCTACAAGGGAAAACCAGGTTGGAGAGTGACGAAAAATGTGGCACACCTCGGCACAGGTTACACAGTCGACAACAAAATGATTAACTCCATCGTCTTCTCATCTCTATATGACAGAACATCCACCTTAGCATTCAGAATTCTCAACACAGCATATGCGATTATCAATTTAAATGCACCAACCAATGATATCAACAGAAAAGATAGAAAATTAGTTGAAAAGATCTGGAGAGAACTACAAGAGACAATGGACAGGATACTGAACCACACAACAATCCTTGGACTTCAATGTCCAAATCAGGAAAGAGAGAAAATTTAAGACCATAGTTGAGGAATATCCAGCCCACAACAGAACCAACAGAAATGGAGAGCGACTGATCACTCTATGCAGAAACTACAATCTAGTCCTTAAGTCCACTGCTTTTAAACGCCTGCCCTGGAAAGCAAAGACGTGGAGGTGTCCGAACCCTATCTCACGCGAGTTCCAACTTGACCATGTCATCATTAGCAGAATAAATAATAAAGAACTGCTAAGTGTCAAAGTACTAAGAAGTACAAACATTGATTCAGACCGCTACTTTTCTATGGTCAAAATTAATTTAATTTCTCTCACAAGACAGAGACACCAGCTGCAGAAAGAGAAAATTCAAAGATTCAATGCAACCATATTGAAAGATAATGATGGCTTTACAAAAACCTTAGCTTACAATATGGAGAAAAAGGATTGGCCACAACTGAAGAAGGCAATATTAAATGCAGTTACAAAAACCATCCCATCAACCAGAAGAAACAAAACATTCACGGTAGACCATGGCATGTGACAATGCAACTGTTGAGAGAAGACAAGGATGCTAGCTCAAGTGGAATGGTAGTAAGAGCAATGCTAACTACACAAACTTCTTAACAATTTGGAAATCCACCGCCAGAATCTTCAGAAACGCTAAAAGGCAATACAATAAGGACATTATCGACCAGGCGGAAAAAGACCAGATGGGAAGGTGAACATGAACGAGGATTGTATATCTGCCCTAGCATAACATTTCAACAACCTCCTCAATTCAGAGGAATCCAGAGAGAAACTACTCTTTAAAATAAAGGATGTTCCTAACCCAAATTCTCTCCCACCAATGAAGGAGGAGATTCGGAAAGACACTTCCAGGCTTAAGTCCAACAAAGCAGCGGGTGAAGATGGTATCATCACACAATTGTGGAAATATGCAGACGAAGATTCCATTCAATGTGGTCATGAGATTATATGTGACATTTGGATAACAGAGAAACTACCTAATGATTGGACCTCGGCTACCATCCACCCTCTGCACTAGAAGGGAGACAAGTCTGATCTAAACAACTACAGAGGAATCTCACTCCTCTCGATGATCTACAAGATCTTTTCCAAGATACTTCTCTCAAGATTAGAAGGTCAATTGGATTCCTGCATTAGAGAGTATCAAACCAGATTCAGGAAATCAAGATCATGTGCGGAACAGATCCTGAACCTCTAAACTATTCTCACTTACAAAAATATGAGCTCTTCACCCTTTGTGGCAATTTTCATTGACTCCCAGAAAGCATAAGATTCCACAGATAGACAATCTCTCTTTCAGACCATCGATGAATTGAGACTAGATAATAAGACTCTGAATCTTGTAAAGGCTACTTTGACAAATGCCACATCAAAGGTAAAATTCAGAGGGGAACTATAAAAAAGCTTTGATATCAGAACAGGTGTTAGGCAAGGGGATGGCTTATCTTCTATTCTCTTCAACTGTATGCTAAAGAAAGTCATTCGTGAATAGACAAAAAATCTATCAATTTTGGGTTGAGAATCGGTTTCAAGAAGGACAAGTTAAACATCAATTGCCCGACCTTCGCAGATGACCTCACACTCCTGGCATCAAGTATGGAGGACGGTACAAACCAACTCTCCTCCCTCAGTCAAACAGCAGCTAAAGTAGGGTTGGGAAGGCCATTAACAAAATGGAGTTCATCACCAACATCGGAGATGCACCCAACTCAATCGCTACCAAGCGACCGCTGCTCAGCCTGAAGGCCTATAGGTTTCAAGGTGTCATGTGGTCAGCAGACGAATCCTCCTGGCCATTATTCTTGGCTTTTTAGACTGGGGCTGCTATCTCACCATCAGAAAGCTTCTCAAATCTAACCACGCAGCCCTCAGATTCAGGTAACAATCCCTGACCTGGCCAGGAATCGAACCCGGGGCCTCAGGTTAAGAGGCAGGCACCATGGGGCCGGCAATAAAGAAGACTAACTCCTACAAATACCTCGGAGAATGGATAACCTTGAAGATTAGTAAGGATCTAGCCATGAAAGCCATGTGTACCAAACTGGAGAGAGCTTTCCATCTCTGTAAGAACATTGACAAGTCCAAATCCCTTTCCCTTCACTTCCAACTTCAACACTGTGAAATCATAGTAAGAACTTTGACACTGTATGCCTCAGAGTACTTGAACGTGGTCAAAAAGGGACAACTCGAGAATTTGGAAATAAAAGAATGAAAGATCGTGAGAAAAATTGTGGGCACATAAGTGTTCTCCCCAGAAATCTTCGTCAGCGGGGTGGCAGGCAGGAATGAGTAGACGGGCAGGGAATACTACGTAAAAATGAATACGATAAAATTTCGATTTAGTCCCCTCGGGGGCATAGCCGAGGTGGGGGTTACTGGGGTTTAGACCCCCCCACAAAATTTTTACAGAAGAAAATAAACAGAAACTGACAATAAAACAGCGAAAGCACAACCAGTGGGTTGGCTCTTTTGTAATAATAATGCTATTGCTTTATGTCCCACTAACTACTTTTACGGTCTTCGGAGACGCTGAGGTGCCGGAATTTAGTCCCGCAGGATTTCTTTTACGTGCCAGTAAATCTACCGACACGGGGCTGTCGTATTTGAGCACCTTCAAATACCACCGGACTGAGCCAGGATCGAACCTGCCAAGTTGGGGTTAGAAGGCCAGCGCCTTAACCGTCTAAGCCACTCAGCCCGGCGGTTGGCTCTTTTGAACATTCACTGAAACATTATTGCAGAGGTGCCAACTATTACGGATTATCCGTAATTATTACGGACTTCCCCTCATGATCATGACATTACGGTCAAAGGTGAAATTATTACGGAAAAGCAATATTATCACAAAGAAAATAATTTCTAGAGAAAAAAGGAAAGAAGGAAAAAATTACTGTTTCAGTTATTACTGCTCAACCTTCCTCGTTTCAATGATTGTGAGCTGGCAGCGAGACCTTGATCGCCACTTCTTTTTGCTTCCCGTGAGCATGGTGAAATTGTGAATGAAGAAGCTTTACTCTGCTCGTCTCCACTATAACATATAATGTTGCATTATTGCAGTATTAAGTGTATCTGACAGTAACTCTCCCACAGAAAGAGTTTCCAGTGTTAATAGGGAAAAAACAGGACTTCAGGCCTGCATTAAGCACATCTACACTGGAATCGCTTATTGTTCAGAAGTCGAAAATGTTATCACAGGGGAAAGGATGCTTCAAGAAAACCTACACTGAAAAGCAGCTGCTGGGTGTGAAACAAGCTACAAAATGTTTTATGACAGAATTGACTGATAATGTGTAAACTGTATTGTGTAATATGATATATTTTAGAATAGACTGCTGTCGGGAAGGGCAAACGGGGTGCCATTATCCAGAAGGGAGGCGGATGCTTAGTATTTAACTCGAAATATTTTTGAGGCGCGCGGGAGGGATTACTGAAAAGCCACTTCAAAGATTGGCACCTCTGTTATTGTAAAATGAACAGATCTCTTGAATATATTTTCCAATAAGCCCTGAAAGTTGTATTTTAGATTATAATCTGAACATAAGTTACCATTCGCTATAAAATTATTCATCTTAATCCTATTGTTTTTGTTCTGCATTTTAATGTAATATTTTGTAGTGTACTGGTAGTGCCATCTGAATATTAACATAGACCATTTGTATCAGTGCCCTTACAATGAGACTCATGCATGTGCACACCACACACCCAAAAGCTCCTTCTTTACGTTCTATCAACATTTTGTAAATATAACCCCCACTAAAAGTCGATCCTGGCTATGCTACTGGCATTAACAATAATATTAAAGCCAAAATTGAGCTATTTTAGTGTTATTATCATGAACAAGACATAACAGAGTATTTTAAACTTCTAGTGTTCTACTGTTCGTTCATAATCATGTAACACCGGGGCTTACCACTCGGTTGCTGTGGAGTACCATACCAACATTAGGTTGTAGTTAGCCATGGCCATACGGGTTTGTGACGTCACGTGGTAACGAGTTCTCGCATGTTATTCCACGCTAATACAGGCACCGCTCGTGCACGACACTACATGATAATCAAGCTAAACATTGAAACTCCAATGTAATTGATGCAATTATGCTGACAATAATGAAGATTTATAATTTAAATAAGCAGTTTTACAGTATTTAAATTTCAATTTGGAACACCTAATCACTCAAATATATATTAATATTATGTAGCACATATGTACGGTAGGTTATGTTAGCCGGGCGGTCTGTACGCAAGGCAGGGCAGTGCGCCCATTAAAAAGGTCCTAGGCAGAACACTGCACATAAAAGAGGGAGGTGAATACAGAATGAGGTGAAACAACAAGCTTTACCAACATTTAGAGAGCATAACATTAGCCTTATCTTCTATGGTCACATAGTCAGAATGGATAACACGAGACTGACCTCAAAAATCTTCCAACACCATTTCTAAAGGGAAGGTAACAAATGCTAAATGGACGCAACTGGTTCAAAAAGACCTAGAATTTTTAAACATTGATCCCAAGAATATGTTCAACAGGGATAAATTTAGAATGCTGATCAGAATATCCAATGCTCTCCACACAATACAACTAAAATATTGCGTCCTGGAGGGGGAGTGAAGTGGACTCAGGAAAGGAAAGCAACCTACAGTGCAAAGATGAAGGAACACTGGGCTAAGAAGGATAGTCACCAGAGTTAGGAACCACGTGGTCCAAGGCGCCTCAACGAAACCAGAAGAAACGATAAATGACTGCAAGACATTGTGCATCTCAGATAAAATCAGTGTGAATTCATTAAAGGATCTGGAACCATTGATGCAATCTTTGCAGATCGACAGCTCTATGAGAAGCTTTATGAAAATTGAAAGCCAATTCACAATGCATTTCTTGATCTTAAGAATGCTTTTGATTGTATACTACACTGTTTAGTTTGGTATGCATTGAATGATGATGGAGTTCCAGAACAACTCATTAATTAGGTTGAAATGTTCTATGTTAAAACCAGCTGTAGAGTACGATGAGTTGCTGATATATCTGACAACTTTCCAATCAAAGTTGGTGTTCATCAAGGCTCGGCCTTGTCACCTCTACTCTTTATTTGTGTAATGGACACAATCACTTGAGACCTATAGCACAAAGTTTCATCGAACTTACCATATTTATGCGATTAATCCCTGCACCCTAATTTTAGGAAGAGTCGTTTTGAAAAAATGAAATGAACTAAAATTCCTTCCATCGAAGGAGTAAAGTAGGCATAAACAAACATTTCACATCACTCCGCGAGGTCCACGTGGTCTTTACGCAAATATGAACGTGTAAATTTACGGATATAGCTGCTTTGCCTGAACATATCTGAGATGATGAAAATACAATATCACTGCAATAAAATATATTTGCCGTGAAAATTACCAAGTAGGCCTATGTATTTTCTTAATCTGAACTTTCAATTGGCTTGACACTTTTCACATGCGGTCTTTTTTACTCGGATATTAATACGACCGGTGGTGGATAATTCTTTTCGTGAAATGTAAACACTTGAAACAGACACAGTGGCCAACAATGATGTTAGTTTTGCGATATGTTAAAACCTCCTTAATTCAAACTCTTTGCGATGCAAAAATCTGACTTCAAATGACGTTATTTCAAATTAACTGCCAACTAGTGCTTCAGAAATGCCAACCCTTACCGCGTAACAAAATATTCAAGACCCGTTACTGGATGAAACTAACACTGATTCACAGTTTAAACCTTTCAAATGCGAAGGAAAAAAAATATATCCAAAATGTATCCAACAAGGTGCATTTACAATAATCAAATAATGCACTTGATAACTCAGTGGCAAACATAACCTCACTCAACGAAAGAAAAAAAGAAACACGATTCAAAGACAATGACAAATTATGCTGGCTCCCCTGAGCAAGTGCTTTATTTTTTTGGATTACTGTACTGTTCGCATTTTTAGATGCCTTGTACTTGCACGGAATGTACCCGACGCCCTTAAAACATCGTGGCTTATTGAGCTTTCCTATGACGAGGGGAGGAATTCTTTTAATAATAATAATGTTATTTGCTTTACGTCCCACTAACTACTTTTTTAAGGTCTTCGAAGACGCCGAGGTGCCAGAATTTAGTCCCACAGGAGTTCTTTTACGTGCCAGTAAATCTACCGACACGGGGCTGTCGTATTTGAGCACCTTCAAATACCACCGGACTGAGCCAAGATCGAACCTGCCAAGTTGGGGTTAGAAGGCCAGCGCCTTAACCGTCTGAGCCACTCAGCCCGGCAGGAATTCTTTTGCTTTCGTCTGCATTGCAAAACAATACAGTGACCCTATCTCCTTTAAAAACGTCAGTTTTGGCTAGGCTTAACAAAAAAGTTCCATTGGCATTAACAGTATTGTTCGGTGCGTACGAACTGATTATAATTATGAGCCATGCTTTACCGTCAACTGTCAGCATCGCCAGTATTTGCAGATTCTGCTTCTCCGCACACTGTCTATAACGTGATATTGTGGCGTTCCTTAAAACACTGAATACAAAAGAATTACGATTTCACTCAAACTTAGCAAATATGAAACACACTGTCGACACACCAAAGTGAAATAAAGTGCGGAAAGCTACCCCTGCATGTTCCAGGAGACGCATTCTATCGTGACACGGAGAAATTTTGAATTTAAATTACTCTGTAAAATATTATTTTTAAAAATATAAAGACAGTTTTAATTTAAAAGTCTGAATTGTTTTCCGTTTAAGTACAACATATGGGGGTAGTTTTCTTCCATCTGCGGTAACACAAAGTGTAACTGTAGGCCTACATCCAAAATCGAAAAATCGCCGACCTTGATGCAAAAAAACCCTGCACTCCAATTTTGTGCCTCAATTTTGTTTTAATATGCAGGGATTATTCGCAAAAAAATCGTACTTTATGCAGATGATGTCATGCTTGCCAGTACCACCAAGCATGATCTCTAACAGCAGGTCCAAGCCCGTCATGACACCCACAGCAGTTTTGGTCTTCATCTTAACATCAAGAAGACAGAATACCTTACAAACCAGAGTGACGGTAATATTGAAGTCAATGGTGAAAACCTACCGAAGACAGATACTTTCCATTATTTAGGATCACATTTATGTAGTAACACCAACATTGGTAGTGAAGTATGAGCCAGGATATATGCGGGATTGATGCAATGGAGGGAGGTAATGGGGGTGCTCTGTGACAAGTGAATGCCGATACACCTGAAGAAAATATACCGTATAGTTGTTCATCCAGTTGCTCATCTATGGAGCTGAGTGCTGGCCAGTTATGAGATGAATAGAGCACCAACTTCATATTATGGAGGTATGTATGTTATATTGGTCGATGGGAATCTGCCACCCTGACCACATTATAAATTACTCTATTCAGAGGAAGATTGGCATCGCCCCAATAAATAAGAAAATGTGTCAGAGACATCTCCAATAATATAGCAACATCAAGCGTGCAGCACTTTGCACCATCGCCAATACTGCCCTCCACCTTAAAGTCAGCGGAACTCGACCAATTGGAAGGCCAAAACAACGATGGCAGGATGCAATTAATGCCAACATACGAGCACTCCACCCACAGCGCAAGTAAGGTTTGACCACGGGAAATGGCAATCCTTGATTCATCTCGTCGGCCCTACAGCAGTAGGATATCGCTTAGAAGAAGAAGAAGAAGAAGAAGAAAGGAACAAACAAGTGACAAATCAGGTCAGAGAGAAGGAAGTAAGAAAGGAACACATGTGTACCATCCATACTTACCTTTCTTATATTTCTTATATACTTCTCAGGCTTTCTTCTTATTGAAACCGTACATTGTTCTGTACAGCTCACTGACAGCATCTGCATCTTTCCATCCCAATGAAATCATTTCAGAAGTCGCGTTATTTGCAGCATGTTGGGCAAAAGGAACATCCCCAGGGGTCGATCGGCGTGTGGTCAAAACCGGACCCGCGAAAGATAGACCGGCAAACAATCGGATCGGAAGATGTCGCTGAAACCAAGCCCCGCAAGAAAACACTCTCAAGTGTAAGACAAAGTAGGAGATAAGACACGATGCAACGAACAGTCTAATACGTCCAGAGGTGTGGCCTATTTACAGGGCTCCAACTAACAGAAGAAACTTTCTGCTTTTCCTGCATGTTTCACGTGTGCCAACGTTGAATTTTGACATGCAAAATTATGTGATGTTCTGATCCAGACATAGGAAAAATATGTGGGGCACATCAATGAATAGGGATGAATTTTCTGTGTATTCCAGACTGAAAATATGAAATACTCTTTTTCATGGGATGAATTGAGGTCACCAGATGTCCAGCAGTAATGTATTGCTAACACGTGTGAATATACCATGTCCCCCAAGCCGAGAATCGTGCCCAAAGTTAACTCCTCCCAAGAAGGGATGCAACTGCTTTAATTAAAGGCAGGAGCTTGATTACTTAAAAATTGCCGATCGAATTGCGATCACACTCGGCTCACATGAAAGAGGGAATCAAGGTCTATAATATGCGTCCTATAAATGTCTTGAACTCCAGGTATTAACGAAGCTGATTCCCTTAATTCAGCATGAAGGAGCTTCCCACCCCAAGGACCAGCAAGCTGACAATATAAGGCTGGTCCCGGCCCTCACTGGGCAGAGTCTCATGATCACTTACAAAAGACAAAGTTATTGTGCCCGTTGCAATCGTGAACTTTATAACCCGCGAGTGCATTTTATAAACTGTGTATTAGGAACTTAAACAATAGCCAACTGAGCCTAGGCAAGTGTCTCAGTGCTGTGTACAATTTAAGTAGGCCGCTAGAAAAATTTGTATAAATGAATAGCGGGAGTTGGCTATGAACAATCATCATCATCATCAATGTCTCGCTCCACTCGCCCGGGTGTGGTTAACAAGCCTCCTCCACTCCTTTCTGTCCTTCCAGTTTTCTTGCTCCATTACTTCCACCACATCCAATACAGCTTTTCTAATGTCCTTCCAAATCTGATTCATCCACCTTCTTGGTCTGCCAACTGGTCTCTTTCCAATTCCCCTCTTGCTACACGTTCCTTTCCCATTCTTTTTACATGTCCAAAACATCTCAGTCTTGCTTTCTGCATCTTCTGTACTAACGGTTCTATATTTAGCTCTTCTCTGAATTTAATATTTTGAATTCTATCTCTCTTTTTTTTTTTTTGCTACGGGCTTTACGTCGCACCGACACAGATAGGTCTTATGGCGACGATGGGATAGGAAAGGCCTAGGAGTTGGAAGGAAGCGGCCGTGGCCTTAATTAAGGTACAGCCCCAGCATTTGCCTGGTGTGAAAATGGGAAACCACGGAAAACCATCTTCAGGGCTGCCGATAGTGGAATTCGAACCTACTATCTCCCGGATGCAAGCTCACAGCCGCACGCCTCTACACGCACGGCCAACTAGCCCGGTGAATTCTATCTCTTGTCTTTTAACCAACATTCTTAAAAAAAATTTCATTTCTGCTGCTTGGATTTTACTAGTTACCAGCGTTTCTGGTCCGTATGTTACAATTGGTATGAAATACTGTTTTATATAATGTTAATTTCATTCTCTTGGGTACTTTGTCATCCCATAAACGCTGACTGACTTGTTGATAAAATGTTGTACCTTTACTTAGTCTGTTATTAATTTCAGGGTTGATTTCATTACTTCCATTAATAATGCTACCCAGATATGCAAACTGTTCTACATTCTCTAACCGCTCTCCATCTATGTTCACTTGGCTTCTCTTTTTCTCTTTTCTGCAGTGCATAACTACAGTTTTCTTTTTACTTCCTTTTCTCCCGTTCCCCACATCACCACATCATCTGCAAATAACAAAGTATTCACTTCATCACTACTGATACTCTGTTTTAAACGTTTTATGATTTCATCCATCAATACAATAAACAATATTGGCAACAGTGCACTTCCTTGCTTGAGACTTTTTTTTGTATAAAATGTTTCAGTCACCACTCCCCACTTGTACACTGCTTTCACAACATTTTTATCTTGTTGATTAATTATTTTGGTACATTCCTTTTCAGTACACATTCCCATACATTTTTCTCTTACTGTATCATAAGCTTTTTCCAAATCCAAAAATACGAAAATGATTTCCTTGTTCTTTTCTAGATGCTTTTCCATTATTGTTCACACTGTAAATATCAAGTCTATTGTTGACCTATTCGGTCTAAAACCATATTGTTCTTCCTCTGTGTGTCTATTATATCACTCAGTCTTTTGTCTATGACTTTCTCCTTTACTTTTACCCAAGTGATAATAGGGTTGAACCTCTATAATTTTCACATTTCTTCCTATTTCCTTTTTTGAACAATGGTACAATGCTTCCTTGCTGCCAATATTCAGGAATCCTTTCATCCTTCCATATGGCATTGAGGGTTCTGTATAACCACTGTAGTCCAATGCCGGTATAAATTAGTATCCATTATCAGTCAATTAGTGGTATCCAATTTGGAGCAGTAAAATTCGGCGGTAGAATGGCGTCGAGAGGGACAATCCGCTATTCGGAGTAAGGGTTTCTCAGGTCTTATGAGTTACCCTACTCACTGTGTTAATGCGTACCGTCAATGATTACAGTGACCTGCCTCCATAAGGGAAACTCCTGAGTAAATTCTGTGTATGTGTCATTGTAGACAAGGGGAAGATGTGACGAGTGTTGGAGCTAATACCAATTGGATTACTTCAAGATTTATAGCAGATGAACGAGCCAATCAGGATGATGGACTGTCGCAGACCAGGTTCGAAGGGTGATCCTCTTGTCTACAGCACCACGAGGATGAATGAGTAGAACTCTACCACGAGTTTCCTGTGGAAGGAAAAACGACCACCAAACAGATGAATTGATGTCATTTTATTTCTTAACATGATAAAGTATAACCGGGATGACATAATGTAGGATTTTCGTTTGTTTAATACATAAATGCTGTAAATAACACATGTCCTAATACAGGATTTGATTTTTCCTTTGTCATCATCATTTCCAGTTTGCACCTTCGGGTTGGGTTGTGCATCAAGGACGTCCATCGCTGCCCATCTCTCCACCACTCTTCTCCTTTTTTAAGTACATCTACTGGTTTTCCTCCCCTCTTCTCTATGCACTCCCACACTGAATCTGTCCACCTCTTTCGGTATATTCCTTGCGGTCTCTTTTCTGTTAACTTCTCTAAAGAAGCTTTTTTTGGCACACTCTCTTCTCCCATTCTCATCATATGCCCATACCACTTTAACTTTGTTGTTTCTATCCTGTCTTGAAGTTTCAAGATTCCTGTCCTTTTCCTTATCTCTTCATTTCTTATTCTATCCTTTCTGGTCTTGCCCTCGAAACCTCTTGGGAATTTCATCTCCCCTGCCTGTATTCTACTCTCCTCTTGTTTTGTTGTAGTCCATGATCCAGCTGCATAGGATAGTATGGGTTCATAATAGGTTGAATATAATACTTTCTTACATTTCTTCAGGACATCTTGCTTCCACAAAATACCCCTTACACTCTGGTTAAGCTGTTTGCTTGTTGTATTCTTTTCCCATCTCCTCGGTTATCTTTCCATGTTCTGTGATCACACTTCCCAAATACTTCCAGAATTTTACCATTTAGTTTTATCTTTCCTCTTCCTTCCTTCCTTCCTTCCTTCCTTCCTTCCTTCCTTCCTTCCTTCCTTCCCCTTGTCATCAATATTGTTTTACTTTTCTATGTGCTTACTTTCATCGCAAATTTTTCTATCTCTTGATTCCATACATCTACTTGTTTTTGCACTTCTGTTTCATCTTCACCCCATATCACTATATCATCTGCAAAACAACATGGCTTTTGTTGCCTGTCTTTGCCATGCTAACATAAAATTATGAGAGCTAAGCTTTCCGGACGAACTACACTTTTCTTTCTGATAAGTATTTTGTGAGGAGTAGTGTGTTGTTAGTTAGTGAGTATACTAGTGTATGCTAGTGAGTATGGGAAACACGGTTAGGATCGCATTTTAAGTTCCCCTAAAACGGGCTGGAAACAGTAGTGAGTGATGAATGAGGGATACCATGTCAAAGAAGTTGCTACTGATATTCAATATGGCTGGAAATTCTACATTCCCATAGAGGGAATAGATATTTTCCACCAATAGAGCATATAAAAAAATCAGATAAAAAATTAGACGTATGGTTTTTCAGGCATTTGCTCTATGGCTGTCGTAGAGAAATAGCTGGAGATCCCGCAGGTCATCTAGGCAATGCATGCCTAGCTGATACGTACTATTAAGGCATGAACATCAAGAGTGCAAAGTTCTGACTGAGACAGATACAAAATTGTGTTACTTAGGTAGATAATGTTAGAGACAATATGCAAATTTCCCTTGGTTTTCAGTTTTTACTGCAATCTGTCTGGAGTGTTCTCTTTTTGTGTGAAACCAGAGTGAAGTGCTGTGGTACTGGGTGCATGAGAGAGGGGTCAGAATGTGAAGAGAAATATGAAGGGTTGAGAAAGGAATAACGATAGCCCTAGGCCCAAGGAACTAGGATACTCGATATGAGATGTCATGGGAAGACCAAACGTCCAAAAGAGTCTACAATGATATATGAAATGATGAATTTGAATGTTATAATGCCCCAAGATGATTGACGTGAAAGATGAGAGAATAGATAAAACGGGATAAATACATGAATAGGGGCGATAATAAGTGTATCCTAGGAAGGGAAATAGCGGCTGTAATTAGAAGGCTATGGTTCGTCCTGGCCCATGAAAGTAGAGGGTGACGAGTGACCATTCTTCCAGTGTGACAAAGGAGCTTTTTTTTCTTTTTGTTCCATTCCCCTTCGCACAGACTTGCTGTGTATTAAAGCTAAAAGCTACGGACCCTTGAATTTCACACTGTTTCTTTGAATAGTTTGGTTTAAGAACACTTGTGTTGAATAATAATAAAATGATAATTTAGATGGTAGTTAATATAGGATTTGTATTACTCCACATGATGGAAATTCTGTATTCTGTCTCTTGTGAATGTCGCTTCATCTGCGAACAACAAAGAAGCTGCGAAGTTAGGCGTCATGCCGCATAGTTGTAGGAACCACTGGCAGAACGTTACTCTTGCAGGATAATCCACAGGAGACAAGGCTTGTACACGTTGCAGATGATACAGATACAACAGGTTTTCTTGTAGCAACCTCCAGATCGTCATGTGCGGCCTGTTCCTCTGCAAGCCTAACCTCCTAGTGCTGATTCCAGGACTTTCATCCACAGCGTTGAGTACAGCTTCCTCCTCTCCAATGGTTGAACTGCTTGACCATCCCACCGTTCCTGATGGATGTGAGAAACTCCCGTGTTTACAGAGGCGGCGATGGATTCCTTCAAGTGTCTTTTGGTCCGGCAGTCTGCACCTTGGGTATTGTTCCTGATACAAGCCACGTGCCTTCAATGCATTACTATCTGCCAAACCATTTGTGTAATGTGCAACCTTACCAAGAAGAGCACAAAACATCAAAATGAAAACAAACGCAATACTTACCGTAAGGGCAGTAGCACAAAATATGAAGCGTGGAGGGCAAGGCATGAATGAAAGGGCAGGATCTTATCATTAACGGTTGACAGGTTGCCAGGTCAATATTACTAACTACCAAATAAGAGACCAGATTAAATTTAAAAAGAAGAAATTTTACTTAATAAATAAATATGAAAATTTAAGATAGCTTAAAAACAGTTAAATTTTACATATATTCCTTTTTTTTTTTTTAAAACCATAACGCAATTAAAACTCAAAAGTGAAACACCATTTTTTTATGAATTTTAAAATTAAGGTAAAATGAATCTACTAGCAAGATAGGCTTCCTCAAATAAATACTGAAAAACTCAAAACAGATATCATTGAATAAAGTTCTCAATAACATTTACTTATGGAAAGATAAAATATTAAAATTAAAATAGGTTGCAACCTTTTCATATAATTTAAACGATAAACACTAAGTAATTAGTATATGGAAATTCATTATTATTTTAGATTGATGATCATCAGTATACAGGCCCGCAACTACAAATACATCTTAAAATTGAAATTTGCTACACTACTAAAATAGTTAATTAAAAGTCACACTCAAGGACACACGAATAAGGAAAATTAGTGGCTCCAACCACGAATAAAAATTACACAAAATAACCGAACAAGATGAAAACACAATGAAATTATAGCGGAAAGCAATGCCAACTAAATGAAGTATATTAAAGGAAAATTACGATTAACGTTCCGCACATAATAATAATAGAACACGGAAGCACACCATAGGAGCTACCAGTTACCGACGCCAAGCCAAAATCCAGTAATAGTCATCAAAGCCACCAAAATAAGAGGTGTCCATCAGATTAGATAAGAAGGGATGACATTACATAATAAAAACAAAGGCAAGGAGCCCCAAACAATGAGCAGAATGTGACAGGGAAACGTAAGGAGAATGGCATATTTTAAGTTTAATATCGACCAGCTAATTTCAATTTTAAGATTTGACGCAATTAATAATAATAATAATAATAATAATAATAATAATAATAATAATAATAATAATAATAATAATAATAATTTATGCAAGAGGTGATAGTACCAATTTACATTAGCTTTAGTTTATCAGTTTGCCTACAGCTAACACACTTTAGAACGAAGGGGGCTTTGGATTACGCTACAATACGTGCATGAGGTGTCATTAATTAACGCCCCGAACAATGCAAATAACGGTCACATACAAATAATCAGCCACGAAGGCAATAGAAGCACAATCAGACGGCAAATACAAGCAGCGAAGGAAAAATTAGGGAGGAAAACACACATCAAAATGAAATATCAAAATAATAGTAATAATAATAATCCTCATGACGAACAGTAGGCAAAAATGCACGACGACAAAACAATAAGATTTAACAACTTACACAAAATACCACCTCATAGACGCATAACTAGTGATCCCAAACTCCCTACATTACATTTGTTTGTTTTTCCTACGGATTCAGTCCAAAGGTGATACCAGATTTTGCTTATAAAGGTTACACGAAACCGAAAGGGTGTGTTTATGATGTTGGTCAAATCCATGATGAAATTACTCATGTTTAATGCCTGGTCATACAAAATCCCTTCAATTAATTATAATTTCCAGTACTTACTTGGAGTTAGGGTATCCAACTTCATTTAAAACTTTCCATACCGGTAACTGGTAATACACAACTTGAAGTTCACTTCTTACATTAAAGAAATAATCAGTTTGGAGCACACTGAAAAACTTTCAAAAGAGTAAAGAGCATAGCCCTAATGTCCTCACTTATCCACCAGAGTCAGGCTCCATTACAAACACTCTCCCTTTGCGCCAAGGAGTCCACTTACGAGCTTCACTTAACATAGCCATCTTGGACCGTGGCAGCGAACACACTGTCCTTGCTCATACGGACCAGGCGGAAGTCGCAAGTTCCCATGATTCAAAGTGTGCACCGTGTAAGGCGCACAGCAATCAAACTATAATCCCGCGAATCATATTGATCCAGCAAATGCGTAACAATCGGAGATAAGGTATTTGAATTAAATTTGCCTGGTAACTTCCACAGTTAGGCAACAGTTCCAACAATGGCCGATAATGTAGATAACATCTCGTTTCACAAGCAGACATGCCAGATAAATAATTAAATACTCTTAGACGCTTTCATGTTAGAATTACATTATGCCAAATAAATATTAGTTCCCATTTTCAAGTCACATAATGCATGCTCGCAAGCTCTGCGTTTGTGTACATGAGCACTTCAGACTGGCCTGCAAACCACAATTACAATTACTGTTAACCACCAAAACAGACACCATGCACAAAATCGCACACGGCTATGGCTACTTAACTTCACTTACTTCCTTACGTAAGCGGACTGCAAACCACAATCACTAGAGGCATCTGTTTTTTGCAAAGCATGAAATTACGAATTTGGCTTGAAAACACGAAACTATTTACATTTAAGCAAAATAGTGAAAAAATGTACGAAATAATTCGGAACTGCATCATTTGAAGTTAACGATGGAGATTCAAGGCGAATTGTGGCAATAAAATCCGATAATTGATGCCACAATCGACTTTATACCCATTCGATATATATATCAAAAGCTAAGATATAGTTTATCGATTATCGCTAAATTAGCTTCCTGTAAAGCGAGAAATTTATCGTATTCAGAATCACGTGACAGAGTGACGGTGTCCTCTTGCCTGTTGAAAATTGCTGGTGATCGCTGCGTTTAATTTCCTATTTTTTGCTCAGTTTATTAAAGTAGTTGTGACAGTTTTTGATTGAGAAAAAGAATTTGCATCGGAAGGATTTTACGTGTTTGACAAAACTAGAAAGATACTGATATGTAAATACTGTAATGTGCGAATTGAGTGGCAGAGTTTCACATAAGAAGAACAAGGAAAAGGCACTAACCGTGACAGGCATCAGAAGACAAGCTAGCCTCACAGACACTAGTTCAGCGGCAAAACAAGCGAAATACGATAAAGACAAATTCATTTTATCTACAACTCAAGTTTTTATGGAGACAAATTTTCCACTGGAAAAAGTTGATCATCCAAAGATGAGAGAGTGGATGGAGAAATATATACCAGGTTTGTGCAATACTATAAAATTTTTCTGAGGAAGAACTTCGAGGTTATGTTTTTCTAATAACTTTGTGCAGTTATGCTAGTTTTCTCGTTTAATGACATTCAGGCCTAGATAATGCATGCTGGATCCCTCATTTACTTAAGATTATAAATGATTTAATTCATTCAAATTATGTTAAAGAGCCCTCTAATATTAGGCCTCTTGATTTTTTAAGGTGCTGGAGACTTGCCCACAGCTGGAAGACTGCAGGAAGGTTCTGTACCTCGAATCATCAAAGAGGAGGAGAAAAGATTAAAAGAAGCTGTGAATGATGAGGGAGTTTCAATTCTGTGTGATGAAACAACTGATAAAAAAGGGCAATGTGTGTTTATGGCTCTGGTAAAAGGGCTTAGATGTGGCGATAGAACAGTTCAGAAGTTATTTGAAGGGGGAGTGAAAGTTATTGCAAATGCTAATGCTACAACATGTTGACAGGCAATTATGAATGTAATTCACAAACTTGAAATTCAGTAATAGAATGTAGTTTCTGTAACTTCAGATTCAGCACGTTACATAGGCAAGTGCATAAACGCAGTTAGGGTTTTAGTTTCAGAAGGGTTAGTACACACACAGTGCTGGGTTCATAAACTGAATTTGATGGGCAGTGTGCGGGCTGTGAAACTTAGTGCTTTGAACCAATGTGTTGTACAGGCAAAACACATCTTCCTTTACATAGAATAGACAGCCTGTATACATTCAATTCTTGAAACAGAAATATGAAGATGAACCCACTAAAGCTACACTCTTCCCTATTCCTGTGATCACCAGTTGGAACTCATGGTTTAAAAGTGTTGAGTACCTCTTCGTGATTAGTCAGTAATGTTGATTGTGAGAGGGCATTCTCAATGTATTGTAATGTAATGTCTGACAGGAGAACAGTTCTGACTCCCATTAATATGGAACTCATGGTATCTCTGTCTTTTTCAGACTGATGTGTAAATTATATACTTAGGCTAGGCCCTTCTTCTTCAAGTGACAGCTGATACAATTTTTTCAAATTTCCATGCTTTAATATAATGTGTAATACTGTATGTGTTCTAAGCAGAAGTATAACTCATGTATATATACTTATGCAAAAATACATCATTGTTATACTGCAAATGTGTTATCAACTAAGTTCTTGGTTTACCTGTTATTGCTGAAAAGTGGAAAAATTATTGATAAAATAAAAATAGCTAAATATATACCAAAATAACTGTTAAAAAATGATGAAATTAGGCAAAATTTTCAACACAAACAGGTGCCTCTAATCAATCACTAATCACAGATACCAGACATGTTAAACTGACTGAAAACCACAGATGTGTTATTGGAAATGGCTAAGCTGAAAGATGATCAGATATCATGTGTGAGAGCTAAGGTATTGTAAGACCCACATCAGATTCATTCACAACACGATTACTTATGTAACAATTGTAAGCGGTGTCTCGAATTTTTTTGGAGCAAACAGGACATGTAAATTATTGCTAACATTAATTTGTGTCACAAAGTTCGAATAAATCTATAATTATATGTTTCCAGACCCATGTTGTCATAACCTTCTTCTTTAATTTTTTTTTCTTCTCTCTATGTGAGGAATCCATTCCTATATTTTTGCCGTCGAGTTTTGGTACAACCTGTATATACCCCCCCCCCACGTACAGGTGTACAAGGCAACGGATAGCTAGGGATTTTCAGCTGTCTATCTCTCAGTCAGAAGGAGCCTCGTTCGAACCCAGATGATGGCCAGGATGAGCCGGCATGCACAAGCTTGCCTTAAGCTTTCATCGAGGGCAGAAGAAAGTGATATCCATGTTTTTCTTACAGGAATGGCCCCATTTGTACATAAAGTGTACATATGATTTTGTTCAGTGTATTGTTTTATTTCTTTTGAATTCAAACAGAACCAATGTTCATCATTGTTTGTCTTGGTGTCAGAGTTTTACAGGGTAGTCCGGAAGGTTTTGCTCATTGTTGTGGTTTTTTAAAATGTAAATATTTTTCTTTTGTGTTAATTATGTAGCGTAGGGACCGGTTAATTACGTGCTAAGAATAGAGTATATTATGTAGGGGACATCTTCTCAAATTATATGATGGTGATCGACTGAAAGAAAACAAATTAAGGACAGGAAGATAGATGATGTTTAACTGCCAGACTTCGATTATACTTCATTGCCAAAAGAAGTCTGTGATTTATTTATCAAATTTCACAAACATTATCACAATTTTGCACTTTGCAAAAAAACAGTTGTCTTTAGTTATCACCGATACAGTTTCCTATGGTATTAGATGTGATGATGATAATGATGATGATGAAGGCAATGAATAGATGGGGATGCATACAGTGGGATTGACAAACAGGCTAGAGGACTTGGATTTTGTGGAAGACTTGTGCTTGCTATCTCATAGCTTTAAAGACACGTAAGCCAAGCTGAATGATCTGAAAGTAGAAGCAACAGAGGTAGAACTGAAGATTAATGCAAAACAGCAACAATGCACAACTGTTCCTAGACAACCAGGAAATAGAACAAGTTGAACAGTTCTACTACCTGGGGAGTACTGTCACTGGAGGATATTAGAAATAGTAGAATCAATATGGCTAAAGACGCATTTGCGATACTGAAGCTGATCTGGAGATTAAGGGAAACCAACACTAAACTGTGCATCTTTAATATGAAAGTCAAGTCTGTCCTGCTCTATGGTTGCAAAACCTGGAAGTCAAATACACAACTGACCAGGAGCCTTCAGAATTTTGTGAACAGGAGTCTGAGGAACATATTGAGGATAAGGTAGCTGCAAGTGCTCTCCAACGAAGAGCTGCGGAGCAGAACTAATCAAACATCCATCGATATCAAGATGCACCATAAGAAGTGGAGGTGGATTAGGTACACAATGCGACACGATACAAACAACATTGCCAGATAAGCACTGGAATAGAACCCACAAGGCACAAGATGAAGAAGCAGACTGAACAACACCCAGAGGAGGAGTGTAGAGGAAAAAAAGGCATTAAGAAAGAAGGGAAGACTTGGCCTGAGATCAAGGCCATGGTGAAAAATAAGAGTCTGGTGGTGGAAGTTCATCAACGCATTATGCTCCATAAGAGGAGACACATGACCTTAAAAATAATAATTTAAAAAAAGGTATAAATGAACAAAATAAAATTTGGGTATTCCTTGACATAAATCACAGGATGGAATGTCACACTGTTGGACCATATGCACTTTGAGAATAACAAGATATGTGCTAGACATAAGGCATAAGATCGAGAGTGCAGCATTTCATCCAAATAATTTGTTCTTCAGTGTGACAGTTTGTCAAATCATTATTGAGAAGTGCTCAAATTTTATGGCAAGTTTTAAACTTCCAGCAATTGAATATGTAGAGAAACATGGTAATCATACCACATATTGAGAATTTAATGTGATGGAGTTTAGCATTCATGCTACCGATAAAAATAGAGAGTTGCCCTTGAAAATACCTTTAAATCAAGAACAACATTCCATAGTTCGCAAACTGTAGAGTACCCAATTTTCAAATGAGAATTTTTGTCAAAATAAGTGCAAGATAGGTGCTAGTAAATAAGGTATCAATTCCAGAAGCCTTAAGAATTCTGACCTCAATACTTGGTTGCCATTTCAGCAGCATTTTCTAGTACTTTATCATCAACTTATTTCTTTTCATACAGTTGCTGAATGGCTTCCTACCATCTTTCTGCCTTGTCTTGTTGCTCTAGAAATGGGCCCCTGATATTCATGCACCTACTGTAGCTTTCCATTCAACCAAAAGTTTCTTTGATTTTCTAATATGAAACATCAATCTTTCCTACACCATACAACCTTCAACATCTTTACACCTTTCTTTTGGCTATTCCTTCAACCTGCCTCACACTTATTAACTATTTCACTCTTTAGTCATCTGTACTCCGTTTCATCCTCCTATTATTTTGTATTCTTGTACTTTTACTGTTCATCAGTCATCTCACAAGGTATTCACTGATTTCTACTTGATCTTGCCTTTCTATCTTTTTGTCAGCGAAACTAATTCTCTTAATCTATTACTGTATTTACTTGAATATTAGACCCCTTTTTTCCCCACTTTTACAGCCAATAATAATAAAGGGGGGTCAATTTGCGATAACCTCAAAATTTTGTGCAGCGAACACATGACTTCTAGGTTCTAAAGAGCTATAAATTGTACATGTAAACATTCTATACTATTATTTAACAAACTTAGAATGTATTTAAGTTATACTGGCTATTTTCGTCAGAAGACAGTATTTCTAAACGTAAAAAGACAAAAAATGGTGAACACGACTTTTAGGCCTACGGTACATGTAAAAGTCTGTTTTAGTTACTGATATCACGTCATTCGTTACATCTCATTAATTCCTTTGGCGAGGTTGACGTCAGGAAGGGCATACGGCCGTAAAAACTCACTACGAAGATTTGTCTCACTTCATACTCGATCCCGTAGAAGAAAGGGATAAGGGTATCGTGTTATCATATGATTAAACATTGATACAAAAGAACTTAATGGCCAGTCATTTGTCTCTGTCAGTTCAGCAGTAGGCCTACCACACTGATCACTGCTTTCATTTGAATTATCGCCTTGCGCCGCCAACTTCCCTGCCTTGCTACCGGCGTGTCGGAATTCTAAGTGACGTCATCTTCACTGCTATCTCTTATCAGTCACGTCAGCCATGCTTCATTCTCTTTGAGCCATGCACTGCAATCAAGAGCATACGAGATCCCGTCTTTTTGAACCTTTTAAAAATACTTTTGTTCCCGACTATAGAGTCTAAACAGTGTAAATCTATTCCCAGATGGTCTCTGATATTCCCAATTGGTGTATATGTAGCACAAGCCACTCCTTCCGAATAAAGCCGTACTGTAGAAGGCATGCCAAACCATCAGCTGATAACTAGCGTATGTTACGAGTTGTACTTCCGAATGTAATACATAGTAACTGGAAACATTCTTTTGATAACTGCGGCCGTTGAAACACAGACCCTTATTTTTAAGTATATTTCATGCTTGTTCTCTACATTTATCACATCAAGATTTGCGTAAATAGCTGTCCATGAGATAAGACAGACCACATTGTTTAGGTTTGGTATATTATCGCCCTGATCGTGCCAAAAGTTCGACGGGGAAAAGAAACTAAATAACAGGAAAATATACCGCATTTATGGATATCTACAGGTGTGGTGGTAATGTGTTTTACTATCATGATGTTTAATTTTGTACGTTCGTTGTCTCTTTTTTTTAATTAACGCATACCCTAGTATGTTTTGTTTGGCGTCTCCGAAAATCGTTTAAAGTATGTGGGGAGATAAAATTATTATTATTTGTTAGGTACGTTGGCAAGTAAAACGATCGTTTTAATTGGATAGCTTTTATCGCGTTTTAAACCTAATTCTCTCCAAATATATACCTATAATGGCCCAAGTTACAAGATATTAAACGACCACTTTCTTAATGATCTCGCCTGCTGTATAAATAGCAACAACCATGAATATTTCTCAACTAAAGTAAACTCGTTTCCTCATCCCGAGGTGATACAGCTCTTTTTAGACACACCCCCAGTGGAGGGGAGTTACAGGCACCGCTGTCACCGCATATCAGCCTTCCTGCTATTCGTAAATCTCTGGCAGTACGATACCGGGAATAGAAGTCAGACCCCCGAAAACAGCAAATAATTGTGCTAGCCGTTACATTGGCGGACATTATTAACTACAAAACACAGACATAGCATGACTGATGCATGCTTGCAATGCGCAGGTTGGACACGAAGTAGGTGGACATTTCTTAACTACGAAACACAGATGTACCGCATGGTTCGACTAGTTTTTCACTGCATAGGTCGTACGGACAAAACTATTCACAAATTTGTGCAATGTCATCAGAGCTGATAAAAGACTTGTACCCGCTTCAAAGTCGAATCTTCATTGTTCTCTGACGAATTACGTTGGGGGGTCTTATAGGCAAGATTTATTTTTTCATTTTCGTCTCAAAAAGTCAGGGGGGGGTCTAATACACGAGTAAATACGGTATGTTCCTTTTACCCTTGTCATTCAGTCTTATGCCTATTGCTCAAGGTAAAATGTTTCGTAAAATTTGTTGTACAATTAATTTTATAAAAATTTGGTGAAAACAAGTTGTATTGCTCACCGTAAAATTATTTTATAAAATCTGTGGAAGCATCAGGATTGCCATTTATGAACTCACTTCTGAACGAAGATGTGTATGTGCTGCCATCTATCGATAAACTTTTAAACCAAGAATCAGCTGTTCAACTTACAGTGTGTTTGAGAGTATAGCTCCAACAAACAAAGCAAAACTTGCTGCTTTAGCTGCAATTATATGTCGTACAGTGGTAAGAAAGAAGAAAAGAAATGCCAGGAAATGCTAGACTCGGGACTGGATCAAAAGAAGAGAAGAAGATAGAGGATTGCTGTCCTTGGTCGAAAATTAGTTGAGGTTAGAAGAGCAGCATTCATATAGGAATTCGGCGATTGTGTTTTCTGCCTCTCTTGTTGCATTTCTGGCATGGTAACGTGGTGTTTTAACTTAGTACAAATAAGGATATTTCTGGTATTCCTCCAGTAAAACACTAACAGCTTCCTTAGTCCACTCGGATCCTGCCATTTTAGGAAGAAGTGTTTGTTTACAATCGAGCTTCACAATCTTCTCACGACGTAGCGCCAGCATCATCGTGATATCAGCTTCGCTGATTGGTTCGTTTCGTAAAATTAATTTTACGGAATAGAACATGTTCTATTTTATGAAAAGTTTTATCAAAGGTTTTATAAAACTTGAATTTGACTGTGAGCAATAGAAATTTTATAAAATGAAATTATTGTACAATAAATTTGACAGAAAATTTTACCGTGAGCAACAGGCATGAGTGCAACACATTTCTGTAAACATTCCCTCACTTTCTTTTCCTTCACATTATCTACATCCAATTTCTTTACTTTCCTCCCTTCCTTCTATTTCTTCAACTTCAATAAGCATTTTATGACCACAGTGGAGTCCATGTCTCCTTTTGCAACAAACCGACATCTAGTTTCTGAATCTCTGCCAGTATTTTTTGTAACCATGGGATAACACCAGTTGGAATTCATTGGAATTCTCTTATTTGATTGTATAAACATTTTATTCTGTTGGATTGAACTTTTGGAACATATTGTAGTTTGGAAAGAATTTTTTCAAATTTCATAAGCTTGGACTTTTTCAGAACATTTAATTTGACTGTTTAAAAGGCTCTTATTTAGTTGGTTGTATCAGAATTATTATTTAATGTGGATTTCAACATTTTCATCTTTGGTCAAATTATTTTGTAACATCCTATACTAACACGCGCAGTTCTGGAAGCACGTTTACTGCTTCACAAGACCAAACTTTCTAGAACATTTAATTCCCACAGCATCAGCAGGAAAGGAGAGACATTTAATTTGTTAAAATAAGCAAATTTGTAATTGGTGAATATAAGATCCTGAATGTGAATTCTGCGATCTTACTGGTCTCCTTTTGTGCTTGCACCATTTCCTGTTTCTCGAACTTCACCACTACTTCAGTAGGAACGAGGAAGCATCTGTTGTCTTTGCCGATTGACCGTCTTAGCGAGTGGACGTGCTTGTGCCGAGCTCCCACCTTCATGGGAACTTTTTCTTTCATGTTTTGTTGCAACTTCACTTAAAATTTAAATGTAAAACTTCCTTTAATAATGCAGAAGTTTGCCCTTGGATTTTACGTTTATCGCTAATCTTTTAATTTCAAATGAGGTAATTCTTCAACTAACCTCACTTCAAGTTTTGTTGGATCTATAACCCCTTTTCCTAACCTTATCTTGTATTAATTTTAATGCCGACCATTAATTCTGCTTCACCTTACATATGTAATTTCACAGTAAATCTCTGATTGTGTAGAACGGAACTAGCCCTCCGTTTCAAAGACTTGGATCGTCGGAATAGGTTTTACATGTTTTAATTCGGTGCCAAGGCATATGTAACTCCCTTAAATTTTGTTTTAGCATGCTGCGCAAGTGTCAAGGTATGTTCAACAACATTTACTTATTTCTGTTCAATTATGTTATTAGAGTTTGTTTAATCTTTTGAAATTTGAATATGTTACTTTTAAAAATAAAATATTTTGTTCTTCTAGGGAAATTACCATCTCTGAATCTTTGGCCACTGTAGGCTACGTTCTGCTACCTCGTAGAGTTTCCAGCCGCTTCCTATATCCTATCAGTAGACGTCATGTTTTTTTTTTTAAATTTGATCTTATGAAGTGTTTTAACGATTTAAAAAAATTTATTTCCATGTTTCAAATTTCTTTTCTTAACTGTTTATGTTTATATGACCAATGGAGGTTACAATTGTGAACAAAGTATTAGGAAGGTTTAAATTCTGATCAGTGTAAAATTCTACCAGCTGAATTCCACTGTCATTCCTTTGTCCAAGTCTATGTTTCCTTATTATATTATCTTCCCGTCTTTAGATTACCACCACATTCCAGTCTCCCGTCGTCATTAAGTTTTGATCTCCTTTTACATATTGAGTTAACCCTCTCACTACTGGTGTACATGATCATGTACATCAATTTCTACAGCTATTCTATTAGTGAATATGAAGTATTAGATATTTTGACTTCTGTTATCTGCAAGAATGCACTTCCGTCTTCACTATTGTCCGGTTGGCAACCTTGGCAATCGACAGCGCTGATGTATACAGTCAGTTGTTTTCAACATGGCAGACAGAGATCCTTCCAAACCAGGTTAGTGCCAAGTTTATTCAAAATTACCTATTTAAATATCTTAAAAGTTTACAAATTCCCAATGTAATTTGAAAATAGAATAGGTGTTTCATATTAGAGCACCAAGTTTTGAGATTAATTTCCCAACCTAGATTGTATACCAACAGTCAAACTTCAATGTACATTTTCGTGTACATTTGTACTCAATGGGTGCAATTATTAGAGCTATGTTCAGTGCTCCTTCGTGATGTTTATTTTTATAATTCGCTACCATTATTGACATTTATTGTTGAAAATATGTGAGTTTATCCATTATTGTTTACTTACGCATGTAATACATGTTTATTAGGTCCATCATGGCGATCAGCTTCGGAACGTGTTGGTATACATATAGAGAAATCAGCTATGCATCTACTTGATAAATTGGTGAGTGGTGAATTATCCGATTTGTCTGATTTGTCGGATGATGGAGACGGAGAGGAAGATATAGCAGGCATTCACAATTCAATTGCACATATTCCAGGTGAGTTCATTCATTTATTTTTTCGTTTTATCGTAACAAATGGTAATTTTTGTGAGAAGGTGTTATGTGTAATTATGGTGTAATTATAAGCGCTATGAATAACACGTAATCAGCTGTGACCTGTAGTTGAGGACCAACCCTAGCATTTATCTGAACTGAAAATGGGAAACCACAGGAAACTATCTTCTGGCTTGCCGTTGGGTGAACTGGAACTACCTCGTTCCTGAATTGAATGACATAAGCGGGAATTTGTAAATGTTCCTAAATATAACAGCCAAGAAAGTAAAATAAGAATAGTGATATTATTGTATCTGCTTTGTTTGTGTATTATCAATGATATTTTATTGTTGCAGTGGACGAGTTGCAAGCGGAAGATGACGAGTCGGATACTTCGTCCGTAGACCATATGGTGGCAGGTATGGATGGAGAACAACTACATACTGGAGGAGATGACCAGCTGTCAAGAACCCATGAAAGTGTCGGGAATACAAATTCCACCGTTACACAATCTGAATTTGAAACGCAGTTCGTTGTAACAGCAAAGAAATACATCAGATGGCGTCATAGTACTATTGATCCGCTTCCTGATGATTGGGAACAGTTTGATATGGAATGCAATGTAGTAATGGAACCTGTAGAATATTTCAGAAGATATATCACTGAAACAATTTTAGGAGAAATAGCAGAAAAAAACAAATATATATGCCCTTCAAAAAGAAGATAAGAATTTCAAGCCCACTAATAATCGAGAAATTGATGTGTTGATAGGACTTCATATATACATGGGTTCACTTGGATTTCCCCGAATAAGTCTCTATTGGGATAAAAGTTTTGGTATGTCCCTTTTCCAGTCTTCTATGACAAGAAATAGATTTTACAGCCTGCGCACAAACTTGCATGTTGTAAACAATCTTGAACGTAATCCTGAAAACAAGGACAAGTTCTATAAAGTGAGACCAATTTACGATGCTGTTCTAAAACGATGCAATGAACTTGTTCTGGAGAAAAGGCTGTGCGTTGACGAACAGATGGTTCCTTTCAAAGGACACTTTTCTGCAAAGCAATATATGCGTGGAAAGCCAAACCCTTGGGGTATCAAGTTATTTCTTTTGTGTGGGGAAAGTGGATTGGTATACAATTTTTTGATATACCAAGGAAAAACCACAGAATTGAATCAAGGACTGCAAAATAATTTCGGCTTGGGGCCAGGAGTTGTAATACAACTAAGTGAACGCATTCACACTCCACATTCCCATTTGTATTTTGACAACTTTTTCAATTCATACCACCTACTCCAAGTCCTGAAACAAAAGGGAATTTTGGCTGCAGGCACCGCACGGGTAAACCGCTTCTCAAATCCGCCATTTTTACCTGAAAAAGAGTTGAAGAAGAAAGAACGCGGTTTCCAGGAAGAGGTCACCAGTAAAGACAAAGACGTTGTTCTGGTTAGGTGGTTCGACAATAGAGCAGTGACACTAGCTTCAAACTTTGTTGGGATAGGAGTCAGTGATGAAGTGAGGCGATGGGACAAATTTGAGATGAAATATATTCAAGTAAGGAGACCTGAAGTTGTGAAATTGTATAATGGTTCGATGGGTGGAGTCGACCTCTTAGATTTCCTTATTGGTTTGTACAGAATATTCATTCGATCTCGGAAGTGGACGCTTCGAATGATATTTCACGCTATTGACTTGGCAATTTGTAATAGCTGGTTGGAGTACAGAAGAGATGCAGAGACACTCAAAGTCCCATTGAAAGACTGCTTGGATTTACTCCATTTTAGACTAGCCATAGCCAACTCCTTTGTGCAAGAAGGCAAGACCTTCCCTGAAAGAAAGAGAGGACGGCCAAGTTTGGATGGTGATAATATGCCTGTACCAGCAGCACCAAAGAGAAAAGTGTCTGAAAGTCGGCCCTCAACTCAAGTTCGACACGATACCATAGATCATCTTCCAATACACTCTGGTAAAAAAGAAGCAGGAAGGTGTAAAGCCATCGGTTGCAAGTGTAGGTCTCACTTCCTCTGTGCTAAATGTGACGTCCATCTTTGCTTGAACAAAGACCGTAATTGTTTTGTTTATTTCCACACAAAGTGAACAGTTTTGTGTGTTTCACTCAGTTTCCGCATCGTGCATACGCTGTAAATACTTTGTAGTGTTTTATGACTCGAATGTTCCTCAGTTGTAATTCTTTATGTTTGATTATGAATCAATGGTGCATTCACTTTTTACTGAATTGAGCTAAATTTAACTTGTAATGTGGTAAATATATAATTTTGTGAAAATTAATAGCATACTGTATTTATTTCCAAGCCTTAATTTTGAACACTGCAGGAAACAAGTACAATCTTAATTTTGGTTGAACTGACTCCTTTGAATACATTTGTACATCATCATGTACAATCTGGATTTTCACTTTCGAAATCGATAAAACCTAATTTTTTGGTATTTTTGCCGTCTTTGGCCTGTTTTATTCACTTTATGTAAAACTTTGAATTTTCCTACAATTTTTTCATGTTCTGGTAGTGAAAGGGTTAACACTTCTTTTGATTTCCCCATAATTTGCTGTACTGTAGGTATGTACACCTGTACTATTGTGGTGGGCATTGGTTATGTGTTTAATCTGACAATAATCCATTCACTAAGCTGATTACAATCTGCTACTTGATCTTATAATTTTGTAGTTGCCAGACAAGAACTCCGGCTCTTTCCCTCAATGCAACTCATGTATACCAATCCATCCAACTTTAGTCTAACCATTTTATTTTTCAGATTCTTTGAATCTAGCATGATGATGCAAACTTCTAAAATTCTAGGCTCCTACTTGCAGAATATCAGTATTCATGTTCATTATGATAGGCACCTCTCATGGAGTCCTCACATGGAGATCTGAATATGGAACTATTTTACCCAAGAGGAAGTCATCCATCAGTACATCATACAATTATACAGAGTGAACTGCATGGCCTAGAGACATACAGTTGTAGTTTTCCGTTGCTTTCAGGGGCCTGTTCCACAAAAGTATGGTCTTGTACATTACAAGTAAATTCTCTAGTAACTTGTACAAATACCAGAGTTTCTGTTCCACAAAAGAATTTTCTACAGTTGTACTTTACTACTCCATACTTACAAATTACTAGTAAATTTTTATAGGCGTGTTCCACAAAAGTACTAGTACTTGTAACTTACTAGCGAAATGAGAAGAATTCTCTACCAGTGAAAGGACAATAATATATAAATGTACTAGTCCTATTTAAATACGCTTATTTTGGATACATTTTGATAAATATGTGGTCTAGCAGTAGTGATAGTGATGGTGATGAAAATGAAAACTATCGTCTGTACAGGGAAAGAATAAACTTCCAGTTTAACACTGTATTTGAATACAATGAACGTTTTAGGTTAAGCACAATACAAGTGGAAGAACTTTTGATAGATATTGGCCATAGCTTAAAATATCCTACGAACAGAAATAAATCTCTCTCTGCTAAACAACATTTACTAACAACATTACATTGGCTAGGAAATGGTGGTCAGTACCATGGTACTGCAGATATGCTTGGGATGGCAAAATCTTCGGTCTGTGGTAGCTGCAATAAATGATATAAAATTTCCTCAAATTGTTTGTTGGCCTGAAAATGCTGAAAAAAACATATTCCAAGAAGGACATTCCTGGAATCATTAATGAGCAGAATATCTCTTACGTACGTCCAACTTTTCCCCTCAAAACCTCCATGAGCTTTTCCCAAGTCAAATATTTCCATCCAACCATTTATTTTGTCTTGTTTTTTTCAGACTCTCGCTGAATCCACCGAAACGAATATCTTTCCTACCTTCTATTTCCTTCAAAATGAATAACTTTGTTTCTCTTGACATCATTTTAACAATTCATGCAGAGTTTGCAATTTCGTAACAATTAAGTTTGGCGGCCGAATATCGTTATTAGCGGCATCTGATTCCTAATGACAGACCAAGGTAGGTATAATATGTTAGACTCTCGTAGAACATACGCGAGGATCGCGGAAGAACAGAATGGGCGATAATAACGGAGTAATTTCCTATCATCAAAGAAATAAACTGAAAAATAACATCGTAGCATTAAAAAATTCACAGGAATATTAGTTCTTTCAATCTTTGCTGCATAAGTTACAGTAAAATACGATATTACGATAAATGAGGCAAGCATAACCTAATTCAACGAATGGAATACTAGGATAAACAGCTGATTCATGCTATGACGTAGTATGTTTATTGATATGTCGTCACTTGTAAAACTTGTAACAATTCACTGGTAATATACAAGAGACTATCAATCTTTTGTGGAACAGAAATGTACAACTCCATACATTACAAGAACCCACACTAGTAACTTGTAATGTACAAGACCATACTTTTGTGGAATAGGCCCCAGCTGTGTAATATACTGCTGGCCATTAAATGTTCAACACAAAGAAGGATGGGCCTGATGGACCCCAAATGCACAGAGCAAGGTAAAACAATGACGTGATTGGTTGTTCAACTGTGTGGTGTGACAATGGCAACACTGATGAGCGGTATATAAATGAAGGTAGGAGAGCCACTGAGAGGCAGTAGCATTACGTTTCCTTGTCATTTGTGTGCACAGATGGAGTTAGTATGTCACATCAAAGAACACAACATACAAACAGGTTTGCGCCTTTGATCACAAGAGAATCATGGCTTATCGGGATTGTGGACTATCTTATAACAAAAGTGGTTTTTGCACAGGAAGAAGTGCAACCACAGAGAAGCAGATATGGGTTCAGTAGGTCAATGAAAGATGGGCTGAGCAATGTGCAGGAAACCAAATCACATCACACCAACGAGTCTAAGAAAAGATATCTTGTTCTCATGGCAATTACAGACCATACAGCCACATCCAACACCCAGGATTTCAGACATGTGGAAGATCAATCTGTCTTCACATGCATGGTTCATCATTGTCAGCAGCAGTGGGACATCTTGTCTAGCCATTCATTACTGTGTGTGCCACAGGTTCCTGCAGCTGCAATAGTTTGTGGATCGTTGGGCCTGGAGGAACGAATGGCATGCCACCTTCTTCTGCTTCTGCCTGCAGCATTATGATGTTCACATCTGCATCTGGTGGCACCAAGGTGCACGTGTGGCTGAGTCCTGCATTACGGACCATCATAACAGCCTAGCACCAGAGTTATTGTATGGAGTGCCATCAGGTCCCGCTTCTGCCTATATCGCATTGCTGGTATAATGGCCAGCAACTGTTACATCATCGAGGTAATTGAGCCTGTTGTTGTCCCCTACCTCTAGTGCCAGCCTGGGGCTCTGTACCAACAGGGCAATGCACAACCGCGTGTGGCATACATCGTCTGATGGTTCCTAGATGAGCACTATGTCTTATTACTTCCTGGCCTGCATATTCACCAGAAATCTTGCTCATCGCACGTGTGGTCCACAGTCGGACAATGAATGGTTTGCTACAGGACACCCACAGCTACAATGGACGTACTTTGGCCACGCATCAAAGTAGTCTGGGTGGAGATAACCCAGACAAAGATACGTCTCTTCCTCTCAGTGCCACATCGTGTAGCAACAGTTACTGCACCCATGGTGGGGTACCATAATCCTGATTTTCCCATGTTCTGTAAGTCATACTGAACTGCAAGAGTAATTTTGTCACCTGTGCATGACGGGTTATAATGGCTCTTGTCCTTCTTGGCGTTACAGTGTACGTGATTGCGATGTATTATAAGATCATTCCAGCCAACTTATAACATCTTATAACTTTTGAATGGGTGCTATCCACTTATGATAAACCATTTATTGGTCAGGTCTCTCGATAGATACTCATCCAAGTTTGGACCTAAGGTTTAGCTGCGTGATTTATTGGGAGCCAAAAGCCTCATCACCACAGCAAGGTCATATGGATCACACATTTACACCAAGGTAAAAATACTACCTGATTGTTGGTGAAGACTCGGAATACATGAAGTTCTGCATCAGGAGCAAATCCCAGACATTCTTGACTAGAAGCAATCACACCAGCCACAAATGTTCCATGTCCAAGTCCATCATCCAAAGTTTTCTCATTTGTCCAATTAGTTCGTTCTTTAATTTTCTTAAAGTGTGGATGAGTTTTTGCCAGACCAGTATCAAATACAGCTACTTTCACACCCGTACCTACAAAAACAAAACAATAAAATAATTAATTTTTGAATATGAAAAGAAAAATGGTAAGCTGGCTCATAACAATAAAGACAATGCAGATATTCTGGCTAAATATTTCAGCAAGCTTTTAAATTGTGAGGAACCTACAGAACTCCTTCATTTGGACACCAACACCCCAATAAAAACACCACCAGAGAACATCAATCCCCCCACAATAAGGGAAGTCTACCAAGCTCTGAATAAATTTAAAAACTACAAAGCGCCAGGAGAAGATCAGACCTTTGCGGAAATCTGGAAATAGGCAGGAACATCAGCAAAAGTTGCCCTCCATCAACAACTTGTCTCTATCTGGATTAAAGAAGAACTACCAGAACACTGGACAATAGCCCTCATTCACCCACTGCACTAAAAAGGAGACAAAACCGACCCTAATAACTACAGGGGAATCTCGCTCCTAGACATAACATACAAAATATTTTCACTAGTCATCCCTAATAGGATAAGTTTACAACTTGAGAAAGAACTAGGAGAATATCAAGGAGGTTTCAGACCCTGGAGGAGTTGTCCTGACCAGATCATGAGTCTTAAGTTGATAATGGACTATAACAGGAGAAGAAACAGAGATATAGTGATAACATTTGTAGATTTCAAGAAAGCTTATGATTGCATCCATAGAGAATCTCTGTTTAAAATTTTAAGACACCTTGGACTACATTCCAAATTAATAAACGTGATAAAATTGACTCTCACCAACACCAAATCAAAAGTGAAGTTTAGGGGTGAAACATCAGAGAATTCAAAATTAAAACTGGACTACGGCAGGGAGATGGGCTCTCACCACTATTATTTAATTGTGCTCTAGAAATGGTAATGAGGGAATGGTTTAGGAAATGTCCCCCTAAAATAAAGATTGGCCGAAAAATCAAAACAAATTGCCTGGGTTTCACTGACTATTTAGCATTACTAGCAGTGGACATAAAAGAAGCAAAACCCCAGATATCAGAATTTCAAACCATTGCAAATAAAATTGGCCTCAAAATATCATTCAAAAAAACAGAAATTATGACCCAAAAACCAACACAACTAAAAGAAGTTACCATAAATGGTAATAAAATCAAAATAGTAACTCAATTTAAATATCTTGGAGAAGTAATAACACATAACCTAAATGAAAAAATCTCAATCCAAACAAGAACAAATAGATTAGCTAAAGCACAAAAATTAACATGGGATATCTATAAAAAGAAATGTCTATCAATAAATACAAAAATTAAACACTACAACACAGTTATAAAACTGGAAGCTACATATGCAGCAGAAACACTTTTTTATCTGAATAAACAATCAAAGACTGACAGACTTGAGAAAATTTAAAGGAGGATTGGAAGAACCTGCATCAACAAAAAAATACTAGAAAGATGGACAGTGGCGGTTAATACCTAACAAAGTCGTGTACAAAGAGCTAGAACCCATTACAGATACTATGCGTAAGAGGAGACTGGGATTCTTTGGACATATCATGAGGAGGCAGGATTTGAGACTTCTGAAACAACTAGTACAACACAATCTCATCTCAAAAAATACCACAACAGGATGTAAATGGATCAAAGAAGTAAGAGAGGATCTGAAGGAAATAGGCCTTACAACAGAAGACACCACAAATAAGATAAAATTGAATACAAAACTCAAGAATACAAACCTAAGCTTTACCCTTACACAAAACAAACCAACAACATGCATATTTTCAACTGAGGAAAGGGCATGAAGATCGGAACATCTGAAGAAGTACTGGAAGGACCGCAAAGCCTGAACAATCCCTTCAAAGAGACCTGAACGACGGACTGACTAAAGTAATCCTATGTGGTCACAAAAGAAGAAGGAAAATAACGCACAACTCAAAGTACATAATCTTGATGCTTAGATTACCTTATAAGGCACGCAGAGTGGAGATTAAAATATTTTAAGGGAAACTGAAATTTGAATATGATCTACATTTAACTTCCAATACTACTACTACTACTACTACTACTACTACTACTACTACTGTTACTGTTTTTGGAGCGCCTCTAACCATCTCTACTTTTTTATTTTTTTGTGTTTAATGGCATTGTCCTATTTCCAAAAACAAAGTTAAAACTCGAAAATCATTTTCTGAGCATTGTTGGAACTGTTGCATGGGCTACATTGTGATAACATGCATCAAATGCACATCTCACTTCAGAAATATTTGCATTGGTAGTTTTAGGTGATTCATCCTATACAGGCTGTAACTGAAATTAATGAAGTCTGTTAAATTGATGGTAGATTAGGCCATTCTAACCAAATTACATCCAGACATTTTGGTCTATCTTTAAAAGGCAATGTTTCTAGGTTTTTGATAACTCTTCAGGGAGCAG
This sequence comes from Anabrus simplex, assembly GCF_040414725.1. Classification (NCBI taxonomy): domain Eukaryota; kingdom Metazoa; phylum Arthropoda; class Insecta; order Orthoptera; family Tettigoniidae; genus Anabrus; species Anabrus simplex. The sequence goes on from NC_090268.1 coordinate 304,625,796, forward strand.
TAGTAAACTACTGTACATCTGCAGAAGCTAGAGTGGGTTGAGATGAAGCAAGGACAGTGAGGGAAGTTGTTGCGTACTTCAAGAGTGACTTTGCCTGCTGGGAAGGGCACGGACGGGGGGTAGACAGTTGATATGACAAAAACACTGTCGTCTTGGAAAATCCCTACGTAAAGAAATTGGTATTGCTGTTGTTGCAACCTTACATGAAGAAATGGGATATTTGGAACAGTAGTACTGTACAGTCTCCGTAGTAAGTGTAGAAAATGTAGAAGTTATTGAGTGATAGATAGATAGATTACTCAACAAGATGCTTTATGTCACGCCGACACAGACAGGTCTAATGGTGATGATGGGATAGAAAAGTGCTAGAAGTGGGAAGGAAGTGGTCTTAAAGTACAGCCCCAGCATTTGCCTGGAATGAAAATGGGAAACCACAGAAAAACATTTGCAGGGCTGCTGACAGTTGGGTTCGATCCCACTACCTCCTGATTGCAAGCTCACAGCAGCATACCCCTAACCTTACGGCCAACTCGGTTGGTAATTGATTGTTTAATCAATTAATTATTATTTTAAAGGACAAAATCATTTTGATAATCAGTTCTGGTGTGGAAGTATGGTATATTTTGAAAATGTATGTTAATGAATTATCTGTCAAGCACTGTCCTACGTATATGTCACATGTGGCTCTACTGAGATTTATATGCAGGGTTCAATGGAGAATGACTAGAAACAAAATAAAAAGCTCTTCACTATGCAGAGCATTAAGGGATGAAATATAAGTAAATAAACCTCCTCTCTGTACTGAGAGTTATGGGATTGATCAGACGGTTAGACATTGGCCTTTGAATGCTGCATCCCAGTTTCAAATCTCGCTTAGTGCATGTGAAATGAGTGCCAGACACAGCAGAGGCAGGACAGAGATTTCTCCATGATTTTCTGTCACCCCTGTCAATTTAATTTCAGTAACACTCCACAACTAATCATTTCTCATCGCCCCGAAAGAGTTCAATGGGGTATCAGTCACTGAGTGATGCTCTTTTAAAAGCAGCTGTCATAACTAGGGAGAACATTAGAGCTATTTAAATCTGGCTGCTGGTGTTGTTATTCTCGTCTTATAGCTAAAATTTATTCTTTTAACCATTATGGTTTGATTTTGGTCCATACTGACTTAAACCTAATACACCACTGCAAATCACTGGTAAAGATCTATGTCCACCTTGTCAATACTATAAAATGTTATTTAATCTATAATAACAAAATACCGTACATGTTTCGAGATCTCACTTGTTCTCTTCATCAGCAACCAAACATTTACAATACACTCTAAACAAGATGTAAGTAAAATACAAGAAATGTTATCTACCTGAAACACTTAAAATTGTACTACTCTAAATAAGAATTAGGAATGATCAGATATGAAGAGACCTGTAGGTCAGCCTGACCATGGAAGAAAGACTGAGTGTTGCAAGGCTGAAGTTGCTAGGACACGTTAAGGTGACATGAACACTGAAGATGTATTTTGAAAAGATCATTCCAGGATAAAGACCAATTGGAAACCCTAGAAAAAGGTAGTTAGACTAGAGAAGAGAGGAAAAACATGGTATGCCTAGAGAGAAAAGCATACCAAGACCATAAAAAATGGAAGTACATTGTTCTTAAACATCCTACCTGGCTCACTGGAAGGAATTCATGATGATGATAATGAAATACAAGACTTGTCAACTAAATAAAATATATAAAATTACACAAAAACCAAAAATGTTTACATAAAATAAGCATCTCTCCTTAAAATTCTAATAATAAAACCATAAATAGTATGCATTTACTTTTCAATTTTTTTTTTAAAATTTCAGCTCCTCATGTTTGAAACTTCCTCTAAATGGCTAATCTCTTTTTGGTCAGGGGTGATTTAGCTTGTTGTACATGATGTGGCTGCTTGTATACGTATCAAATATATTGTGAAAACAAGCAGCTGACCTTGACTCATGATTGGATAATTCAAAGTTAAAAACTTCATGGTTAGTCTGTATTGAACTGAAAATTACAATAAAATAAGGTAAATTTAAGGGTTCCACCTTTTCAATACAATTCAATTATACTGTGCAAATATATCACAACATGTTTAATATGGTACCGGTTTCGACACTATGTTTGTGTCATCATCAGCCAATCATTAAAAAGAGCCAAAGAACAAAATATACAAGACAATATTCATACACATGACACACAATAACAAGTGTAACATTTAAAAGTTAAATAGTCCTTAAAGAAAAATCCACATTAAAGTTTGAAAAAACATAATTTTTCTTACTATAACGTATTTAAGACATGATAGTCTTGATTTGTACCATTACGCTAGTAATAAAATGGAAATATTAAGGAGACCGAAATAAATACAATGGCCGGCGGCAGTATCAAAATGGAATAAATAAGTACACAATGTCACTGAAGTCCAGATTAACATCATAGCAGAAGGCATAGAATCATAATGGCCATGCAAAAGACCATGAAATGGGAGCTGGATTGTAGAAAGAAAAAAAAGAAAAGAAAAAAGAAAAAAAGAAAAAATTACTTCTGAATCGCTTTTTCTGAGAGACACATGCAAGTAAGCTGGAAGGATAAAGATCACATTATATCATTGCTATAAAAGAAAGAAGCTCAACAAGAATCTTTATTCCAACTGTCGATATACAGCGAAAATTACGTGAAGAAAATTCCAAAATTCCAGATGATTGCTCTATAACATCGGAAGAAAACTAGAGCGCTACACGCAACTTTAGGCAATCCACCAAGAGAAGAGAAAGAATTAAAACAAAGCGCTTAATACTCATATTAGCCAAGAAAATCAGAGTCAATAATCAGAAATTGCATTTTCACCATAAATACTTGGAGAAATAACTATATTAGAGATTTAATGAATGGCAACAACATGTATTATTTCATACAAATTTTATCTTATGACTTCATGAACGAGATTGTCACCATGGAGTCCTTCCAAGATGATGGAATGGACTGCCCAAGATTACATAATTTAGCTCAAGATGATCGACCAACCTGATCAGAGATGACATTCGGAGAAACAGCAGCCAGCCACGAGGATCGCATGTAGCAGCCGAGAAGAAGAGACCATCCCAAAAAGATGGAGGAAGCGAGATGTTTCTTGTTTTTCAAAATTTTATGTATCATTTCGTAAAATAACTTTAGTAACTTAACTGCAAGTGTCATATAATCAATGTGTCAAATGTGATTTTCAAAGCTAACTTATTTCACGTAAACTTACGAATGATTAGTGTGCTAATCAATGTATATTGGCGTAGAAAGTGATAATGTTATAAGCGAATTCCAATCTTAGCCACAGTTTTGTTAATGCTATTGGAGAATGTGTTACAAGTAGATATATAGACCCCAAATCATATTGAAGGTATGGAGAGTATTGGAGAGGTTACGTGCTGTATGAAATTAAGATGGATTCAAGACATAGTAATGTTAACAGACAGGATGATGGCTGTATAATACAAAGGAGAAATAGATCCTATGTGAATTATGGGCTAGTGTAGAAGAAATAACGTCGAGGGAAGTTAAATGTTATGAGAGATATTAAGAATATATGAGATGAGAAATGCATAATCTACGAAGTGATAGGATTGAATAGAATAAATACAGAAATGTAATAGATATGAAGGTGTATTCGTCATCAATTGTGAAGAAAGGTGAAATAATTCTGATATTAGATGACACGAGAATAGGATTATTGCATGGTAATGGTTTTTGTCGAGAAGAGAGTATAATACTATGATTACAGCATATTCCAACCTTAAATAAAACTCTTAGTAATCTCCCTAATCAGCTGATAGCCTTCATATTTCAAATAGCTATCATGGTAATGAAATATGATAGGGTTAGTTGACACATTCAGAACTACGCTTTTCCAGAGGAAGTCAAGATCGAGGTTATGAAGTGATTCAATAAATGGCACATGTGAGCATATGTAATGTCAGCTTATAATATCACCACAACCAAGCTTGATAGCTGCAGTCGCTTAAGTGTGGCCAGTATCCAGTATTCGGGAGATAGTGGGTTCGAATCCCACTGTCGGCAGCCCTGAAGATGGTTTTCCGTGGTTTCCCATTTTCACACCAGGCAAATGCTGGGGCTGTACCTTAATTAAGGCCACGGCCGCTTCCTTCCCAGTCCTAGCCCTTTCCTGTCCCTGTGTCGGTGTGACGTAAAGCAAATAGCAGACATAAGAGATCATAACATCCTTACAGATACTGTATGGCCACATATGAGAACCTATATCCAAAACAACACTTTGACTTTACCCTTAAAATCCATGGATAAAAATAATTTAAATAACACTAATTTCCTGCCAGAGAATGCAAGAGATTCTGCCCAGGAAATTATGATGAACCACATGTACAGCTCCCTTATTGCTCAAATCCAACAAAAAAAACACAAATAGAGGCAATCACCATACCATAAAGAAGAAAAATGCATTCAAAACAGATGTTGCAACTTCCTGGATAACATCTGAATTGATAAAATTCGTTAAGCGACATAACACTCTTCACTCTAAACTTAAGATTGGGCAACACAAAGATAATATTCCCTTGAGAGAAGAATACATTAAATGTAGAAATTCGGTAATATTCCTAAAAAGAAAACTTAAGGCTAATTATTATTCAGAAAAATTAAACGTGCATGATAAAAATCCTAAGAAAACGGGGTAATTTTGAATGAAATTATATATAACAAAAAGCACAGCTCAGAAACTTGCAAAACTCTGTCAAGAGGTAACATGGTAATTAATGATAAACAAGAAATTTCTAATGAATTCAATGCGTATTTTACAAGCATAGCCAAAAATCTTGCATCTCAGATAATCACACATGATTTCACAGATCTGAATAGTAATCGTCAGCTTGAATCCCTTTTTTTGTATCCAACAGATAAAATGGAAGATAAATGTATAATTAAGAATTTAAAAAGTAAAAACATTATGGAGTAGATGGGATTACAGCTACTATGATCAAAAGGTTTGATGAACAGCTAATAACTAAGCTTGCTAGATCAATTAATGAATCCATGGCAACTGGGGTCATACCGCAGGCTCTAAAAATTGCTAATGTCATCCCGATTTTCAAAGGAGGGAACACTAGTAATGCAGGGGATTATAGACCTACATCCATACTACCCATAATTTCCAAAATATTCGAAAGCATTATAAAGCTAAGACTAATGGCTTTAACAAAAAAAACAAAAAAAAACAACAGATTCTTTTATCGAGCCCAGTATGGTTTCAGGGGGAATTCCAGCACAGAACTCGCAAATACTGATCTTGTATCGATGCTTCAGGAAAGCGTTGACAGCAACCAGATTGCAGCCGGATTGTTTATTGATCTCGCTAAAGCTTTTGATACGGTAAATCACAAAATTCTGTTATCTAAATTAGAAGATGTTGTAATTCGTGGTGTTGCATTAGAATGGTTCCGTAGCTACCTTAGTGGAAGAAAGCAATTTGTTTCTGTCAATGGTTATCAAAGCATGGACAAGCATGTCATTTGCTACATTCCAAACTGTGAAATATATTTTATCTCTGTTAAATGCTACACGACCCAGAAGAGTTGATGTTTTGTCAGTCGTGCATGTTGCATAAATTTTGTTACACAGTGTAAACCCATAGCATGATAGGTTATTTATATACTGCTTTTTTAAATGATCTTCAGTAAAAGTGTCAATATTTGTATCACCAATAAAAAAAACAATGAATATTGTTAGTAGAATAGTATAATTTTGGTTAGATACGAACTCCAATTCTCAATTAAGGGTATAGACCAAGAAGAAGAATGTAAAGATATCAGTTTGGGATAATGTGAATGGTCAGATGTAAATGGCAATTGATCAATCTCAACCTGTAAGAAAAAATAAAAAGAGAAAAGCAAACTCATTTCAATTAATGACACAGAGAAAGTAGGAAGTAAGATATGAATACTAGTTGTAGAAATTGAGGATTCAGCTGTTCAATGATTGTTTACCTACTGGAAGACAGTTTGTACACAGTGAAAATTTTCTCTTCCTATTCTTTATTTCCTTCATTATGTTTAATAAATAGTTATAAGAAATAGATAACTTGAAGTGTTATTTATGAAAATAATAGGATAAGATGTATTAGAATTGAGGTATTGCATTTTCGAGTTGGGTAACATTGCCATGATGTATTGGATGGAGACGTACATCAGTAAGGTCGAAGTTGATGACATGGTTATCGGCATATCTAATAATCTCTTAGATCCCACGTTAAACTGAACCAAATTCAACATTTCCTGACAAGCTGGCAGGGAATCCTTTGCATTGACCAACCTGGACTCAGGATGGGCGTAGATTAATCTTGATGTGAGGTGGAAAGCCAAGCTTTAATGCTGAGTCTTAATTGGGCATGTGTTTAAAATCTTGAATATACACATTAAAATCTTGAAGTTGTTGTCTTGCTGTGACAGAGTAAAATGGATCTCTAAAGAGAAAAACACCTTTAAATACAACTGATGTGTAACAGTGGCTTTAAAGTTTTATGTATTGCGGTATGTCTAGCAGTGGAAAGCTATAAAGGTGAAGGCCCTTTTTTTCTGTATAGGACCTAGGCTTCTCACTTCGATGCAGAGCGTAAACAACCTAAAGGAGAACAAGGCCTAATTAGGTATGCAAAAGACATAAAGAGGCAAGGAAACTGAGAGGAAAAGGAAAGACTGATTGAAACCAAGTGAAAACAAAAGAAAACTAATAGTATGAAACTCACCTTGCTCAGAGTGCCGTGGAGCCTGATGTGTGGAGAGGAACTAAGCTATGAGTAGTGTGTGGAAGCAAGAACGGGGCAGAGGCGGAGTTGGAGGGAAGGGGGAAAAGGACAGGGCGAGTAGGGGTAAGGGGAAGGTGTTTAAGGCGGAGCGGGGGGATGATGCGGTGAGGTTAAATAACGGGAAAAGGTGTTGCGTTTCTCTGATATGTCGTTTAAGTTTAGATTAGGGTTAAAATATTGATCAAAGTGTATAAAACAATTTTCAGTTACGTCGAGGAGGGGCCTTCGTTTAATGTCTCTAGGATTTCTATATCTCGATCTATGTTAGTGACGAATTATAATCATTATAAAACATCAAAACCATTTCTTATTAACAGTGCTGATGTAGTTATTTTATTATTATTATTAATTATATACAGTCGTATCAGCACACACTTTTTTAAAACATAACCGGTTTTTGGACACTAAGGTCCATCATCAGTGTTAAAATTTAAATTTAATTTTAATTCCACACGAGTGTGTCGTCAAAATGTTAGTGAAGCTATGTCTTAAATCTTGCATGTGTTGCCCCACTGCCGAGAATCTATTATACTTTATTGCGTTGATATGTTCTAAGTACCTAATTTTAAAGCAACGTCCGGTCTGTCCTATACAAGAAGAATTACAGTTATTGCATTTGAATCTGTAAACGCCTGACCTTGAAAAAAACGTCAGTTTTATTTACTGAGGTGAGTTGTGCCTCACTTCCATGTTCCTGTTGTTAGTTCAAAATGAAATCTTAGTAGTGTTTCTTAAAAATGTTTGCGATTCCATAGACGTCTTTATTGAAAGTAAAAGTGGAAAAAATGAAAGGATTGGCTTTTTCTTTTAATAAAGTTGTCTTAGGACGATGTTTAAATTTATTGATTATTCTCTCTATAAAAAAGAAGCTGTAACTATTGAACCTAGCCATGGCGCGAATAATATTTAATTCTTTATTTTTCTTTGGACATCGGTATTTTAAAAGCACGATCGACCATACTATTAGTAAGTGGCACATTTGTGTGCTTGTGGGTGTAAGGAGCCTTGACGAATGGTAGTTGCTGTTTGTGTGGGTTTCTGTATATCTTATATGATAATGAGGATGGAAGTCTATGTATTGTCAGATCTAAGAAATTGTTCTTTTGGTTTCAGATTCAAGTGTAAATTTAATATGAGGGTCAATATTGTTGAGATTACGGAGGGTGGAAGACGCACTAGTGCTTTTGTCGTCAATAATTACCAAGGTGTTGTCGACATAACTATCTTATTGTAATTCTCAGTTCAATACGGACTAACCATGAAGTTTTTAACTTTAAATGATTCAGCTTACCCAGCAAAATCCAAAGCGTACTGTTATATGGGCTTAAAAATTAAGATTGCCAAATTGGGCAAAGACAAACATTTTCTCAAACAATGCATCACGCACAATTTGGCTCCCAATTTTCTCAGAAGCAGTATAAAAAAGCATCGTACCCCTTCTCATCATTCTAGAACCCAAATTAAGGTCAACAAAATCAGTTTTCTATATAAGGAAAAATCCTTTTTAAACAATCGACTATACGAGACTCGCCTTGAAACAGCTTGCTTACTTACAAGCGCCCAATGGAACTGATTTCAAATTCAAGTCAACAACAGATTATTCGACACACTATCTAAGAAGCAGCTAACTTTAGAGAGGAAACTCAATGGACTGAAAAACAACCCAGCATCAAGTAAGATTTGTAAAAAAGAAACCAAAGAAATTGGTACTCCTGACAATTTACTCGAACAATTCCACTCTTTGGTTGTCAATTTATCCAAAACAAAATTAGATGATGAGGAAAACTCGATCCTTTCAAAAGCCCCTAAACATAATTGGCGAAACCTTAACACAATCAACATAGCCTCTAATTTAGTCATAAAATCTGAACTAGCCATCAACAAAATGCCACCAGATTTGCAGGATGAAATAAGAATAGGTGCAAAAAGAATACTAAAGATTTTCACTTCTATAAACAAAAGAATAACCCCTAACAGCATCAATAGCGAGGACTCTTCCGTCGAACAAAAACACATCTTCAATCTCAAAAAGAAAGTTAAGGATAATGAATGACCTCATCATTACTAAAGCGGATAAAGGCAACACAACGGTAATTATGGAAAAAACTGAGTATGTTGCAAAAACCAAAGACATTTTTTAACAATAGCACTTTTCAATAGTTAAAAAAGACCCAACCCAACAAATTCCACGTCTGTTAAAACAAACCTTAAAAAACACTTCCTTTCTTTTTACCGACCAAGAAAAAGCTAAATTATCGAACATGAATCCGGGTCTGCCTACTGCTAAAGCCCTCCCTAAGATCCACAAGGCCGGTGTCCCCATATGCCCAATAATTAATTACAGACCTAGCCCTCTGTATAAATTATCCCAATTTATTCAGAAATTCCTTAAGAAAAATTACAAATTATTGTCAAACAAATCGATTAAGAACACCACAGATTAATAGAGAAAATTGAACAACTTTAAAATCCTACCTAACCATTCCCTTCATTCCTTTGACATTGTTAATACATATCCCAGTACTAAAACCAAAAAATTATATCCTACCACCGAAAAAAACTTAAACAAATAGAGTCAACTAAGCAAAGAAGAGATTCAAGATTTCATGTCTGTTCTAAAATTGGTAGTCAATAACAATTTCTTCACCTTCGACTATATTATACATCAACAGGATGGCTTGACAATGGGGTCACCGGCCTCAGGCGTCTTAGCGGAAATCTATTTAGATTTTTTGGAACACACTAACATTAATAACAACAACATCTTCGCAAATATACTCTTTCGGGCTAGGTATGTCGACGACACCTTGGTAATTATTGACGACCAAACCACTAATGCGCCTTCCACCCTCCATCTCAACAATAGTGACCCTCATATTAAATTTACCCTTGAATCTGAAACAAACAAAAAAACAATTTCTTAGATCTAACAATGCATAGGCTTCCATCCTCATTATCATAGAAGATATACAGAAAACCCACAAAAATAGCAACTACCATTCGTCAAGACTCCTCACACTCACAAGCACACACATGTGCCACTTAAAACAGTATGGTCGATCGTGCTTTTAAAATTCCGATGTCCAAAGAAAACTAAAATAAAGAATTAAATATTATCTGCGCCATTGCTAGGTTCACTGGCTACAGCAACTTATTTATAGAAAGAATAATCAATCAATTTAAACATCGTCCTAAACAACTTTATTAAAAGAAAAATCCAATCCTTTCATTTTTTCACTTTTACTTTCAATAAAGACGTCTATGGAATCACAAACATTTTTAATAAACACAATACCAAGATTTTCTTTTCGAACTAACAATAGGAACATGGAAGTGATAACTCCACCTCAGTAAATAAAACTAATGTTTTTTCAAGGTCAGGCATTTACAGATTCAAATGCAATAACTGTAATTCTTTTTATATAGGGCAGACAGAATCTAGCTTTAAAAATAGGTACACGATAAAGTATAATAGATTCTCGGCGGTGGGGCAACAAATGCATGATTCAAGACATAGCTAATTAGAAATTTCACAATCCGTATTGAAGCGGGATTACAATCATTGAAATTAAAAGGGGTCCTCCTATTCAATACAAAGATATTTATTAATGTGAATTAATCACATATCGTTCATATGAGGTACTAGTTTCGGCACTAAAATTGACTTGTTGGCTGATGATGGCTCAAGTTTAGTGCCGAAACTAGTACCTCATATGAACGATATTCACATTAATAAATCTTTGTATTGAATAGGAGGACCCCTATTAATTTCAATTATTGTCAAGACATAGCTTCACTACCATAGATCAAGATGTAGAAATCCCAGAGACATTAGGCAAAGGCCCCCTCCTCGACATAACTGAAAAGTGTCTTATACACCTTGATCAATACTTTAACCCTAATCTAAAATTAAACGACATATCAGAGAAACCCAACATCCTTTTCGACTTTCTCATTAGGGTTTTCAAAAATACCAAGTTTTCAAGTCAGGGCTCGATCTTACACGCAGTACACAACACCTTTTCCCGTTATTTAACCGTATCACCCCCCCCGCTCTGCCTTAAACACCTTCCCCTTACCCCTACTCGCCCTGTCCTTCTCCCCCTTCCCTCCAACTCCGCCTCTGCCCCGTTCTTGCTTCCACACACAACTCATAGCTTAGTTCCTCTCCCCACATCAGGCTCCATGGCACGCTGAGCAAGGCGAGTTTCATACTATTAGTTTTCTTTTGTTTCCACTTGATTTCAATCAGTCTTTCTTTTTCCTCTTAGTTTCCTTGCCTCTTTATGTCTTTCACATACCTAATTAGGCGTCGTTCTTCTTTAGGTTGTTTACGCTCCGCATCAAACAGAGAAGCCTATGTCTCATACAGAAAAAAAGGGCCTTCACCTTTATAGCTTTCCACTGCTCGACATACCGCAACACACAAAACTTTAAAGCCACTGTTACACATCAATTGTATTTAAAAGTGTTTTTCTCTTTAGAGATCCATTTTACTCTGTCACAGCAAGACAACAACTTCAAGATTTTAATGTATATATTCAAGATTTTAAACGCATACCCAATTAAGACTCAGCATTAAAGCTTGGCTTTCTTCCTCACATCAAGATTAATCAAGACTATCATGTCTTAAATACGTTACAACAAGATGAATTATGTTTTTTCAAACTTTAATGTGGATTTTTCGTCAAGGAGTATTTTACTTTTAAGTGTTACACTTGTTACTGCATGTCGTGTGTGGATACTGTCTTGTATATTTTGTTCTTTTGCTCTTTTTAATGATCAGCTGATGATGTCACAAACATAGTGTCGAAACCAGTACCACATTAAACATGTTGTGATATATTTGCACAATATAACTGTATTGTATTGAAAAGGTGGAACCCTTAAATTTACCTTATCTTATTGTCATGATTGGATACCTTTTCAGAAACATGCAAGCCAGTTATTTCAACTTATTCCTGTGCTCTATAAGCCTATAAAACAAAAAACAAAATCAGAACCACGATGTGATGAAATGAAAAGACGACTTTAAACCAGAACAATGACAGACTTACTGTGTAGTTATACCAGACAACGTATCAATAACAGCTGACTGTAATTCAAAACAAGTATGACCTTGCCTTTTTGTAATGGCAGAAAAGGGAAAGAAGGGCAGGTAGAGGGAAACGTGTACTACTGGATGCTGATATCTTGAGAATGGGAGGGGAATAAGGTGGGGAAGTGCTAGAAAACAGAGTGTGGATTCAGACGTTACTATTTCATTTTTTTCTTTTTCTTTCTTATGTAAGATCTTGCCATTTTAAATACTGTATTTACTCGCGTATTAGACCCTTTTTTTTCTTTTTTTCACTTTTGCAGCCAAAAACAGTAGGGGGGCGTCAATCATGCGATAACCTCAAATTTTGTGCAGTGAACACATGACTTCTAGGCTATTAAGAGCTATAAAGTGTACATGTAAACATTCTACACTGTTCTTTAACAAACGTATGAATGTATTCTGAGTTTAACGGCTATTTTCGTTGGAAGGCAGTATTTTTAAATTTAAAAAGACAATAAATGGTGAAGTCGACTTTTAGGCTTACATATAAAGTAAATGTAGTCAGTTTTAGCTACTCTTTTATCATGTCATTTGTTTCATCTCATTAACTCCTCTGATGAGGTTTACGTCAGGAAGGGCATTCAGTCAAAAAAAAAAACTCACTACGAAGATTCATCTAACTTCATACTCAACCCCGAAGAGAAAAGGGACAAGGGTATCTTATTATCGTATTATGCAATATTAAACTTAAAGGCCTGTCATTTGTCTCTGTCAATTGAACAGTAGGCCTACCACACAGTAAACCTGATCGCGGCTTTCATCTGAATTATCGTCATCCTGTGCCGCAAAATTCCCTGCCTACCAGCACGTAGTCATTCGAAATGACGTCATCTTCACTGCCATCTCATCAGACATGTACTGCCATCGAAAGCATTCAAAATCCCATGTTTCTGAAACTTTTAAAAATAGTTTCGTTCCCGACTATAGAGTCTAAAAAGTGAGAATCTATTCGCAAATGGTTTCTGGAGATGTTGTCTGTTGTTCCCAGTTGGTGTATGTGCAGCAGAAGCCACCCCTACCAAATAAAGCCGTGCTGTAGAAAGCGTGCCAACACACCAGCTGGTAACTAGCATATGTTACGAGTTGTACTTTCGAATGTAATACGTAATGACTTGAAGCATTCTTTGGATAACTTCAGCTGTTAAAAGCCAGAGTTTTATTTTTAAGTATATTAATTTCATGCTTGTTCTGTACATTTATCACAACAGGATTTACCTAATCAGTTGTAATTGAGATAAGAGAGACCACATTGTTTAGGTTAGGTATGCTATCAAGTGCCCGGATATCTTATTATCATATTATGCAATATTAATCAAAATTAATAAAAATTTAAAAAAAGGAAAGCTTGCTGCATTTATGGATATTTACAAGTGCGGCAGTAATATGTTTTATTATCAAAATGTTTAATTTTGTACGTTCGTTGTCTCGATTTTTTAATAACGCATAGTATGTTTTGTCTGGCGTCTCCAAAAACATGAAAGTTGTTAGTGGGGATGTAAAATCAATATTATTATTATTATTTTATTTATTATTTATTTACATATTTTACGCCCATATTGGAGCACTGAAATCAATACATTTGAGTTAATTTCTTCTTCTTCTTCTCCCAGAACTTTTTCATCCTCTCCGACCTGGAAGCCCTTTGTGTGTCCGATATAGTATATTGTTTCCGTTCAACTGCTTTTAGTTTGAGACTTATGCTTTTGTTCTTCAAAATCCTCTTCTCTTTTCTGTCTTTGATTTGTTGCCGAGTTATACCCAATTCTTCCAAATCGTCCTGAACTTCTTTGAACCAATTATTATTGATTTTATTCTTCAAAAAGTAATCGAATAGTTGTTTCAATATCCTGGTGTCTGCTAATCTTGATATGTGACAGAAAAAGGAAATTCTTCTTTTACGCATTGTAGATATTATTGATTCACATTCACGATAGACAATGTTGTTAGGCAACAATCTCCACTGTCCATCAACTTGGTGTTTTTTATTAATAATTGTTCTAAGAATTCTTCTCTCAGTTTTCTGTAATTTGTCTGTTGTAGATTTTACATTTAATTTGAATAAAGTTTCACTAGCATAGGTTGCCTCTGGTTTAACTATGGAATTATAGTGTTTCAGCTTAGCGTTTATCGAAAGAGATTTTTTTTTATAGGTTGGCCAGGTAAGTCTTTGTGCTTGTTTAAATTTAGTTGTTCTGTGTTCTATTGCTTCTTTTTCATTTGTGTTCCATGTTATTATTTCCCCAAGATATTTGAATTTCTGAACAATTTTAATCTCTTTATTACTGTTCAGCTGAATAACTGGTAAATCAACTTTAAAAGTTGGCATCATTTCTGTTTTTTCAAATGAAATTTGTAATCCCATTTTTTTAGCTATAATTTCTAGTTGTTCAATTTGAAATTTAGCCTCTTCTATTGTATTTGCAAGTAATGCTAAATCGTCCGCAAAAGCAAGGCAGTTGAGTTTAATATTTCTACCGATCTTGATAGTTGGTTGGCATTTCTTGTTCCATTCACGCATAACCTTCTCCAATGCACAATTAAATAACAATGGTGAAAGTCCGTCTCCTTGTCGAAGTCCAGTTCTTATAGTGAATGATTCTGATAATTCACCTCTAAATTTAACTTTTGCCTTCGTATTTTTAAAAGTCATATTAATGAGGTTAACAAGTTTTTGATGTAAGCCAAATTCTTTAAGGCTTTTTAATAATGAGTCACGATGAATACTATCGTATGCTTTTTTTAAATCTACAAACGTGATGACCAGACCCTTACTTCGAACTCTTTGGCGCTTCATTATCCATTTTAAACTAATGATTTGATCTGGACAGCTTCTACCTGGTCGAAATCCTCCCTGATATTCTCCAAGTTCTTGGTCGAGTTGTTCTTGGATTCTTGTGTATATAATCTTGGATAAAATCTTGTATGTAATATCAAGTAAGGATATCCCCCGATAATTATTTGGATCGGAGCGATCACCTTTCTTGTGCAGCGGGTGGATTATCGCTGTATTCCATTCCTCAGGAAGCTTCTCCGTGTTCCAAATATCAATGATGTATTTATGTAGGTTTTGAATAGTCTGATCATTAGCATTCTTCCATATTTCTGCTACTATTTGATTCTCTCCTGCTGCTTTGTAGTTTTTAAGTGCATTAATTGCCGTTTTCACTTCATGGTAAACTGGTGGTATAATCTTTTGTAATGGAGTTTTATTTTTTGGGTTAGGATCAAATTCTAAATGTTCCACAGGATGCTCACAATTAAGTAACTCTTTAAAGTATTCTGCAAGAATGTTAGCATTATCCTGATTATTGTGTGCCATTTTACCATTTTTATTTCTTAACATAAGTGTGGGAGGGGTAAATTTAGATTGATATTGCTTGAATGTTTTGTAATAGTCTCTTGTTTTATGCTGATTGAATGTTTCTTCTATAGTGCTAAGCATTTCCTTTTGATAATTCCTTTTAATTGTCCTAATTTCTTTAGCTGTTTGTCTTCTGGCATTAATTAGTTCTTCTCGAGATTTTTCCGTTTTCCTCTGTTGATCATTTATCCATGCCTTGTGTCTTGCTTGAATTGCTTTGTCACATTCCTCGTTCCACCACGCATGTTTCTTTCTCCTTTTGATTGGGGCAATTTCTTCAGCTATGGTTTTAAGTTTGTTGATCATTGTCTCTAATTTGTCATTTAAAGGTGTTTTGGATCTCTCTAAATATATTTTATTATTTATTAAGTAACTGGGATCATAATTTCTCCTTGCTTTGAGATGATTATGTTTGTGTTTCCTTTTTGGTGTTAACTTGATTTTTATTTTTGAGATATAATGATCCGAGTCAATGTCTACCCCACGGAGGACTCTGACATTATAAATTTCTTTATGATAATCTTTATCCATGGCAACATGATCAATCTGAAACTCTCCCAATTTTACGTTAGGGCATTTCCATGTCATAAGTTTATGTGGTCGCCTCATGAATCTGGTGGTTTCCAAAACGAGTCTATGATCTGCACAAAGTTCAATTAATCTTTGGCCATTTTTGTTCGTTAATTTATGAGCTGGCCATTTTCCTACAACTGTGCGATACTTCTTTTCTCTGCCTATTTTAGCATTGAAATCTCCAAGTAAGATTTTTATATGCTCATCAGGGATCTTCGCTAATATGTAATCAAGTTCCTCCCAAAAGTTTTCAACTCCTTCTCTATCTTTATTGTTTTTGTCATTTGTTGGTGCATGGACATTTATTAAAGTATAAGTTTTATTCCCTACTTTAATTGTTAGAAGTGCCATCCTCGAAGATTTTGAAGAAAATTCTTCAATTGAGTCTATTATGCTACTATGAACAAGAAAACCTACACCAAATTGAGGGACATTCTTCATTACTCTTTCTCCTGGAGGTCCTTTGTAGAGACGATAACCTCCTGATTCAATTGGGTCCTGGTCTGTGTTCCTAAGTTCTTGTAAAGCCATTATTAAAATCCTATGTTGGTCCATCACATCAGTTAAATGTTTCAACTTGCCCACCTTACTTAGTGAATTAATGTTTAATGTTGCAAAGTATGAAAATTTTCCTGATTTGTTGAACTTAAGTCTCTTCTTACATTGTTGGGTTAGTCCACTGTCTGTCAGCTGTCTGTCGATTGTCTGTTGGGCTTCCAGGCGCTCCGATTCGCCTAGGTCTTCTACTTGACACCCCACCGATTCCGAGTGGTGTCTTTGTGCAGATCCTTGTTGTTGTTTGTCCACACCGGTGGATTTATTCATTAGAAGACTCATCATCATTGATTGTCTGATCTTTCGATCGAAACATTTCTGACCAAGGTCAGGCTTTACAATTCCAGATGTGATCTGGAAAGGTGATTAATGAAGTATGAATTGGTGATGAATGAAGTGCTACAAGTTCATCCTAGTTGTTCAGGACTGGGAGTAGGCATTTCCTCCATACTCCGCATATGTTATTATTATTATTATTATTATTATTATTATTATTATTATTATTATTAATTGGTAGGTATGTTGCCAAGTAAAAAATCATTATGAATGGATTGTTTTTATCACATATCAAACCTACTTCTCTCCAGAAATTATGTATATTGGCCCGAGTTACTAGATATTAAATTATCACTTTGTTAATGATCTCGCCAGCTACCTTAATAGCAACAATCGTGAATATTGCTTAACCAAAGTAAACTTGTTTCGTCATCCCAAGGTTGTGCAGCTCATTTTTATGCACGCCCCCAATGGAGGGGAACTGCATACATCATTTTTACCGCATATCAACCTTCATGCCATTCTTAAATATCTGGCAGTATGGTACCAGGAATCAAACTCAGGCCCTCGCAAATGGCAGCTAATTTTGCTAACCATTATGCTGGCATACATTCGTAACTACAAAAAACAGACATTATAGCATGACTGATGTGTGCTTGCATCGAGTGGGTCAGACACGAAACTATTCACCTATTTGTGCGACGTCATCGGAGTTGTAGTAGGCCTACGCTACTTAGGCGGACATTCCTTAACTATGAAACACAGATGCACCGCACGACTTTGATGCGTGTTTGCATTGTGCAGGTCATACAGACAAAACTAATTACAAAATTGTGGGCATCGGAGCTGCAGTAAGGCTTGTACCCGCTATGAAGCGGAATCACTGTTCTTCTCCGATGAATTACAGTGGGGGGGACTTGTATGCAAAATTAATTTTTTTTCATTTTCTTTGTCTCAAATAGCCAGGGGGATCTAATACGCGAGGGGGTCTAATACACGAGTAAATGCGATGATTGCTCATCATTAGACCTCGGATTTTTAGGCGCTAAAATTTTATTTTAGGTGCCTAAAATATCCTCTCAAATATGTAAAAATAGGTTCTAAAAATATGTTTTAGGCAGCTTCAATTTTACGTATTTTAATAAGCACTTATCAATTAAAATACCATTTTTATTTTTCTAAATTGATAATAACTCTACATGCACACAAGTAATAAGGCAATAACATGTTAATACAATATTTCACATATACAATGCTTCACCACATTTTTGAGTTTTTATCTCTAAATAATTAAAACACTGAATTACAAGCACGTTACTGCCCACAATTTGATGCACAGTAAATCACTAGCACTTTTTCTAGATTTTCTGTTGTGGAACTATACCGCTTGTCTGACAACACTAGCTTGCAGGCTGAGAAAGTACGCTCAACGTCAACAGAAGTTACAGGGCTGTATTTGAATTTTGGTACAAGATGTGGGAGATGTCACATTCAACGTTAGTTTTGCCAATCAAAACATCAGCCACAGCATGAAGTGTTGGCAATCCTGGGTTCTTCTGTAATACTTTATTAAGTTTGTCCCAAATTCTATCCCCAAAGGGGCCTGGAGTTAAGCTGATTTTTTTTCTTTCACCTCTTCTAACAAATCCAATTGTTCGTAAACAGGTTTCCCGGAAGACTCAAGTGCAGAAATAACAGGGACCAAAAAAGTATAATGGGACCTGGTGTAGGCAATTTCTTGAGAAATGGTTACATCCATTAGAACATTTTTGGCCGAACTCATGCACATGGCATCTTCATTTAGGGCGAGAACAAAACTTCTGATTGCATCAAAATGTTCGCTGTTGTACATAATGGCCTGAAGCCAAGTCTCCCAGTGCGTAAGGATGGGTTCTGGTGGCAGTGGAAGATCGGGTAATTCATTGCGGAACAACTGGATTCATGTGGGAACCTTTGCAAAAATGTTCTTAGTGGAGGAGATCATCTTGTTGACTCGAGGAAATTCGGCACGTATCTGCTCAGCCACGCGATTCATAGCATGAGCAAGACAAGTGACGTGAATCAAAGCAGGGTAAAATACTTTCAGCAACTTAACAGCAGCAATCATGTAGGCGGCTGCATTAGTAAATATAGGAAGCCCCTTATTTTCGTCCATGTTATTGGGGTAAATCACACTGGGACCTTTATTTACAAACTGAGCAACTGTCTCCTGATTGGTTTTAGTTAACTGTCCGCTGCAGATCAAATGTGGCGAACACGGCGTGTCGGGATCTAATTTTCTGACTATCAAGTGGGCAATATAATGACTTAGAGTGTCAGTAGTCTCATCAACAGAGATCCAGATGTATGAGTCTCCTATATCTTCCCTTATCCGCCTGACTGTGTCTTGCGATTCCGTTGTTAATAATCCTTGTTTAAGATTTGATTTTCTTTGCAGATTTTCCTGATGTTTAATCCCCTGGACATGTTGACTAAGATGCGATTGCCTTTCACTGGACACCGAGAAATAACAACAACTATAAATAGTCACAAATATGGTGTAAACCGTGCAAGTATATAGGCCAGATACAAACATGCACAGAAGACTATTCAAATTCATAGGGCCTTGTAGCGCTTCCCGATCCCTCCAGTAGGTGAGACATGTACCCTGGACCTTTAAGTGATGCAGTAGAGGTAATAATTCCATGTGACTATTCCTATCCTGGTCCAGCCCTTTAAGACAGACCCTCCAACGAGGGTGGGCGGCATCTGCCGTGTACAAGAAATTGCGTGCTTTTGTAGTGGACGATAGTATTGTGTGTAAGTTTCGGAAATGTTTCGGACAGTACAAATACACAGTCCCCAAGTCAGGGAAAATAACCATTTAAGGTTTAAATCTATGATCCGGTCAGGAATCGAACCCGGGGCCCTCTGAACCGAAGGCGACTATGCTGACCATTCAACCAAGGAGACGAACACAGTAGAGGTGAATTTATTTATGTACATAGTTTACGCCCACATTGGAGCACTTGAATCAAACCCAAATACATTTACGTTAACAAAGAATTAACTGAAGATTTAGCTTGCATCATCTTCTTCCTTTCCCAAAACCTCATTCTGGCTGACCTTTCTTCATCAGATATGACATACTGTTTGTGTTGTACAGTTTTTAATGACAATCTTATTTGTTTGTTCTTGAGAATCCTTTTCTCTTCTCTATTTTCAATTTGCTTCATTGCAATATTCAGCTCTTCTAAATCATTCTGAACTTCTTTAAACCAATTATTTTTTGTTTTACTTTTCCAAAAGTAATTACTAGTTGTTTTATTATCCTATTATCATTTAATCTAGAAAGATGACAGAAAAAGGCAATTCTTCTTTTTCTCATCGTATCTATTATAGATTCACTTTCCCTATAAACCACTGCATTAGGCAATAATCTCCATTGTCCATCCACCTGATGTTTTTTATTAATGATTGTTCTGAGTATCCTTCTGTCAACCTTTTGCAGTGTATCAGTTGTTGCTTTGGTGTTCAATTTAAATAGTGTTTCACAAGCATATGTCACTTCAGGTTTAATAACGGAACAGTAATGTTGAAGTTTAGCATTTATTGAAAGAGATTTTTTTCTTGGACGTTGGCCATGTAATTCGTTGTGTTTTTTTTTAACTTAAATGTTTTGCTTTCTATTGATGATTTTTCATTGGTGTTCCAAGTTATAATTTCACCAAGATATTTAAACTTATTCACAATTTTAATTTGTTTGGTATTGGCTAAGGTAATGGTTGGTGCTGTAACAGGGAAGGTTGGCATTATTTCTGTTTTTTTCATTTCTTTTCCTGTTTTGTTATGTTTGATTAGATTATGTTGGCCAACATTTTTGTCACTACCGGTACTGATGCCTGCGCATGGCTGAAAACCCTTTTTTTTTCCTCCCTACATTTATTGTATGCTTATCCAAAAATAATCATTGCTGTATATATTTACAATGTATATAATCTGTCATACACTTCCTACAATTGTTAAAAGTGCATATCTAATTTTCTTACAATTTCCACCTCGTATTTTTAGGTTCCCTACGGCAGCATGATATTTGCACTTTTCAATATGTTTGTACTATTATTCCTCGTCTAAAACCCGCTTGAAAATTTGCCTTTCTCCAAAATGAATAGACCTTACCGTACCACACACACACATGACCAGTCTTTAACGATTCTATAAACAAAAAAATTTAAGGGGTCAGGATGCGCTGTAACTTTCTTTTGATGATTACTGATAAATAAAATCATGAATAAAGTATATAAATAAAATTACTCAAAAACTTAATAAAATTAATAAGCATAATTAACCGAAATGTCTGTAGTATGGGCGCCAGAGTTCACCAGAATGGATCCCTCGAATTTAGATAAGAGCATGATAGACTTTATATCCCAGGGCGTGTACATAATGCTGCGTACTGGTACATCTGCTGCAGGCCTTACCTAACCTCCTGAAAACGACTAATTAGGTAGGAACTGCACCTAGGTTCATCAATAACACTGATTCTAAAATAGCTAACTATATTCTTAACAAATTCCGTGCATGAGCACCTCATCAACATACAACATTATAGATATAATACACATATAAAATATTGCTGGAAGACTCCATATTTACAACAACAACAATAATGAAAACAGTGGGAAAACGAAAGCGAGAACTAAGCTACCATTTGTAGATAGTCCGATGAACAATGTACATGTATGAAGATAAATACCCTTCACTGTCTCTATATCAATTCGACTTCCCGATTCTCATAATCGGTAGTTATCACATCACACAGACACTGTACCTTGTACTACTGTGTTCACATATTTTAACACTTGTTGTAAAGATATATACACACGTCTGTCGATCCTCAACATAAATTTATGGAAAGTCTGAGATAGCTTTCACCAACATATAATGCTAGGCCGCCACAAGTGCTACAATACTTAATGCGCAAGCACTCTCCACAATCAACCACTTTCCACGAACATAACAAGACTACGCTCCACGAACGTTTGAAATCCAGTCCATTGAAGCCGTGTCACTCCAGTACCGTGTATCAGCACCACTTCCTTCCCGTACAGTACGTCAGTTGTAGTTGTAGTTATCTTCCTTCTCGTTCCTTTACAATCACCTCTACAATCACCCTTACAATGTTTTTGGTTGCCGCCGTATGATCAACCTTTATAGACATCAACATCCCCCTCCTCTCAGATGATACGTCTGGATTGGTGCTTGCCAGCCAATCATGAGTGATCTCAAATCAAGACCAAGCCCTGAACTACTTCTTCCTCCCAAGACAATAACAAACTCTGGGGTATATTCCATGAATCACCAAACTTTCCTAATACAACAACAAGCTCATCCCATCAGGCTGGGATATATACATGACTCATGAACTTCCCGACACAAGTACATCACAACAAACACTGGGGCAGCCATATGACTCATTCAAATTACCAGAGTTATTAAAGCAATGTTTTCCCACTCGTGCAAAACAAATTACTCATACCTACATATGTGGATATCTTCCAGCTTACCAATATAAATGGCAAAATATACAAATGAAATACTGATAATAATAATGATAATGACAATAATAATAATAATTGTACCGGGCGGTACACCTCCACGCCGCTAATTTAAGTTGCACCTGTTGAAACTCCTCTGCTGGAGGAAGTCTGAACTTTATTGACGGTATTAATTTTCAAGTTTCTCAGAAGATGTCACTACCTAGAAATTTTGGAGTTTTTGAACTGTGTCATTTTCGACGTATTTTTGTTTTGCTTGTAGTAAGAAGTGTGAACTTTCTCTTCTAGAGGACACTACTGAAGATCAACAATAGTGCACCCTAGTGCGGAGTGAAAGAACTGTTTTTTGGAGAAATTTTTATTTCAAAAGTTTGTTTCTTGTTAAATTTCTTTCTGTTATTGTTTAAGTTGGCTGTATACCCCTCTCTTTCCCCTTGTTTTGTATTTACCCAATCCCGAATTTCTTTTATTAATTGCTGACCAATCCGAGGTATCTTCCCCCAACTTGAATATGTTGCTGTATCCTACCCAATAAAGACTTTGTGGGAGGGTGTTTTCATTCCCCTAACGCCTCGAACCTTCCGTGAGAGGATATAAACTGCTGATTTTAGGGTCTCCGGGCCACTTCTGTTCCATCTTTCAGTGTGTATAGTACATAGCAGGGGGCGGGAAGCGCCTCTTTCTCCGGCTGCGGTCAACAACCAGGTAATGGCCAATTAATAACTTCTTTCTTTGCTAGCTCAGCAGTTTAACTCTCGGGGCGGGTCCGAAGTTTTTCCGTTATGTAACCTTCCTTAAAAATGTAAAGAATCTGGTATCTATTTTATCTTTTAAACTACGTATTGGGATAGAGAGTGCTTATCCCTCTCGATCTCCCACTCATATTGTTTTGAGGTGAACTTTTTTTTCTCAACCTATTCTTCCTTAACATTATGTAAATTTGTTTCTTTTCTAAAGTCACCTCCGTAGTATGGGATTAGCCCTTGCATCAGTGGCCTAAGAGCCAAATTAGGTTTTAAAAACAAAGTGTATTAGGAGTGCAGATCGCCTCCTCTCAAATTGTTATTTTGGAGGTCATGTAATCAACCTTCTTTTCATTTAATAGACCTCAGTAGGTTGGGTATTTTACCCCTGTGTCTATGTCCAGCGAGGACAACTCGAAGGTGGAGTTTGGTGTGGCCTTTGAGAGGCTTAAAGTTGAGAGCGAGTGGCTCCTTTTGAAAATTGAGTGTTGTATGCCTCGTGGAGGCTTTTCAGTGTAATTTGGAGCAAGGGCTCCTAGGCATGAATGGGGTTTTCTGCCCCGCTGTTGAAACTTGTGTTTGGGGTAAAACTGAGCTGATTGCCCAAGCATTGTGAAGTCAGGGCGCGAAGCCCAAATCCTGTAAATTTTGTAACTACCCTTTTGACTTGCTACTTTGTACCTGCCATGCTTGTTATTTCCTTATTTTGAAAAGAAAATATAACCTTGCTAAATTTTAAATTAATTTTACTTTCGTAGCTTGAGACCCGTTCACACCCGCACCTTCTTTCACCTCTACCTACCGCTAAAACACGGTAACAAGTGGTAGCAGAGCGTGGTTGAATGGGTCTCAATTTAGCCCCTTTTGACGGCTAAACATTGTTTTGTTCCGAACTCTTAACAATTTTCTCAGTTGCTGGAATTTTTTGATTTTTTTTTTTTATTGTTCTGTCATCATGCCCGGCCCTCGCGATGTTCTCCATCTTAACTATTTGCGCAAGGAGGAGTTAATCTACGAATTGACTATTAGAAATGTGCAATCTGGAGGCACGGTTGCGATAGACACAAACAAGCTTAGAGAGTCCCTTGAGTTGCCTATTTCCATCCCCACCTTGGGAGAGAAAGAAATTGACGACTCTCTTTCCACGATCGTCGAGAATATTACTGGGCTAGCTTCTGTAGTTAGTTTTTTTGATGAAAATGATCCTTCTCCTAATCAAATTAAGCGTGTGCAAGCCAGGCTATATCATTTCTCAAATAGAGTTAACGATCTGTTGTCTCTAAAGCTGAATGACGTTCAGAAGAAGGAAGCTAGTACGCTGCTTGAAAATATTTCGGAATTGTCTAGCAAGGTCACTCAATTGTTAACGGGGGAGGTTCCTCCCAAAAGCGATCTACCCACCACAGTGAATGTAGGTAGTGAGGAAGAGCCTCCTAAGGGAGAAGCAAATAGGAAAACCATTGCTGCACAAACAACCTCTGCCCCATTGGACGAGTCTGAACGCCGTAACTCATTAAATAATGTACGTTCTGAATTAACTTCCTTGCCATTGAAACCTTTACCTACTATGTCACCAGGGTTTAGCAGCTTGCCTCATCCATTGGCAATGTTGCTCAGAGGTATCTCTAAGTTTTCCGTTAATATCACCAGTGACGTAATTTCATTTTTAAGATTTCTAGTTGAATTTCAGGATCATGCCCTTGTGTTTTCTCTTTCTCCATGTCAAATTTTGCAAATTATCTATCCTTATGCAATTGGTATTCTCTCTGACAAAATAGTAAGAGCCATAGCTGAACAGTCATCTATTGAAGATTTTCATGCACACTTGCTTGCAAATTTTATTCCCGCCCGCGCGAGGTCATCTCTGATTCAGAAGTACTATTATCGTGTACAGCGCTTGGATGAAAACTTGGCTGATTTCATACAGGACATTAAGTTTTATACTAGGGTGTTTGCCCTTCATTTTCCTGAAGATCAGATTGTACAGGCTATTGTAGAGGGAATTTCACCTCCCTATAGGTCATATTTGTGTTTCGCGGCGTGCCCGCAAACTTTCTCTGAACTTGAAGCATTGGCCGTCTCAGCAGAAGGAGTTAGATACGCCGATTCTTTGCGTGTAGCGAAAGAACCCCCGCCTTCCTTTAGTAATACTCGGCCTCCACCTCGCCGATCAGTCACCCCTCGTAAATGTTATGCTTGTGGGTCGCCTGACCACCTGCACAATAAGTGTCCACTGATCAAGTCGAGTGGGACAAGGAATGGGGCTGGTTCATCACAAGGCTGTTTTAAATGTGGGGCTTTCTCACATATCGCCAAGAATTGCCCAAACTCAAATAGCACCCCCTCCTGCTCAACTTCTGGTGCAAATTCCACCTATGCCAATAATAAAAAGTGACTAGTGGCTTCGGCTGAGTCGACTAATCCATCTTCCCGAGACTCAGCCCCTGGTAAACAGGTTGTAAATTCAGGGAACGAGCAGTCTTCAAATTCATCTTTTGAATGCCCTAAAGAATGTCTTAGGATTGCGGCGGATACCCCCGCACCTATTCCTTTTCTTAAGATTGAGTTAAATAACGACCCTATAACCTCTCTATTAGATTCAGGTAGTGTTTGTTCAATTATTTCGGACCAATGGTATTCAAAATTTAAGTCTGTTTGTAAACTACCTGACTATGTCTCCTCTCCTGTTCAATATGTTTCGGCTAATTCATCCCCATTAGAAATTC
Source organism: Anabrus simplex (assembly GCF_040414725.1). Classification (NCBI taxonomy): domain Eukaryota; kingdom Metazoa; phylum Arthropoda; class Insecta; order Orthoptera; family Tettigoniidae; genus Anabrus; species Anabrus simplex. The sequence continues at coordinate 304,651,521 of NC_090268.1, forward strand.
TAGGTTCCTTACTGGTCAAAATTCGTATTTTTAAATTTACATGGAAAACCAAACTGTTTGTGGCTAAGCACTTGTCTTGCCCCATCATACTGGGAGCGGACTTCATTTCTCACACTGGTCTTGTGCTCGATCTTCAGAGTAAGTCGTGCACATTCAAATTTGCGTCCAAATGTAAAATTCCCTTGTTAAAGTGTAATTCTGTGTCATGTTCATCTATTTCGCCTACCCAGGATGAGATGTTGTTAGACCTTAGACATCTACCTGAGGAGCAGGCTGATAGTATTCGTAAATTATGTCAGTCATTTCCAGAGGTGTTCTCTGATACTCGTGGTGTTACTGACCTTATTGAATACAAAATTGAGGTCACGGATTCGATTCCTGTCCGTTTTCCACCATATAGGCTATCTCCACCTAAAATGAAGGCACTGAAAGAAATCATCGATCAAATGTTGAAGGATGGTATTATTAGGCACTCTAAGTCGGCGTATTCTTCGCCTATTTTTCTAGTCCCGAAACCCCAAGGAGGCTTCAGGCCTGTCATTGATTATAGGGCTCTCAATCGGAAGGTGGTGTTACAATCTGTGCCCCTTCCCGACCTTCATTCTTGTTTTTCATGGTTCCGTAAGGCCAAGTTCTTTACTATCTTGGACCTGAATCAGGCCTATAATGAAATTCCCCTTGCCGAAGAGTCTAAACACCTCACAGCGTTTGCCACGGACTGGAATTTATACGAATACAACCGCGTGCCTTTCGGGCTCCCCACGGGAGCAGCTGTACTCACTAGGCTACTAGATAGGGTCTTCTCCGACATCAAATTTGAGTACTTATATCACTACTTGGATGATGTCATCGTATTTTCAGAGACTTTTGAGGAACATCTAGATCATCTGCGAGAAGTTCTCAATCGCCTTCGTAAGGCTGGGTTAACTGTTAAGTTGTCCAAGGTTGCCTTTGCTAAGCCCTCTATGTCATTCCTAGGGCATATTGTATCACCTGATGGTGTAGCAGTCGATCATTCTAGAACACAGGCCATCCGTGATTTTAAACCTCCCAAGGACATTAAAGGTATCGCCAGGTTCATTGGTATGGTGAATTTCTTCAGGAAGTTTATTCCTAACTTCGCTAATAGAGCGGCGCCCTTAAACCTTCTTCGTAGGAAAGGCATCAAATTCGAGTGGGGACCTTCTCAACAAGCCGCTTTTGAAGATCTTAAATTAGCTCTCTGTAATGCCCCTGTACTTGCTATGCCTGATTTCTCGAAGAAATTCATCGTCCAAACCGACGCGTCGTCGTCAGCAGTAGCTGCAGTCCTTCTTCAAGAGACTGAACTAGGGAGGCGACCCATCGCCTATGCATCTAGGACTCTATCGGCTCAAGAAGCCAAGTATTCCATCTATGAGCTCGAAGGTTTGGCAGTCTTATTCGCCTTAGAGAAGTTCCGTCTCTATCTGGAACACGTCAAATTTGACCTGGAGACAGATAATCAAGCCTTAAGCTGGGTCTTAGGTAGGCCGCGTCGTACTGGTCGTATAGCCTGTTGGGCCATCCATATTTCTGCCTTCCAATTCGATGTCAGGCATATCAGAGGTACCGAAAATATTGTTGCTGATGGACTCAGCCGTATGTTTTCCAACGACGTCGAGACACATGAACCGGTCGATAGTTCATCACCTTCCGAGTCCATACTATCTGATGTTAATGCCATCTTAACAGATGTTCCCATGCTCTTTAGGGATATCGAGAAATACCAACGTGAAGATCCGACGCTGGCTCCGATAATGGAAACCCTTTCTTCTGGGGAACATGTCGTCCCTTATGTTCTGAGGAATGGTGTTCTATGTTGCCCCTCGAGGCATGATAAGATGATGAAAGTTGTCGTTCCAGCTGTTCTTGTACCTATGATCTTCAAGTATTATCATGAGACCCCATTAGGAGGGCATCTTGGAATCTTTAAAACTCGTGAGAAGATTCGTGAAATGTTCATCTGGAAAGGTATGGACGGTGAAATCCGTGAACTAGTAAAAGCTTGTAAATCTTGTTTGCTCAGTAAACCCACCATGTCCACCAAGGTAGGCCTTTTGTCTTCGCATCAAACGTCGCGTCCCATGGAACGCTTGTATATTGATTATGTAGGACCCTTCCCCCAGTCTAAGGGAAATGCTAACAAGTTTATCTTTGTATGCGTAGATGGCTTTACTAGATTTTCCTGGTTATTTCCGACTAAGCTGGCTACCGCTCAGTCTACCATTACTTGCTTAAATTCTATTTTTGCCTCTTTTGGTCCGTGCCAATATATTGTGTCTGATAATGCTAAGGCGTTCACATCTAATCTTTTTCGTAAATTCTGTTTCGACTTGTCCATCTCTCATGTAACTACTTCTGCTTATTACCCTCAACCATCTCTGGCTGAACGGGTTAACCGTAATCTCAGGTCCGCGCTTATTGCCTATCATCATGAAGATCATTCCAGGTGGGATACGTCCCTGCATTGGTTAGCTTTTGCTTTGAATTTGGCGGTTCATGAATCACATAAATTTACTCCAGCCTCTTTGATGTTCAAGTTTGTTCCCAACACGCCGCTCTCTAACCTCTGGTCTCTGAGTGACATTCTGCCCGAGACAATAGATCCGGACAACATTAAAGATCTTTGGAAGAAGGCTAAAGCCAATCTTAAAGTGTCTCATGATAAGGTTAGGGAAAGGTATGATCGTGGACGGAGACCCACCCCTTTGAAGGTAGGTGACCAAGTTATGGTCAAGAACTTTGTTCCCGCGGGCAAGCTTGCCCCCAGATTTCATGGGCCTTGTATCATTCTCGATTTTCTTACGCAGGTTACGTTGTTATTAAGTAATCCAGCCACCGAGAGGATATTTAGGGTTCACCTGTCACAGGTGAAACCAGTGTAAATTTTGTGTCAACTTGCTTCATATAATCGTGAAAGGAATATGAAGGTTATATTTTTTTGAGTTTCACCTTTAAGGCTTTCTGCCCCTTCTATAAAATTTAGTTTCATATGTAAGTATTTTTGTAAACCCTCCCCGCACCGTTAAACTGCCATTCTGTCCTTACCACGGCCATTACCACGCTCCCGTCTCCTGCTATACACACTGTGGCTTGCTTATATTAAATGCCATGGATATCTGCACGCCGCTGGCCCCTCAACCTCTCCACCAAGCCTGTGCCCTCAAAAAATGATGATGGTCCAACAATTCTGCCGCCTAGTTTTAATGTTTCAGTGCCCCCGCAGCCGCGTGGCGCCGTGCCGCGATTGGGCTTGAGGAAGGGCCCCCTCGACCCCAGCGAGGACGACATGTGCACGGCGAGCCGGAGCTCTCCTCCCGGCCAAGGCTGATGTGCGGCGCACGACCTGCTACTTGCCCGCAGCCTGTATATGTTCACCGCGGCCGCGGCGTGTTTCAACACCACTGCTCCCCTCATAGTGCGGGCGAGCGGTATCTCAGGGTACTTGAGGGGTCCGAGCGGCCTCCTCCGGACGCAAGCTGCAACGGCCGGTCTGGCCATCCAACTTAATCAACATCAACTACATGGACAGTTACTATAAGAATTCAACAACAAAATCTGGTGGACTTAGAAAATTTTTCCTCGATGTTAAAACTAAAGTTTTCCTTCTCAATTCAACTTCTACAACCATAAAACTTTACTTCTCCAGTTACAACAAAAATTTTGAAACTGAATCAAACCACATTAAGAAAATCTTATAAATTTTTTGGCAATTAATCTCCATATCTACATCAAAACTTGGACCTTGTTTTCAAACAAATTTCATGTGTCACCCCTGGAGGAACTTTTGGGGGGGGAGGTCTGTACCGGGCGGTACACCTCCACGCCGCCAATTTAAAAGTTGCACCTGTTGAAACTCCTCTGCTGGAGGAAGTCTGAATTTTATTGACGGTATTAATTTTCAAGTTTCTCAGAAGATGTCACTACCTGGAAATTTTGGAGTTTTTGAACTGTGTCATTTTCGACGTATTTTTGTTTTGCTTGTAGTAAGAAGTGTGAACTTTCTCTTCTAGAGGACACTACTGAAGATCAACAATAGTGCACCCTAGTGCGGAGTGAAAGAACTGTTTTTTGGAGAAATTTTTATTTCAAAAGTTTGTTTCTTGTTAAATTTCTTTCTGTTATTGTTTAAGTTGGCTGTATACCCCTCTCTTTCCCCTTGTTTTGTATTTACCCAATCCCGAATTTCTTTTATTAATTGCTGACCAATCCGAGGTATCTTCCCCCAACTTGAATATGTTGCTGTATCCTACCCAATAAAGACTTTGTGGGAGGGTGTTTTCATTCCCCTAACGCCTCGAACCTTCCGCGAGAGGATATAAACTGCGGATTTTAGGGTCTCCGGGCCACTTCTGTTCCATCTTTCAGTGTGTATAGTACATAGCAGGGGGCGGGAAGCGCCTCTTTCTCCGGCTGCGGTCAACAACCAGGTAATGGCCAATTAATAACTTCTTTCTTTGCTAGCTCAGCAGTTTAACTCTCGGGGCGGGTCCGAAGTTTTTCCGTTATGTAACCTTCCTTAAAAATGTAAAGAATCTGGTATCTATTTTATCTTTTAAACTACGTATTGGGATAGAGAGTGCTTATCCCTCTCGATCTCCCACTCATATTGTTTTGAGGTGAACTTTTTTTTCTCAACCTATTCTTCCTTAACATTATGTAAATTTGTTTCTTTTCTAAAGTCACCTCCGTAGTATGGGATTAGCCCTTGCATCAGTGGCCTAAGAGCCAAATTAGGTTTTAAAAACAAAGTGTATTAGGAGTGCAGATCGCCTCCTCTCAAATTGTTATTTTGGAAGTCATGTAATCAACCTTCTTTTCATTTAATAGACCTCAGTAGGTTGGGTATTTTACCCCTGTGTCTATGTCCAGTGAGGACAACTCGAAGGTGGAGTTTGGTGTGGCCTTTGAGAGGCTTAAAGTTGAGAGCGAGTGGCTCCTTTTGAAAATTGAGTGTTGTATGCCTCGTGGAGGCTTTTCAGTGTAATTTGGAGCAAGGGCTCCTAGGCATGAATGGGGTTTTCTGCCCTGCTGTTGAAACTTGTGTTTGGGGTAAAACTGAGCTGATTGCCCAAGCATTGTGAAGTCAGGGCGCGAAGCCCAAATCCTGTAAATATTGTAACTACCCTTTTGACTTGCTACTTTGTACCTGCCATGCTTGTTATTTCCTTATTTTGAAAAGAAAATATAACCTTGTTAAATTTTAAATTAATTTTACTTTCGTAGCTTGAGACTAGTTCACACCCGCACCTTCTTTCACCTCTACCTACCGCTAAAACACGGTAATAATAATAATAATAATAATAATAATAATAATAATAATAATAATAATAATAATAATAAATCGAATACTGACAATAATATCTCTAACTTCTACATATAATTCGGGGGTGTGATATATGTACTATCACATAACGCCCCCTTGGTGAATCGATGATATCACATATTATGATTCACCATAAAACAGAACTTCATACATAACCTTATAAAGACATAACTGAACACATAATTTACTGTAATAATGATATATACATTGCGTCTACTGCATTGTATTCGCACACACGAAATACAATTTGTCCAAACAATAATAATCTGGCTATATACACACAACTCTGATTGCTTCATATAGCATTGAACACAATCCCTTCTTGCTACTGTACACATACATTAAAGTTGATAATATATACATCCAAGGTGCAGATCTTATCTCTTATATCTGCGAAGGCTATAGATATTAAATGTCCCAAGAACCTTATTTTCAGCGGTTAGGAGCCTATAAGCACACTTGCCTATTCTACTGTCCACCGTATATGGACCCTGATACAATTGAAAAAACTTATGCATAGACTTAACATTGGCATCGATAAGCGAGGAATGCATACCGCAATAAAATCTAACTACGTCTAGAATCCACACTATCTCACACACAAACATTCATCCCATTGAGTCACACAATAATTATATTTTTTTTTGCTAGGGGCTTTACGTCGCACCGACACAGATAGGTCTTATGGCGACGATGGGATAGGAAAGGCCTAGGAGTTGGAAGGAAGCGGCCGTGGCCTTAATTAAGGTACAGCCCCAGCATTCGGCTGGTGTGAAAATGGGAAACCACGGAAAACCATTTTCAGGGCTGCCGATAGTGGGATTCGAACCTACTATCTCCCGGATGCAAGCTCACAGCCGCACGCCTCTACGCGCACGGCCAACTCGCCCGGTCACAATAATTATACAAACTTTCATTCAGAACATTCATAAAAAGGAAATCCCAATTTCTGAAATGCGCGGGAATCTCACTATGTTTACTCTTCCACAAAACCATAATTAATGCAAGCAAACAAATCACATACTTTTACACACATTCCACATCGCTATCACACAACACGTCATTCTCACTCACGCTCACTCGATTACAGAAATTCTAACCATAATACACTTCGAAACTACTGTCATTACTACTTAATGACCCAACAATTAATCCATCTTCACCACCTTCCATATCAGCTCCTACTTGCACCACTTTCATGCCAACAACACTGCTACTTTCGACTCTCTTATCAGAAGTTTCATTAATCTCAAAGTCACCATTTTCCCACATAATGGACCTAACTTTACTCTCCTCACGTAGACTTAAATCAAGAAAAACATCCTCATGATGTATACTCCGTAAACACTCTTCACTTACTAAACAACCTTCATCAACTTCACAAAAAACTTCACTTTCAATTTCAGAAACTTCCACAAGATTATCGATCGCAACACCGCTATACCATCATCACTAGCACAAAGTAAGACATCCGACACATCTTTCTTACTTTCATCACGCCCCCTATTCTGAAGATCCCTCTGATAATCGATTTCACTCTCTACTTTATCAAATACTTCCCTTAATATTTTACCCCTCTCGTCGATCTTACTGGACAATTGATCAAATTCACCTTTCAACTCTTTAGTCTGATTATCAAGTAGCGATTTAAACATACTGAGCATTGAAGCATCACCTTGATCCCCTACATTCTGAGTTTGAGTCGGATTACTCGATTCCTCACCAATCGTTGCCGATTGATCTTTCCTACTATCAGCCATTTCGCTATTCTCACTTAAATTAGATAAACTCGATGTGGTGGAATTCTTTTGACTTCTCTTATCCTGATTCATAGTACTAGCAACTGTAACAATCTCTATTTCTCAGTCTTATAATACTCGACTCGCTACAACATTTCTTCATACTCCAAAATATACATGAAACATATGAAACACTTCACTGACATAGTTCGCAGAATTCCAACCACACCTGACAAGTGCACCTACGCTTATAAGCCTAACAGATGTACCAATCATTCAGCCACACGTTGGGAAGCCAATTGTAACTTTTTTGATGATAATAATAAATAAAATCATGAATAAAAATATATAAATAAAATTACTCAAAAACTTAATAAAATTAATAAGCATAATTAACCGAAATGTCCGTAGTATGGGCGCCAGAGTTCACCAGAATGGATCCCTCGAATTTAGATAAGAGCATGATAGACTTTATATCCCAGGGCGTGTACATAATGCTGCGTACTGGTACATCTGCTGCAGGCCTTACCTAACCTCCTGAAAACGACTAATTAGGTAGGAACTGCACCTAGGTTCATCAATAACACTGATTCTAAAATAGCTAACTATATTCTTAACAAATTCCGTGCATGAGCACCTCATCAACATACAACATTATACATATAATACACATATAAAATATTGCTGGAAGACTCCATATTTACAACAACAACAATAATGAAAACAGTGGGAAAACGAAAGCGAGAACTAAGCTACCATTTGTAGATAGTCCGATGAACAATGTACATGTATGAAGATAAATACCCTTCACTGTCTCTATATCAATTCGACTTCCCGATTCTCATAATCGGTAGTTATCACATCACACAGACACTGTACCTTGTACTACTGTGTTCACATATTTTAACACTTGTTGTAAAGATATATACACACGTCTGTCGATCCTCAACATAAATTTATGGAAAGTCTGAGATAGCTTTCACCAACATATAATGTTAGGCCGCCACAAGTGCTACAATACTTAATGCGCAAGCACTCTCCACAATCAGCCACTTTCCATGAACATAACAAGACTACGTACCACGAACGTTTGAAGTCCAGTCCACTGAAGCCGTGTCACTCCAGTACCGTGTATCAGCACCACTTCCTTCCCGTACAGTACGTCAGTTTTAGTTGTAGTTATCTTCCTTCTCGTTCCTTTACAATCACCTCTACAATCACCCTTACAATGTTTTTGGTTGCCGCCGTATGATCAACCTTTATAGACATCAACATCCCCCTCCTCTCAGATGATACGTCTGGATTGGTGCTTGCCAGCCAATCATGAGTGATCTCAAATCAAGACCAAGCCCTGAACTACTTCTTCCTCCCAAGACAATAACAAACTCTGGGGTATATTCCATGAATCACCAAACTTTCCTAATACAACAACAAGCTCATCCCATCAGGCTGGGATATATACATGACTCATGAACTTCCCGACACAAATACATCACAACAAACACTGGGGCAGCCATATGACTCATTCAAATTACCAGAGTTATTAAAGCAATGTTTTCCCACTCGTGCAAAACAAATTACTCATACCTACATATGTGGATATCTTCCAGCTTACCAATATAAATGGCAAAATATACAAATGAAATAATAATAATAATAATAATAATAATAATAATAATAATAATAATAATAATAATAATAATAATAATAATAATAATAAATCGAATACTGACAATAATATCTCTAACTTCTACATATAATTCGGGGGTGTGATATATGTACTATCACAGCGCTACAATCCCCAATTCATATTTACTGTTATACTTCATTTAGTGTATGTACTCTGAATTGGTGTATAAAATGTATAAAACGTAATACAACAGAGAGATAGAACGCCTGCGTATTAAGTATGACTCTCACACCAATGTACGTACTTCAGAGTGAAATATAAAAGATATTGCACTTACCTCCTTGCTGCAAACGTCGCAGAATATAATTTTCCCATCCAACATGAAATGGGGAAACTCCTGCAACCACTGTTTAATTAAGGATGTCTTAGAAGCTGCCATTTTCGGCATAATGCACACACTGAGCAAACGGACGCACTGAAAGTTTCTCACAGAATGGAATGAAGAGTTTCGTTTCCAGCAGGTCAATGGACACTGTTCCCCACATCATAACACACAGACTAAGGGACAAAGGGAGTATTCACAGTGGGAGGTTCTTAAGGACTTCCGGGGAGTGGTAATGGGTTTACAGCTTCACATTGTGTCTGAAAAGAATTTCAAGAAAATACTATTCAAGATACTGAAAACAAGTCAGCAAATATTTTTAAGTTTCTCCAACTAAATATAAAAATGTTTTTAATCGATTTAGGGATAACATATAGCAATTATAGGAATATAGGCAAAAATAGGTTCTAACGCCAATTTAGGCATTTTTAGGCCCCCGTGTGCTAGGTTGGGCTCATCAGTTGGTACCTAGCACACCTACCAAGACGCATGGCTAGTGCATACCGTGGTGGCCACTGCGTAGGCTACTTGAAGCCACCGGCAGTGCCAATGCACTATGAGAGACTTTGTCTCACTACCAAAAATTGATGCCTGCTTGTCCATCAGATGATATAGATGTTGATTCCCATAGGGAATCTGAAATATTTGTCCCGAATGAGTAAATTTATAATACCAACCTAGCACACGGGGCGAAACGCTGGCAACCAGGAATGAGTTAGCTGGAAAATTTATAATGTCCAATAATGGACCATTTATATTGGTATTATGGCGTAAAGTTCTGCAGTATACACGCTACGTACACTAGGAAGCAAGACCTTCGTGCTCATGTCATCGGTGACGAAAGTGCAACCAACATTATCACTGATCTTAGAACCATCTGTGAAGATATGTCTCACGGCCGGATAATGGTGAACGAAGTCCTAAAAATACCTCCGATAAATGGTAACTCCTTTTCTAATCCTGGCCTTTTCTTCAACCTGATTGATGATTATTTTTGTGCTTTGGTTCAAATACAGTTAATTAATCATTCTTCTATCCTTCCAGTCCAGTTCTATTTTCCTCATAGTTCTAAACAGTAGTTCCCAATTCTCATTGTCACAAGCTTTTTCGAAGTCAATGAAGGTAAGATAAATTGTTCTATTCATTTCCATCCTTCTTTCCAATAATATGCATAAGGCCAGAATTGCTTCTCTTGTTCCTTTGCCTTCTCTAAATCCAAATTGGTCTTCTCCAACATACTTATCTACTTTTCCTTTTATTCTGTTGTTAACTAAATGAGTATCTTGGAGGTAGGTTAATATTGACACTGTTCTATAATTGGTGCAGTCAACTGCCCTTCCTATTTTAGGTATGGTAATGGTTCTGCATTGTGTGAAGTCTTCTGGCATGATTCCTCTTTCATAGCATTCATTTATTTCTCTTGCACACTTCTTGATGTCTTCAATTAGATTATTTTCATTCTTGAAGTCCTTATCATCGTACAGTTCTTCTGTGTATTCTTTCCAGCGAGCACATATCATTGTCCACCAGTAATATTCCTTCTTTATTGTTTACTACTGCAGATTTGGTTCTATTTTTGTACTGAACGGCACTTATTTTCTTATAAACTTGATCCTGTTTTCCCTTTTTTATAGCTTTTTCTATCTCGTCAGCAATGCTTTTGGTCCATTTTTCTTTTTCTTCTCTGCGTTTGGTTATGATCTGATTTTTAATCCTTTTGTAGTCATCTAGATTGTTTTCCTTCATGAGCTCATTCCTTTCTTGAATTAGGTTTAGTATTTATTCTGTCACTCAAGGTTTTCTGGGCTCCAATTTACTTTTTTCTAAAAGCTCATTTGTTGCTTCAATTATCCTCATCTTGATGTTATTCCACTGCATTGGCTCATCACTTCCATTATCTACTTTATTGGTTCGTTCTTCAAAAGCCACCTTTGTTGCTGCTTCTTTCAGTCCTACTCTCCACTTCTTTTTTGATAATGTTGCACTTGGGTAACACAAGTGTATGGTCACCATCTATCTATCTATCTATCTATCTATGTCAAGATAGCTGTGGCATGATTTTATCTGATTTCTGTATCTTTGTTTCATTTTTTTTTTTTTTTTTTAATGGCTTTACCTCGCACCCACACAGATAGGTTTTATGGCGACGATGGGATAGGAAAGGCCTAGAAGTTGGAAGGAAGCGGCCGTGGTCTTAATTAAGGTACAGCCCCAGCATTTGCCTGGTGTGAAAATGGGAAACCACAAAAAAACCATCTTCAGGGCTGCACCCACTAAATGCAAGCTCAGAGCTGCACGCCCCTAACCGCATGGCCAACTCGCCCGGTCTTTGTTTCATTAGTATATAATCCAACTGAAATAGTCTTTTGTCTGGCGCCTCCCACATGTACCTTCTTCTAACAGGAACTTCACATAATGTGTTTGTAATAACCATATCATTTTGACTGAAGAAATCTACCAAAGTTTCACCTCTTTCATTTGTTTCCCCCCACACCAAAATGTTCTACTGTCTTATTGCCTGTGTGGGATCCCACTATTGCATTAAAATCGCCTATTATTGTGACATTATCTTTTTCTTTAGTTAGTTTTAATAGTTCTTCAATATCTTCATACATAGTCTCCACTTCTTCCAAGTCATGAGCCGATGTTGGGAAATATGTCTGAATTATTACCAAGTCCACATGTGCACTATTAATTTTCACCATCATTAACCAGTTGCTGACATGGTAGGTACTGCAAACATTATTTGACCATTTTCCTCTTATTATAAGTGCCACTCCATGCTTTCCTCTTTTCTCTCCACCATTATGAATTACTCTAAACTCATCACTGTAGAAGTCTCCATTTCCTTCCCATCTTGTCTCACATATACATATATATATAATTCTTCCTCATCTGGTCTTTCACTTCATCCAGTTTTCCACTTCCAATAGCGCTCGTACATTCCATGTTCCGATCTTCATGGTGGTTTTACAGGGATTTCGCTTGCTAATGACCTGAGAAGCCCTCTTACCTCTCCTGCCAGATCTTGAGTTCCAAAATCCATGATCAGAAGTTAACGTTTCCTCATTAATGTCAGCTTCCATGGTTGCATTCTACTTGGGATATCCTTAGGATCTTTAATAGAGCGGTTTCCCGTTGCCTTCTCCATTCTATGCCATTGACCAATATGTATAGGTCCATCTGCCTTTAGGGGCAATTTCTCACCCTAAGGACAAGAGAATGCCCTGACGTCAATTCGTTCATCCACCCTCGGAGGAGGCTGTTGACGACATTGAGGGGGGCCGCTTATACCGGTGGTCACTCAGTCCCCTTTTAGTCGACTTTTACGACAGACAGAGGTTACTATGGGTGAATTCTAACCCGCAGCCTACACCTTCCAAAAATGAACTGTAGAGTAGACACGATTAATAAAATATTCTACAATATGTATTTTTGATTAGTAGTATCACTTTATAAGAGATGACATTTTAAATTCCTTCAATACTGGTTACAAGAGATGGAGCTTTATATTTTGGGGATTTATCAGGGACCCGAAAAGCGAAAAGCAGTAGACCGCTCCAGCAGTCCTCAGTATTATCTTAAATGCAATGCTCTATTATGTGACATAAATTTTCAGCGACGAAATACCTAGCAGCCTAGGGAATACGACATGACATAACATATGCATATTATTCTTACATGAAGCCAGTTCTTTAAAAAAAAAATAATAATAATAATCCTGTGATTTTGTTGTCACACCATCTCCTTTAATAGGCTTATTGGGATGATTTTGGGACCGATGAATACGAAGACCTCTCGTACCTTTAACAAATTTATTGCAGAGATGACAGTTTTATTAACTCAGCGTCAACTACAGAAGAAGTTTGCAAATTTATTCGTAATTCACACGCTGGACACATCCACGAGTCAGCAGTGCTAGTAAAAACCTGAACTTCCACATCAGAGATGCCAGCACAAATTCCGTGAGTCCTCGAATGACGTATCTCATAGAGAAGTAATACATTGGATCTAGCGTCACCTGATTTCCTACACAGACGACAGGCAATTGTTCGTTATCTTCTATTTGACACACGCAATAACAAAGAATAACTAACTTAAACGTTGAATATCATACTGGAAATACACGATGTGTGAATACTAACAAAACATGACTACCATTCCTTAGTTGGTGTAAAGGACACCTGGGTGGTGTTAACTAACACAGTATACCTTTCGAAAAGGTCAAGGAGAAATTTTACAAACAACGACATACAAGAAACTATAACCTTGCACCGGGGTGCTGTCGTCTTGTTCACAGCTAAACTTAAGAATTTAGTGGAAACATTACCAAAAAAAAAAAATAATAATAATAATAATAAAAATAAAAAACCCACAATCACATATGTAAAACACACTAACAAACTTTACAATCATTTGTTATTTTGCTTTACGTCGCACCGACACAGATATGTCTTATGGCGACGATGTGATAGGAAAGGCCTAGGAATGGGAAGGAAGCGACCGTGGCCTTAATTAAGGTACAGCCCCAGCATTTGCCTGGTGTGAAAATGGGAAACCACGGAAAACCATCTTCAGGGCTGCCGACAGTGGGGCTCGAACCCACTATCTCCCGATTACTGGATACTGGCCGCACTTAAGCGACTGCAGCTATCGAGCTCGGTAAACTTTACAATCAGTCGGTGAATCCCAGAATAAGCACAATTTGGTTGATTTCAAAGAGATGGCTTGACTGAAATCAATGGTCTAATCCACAGCCTCCTGCAGCCCTTATTTTTATACACTACCATTTTCAAATAGGCTCTCTCCTCATCAATCCCAATTCCTTAACATCTGTTTCTTCTTAGCACCTCTTCTGGATTTGAATCTCTGAAATTGGGATCCAGAGGTCAACACTCTATCAATGATCCACAGAGGGAGCTAAATACCAACCTGTAATACCCATACTCCAGAGGGCATCTGCCTGTAATATAGAGGTGATCTGCCTAGGAATAGCTCTCAGCAGCCGTCTGCTAGTATGCCTGCCTGTTGACTGCCAGAACTGATTATTCTGTAAAAAAAGAAAAAAAGAAAAAAATAGAAAAAATTACACAAGGATCAGACTAAACCTTCAGATAAAAGATATAAATGTGAAGTAATGGATGTAATGTGTAATCTGGATAAACAGAGGAGACGAAGAAAAAGGCAATATTATCCGAAAGCATTTTGATGTGCATCATTTAGTTTTTAATTAATTATATGCCACTAGAGATCTTTTATACACCTACATCACATCGAGTGACAAACAGACCTTCTTGCCCTTCAAAAATTCGACAGCCTCTACCGGGTTTCAATCCACAATGTTAGGATCTGGAGGCAGACATCCTACCACTAACTCACAGAGGGAGCTAGTATAAAAATTAGGCCGCATAATGCATGGTAGCAGGAAGGGACCCACATTGGGGGCAGTCCTACCCAGGGAGTGGCACCCCTGCCTATGTGAGTCCCAGAGCACACTGACCTGGTGTGTAACATCTGGTATGGGTCCCAGCTCAGGGTTACGAGTGAAGACCTCAGCGGCATCTACGGCGGAGAAGGTGGACTTCGATACGGTGGAGATGGCGGAAGGGCAAAAGCTATAATGCCTGTACTACAGAGGAGTGGCTATGAAAGGCGTCAGACTCCATGTTAGGGACAGCCTAATTTGGAACCTGGCAGTAGGTATAAAATGCCTCTGGGTGTTGTGAGCCCATCGTAACAACAGCCTATATAGATAAAGCAGATACGGTGCCTCAGAAAATGTTAGGGCGTCCCCTACCGAAGAAAGTGGAGAGGAACCATATTTGCCCCTACCTGGCTACAGCTGGATAAAAGGAAATGTTGATGTTGTTGATGATGATGATGATGATGATGATGATGATGATGAGTGCATAATATCAAATACAGTAAATACTGTGATAATCTGGAATTATGAGATCATCATGCATAAATTTTGCAACTAGAAAATGAGAATGTCAACAAGCATGCAACCGATAATTAAGCAGACATAGTTCACTCAAATTTTCTCTGTACCTGCACACAGCAGTTTCAATGAGTCTTTCATTGAGGATCTCAGACCTGGGCCGCAATACCATTTAATCATAGTACTGACAATAAATATAGAGCAGAACAACTTTTTAAAACTCATTTCAAATCACATGTTCCAAAAACCTCTCAGTAATTAATGAAATTATGAAAAAAGTTATGGCTCACAAGGGGTACACAGATTTCAAGTCATAAATGTAAATTACTAAGTAGATTAGCACAATGAAGTTGTGATCAAGACTTTCAAAGGTATATTAAAAAAATACAAATCAATAATAATAATAATAATAATAATAATAATAATAATAATAATAATAATAATAATAATAATAATAATAATAATAATAATGTGCTGGGGTGAATGGGTCTAACTACAATGTCAAAATTAATTAAAAGCTTAAACTGAAGGTTATATTTTCAGAACTCAAAATTTAACAATTTTTACAGGTACCAGTAGCAATCATTAACCAAGATTGGGAAGAAATCCAAGATTCAGAACCTTAACACCTTGGGCGTTAAGCCCCTAGCTTTACATTTCCTGAGCTACAAGCTCAAATTTACAAAGAGCACAAATTTACTCAAGGGCAGAAATCCCCCTAATTCAGGGAGCACTTGCTCCCAAAATACAACATCTAGCCTTCAAGAGGCATTTCTTAATCTTACAAAAACATTGAAAAAGAGCGAACAGGCTCTCAGTTTTCCACGCTTACTCGAGGCAACCTCAATTTACAATTACAGGCCTCTCAAGGCACAACTTACAATTGGAAAATTATTATACAGGGGTATTTAATTTAATGAATGTAGGTGTACCCTGCACTCCAAGATAATAAACACTAAAAACCTAAAGGACTCTAGGCCGATGAAATAGGGGCTATTCCCAAACTACTGAGGTGACTAGAATAGAAATTACATTACCACATTACAGAATGAAAAACAGTTATGAAACGTAGTCACCTCAAACCAAGATGAAAGGGAGCTCGAGAGGGTACATCACTCTCTATCCCTGATTTACAGTTAGAGATATTATGAAGTTTTTACATTAGCCAGCAAAAAGTTACATTTTTATAAAAGTAGGTTACATAGTTAATGAATCGGACCTTTCCCTCAGGTTAAACTGCGGAGTTAGCAAGAAAGAAAGATGTTATGTGGCCATTACCTTGTAGATGTACTGCTGGCCGATGAAAGAGGCCGCCCGCCTCCTGCTTTGACATGCATACTTAGTAAGATGACGATCAGTTGGCCAAGAGACGTGCAAAGCCGCAGTTTATAAACCCCCAGGGAAGGTTCGAGATCTTTCATGAATAAACCAGCCACACCCTCTCAATTTTATTGGTCAATTTAAAAGTTACACTCAAAATCGAAGAAGAAGACTGTGATAGGCTGAAAATTATTTACAGAAATTTGGGATTGGCTAGATTCAAAACTGGCGGAAATAAAAAGGAAATATTGCCAACCCAAAAATAAATGAACATCAATCAGAAAAAAAAAAACAGTTATGAATACAAAACTTCTTTGAATGATAACTTCTTATACCTCGCGGTGTGCATGAACATAGTTTTTAGTGGTGTCCTCTGTGGAAGAATGTCCATTCTTCTTGATGAATGTCAAACAAAACAAGTGGAAATTCACTCAGGATAGGAAACAGTACAATAACAAAATTACATCATATTTCTGTGGTGACATCTTCTCAGTAAAGTTCCAAGTTGGTGTAGTTTCAGTTTCACTGTTTTACCAATAGGGGAGTTAATTTAGGCGCTAGTTTTAAATGTGCGGCATTAAGGTGTCCCTCCCGGAATAATAATAATAATAATAATAATAATGATAATAATAATAATGATAATAATAATGATAATAATAATAATAATAATAATAATAATAATAATAATAATAATAATAATAATAATACCTGGAACCTGGAAAAACAGTACTACAAGAAACCCTCGAAACAATGAAGCAAAAGTTGGCCGCATTATCCAAGCACCTCAAAAGATACCAAAACACCAGGGAGAAAATCACAGAACGCAATATTTGAAAAAAATGAGAAATAGTTCTACAACAATCTGAACGAGAGAACACAAGATGCAGCACAAGATAGAAATACACCCAGCGAGGAAAAAATTCACAGCTATTGGTCGGGAGTATGGTCGAACCCAACAGAGCACAATGCTGAAGCCCATTGGATCAGGGAACTGAAAGACAGAACTAATGACGTGAAACACATGGCAACCAAGGCTGTTGAGATCGCAGAAATACAACAGAGCATCAAGAAACTGCAGAAGTGTAAGGCCCCAGGCATTGATCGCATACACAATTATTACTACAAGAAATTTATTTCCTCCTGACTCAACATTTCCAGAAATTTTTAGACAACCAGGCAACATTCCCAGCTTTCCTGTGCACTGGCATCACATACCTGAAACCAAAAGACGAAGATCTGCAAAATCCAACAAAGTATCGACCTATAACATGTCTATCTACTATCTGTCTGTTAGGTCATCAGCCCAGAGGCTGGTTGGATCCTCAAATAGCACCACCAAAGGTTATGCGGTTATAAGGAAACCACAAAAACCAATGTCAGCACCGAAATGAGGCGTACTAGGCAAGACTAGGAGTGAGATAGTTTGCCATTGCTTTCCTCACTGGGTCAGAAAGTGCTATTGCAGCATGACTGACCCTATGAGCAGCACCTTTCATAACACTCAGATGCACTAGTCGTGCTCTGAATGTCATTACTCAGCACCACCCATACCCCAGCAGCTTCCATATTGTCACAGCCATGGATGAGACTGGGACTTCGGTGGAAGCTACACTTTACTCTGGCCTGTGCCAAGAGATGGATACAAAAGTACTGTATCCATCATGAAATGGCAGCAGGCAACTATCTACTATATATAAGATATTTACATCTATAATAGCCAACAGAATTCTCAAACACTGTGAGAAAAACTACATCATTGCCGAGAAGCAAAAGGGTTGCAACAAGAATACCAAGGGGTGCAAGGATCAACTGATTATTGACAGTGTGGTCCTGGAACAAGCACACCATAAATCCAGGAACCTATACACGTGCTTCATTGACTATCAAAAGGCCTTTGATTCAGTACCACATACTTGGCTCATACATGTTCTGGAACTATATAAAGTTGCAACAAGACCCATACCAATACGACGAGGGATCTTCCAAGGGGACTCATTGAGTTAATTATGGTTCTGCATGGCATTACATCCACTATCCAACCTATTGAACACAAGTAGGTATGCTTAAAGTAAATACAAAATTTTAATATTCCACCTTCTCAATACTAAAAAATCATTTGATGTTTTTACAAAAACATTACAATGATATTAAAAGGTACTAGTTTTGGTCCACTATGGACCATCATCAGCCTAGCCAAATTACAACAGTAAAAGACATAGTGATAAAAATAGTGTGGAGAAATGAGAGAGGATCTAGAAGGATGGGATGGTGGTGGAATGACAGATAAAAGTGAAAAAACCGTATTTGCAAATAATGATAAAAGTAACAGAAGTGTTCACAATGACAAGTAAAATCTTGTGAAGTCACGTAAAAACTCTTGATGAGATAGTCTTTGGTTAGCAGTTACTCCTGTGTTGCACGATTGACATATATAACTACGTATATGCTTCTAGAAAGTTGTAGATGTAAGTTCCACTTTTGCGTAGAGGGAAGAATTGTCCGATGAGACCAGCACAAGATTAAAAATTGTCAAGTTGAACCTTTTCTATGGTGGAATGAAAGGCTTTCTGTGTTAAACAGAAGTAGTCTCAGTTCAATCGGGACCCCAATGAACCTGGGGAAAGAAGATAGTATTAACGCGGCTAATCGGATAGAGAATAAGCGAGGCACTGGAAAATATAAACGATGACTCACCTTGCGCTGCGTGGAACAAACTTGCTGTATTGAATGCAACTTACGGAATGAGCGTAGCACGGAGTAGATCAGCAGGAAAGGGGTAGGTGAATACGGAGGGGAGGAATGACGCAAGTGGTGGAGGGTGGGAGGGATGGGAAAGGTTCAAGGCGGGGTAGACGGGAGAGGAAGTGATGGTGTTTGTATTGTCGGGGGACCCTTAATTGACTTAAAGAAAGAATTTTGAACGACCGATTTGTTTTTTCTGTAATAAGTAATGAAAAGGTCAAATAAAATATTGGGTTTCTCAGTTATTTTGTTAAGGTTATAGTTGGCATTAAAGTATTGATCTAAATGAATGTAAAAGTTCTCTATTATATTGAGTAGATGTCCTTTCTTAGCTATTTTGAGAATGTCCATGCCTGTTTCAATATTCGTGAATTTGTGGTTATAGTCGACCATATGTTGGCCGATAGCTGAAAATTTGTTGTATCTGACTGCATTGAAATGTTCTAAATATCTAATGTTGAAGCTCCGGCCGGTTTGCCCCACATAAGAAATATTAGAGCATGTATTACATTTAATCCTGTAGACGCCTGATTTTGTGTACCTATTTATTTTATTAATATGTGATGTGTTATGTAAGATTTGTGTGTTGTTGTTGTTGGTTTTAAAGGCTATTTTCATACCTTTTTTCTTTAAAACATTGGTGATCTTGTGAATTCCATTGACGTAAGTGAAGATGGAAAAAAGAGTCATGTTTAGGTGGTTCTTTTTTAAGTGTGGTCTTGGGGCGAAATTTATGTTTGTTAATGATGTTTTGTATGAAATGGCTATTGAAGCCATTGAATCTGGCAATGTAGCGGATAGTATTCAATTCGGTATGAAGATCTTTTTTATTCATAGGAACGTTGAATGCTCTATGTACAAGACTGTTATATGTTGCTTTTTTGTGGGGGAGGGGGTGAGCTGAAACTTGTCGGATTGTAACGGCCGATTGGGTGGGCTTTCTGTAGATCTTGTAGGTTAAAGATTCCTGTTGTCTAGTGATCGTAATATCCAGAAAATTGATTTTTTGATCTACTTCCGACTCCAATGTGAATTTAATATGCGGATCGATGTTATTAAGTGTTTGAAGTGTAGTGTGAGCATCTTCCAAGTTCTCATTGATAACTACTAGGACATCGTCGACGTACCTAGCCCAAAGGAGAATATTGTCGAATTTATTGTCGATTTTAGTATTCTCGAGAAAGTCCAGATAGATTTCTGCGAGAATGCCTGATGCAGGTGAACCCATTGCCAGACCGTTTTGTTGATAGATGGTACCATTAAACGTAAAAAAGTTGTTATTTACGACTAATTTCAACAATGTAATGAAATCTTGAATTTCCAATTTACTCAAATGACTGTTTTTGTGTAAGTTACTTTTGATGATGGGAATTAATTTAGAAATTGGAATGCTTGGGTACATGTTTACGATATCAAAGGAGTGAAGTGAGTAATGAGGTTGCATGTTAAATTTATTAAGTTTGTCTATTAATTCAAAGGTATTTCTAACCGATTTATTGGATGAAAAACGGTAATTTTTGCTTAGGAACTTTTGAATAAATTGTGCGGTTTTATATAAAGGGCTCGGTCTAAAATTGATGATTGGACGAATGGGAGCACCTGCTTTATGAATTTTTGGAAGAGCTCTAGCCGTAGGAAGCCCAGGGTTCATACTTATAAGCTGGCTTTTTTCATGTTCAGTGAGTAGGCAGGAGGAGTTTTTTAAGGTTGGTTTGAGGAGTCCTTGGACTTTTTGTGTGGGGTCTTTTTTAATTATGGAAAAGGAACTATCTTTAAGGAAATCTGATATATTCATTCTTATCGATGATTACGGTCATGTTGCCTTTATCGGCCTTGGTCACGATTAGGTCGTTGTCCTTAATTTTTTTGTTTAGGGTGTGCAGGAGCTTCAAATCGGTTTGTACATTCCTGTTATTAGAACTGGCGGGAAAATTAGGTGAATTATTGCGAAAAAGGATGTTATTAAGTTTCTTTTTGATGTCATATCTTAATTCATCTTGTGTGTCTAAAGGCGTTTTAGAGATAGCTAATTCCGATTCTGTTATCATTGTAATAATTGAATTGGTTGTGTTCAAATCGGGCCAGTTATGTTTGGGTCCCTTGGCTAAAATTCCTTCTTCATTTGGATTTAGGGGAGTATTGGATAGGTTAATTACGGGCAGATGAAAATGGTTACAATCGTCTGCTGGTCTACTATTGCGTCTAATTTGATAATCTTGCGATTTGGATCTCTTTAATTTCTCCAATTTATTATCCAAAATATGTTGTTTCTTGGTTAAGTCTATAAATAATTTATCTTCAACTGATTGGAAGAAGATTGTCCAATGCGCTTTAGATAACAATTTTGTTGCCGCAAGGTGAGACTCGTATAGTTTGAGGTTAAGGAATGATTTTCTCCTATAAAGAAACTTGATTTCATCTTTCAACCAAATTTTATTAGTCTTAGTCTGAGTTTTGGAAGTTTGTGATGTGATACGATGTTTCTTTTTGTTGTGTCTTAAGAAATTTGGCGTTAAATCAAGATGAATTAAGATATGACATCAAAAAGAAACTTAATAACATCCTTTTTCGCAATAATTCACCTAATTTTCCCGCCAGTTCTAATAACAGGAATGTACAAACCGATTTGAAGCTCCTGCACACCCTAAACAAAAAAATTAAGGACAACGACCTAATCGTGACCAAGGCCGATAAAGGCAACATGACCGTAATCATCGATAAGAATGAATATATCAGATTTCCTTAAAGATAGTTCCTTTTCCATAATTAAAAAAGACCCCACACAAAAAGTCCAAGGACTCCTCAAACCAACCTTAAAAAACTCCTCCTTCCTACTCACTGAACATGAAAAAAGCCAGCTTATAAGTATGAACCCTGGGCTTCCTACGGCTAGAGCTCTTCCAAAAATTCATAAAGCAGGTGCTCCCATTCGTCCAATCATCAATTTTAGACCGAGCCCTTTATATAAAACCGCACAATTTATTCAAAAGTTCCTAAGCAAAAATTACCGTTTTTCATCCAATAAATCGGTTAGAAATACCTTTGAATTAATAGACAAACTTAATAAATTTAACATGCAACCTCATTACTCACTTCACTCCTTTGATATCGTAAACAATTACCCAAGCATTCCAATTTCTAAATTAATTCCCATCATCAAAAGTAACTTACACAAAAACAGTCATTTGAGTAAATTGGAAATTCAAGATTTCATTACATTGTTGAAATTAGTCGTAAATAACAACTTTTTTACGTTTAATGGTACCATCTATCAACAAAACGGTCTGGCAATGGGTTCACCTGCATCAGGCATTCTCGCAGAAATCTATCTGGACTTTCTCGAGAATACTAAAATCGACAATAAATTCGACAATATTCTCCTTTGGGCTAGGTACGTCGACGATGTCCTAGTAGTTATCAACGAGAACTTGGAAGATGCTCACACCACACTTCAAACACTTAATAACATCGATCCGCATATTAAATTCACATTGGAGTCGGAAGTAGATCAAAATCAATTTTCTGGATATTACGATCACTAGACAACAGGAATCTTTAACCTACAAGATCTACAGAAAGCCCACCTAATCGGCCGTCACAATCCGACAAGATTCAGCTCACCCCCTCCCCCCACAAAAAAGCAACATATAACAGTCGTGTACATAGAGCATTCAACGTTCCTATGAATAAAAAAGATCTTCATACCGAATTGAATACTATCCGCTACATTGTCAGATTCAATGGCTTCAATAGCCACTTCATACAAAACATCATTAACTAACATAAATTTTGCCCCAAGACCTCACTTAAAAAAGAACCCCCTAAACATGACTCTTTTTTCCATCTTCACTTACGTCAATGGAATTCACAAGATCACCAATGTTTAAAAAAAAAAATGGTATGAAAATAGCCTTTAAAACCAACAACAACAACACACAAATCTTACATAACACATCACATATTAATAAAATAAATAGGTACACAAAATCAGGCGTCTACAGGATTAAATGTAATACATGCTCTAATATTTCTTATGTGGGGCAAACCGGCCGGAGCTTCAACATTAGATATTTAGAACATTTCAATGCAGTCAGATACAACAAATTTTCAGCTATCGGCCAACATATGGTCGACTATAACCACAAATTCACGAATATTGAAACAGGCATGGACATTCTCAAAATAGCTAAGAAAGGACCTCTACTCAATATAATAGAGAACTTTTACATTCATTTAGATCAATACTTTAATGCCAACTATAACCTTAACAAAATAACTGAGAAACCCAATATTTTATTTGACCTTTTCATTACTTATTACAGAAAAAACAAATCGGTCGTTCAAAATTCTTTCTTTACGTCAATTAAGGGTCCCCCGACAATACAAACACCATTACTTCCTCTCCCGTCCACCCCGCCTTGAACCTTTCCCATCTCTCCCACCCTCCACCACTCACGTCATTCCTCCCCTCCGTATTCACCTACCCCTTTCCTGCTGATCTACTCCGCGCTACGCTCACTCCGTAAGTTGCATTCAATACAGCAAGTTTGTTCCACGCAGCGCAAGGTGAGTCATCGTTTATATTTTCCGGTGCCTCGCTTGTTCTCTATTCGATTAACCGCGTTAATACTATCTTCTTTCCCCAGGTTCATTGGGGTCCCGACTGAACTGAGACTACTTCTGTTTAACACAGAAAGCCTTTCATTCCACCATAGAACAGGTTCAACTTTGTCAATTTTTAATCTTGTGCTGGTCTCATCGGACAATTCTTCCCTCTACGCAAAAGTGGAACTTACATCTACAACTTTCTAGAAGCATATACGTAGTTATATATGTCAATCGTGCAACACAGGAGTAACTGCTAACCAAAGACTATCTCATCAAGAGTTTTTACGTGACTTCACAAGATTTTACTTGTCATTGTGAACACTTCTGTTCCTTTTATCATTATTTGCAAATACGGTTTTTTCACTTTTATTTGTCATTCCACCACCATCCCATCCTTCTAGATCCTCTCTCATTTCTCCACACTATTTTTATCACTATGTCTTTTACTGTTGTAATTTGGCTAGGCTGATGATGGTCCACAGTGGACCAAAACTAGTACCTTTTAATATCATTGTAATGTTTTTGTAAAAACATCAAATGATTTTTTAGTATTGAGAAGGTGGAATATTAAAATTTTGTGTTTACTTTAAGCATAGTCTCAACTCAATACGGAACCTAACAATGAAGTTTATTACTTTTAACAAGTGGGTATGGAGTTAGCATTAAGAACAAGCGAGAAGAACTATTAAAAATCAGCCACCTACTCTATATGGATGACATTAAGCTGTATGCCTCTACCAAACCCCATCTCCAACATCACTTCTCAATGACCAAGATGTTTTCTTCAGATATAGGCATGTGGTTTGGATTGCACAAGCAGTTTCACTCACCCGGTACCAGGTACATCATCCTAAATCTGCAACTGAACATCTTTCACTCCTGAGATCAGAAGGTGGTAGGGGCTTCTTATCCATTGTCAATTTACACAGCAATCTGATATCAAATCTAAGAGAATATTTCCACTTGAGAGCTGATACATCGTGTCGTCATCAAGCTGTTTGCAGAGCTGATATAAACTATACACCTCTCAATCTGTCATTGCCGGAAATGCCTGTTTCTACCCCACCTACAATGGAGATGAATATGGCCACGTGGAAGCAAAAACCTCTTCACGGGAAATACCCCCATGAACTGGATCAGCCACATATCGACAAACCTGCATTGCACACTTGGCTGACCTACTCTGGTCTTTTCCCAGAAACAGAAGGATTAGTTCTGGCCATCCAAGATCAAGTAACTGCTACACGGAAGTACCGTATATTCATCATGAATGATCCAACAGTCATCACAGACAACTGCCACCACTGTTCCAGAACTACAGAGAGCATACAGCACGTCATCTCTGGCTGCCCACACTTGGCCAACACTGATTATAAGCCCGACATGATCAGGTAGCTAAAATCATTCACCTGAAACTTTCTGTAAAATGTGGATTTCTTCAGTCATCAACTGCATATTGGAAATACACACCTCCACCCCTTCTCAAAAACTCTTCATACAAACTACTATGGGACCGAGAAGTCATAACTGATGTTACGCTCAGCAAAAATACACCAGATATTATTCTAATCAATAAATCAAAAGATCTGCATCCCTTATAGAAATTGCTTGAAATACCTCCAATCTGCAAACAACAATAGCCACAAAGATATCAAAATACACAGAACTGGCAATAGAAATACAACCCCTATGGAAACTAGAATCAGTCACCACAGTTCCAACAATAATATCATGTACCGGTGTCATTCTGCACAATTCTCTGGCCGCATTAAAACTGCATCATCACACATACATTGAACTACAGAAAGCTACCCCCCTGAGCACCTGCCACATTGTAAGAAAGTTTCTAGGAACGACTTTTCCTCTGACTTACGCCCAACAGCACGAAGTTCAAGGCCACAGTTTCAGTAATACTGAAGAACAGATTCCCAAAAGGGGGAGATTAGAAGTTGTTTAGCGACATCATCTGAGCATATTTATTGTATAAATGTATATGTTGTCATTATTTCTGTTGTAAATATTTGTAGATATATTTTCCTATAGTTTCATAATCAAGAAGGTGACTCCTTACTTAGGCCGGGTCAGCCCATTATGTTACTAGCACAAGCCGAGCCTTCCTAAATTGATGTAACAATAATAAAGATAACAACAACAACAACAACAACAACAATAATAATAATAATAATAATAATAATAATAATAATAATAATAATAATAATAATAATAATAATAATAATAATAATAATAATAACAACAACAACAACAACAACAACAACTAGTCCACCTATTCAATATTTATTGTTTAATAATCTCCTTAGATTATTTTATACAATGACAATGGTACATGTTTCGGCTTTATTAAGACATCATAAGCCATTAAATGTTACATTTGGTCAAGACATATCATATGATTATAAAATTCATACATATTATCTTGTATATTGTACATGTTACAAATATTTAATCCTTTTTTAAAATTAACACTGTTATATAATTTTTTAAAAATTACATGTTCAAGCTGAATATTCTTTTATGTTAAATTTAACAAAGATTATATATTGTGGCATTTACAATCTACAAGATAGTATGAATTTTATAATCATAAGATATGTCTATTCTGAAGGTGATCGGGATCAAATACCGAGAATAAAGAATTGTCTACAATCTGTATAAAAATCAGTCTGCAGCGATAAGGATCGAGGGCTTTGAAAAAGCAGCAGCAATCCAGAAGTAACTGAAGCAAGGCTGCAGTTTGTCCCCCACCTCCATTTCAATGTTTATATAGAACAGGCAGTAAAGAAAATCAAAGAGGAATTTGGAAAGGAAATTACAATCCAAGGAGACGAAATCAAAATCCTGCGTTTTGCTGATGACATTGTTGTTTTATCTGAGACTGCAGAAGATCTGGAGAAACTGCTGAATGGTATAGACAGAGTCTTGGGGAAGAAGTACAAGAATAAAATTAAATAAGTCCAAAACAAAAGGAATACAATGCAGATGAATGAAGTCGGGTGATGCAGGAAATATTAGATTAGGAAATCATCATCATCATCATCATCATCATTTCTTCGCTTCAGCAAGCTGGGTGCGGTTGTGTATGAGCCTCCTCCAGTTTGTTCTATCCATCCACAGATGCTGCTCATATATGTGACACCAGTTCACATCTCTAATTTCAAGGTCCTTCATTGTCTGTTTTTCCCAAACATCACAAGGTCTTCCTCTTGGTGTCTTCCCAGGAACATTGTGTTCAAAGTATGTTCAAGGAGTCCTGTGAGGGTTCATTCTTTTCATGTGACCTTACCATTGCAATCCTCTTCACTACTAGAGTCACCAGCAAGCTTCTTTCCAATCCAAGCTGTTGTCGGATATCCACATTCCTTATTTTATCCATTTTTGTTTTTTGTAGACAAGAACGGAGGAACTTCATTTCTGTTGCCTGAAGACGACTCTTTGTTGGTCCAGTAAGTGCTGCTGCTTCCAGGCCATACGTCAATATAGGTACTAGATATATTTTGTAGAAGCTGATCTTGGAAGCTAACGGAAATGTTTCATCCCAAAGTATTTGACGTGTGGAAGCTTTCTGTATTCTGTTACTAATCTCTTGATGTATGGTATTGTCTGATGACAGAACACTACCTAAATACTGGAAGTTGTCTACAATATCCATCTCCTCATCTCTAATTCTTAGACGAACAGTTGGAGAGTTTCTACTCATCACAAAGCCAAATGTCTTCATTTTGCTGATTATGAGACCTAAGGTTGTAAAAGCTTCATGCCAGAGATCTAGTCTAGTTTGTACTTCTGCTTCTGTCTCACCCCATACCATTACATCATCAGCAAAAACCAGGGCATTAGTTGTTGGATCCTTTCTCTTAACTGCTTTTAAAACTTCATCCATTATGATTATGAAGAGAAGTGGGAAAAAAAACTTCCTTGCTGGACTCCACTCTTCGTTTCAAAGCAACCTGATCTTCTATCCTGGACCTGAACACAAAACTTGGTTTCATCATATAATCGTTGTACTCGCGCTATAATGTCGTCGGGCATTTTCTTATGCCTCAAACATTCCCATATATGCCTGCGTGGTACCTGATCATATGCTTTCTCGATGTCCAGAAAAAAACAGTTATAAATGTTTTACCTCTCTCCCAATACTTCTCATAGAGCATTCTGGTGGCAAAAATGAGGTCTATAGTTGATCTATGAGGTCTAAATCCATGTTGTTCCTCCTCAAGTGTAGGTTCAACATAGATTCATAGATTTTGAGGCCATGTGACAGCAGAGTTATACCTCTTTGGTTGGTACATTTCTTTCTATCACCTTTTTTCAACAATGGGATGATAACCCCTTGCTTCCAGCCATTGGGTATTACATTCTCTTTCAAGATTCTATTCAGTACCCTGTACATCCACCGTTGTCCTACCTCTCCTAGTGCTTTGATCATCTCAACACTTAATTCATCTGATCCAGTTGATGTGTTGTTTTTCAGCTTAGATATTGCTGTCTCAACTTCGAACCATGTCAGACTAGTGGTATTTGTGCTGCCAAAATCATAAGGTTCGTCGTCTAATGGAGTGACAGTTTCATTATATTTTTTATGAAAAATTAGGAAATGAAGTCTTAAATAAAGTAGAGGTGTGTTGTTACCTGGGTAGTAAAAGAACTAATGATGGCTGAAGTAAGGAGGACATAAAATGCAGACTAGCACAAGCAAGGCCTTTCTTAAGATAAGAAATATGCTTGTTTCAAACACTGATATAGGAATTAGAAAGATGATTTTGAAGACTATCGTCTGGAATGTGACACTGTATGGAAGTGAAACATGGACGATAACTAGCTCAGAAAGAAAGAGAATAGAAACTTTTGAAACGTGGTGTTACAGAAGATTGCTGAAGGTGAGATAGGTAGATCAAATCACAAATGAAGAGATACAATCAAATTCGTGAGAGAAGATCGATTTGGCTAAATTTGACGAGAAAAAGAGATAGAATGGGTCACACCTTAAGACACCCAAGACTTGTTCAGCTGGTTTTTGAGGGAAGAGTAGGGCGTAAGAATGGTAGTGGTAGACCAAGGTATGAATAAGACAAGCAGATTAGAGCAGATGTAGGATGCAGCATTTACATAGAAATGAAAAGATTAGCGCAGGATAGGGTGGCATGGGAAGGTGCATCAAACCAGTCTATGGACTGATGACTCAAACAATGATAAAAACACCAAAAAGATATGTCTTGACCAAATGTGAAATTTAATAATTGAAACATGTACCATTGTGATTGTATATAATAGCTCTAGCCTACAAAAATTTACCACTTTTGGTGAAAGAAGGTGGTTCGTATGGAAAACAATGGGGTGATTTCGAAAACACCAACCGTTTTGCCATAACATTTTATGTTATTAGACATTTTATATATATTACTGGGGGACTATGGAATTAAAGGTAGATTATTAAAATCAATCGAAGGCATTTATGTTGACAATTGGGGTTCGATGAGAATTTATGGTAGAATGAATTCTTGGTTCAGGGTACTTACAGGGGTTAGACAAGGCTGTAATCTTTCACCTTTGCTGTTCATAGTTTACATGGACCATCTGCTGAAACGTATAAAATGGCAAGGAGGGATTCAGTTAGGTGGAAATGCAGTAAGCAGACTGGCCTATGCTGATGACTTGGTCTTAATTACAAGATATTAGAATCATTCCGTATTGACGGTTTCCACTTTACAAAGGTGAAAAATGAGAGTATCCTCCTAATTCAATACAATAAATATTCCGTCATTAGACGGAGTACACAAATTCAAACATGTTTCGGCTCGTTTGAGCCATCTTCAGTGAAAAATGAGGGGAGATTTGAAATAATTGACATAATGTAAGTTGAAAAAATGCTAAAAAACATAATGAAGGAGCAAATGATAAAACAAACAAAAGAGAGCCTAGACGGAAACAAAATTAGTACAAATATACAATATTTACATCAATATGCGGAGCAGAAAACAACTCACTGCGACAAAATTCAGTGAAAAGGTGTTAATTTAAAATAATTATTGAAACTAAAAAAATGTGTTAACCTAAGAAAACAAAGGAATGAAATAACAAATGATGCAGACAGAAATGAACAATAGTAGCACATGGTGAGGTTGTGGACCTCATAGTTTACAAAATATTGTTTAGTAACAATAACAAACAGGTTGAAATCACTGTCAAAAATCATCCCTGTAGAAACCCATTACATTAAATTGGTCAGGAGGGGAGTGGGAGCAAACATTTTTGAGAAACCAAGCCTGATATGACGTGCAGGCGAAAAGCCTGTGACAAGGAAAAAACACCAATGAAATTTAAAGCTTTAGAAACAACAGCATTCTCAAAATCTTCTCAATCTAGCGGTCCCTTTCTTGATTATTGTTTCATAATGTTGGCTGGTGTCTTGCCTTATTATAAAGGGTCGGAAGGGCTGCGATATAAAGTTGAGAAGCTGTGTTAGGCAGAAGACAGATGCATAGTAAACTGTAAGTGATCTAGCGGAAACCGTCAATGAAGCTCTAATCTGTAATGGAAAAATGAGGTTGTGTGAAAAACATGGGGTGATACGTAAAAAGTGTAGAATGGGTGTGAAGAAAGCTTAAACAAAACAGGTTGAAATCACTGTCGAAAATCATCCTTGTAGAAACCCATCACATTAAATTGGCCAGGAGGGGAGCGGGAGATTTCTTCACACCCATTCTACATTTTTTACTTATCACCCCACGTTTCTCACACAACCTCATTTTTCCATTACAGATTAGAGCTTCATTGACGGTTTCCGCTAGATCACTTACAGTTTACTATGCATCTGTCTTCTGCCTAACACAGCTTCTCAACTTTATACCGCAGCCCTTCCGACCTTTTATAATAAGGCAAGACACCAGCCAACATTATGAAACAATAATCAAGAAAGGGACCGCTAGATTGAGAAGATTTTGAGAATGCCGTTGTTTCTAAAGCTTTAAATTTCATTGATGATTTTCCCTTGTCATAGGCTTTTCGCCTGCACGACATATCAGGCTTGGTTTCTCAAAAATGTTTGCTCCCGCTCCCCTCCTGACCAATTTAATGTGATGGGTTTCTACAAGGATGATATTCGACAGTGATTTCGACCTGTTTGTTATTGTTACTAAACAATATTTTGTAAACTATGAGGTCCACAACCTCACCATGTGCTACTATTGTTCATTTCCGTCTGCATCATTTGTTATTTCATTCCTTTGTTTTCTTAGATTAACACATTTTTTAGTTTCAATTATTATTTTAAATTAACACCTTTTCACTGAATTTTGTCGCAGTGAGTTGTTTTTTGCTCCGCATATTGATGTAAATATTGTATATTTGTACTAATTTTGTTTCCGTCTAGGCTCTCTTTTGTTTGTTTTATCATTTGCTCCTTCATTATGTTTTTTAGCATTTTTTCAACTTACATTATGTAAATTATTTCAAATCTCCCCTCATTTTTCACTGAAGATGGCTCAAACGAGCCGAAACATGTTTGAATTTGTTTACTCCGTCTAATGACGGAATATTTATTGGTCTTAAAAGCAGATTGTCCCGAAAGCCTTCAGTCTAATATCTTGGAACTTGAAAATAGGTGCAATGAGTATGATATGAAAATTAGCCTTTCGAAGACTAAACTGATGTCAGTAGGTAAGAAATTCAACAGAAATGAATGTCAGATTGGTGATACAAAGCTAGAACAGGTCGATAATTTCAAGTTTTTAGGTTGTGTGTTCTCCCAGGATGGTAATATTGTGAGATTGAATCAAGGTGTAGTAAAGCTAACGCAGTGAGCTCGCAGTTGCGATCAACAGTATTCAGTAAGAAGGAAGTCAGCTCTCAGACGAAACTATCTTTACATCGGTCTGTTTTCAGACCAACTTTGCTTTACGGGAGCGAAAGCTGGGTGGACTCAGGATATCTTATTCACAAGTTAGAAGTAACAGACATGAAAGTAGCGAGAATGACTGCAGGTACAAACAGGTGGGAACAATGGCAGGAGGGTACTCGGAATTAGTAGATAAAGGCTAATTTAGGAATGAACTCGATGGATGAAGCTGTACACATAAACCGGCTTCGGTGGTGGGGTCATGTGAGGCGGATGGAGGAGGATAGGTTACCTAGGAGAATAATGGACTCTGTTGTGGAGGGTAAGAGAAGTAGAGGAAGACCAAGACGATGATGGTTAGACTCAGTTTCTAATGAATTAAAGATAAGAGGTATAAAACTAAATGAGGCCACAGCAGTAGTTGCAAATAGAGGATTGTGGCGACGTTTAGTAAATTTACAGAGGCTTGCAGACTGAACGCTGAAAGGCATAACAGTCTTTAATGATAATGTATGTATGTACGTATGTATGTATGTATGTATGTATGTATGTATGTATGTATGTATGTATGTATGTATGTATGTATGTATGTATGATGTTCAAGATTAATGTAAATTTAAGGAAATTTGAAATCATTTGATCATGTTTTGAAAATTTCTACCAGGCATCAAAATAGGTGAAGAACACTAATATTAGTGTGTAGAATTCAGTTGGGAAAAGTCCGACTCCATGGCTAAATGGTTAGTGTACTGGCCGTTGGTCAGAGGGGTCCCGGGTTCGATTCCTGGCAAGGTCGAGAATTTTAACCATAATTGGTTCATTCCCCTGGCATGGGGACTGGGTGTATATGTCGTCTTCATCATCACTTCATCCTCATCATTACACGCAGGTCGCCTACGGGAGTCAAATCAAAAGACCTGCACCTGGCCTCTTCAGAGGCCACATGCCATCATCAGTGGGAAAAAAAAAAAAAAAAACAGAAATGTTATCATCATGTACCTTGTACAAGATATCAGTAAAAAAAAAAAATCCTAAAGTTCTTATATTATGCAACTTTACAGGAATATGAAGATAATTTTAACGCTTATAAAAAAAAATTGCCAATCATAACAATAATGGGTGGAATACATAATATTATGACTTTCTATCTGAAAAAAAAAGAAAAGAAAAAATCTATGGGTGTAAGACACTCCTAGCACCCTTAAGAAAATAAAATACAACATCAATGTTATATTGTCCAGCTATATCTGTTTTGAGACTTGAAAGGGATTTAAGTCCTTCCAGTTGGGGCTACCCAATAGACAGCAAGTCTACTGGTGGGGCTGTCACCTCCAAGCCTCTAAACAGGCTCTGAACAGCATTTCTTATACATTTAAGTAAGGAACCTTTCACTAGCACTAGGGGCATGTGACACTTTCAGAACGATAAGCACTTGTGGCAGATTCTTTGTCTTACGGCAAACAGAATAACAACATAACAACATTGAAGATAATACATGCCACAAGATCTAAATACCATCACAAAAGGATCTGCCTGTTAAACTAAATAATAATATGTTTAAATCCTTCATAACGATGAAGTACCACAGCAGTTGATCGAAGCAGCATCAAAATTATATGAAAACAAGTTGATTGCACTCACAGTTAATGGTACAATTTCACCATGGAAACTAATCAACAGAGGAGTACGCCAAGACTGCGGTCTCTCCCCACTGCTTTTTTTATCATATACATGAATGTCCTTATAAAAGTCTGGAGATGCTTCCCCCACGGTAGTCTAACAATCAACAGACACCTGAAATTAGATACATTTCTATATGTTGATGACTATTTGCCAGCACAGAGGATGACTGACAATGCTCCATACATCATAATATACGAAACATGTACCACTTTTAACCAATAAGTTGCCTTAAGCAATTAATGTATCAACAAGGTGGAAAATAAAAAATACTTAGTTGTGAATACTCCTTGTCATTTGACAATGATGTAGATATTTCTAATAAGATAGTGAAGTTCAACAAATGCATAGGCACAGTGAACTCAGTAATGAAGCCATCCCTAGTACAGAGAGACACAAGACTTTGAGTTTACAAATCACTAGCTAGACCTATTCTCACATATGGAAGCAAAGCATGGATAATTAGGAGACAAGATGAAACCAGGATCACAGCTGCTGAGATAAAATTTATGAGACACGCAGCAGGATATCCTGCACGATGGGATCATAAAAGGACTGAAGATGTGATGAAAGAACTAATATTAGAACCTGTATTAAATTAAGGAACACACACAAAAAAAAAATATAAAAAAAATGGCAAGACCACATCAACAGAATGCCTAGGGAATGAGTTCCAAAATAGATAGTACGGTACCAACCTAGGAGGACACGACTTAATGGACGTCCAGTTAAAAAATGGATTGAGACCGTAACAGGCCACCTGGCCCAAGACTTGATTGGTAGACGACAACGGTGATGATGATGATGATGATGATGATGATGATGATGATGATGATGATACAGTAAAACTTGCTCAAAGCAGACTCGCAAGGGTCCGAGTTTCTTTTACGAATTATACAAGTTTCCGGATTGAACAAAATTATACAAACAGATTTACAAATTACTTACCCTTGATCCATGCAAATCTCAGTAACACAGTATTTTGATGTACAGTAGATTTTTATTACTCTCGCATACTGCTTCACTATAACACACTCAACATATTATGTAAAGTATGTACTGTATGTACCGTACTCAATGAAAACCAGACAATTTCTGCCACATGTTTAATAGACAAACTACAGTATACAGTACATATACTGTAACACATACTGTATAACACAATTTCTGTCTTATTCCACATATTTAATAAACTACAGCAGCTCAAGAAGTTGCGGGGAATTAGACTTGACAGTAAATTTTATAATGTGTCTGACACACTCAATAGCTTGTTCATGAGTGCGTATTTTTTCCTGACTTTCTCCTTCCTCCTCCTACTCTTCCTCTTCCTGGTCTTCGTCCTTGGATTATCATCTTCTTCATTCTCTGTACAGCGGATCTTCAGAAGCTGTACAGCAGACTGAAAACTGTAGTGAGTAGCAAGCTGGTCATCGCTGCGAATGTATTCATCTACATTACATGCAAAATTCTGTTGTTGGCTCAGCATAGATATCAGTGCAGCATTTTCAGTCTCTTCCTTAGGTGTGCCGACATCATCATTTTCTGCAAATCCCGCTTTTGCCAAACACTTTACGACTGTTTGAGGTTTGATCTGCTTCATAGCCAAACTGATCCAGTTGACAGCATCCAGTATGGAAACCGAGCGTGCAAGGGAGTAGGTGTTGTCAGCTGTATCAACATTCTTGATCAGTGACTGCATCAATGAACGCCTCTAGTGAGATTTAAAGGTGTAAATCACTCCTTGGTTCATGGGTTGAACAACGCTGGTTATGTTAGGTGGAAACCAGGCTAGCTTGGCATTGGAAAATGACACGTGGTTGACAAGTGGCATTGTCGAGAAAAAGAATAACTTTGTGATTTTCCTTCTTCATCCTACAGTTAAATTCGTTCAGCCATTCTTCCATTAGAGCACTGGTCATCCAGGCTTTCTCAATGCTCCTACAAGTTACCAGAAGCTTGCGCAAGTCCAAGTTTTTAAAACACCTTGGTTTTGCTGATTTTCTGATTACCAGGGACTCTTGATTGAAATAATAACATCAAATATCATCAATACGGACCAAAAATGATATTTATTACATGTAATACCAGGGACTCTTCAATTTCCCCCTCCATGTTACCGCACAATGGTACTGTAAGTCCTTCTTTCTACATTTTACCCCCACCACACTTTTCCTCATGAAGCGCAAGTGACTTTGAAGGCAAAGCTTAAAAAAAAAAATCCTGTTTTGTCGGCATTGAAAAGGTCTTCACGTTCATAGCCAGAAATTAAATTTTGCAGCTTCGATTTCCACTCGGCTACTACATTTCCATCCACGTCTTTGGACTCGCCATAGACTTCATTCCATACAATATTGTATCTTGTTTTGAAGCTCTCCAGCCACCCAACTGATGTTTTAAAGGTGGTGTTGCCAAGTGATTTAGCAACGGCAAGAGCCTCATTCTGTAGCATAGGTCCACTAACTGGAAAGTTTCTCGAACGGGCACTGACGAACCATTCCCACACTAAATCACTGATTTCTTCATTGCCTGTTACCTCAGATTTCCTCTTCATTTGCCCATTCTCCTACATCCACTGCTTAGTAACGTCGTCCTTATGTTTTAAAGTCTCATAAACTTGAGTTTTTCCACATCTGAAACGAGACATAATTTCACGCACAAACAACTTTTCCTTTTCACTCGCTTCTATAATTTCCACTTTCTCGTTCAGTGTCAGTGACGTATATTTCGAAGCCATCGTGCTGTATTTAAAATTGACACAAATTTACTGATGGGACACAAATTAAGGAAACTGTTTACCTTAGAATTGGGCTCAAGTTGTACATCAAGATAAAGATCTCTACGAACCATGGCAAGAGTCAGGCAATTAGTGGAGATTTAAATCCCATTCTACCAGGGATTTGGGAAACCCGGACCTCATTAGAGCAGCGTGTTACGGTCTGTAAACCTGACTCTTCCCCTGGCGAAATGTATATTGTATAATCCCGAGTACCACCCACCACCGAATAAGACCTGCACCCTAAATTTGAGATGGCAAAATATGGAACAAAATAAAAAATCAAATAACTTACATACCTATTTAATTTCCTTCAAATATACCACAAATATAAATTCAAACAGCTTACAATTGATAAAATCATCACAAAATTATAAATAAAATCAGTCCAATACTCGGATTATTCTGCCAATCATGAATACACAATTCATCAATATCGTACTTTCTGCCAACTGCAGTGTTGTGTATAGTGATATGTTAGTATAATATGGCTTCAGTCTCTACAGCACCAAGAACACAGCGTGTGAACAACTCAAAGAATTTCTTTTATGTATGTGGTTCATACTTGTTACACAGAGAGAAAGATAGTATTACACCCTTTATTACAATTTCCGTATATTTCAGCTTTGCTTACAACTTTAAGTTTCTCACGCACAGTAAATGACCGCAGACGCCGTTTTGAATCCATCGCTTACTATCGAGATAGTACTTTCACGGGACAGATACAGAACTCGAATGTGAGCGAGGTAGACTTCCGTAACCAACAGTCTTGACTCTCGCAAAGTACAATATCCCGTGAGATCAGCTATTCACGCACCCAGCATGCCAGCAACACTTGTGAAACAAATGACGATCGAGCATCTGCAGCAGCGGCTTTCATATTTACCACATATTTACCCTTATTCTTTGATTTACCGTATTTCATTACATTACATTTCACATTTACATGCCACTGTAAACATATTGAGAAAAAATCAATCTTTTCTAGAACACAACTAAAACACAATAAGACCTGAATGCCAGTTTACATGTGGTATATTGAGTATGGTAACAGTATTCAAATCTATTTCAATACTCCATGTAAATGTAGTAAATATTTACCAGAATGTACGGCTTGAATACAACCCACACCGAAGATTTAGAACCTATAATTTGGGGGGGAAAAAAGCGGGTGGTATTTGGGATTATACGGTATGTACCTGCAGTACCGGGTATGCCTAAATAAATTTCACAGCTAAAGCATAACTTTTGCATTATACAGTAATCATTTTCATTATTTCTTTCAGTTTCCACATTGAACAGGTTCCACTTTATACACCATAAATAACATGCAAAGCCATATTCAGTGTGCTGGGTGCAAAACTTTCGTACACATTGGACAAGTTTTCGCCTTATAAACGTTCCACTTTGAGCAAGTTTTACTGTATATTGTCCTGGATTTATTGAATGCTGTGGAAACTTTATAGCATATTACATAGTAACAAATAGAGCGAACCTACACAGATAATATTTTAATGAAACAAAACATCCATTTCACCCTCAGTTCTCTATTCCTGGCCCGCCATGTGTTTAAAATCTCACAGGGTTATCAAAAATGGCTTTCACGGCCGCAGATCTTACAATCACATGAATAGAACCAGCTTTTAGGTGGTTAGGCCGTGTGCATTTTGCAGAGTTTCACCCAGACGTGCCATTTGGGCTCATCAGGTGGATTGGCACGTCCCTCCAGGACTCTGCTTAGCAGTGGCAGACCAAGCGCATGGTCCTGCCGTGTTAGTAAATAGGGACTGCTAACCTGCTAAAGGAGAAGTAAATTCTCAGTTTCCAAAAATATTACTCTCCATGGAGTTAGAATATCAAAAATGATTTAACAATGCAAGATCAACATGGTGAAGGGAAGTAATAAATCAGTCAGCACTGATAGTAGAAGAGAAGAGTGCCAAAATATGTTAGCTCATGAAAATATCTGAGGAAAGAAAAGTTAAAATAAACACAGTCCTTAGATAAATGTATCTTAGCATAGTACCACCATAGTCGTCAGTTGGCTTTCTTTTCTTGTTGTCAGAGCGTAATATTTCTTTCTTTCCTTCATCTGTTTACCCTCCAGGATCGATTTTTCCCTCCGACTTAGTGAGGGATCCCACCTTTACCGCCTGAAGGGCAGTGTCCTGCAGCATGAGACCTGCTATGCTGAACAGGGCCTTGTGGGAGGGATGGGAAAGATTAGAAGGGATAGACAAGGAAACGGCCGTGGCCTTAAGTTACGTACCATCCAGGAATTTGTCAGAAGGAGAAGTGGAAAACCACCAAAAACCACTTCGAGGATGGCCAAGGTGGGAATCGAACACCCCCTCTACTCAGATGAACTCCCGAGGATGAGCTGACCCTATCCCAGCCCTCGTACCACTTTCAATTTTCATGGCAGAGCTGGGAATCTAACCCGGGTCCCTGGGGGGTGTCAGCTAATCACACTAACCATTACACCACAGAGGTAGAAAAATATATTTGCTGGTTTTTAAGCGTTCCTTAGTGTTGTGTATAGTGATATGTTATTATAATAAGGCTTCAGTCTCTACAGCACCAAGAATGCAGTGTGTGAACAACTCTAAACAATTTCTTTTATGTATGTCGTTCATACTTGTTACAGAAAGAGAAACATAATATTACACCCTTTATTAAAAAAGTGTATGTTGCATATTTCAAAGTTAAGCACGAAAATCAAGACATACTACATGTAAAACATGCTTTGAAGGACTAAGACAGTGGTTTAGTGGAAAACAGAAATTCATGCCGTTTGGAATTCCCATGATTTGGTGTGAACCAAGCAATCAATATGATGATTGCTATTTCTGTCTGTGCAATGTATTGGGGTACAACAAAGTTAATAAATCAAAAATAAAATATCCCGAAGGCTTAGAACAGTTATACGGCCTGTGCTACACAGTCCAGATATTCCTGTTCCAGTGCCACCAAAGCAACTAGAGGATGTGGAGCAATCAAGTTCATTTGAATCAACAGAACTTTTTGAAGTGGATGAGGATTTCTCCCCACTCACTTCAAAAGACAAACCACAACTTTTTCCTCGGGTAGAGCTGAACGATTCGTGCGGGACTCAGATCTTACCAAGGAAAAGAGTGAGACTGCGTGATCAAGATTGAAAAAAAAAAAAAGAAAACTGTTGTGTTTAGTTGGTTCAGAAACTGAGAGGAAGAATTACATGCGTTTTTCAAAATGAAAAAACAGGTAGTTTATTACTGTGATATATCAAGTTTAATTCTTCAGTTTGTTGGTGAAAATAATGATAGTAATGATTGGTGTTTATTTATCGATGTATCGAAGAGAAGCCTGAAAGCAGTCTTTCTTTATTCAAATCAGAAGTACAGTAGAATAATAGTACATTAAAAGAAACAGATTATATACACAAACATATACGAGTAAAAGGTCTTCAACAATATATGCCATACAGATGTCATACCGATTTGGCCCAAAATTTGGCCACTTCAAGGGCATTGGATTGGCCAGCACCAAGTCTTCCATTGTGCAGTTTGATGGACACAGGGGACAGCTTAGCAGGTGTTCAGTTGTCTGAAGTTCACCGCAGTAACAAAAGATCGTATCGATGGGGAAGTTCCATTTTTGTAGATTCGCTCTGGTTCTACCCACTCGAGATCCAAGTCTGTTTAAGGACCTCCATGTCAACCAGTCCTCAGTGTGACCGGGAGGCAACACTTCCCGTGGTTCCATTCATTTGAAAAGGCCAGGGGTCTTTTGCTTCCATTTAGTAATCCTGACTTTGTCCGATGATCCTTCCAGGTGTTCTGAAGGTGTTAAAAAGGCTTTCCTGGACTTCAGTCTTCATTCGGCAGGTTGGTATCCAAAGAGTGAATGTGAAGGCATTAAATTTGTTTTAAGCCTTTCGTTATTAGCAGCAACCTCTCTCCTGACATCATAAGGAGCAATACCAGCAAGGTAATTGATTTTCTCGAGAGGAGTTTGCTTCAGGACACCAGTAATTATTCTACAGCTTTCATTGAGTGCCAAATCAATCTGTTTTGCATAGGCAGATTTGTACCACGCTGGACAGGCATATTCACTGGCGGAGTAATATAAGGGTTGTGCAGTAGTTCTAACAGTTTGTGGGTGTGTGCCCCAAGTAGATCCAACAAGTTGTCTAAGTAGTGTGTTCCTGGAAGAGACCTTTTGTTTTACATTCATTCAGTGCACCTTGAAGGTGAGACTGAGATCGAGAGTGACGCCCAAGTATTTGGGATGGAAGCAGTGGTCTAGCGTAGCTCCATTCCATGTCACAAGTTTCCCGTTAGCTTGTCAATGTCGTAAATGGAATGCACAAACTTGGGTTTTGCTTGGGATTGGCACAAGTTGGTTTTGATGATAGTATTTGCCGAGTTCTTCTAGGGCAGCTTTCAGGTTGCATTCTATCGCTTCAAAACTATCTGACTGGACAGCGAGAGCAAGGTCATCAGCGTAGATGAAACTCTTGGTGTCTTGAGACTGTGGCTAATCATTTATGTATACATTAAATAACAAAGGCGCCAGTACACTTCCTTGAGGCAAGCCGTTCTTTTGAGTTCGCCAATGACTTCGCCAACCCTGAAATTCAACAAAGAATTGGCGGTTATGAAGAAGTGTAGCTACCAGTCGTGTTAACTCAAGATCTTTAGTAAGACTGTGAAATTTTTTTTAACAAGAGTCTATGGTTTACCGTGTCATACGCCGCTGTGAGATCAACAAATGCGACTCCTGCGACTTTTTAAAACTCAAAGCCATCTTCAATGTGCTGAGTTAGATGCAAAATCTGGGAGGTGCAATTTCTTCCAGGTCTAAATCCTGACTGCTGTGGAATAAAAAGTGGGTCAATAACTTCAGTAAGGTGATTCAAAATCATTCGTTCCATGATTTTATACAAGTGGCATTGAGGAGATACTGGTGTATAACTTTTTGGATTTTCAGGGTATTTGCCTGGTTTTAGGATTGCAACCACCTGTGCCTTCCGCCAAATCTTTGGGATGTTGGATGATGCTAGGCATTTGTTGAATAATTCCACAAGCCACAACTTTGCCCCAGAACCGAGGTGCTTTATTTGCTCAGTGCAGATATCATCCAAACCTACAGCTTTACCACTTTTGCACATTGCAATACCAGTTTCTAATTCAGTGAGATTAAATGGTCTGGCTAAAGTGCTGATAGCCTCAGATTCCCCAGTTCCCGGTCACAATTTTTGACTCTGATTTCCTACTAGCTGATCGTGATTTGCCACTATTAAGCAACTGTGAAGCAATATGATTGGCTGTGACATTAACATGGACTGAGCATTTAGTTGGTTCACTGATCAGTTTTTTCTGAAGGCCCCACGCCTTTTGACTATTAACTGAGAAATCTGTTTCCTCCATCAATTTCAACCAAGTTTTCCTTTTATTGTCTGAGATTGAAGAGAGTAAGTCATGTCCAGCTGAAATTGTCACTTTGTTGAAATGGTTCACTTCGAAGAGGGCAAGGTACTTCTCTAGGTAGACTTTTGCATCAGCAGTTAAACCTTGGTAGTAACGTGTTCTGCAACCTCTGGGTATTGATAAACGTGAGCCTCTCGATACTGCATCAACAAAAGTGTCGTAAGATTCTGGTTCTGGAGGTGTCTCCCTTATGAAACTGTCAAGTGTATTGCTAAATTTTTCCCAATTAGCCTTTTTGAAGTCAAACCTTCTCTGGAAAGGTACTGTAATCGGTCGTGTTACAGTGGTTATTTGGCACATAATACGGCGATGTTGAGAGTTGGGTAGGGGAGAACAGACTGATTTTGCACACTGCTGAGATACATGTTCATTGGCAAAAATAAGGTCTGGATTGTAACCACACTTCCATCGACCACTGTTGAAACTTGGTGGAAGCTTACTGTCGTGTATAAGGTTAAGTTGGAAATTATCAGCCCACAGCAATATAGCATCCCCATTTCCATCATCATGTGCATAACCACGAACTCCTGAAAGCAGTGTTACTACATAATCGAATCAAATTTCCTCCAGCGTTGGGTATTCTGTTTTTCTCAAAGAAACAAAAATTTTCAGTTGATTCTAGAAAAAATGAATTGCCAGGAATATCAGCGGCTATTGTGTGAAGAACTTAAGCTAACTGCTATCTTGCTGAGCCAACCAGCAGTTACACAAAATTTCTTTGCTTTTTTTGTCATTGGGATAGTAGAACTAGAGATAAAAATTGGACAATGAAAGACTGGCCGAAGAGGGAAAGTTTAACTCTTGGAGAGAAAAATGTAATTTGTGTTAGTCTGGTGGATCCTAAAAATATACTTCTTTCTCTTCAAATATCAAACTTGGAATCATTAAGCAATTTGTAAAAGCACTGGACGAAAGTGGTATGTGGCTTTGAGTATTTAACCCATTAGTGCATAAAGTTAATTTTTTGTGTTTTATTTCAATTTATCTATACACTTCTATTCTTAATAATTGCAGAAACACATGCTAACAATCAGAAAGTTCATACATGTAATAGTTTTATTTGCACAGGCCGGCCGATAGATCAGACGCTATGCACTCAGGTCAGTACAACAACACTAGTTACTCAGCATTACATTATGCAATAATGTTGCAAGCTAGGTAGTGTTAGAGAGTTGGATTATCTAATCCAATTTACACTGTAAAACAGATCTACAGTTTCCACTAAAGACTTATCACAATACTATATACGTTATGTACGTTTATGTATTTACTGATTATGATATCCACAAAAGCATTTCAGGTGAATTTCAAACTGGTCAAGCTGATCCAGTCTTCGGATGCCACTACAGGACTTGAACAGCTTTCATTGTGGTACAGACACTTTGCATATTTTTTTACTCTGGACCACCTTGATACATTGCGTATCTCCATCTGTTTGTAGTTCGTGCCAGCAGTGACAACACTGTTGTCATTCCAGTGCACTAGCGACGCACCACCAAAACTACTGTAGTCGTACGATACCTTTCTTTTCCTTGTCCGCCTTTCTTTGAAGGGAGAATTTCTCTGTCTGGTTTCCTTGAAATGTCCCTGTTGCACTTATTCCCTTTGAAGCCTTCAAAGAATATTGTATGTCCCCTGCTTAATTCAGTTCCACCTGCACCAATAAGAGGTAGTCCTACAATTCCTCCAAGTCCAAATTCTTTCAGCCTTTCATTTTATATTGCTGTATACGCTGGGAAAGGTGCAAAGGTATCCTATAGCCACTGGCAGAGAAAACAGTCTAGAGGAATTTCATAATTTTGTGCATCATATGATTGGCGGGGGGAGAGTCAGTCACTAAATGAGATGTAGATTGTGATATTCTCCACTTTGGGGTTGCTCCTTTTGCGTTACAATTTGACCTACTAATGCTTTTGAATTTTCTATCAGGGATATCGGAAATAGGGGTACTGGCGCAATCTTATGTATGAATCTATTTTCATATGAAAGTTTCCTTTTGCACGGTTTTCTGGTTCTTCAGTTCCATCTGTAAACTTTCAGTAATATTTTGACTACCACTGGACCTAGCCTTCCTTTTTTCATATTTTGTTGAAGCAATTTGACCTTCACATTTACTCAGAAGTAGGTTTCTACCTAGGTAATTTAGATTACTCTCATACTCATCTGTCATTATCATCACCTGTTCTTTGATGTGCTGCTCCTCTCCAAATGTCGGTTCTTCCTCCAAAACTTACAATATTTCTTTCACCATCAAGCTAGTAAGGGAATACAAATGTCTGAGACAGTTGGACTCCCTGTGCATAGCATCCGATTTTCAGGATAGCTATATTTACAAGCCTCTGTCGTGTCAATAATAAGACATAACTGACATCTTTGCGTGTCGGTAATTCATAGGAGTGTCAACAATATGGTCTGTACCAAAGTTTACAATTATTGGGAATATTTGTTAATTTGTAAATAAAAATTTTGACTGTTGCACAAAACTCCGTACTATCTTGCTGCCATGATCACAATAAGTGTGATTCAACAACAAATGGTAAGGATAAAGTATGATGTATTCTCTGGTTCTTGTTAGCTACAGCCTTTCTGAAGCACAAGAAAGGATCACGAGCTTGAAACCATGCATAAATATAACACAATTTTATTTTTTATGACGTCCGATTTTTCGGGCACTATGCACTAATGGGTAAAACCACAGATTTCCACTCTTGTCAGAAGCTAAGATAAAAGAGGGAGTATTTGGTGGACTGCAGATTAGGCTCCTTATGAAGGACACTGCATTTTTCGGCACAATGAATGATATTGAATGTCAGGCATGGTGTGTTTTCAGAGAAGTAA
Organism: Anabrus simplex; assembly: GCF_040414725.1. Classification (NCBI taxonomy): domain Eukaryota; kingdom Metazoa; phylum Arthropoda; class Insecta; order Orthoptera; family Tettigoniidae; genus Anabrus; species Anabrus simplex. The sequence goes on from NC_090268.1 coordinate 304,695,844, forward strand.
ACGATCAATTTTTGGGAAACATAAAAGTCGTGAACTATAAGACAATTGTGAAAAATATGTTGAAACGATGTCAAGCTCTCAGCTACAACATGAATAGAACTCCATTTCTTGAACAAGCATCTGTACTATTTCCCTGACAATTTGGGAGCCCTTTTATATTACTCATGGACACATGAATTATCACAAACAACCACACCATGTTTCTGTTTCTCTAAGTTTTCAAAAAATTCCCATGGAGGGAATTAGATATTTTCCACCAATAGAGCATGTCAAAAACATATCAGATGTAAGGCTTTTCAGGCGTTTGCTCTATTAGAACTTTACATTCGGAATTGCTAGGTGGGCAATAATTCCATTGTGGAGATTTATCTCCCGTATGCAGTTATCAGACTGTCCTTCATATATAGGCTTCTGATAAGCTCACCTGCATACACCCAGCGTCAGTGGGTAGGGTCTGACACATCCCACTCTGACGAGTCTAGTGTCAGACCTAAGACTAAACGCTGGTTTATAGAGCAAACACCTGAAAAGCCTTACATCTGATATGTTTTTGACATGCTCTGTTGGTCAAAAATATCTAATTCCCTCCATGGGAATTTAGAATTTTCCATTCGGAATTGCTAGGCGGGCAATAATTCCATTGTGGAGATTTATCTCCCGTATGCAGTTATCAGACTGTGCCTCATATATAGGCTTCTGATAAGCTCACCTGCATACACCCAGCGTCAGTGGGTAGGGCCTGACACATCCCACTCTGACGAGTCTAGTGTCAGACCTAAGACAAAACGGTGGTTAATAGAGCAAACACCTGAAAAGCCTTACATCTGATATGTCAGTAGGGATTTCCCAATGAATGGGGTTGATTCTTCCCACCAATGAAGTCTTTCCCTCTTGGAGCTTCGTAGCAAGTTGGAGAGATGTAAAGACGCTGTCTGTCATCACGTTCCTCCTTTGGTTTAGAAACAGCTCCATGAGGTGAAGTACACCGTACTCTCCCAGTGGCTGCCTATCAGGACATGCGTCGATTTTACTAAGGTATGGAAAGGGATAGAAGATGCATTTTGAGTCCACATCTGCACCAATCCAAAATTTGAGTCCATACTTGTGGGGCTTGTTTGTCAGAAATTGGGTAAATAAGCACCTGGTTTTGCTGGGAAGTAATTGTTCATTGACTGTAATATTTTTTCACCTGGGTGGTAACAGTGAAAGCAATCTTCCACAAATTTATCCCACATTTCAGAGACAAGAGCAAACCTGTTAGCTGGCAGGCTTCTCAACTCGGTTTGACTTCTCGTTGAAATGGAGGAATCGAGAAGCTCTCAAAATCTATCTCTTGACATTGTGCCTTCATGAATTACTGTCCACAAATACGCGACCATAGATCATCTACAGACACACCTTTTGAACACAGGACACCGTGAGTATACATGATGGCACCTTTTGAATACAGGACACCGTGAGTATACATGATGGCAATCATAGCCCCCAACTGCTCGAGCGACACGTTCCAGTCTGTGTTCTTGAGTTCTTTCTGAGCGTTTGATCCTGTGTGTCATTTCATTAGACGAAGCATCAATTCATCAAAGAGGAGATGAAAGGCACTAATGACAGAGTCGTCAACTCTGCGATAAGCTCTTTCAGGACGTTCGATGCAGAATGCCTTCCAGATGAAGAGTTCAAATCCAAGACCTCCCACTCGGTTCCGACTCGGGCGACCATCTCTGCTGAGGAAACACCTAACTGAGACCGACATTTTGAGCGATTTCGGTATCAGATTAGCACGTTCGATTTCTCCTCTGTCTCATTATGATTTTCATCCGCACTAGTCTCGCTTGTCTCAAGCAAGAAATCACCATCTGAATCGGACAGTTCACTTTCAGATTCAACATCTGAATTTTCTAGCATACGAGACAACTCATCAATCAATCAATCAATCAATCAATCAATCAATCAATCAATCAATCAATCAATCAAATCAATACTGATCTGCATTTAGGACAGTCGCCCAGGTGGCAGATTCCCTAAATGTTGTTTTCCTAGCCTTTTCTTAAATGATTGCAAAGAAATTGGAAATTTATTGAACATCTCCCTTGGTAAGTTATTCCAATCCCTAACTCCCCTTCCTATAAACGAATATTTGCCCCAATTTGTCCTCTTGAACTCCAACTTTATCTTCATATTGTGATCTTTCCTACTTTTAAAGACACCACTCAAACTTATTCGTCTAGTGATGTCATTCCACACCATCTCTCCAATGACAGCTCAGAACATACCACTTAGTTGAGCAGCTCATCTCCTTTCTCCCAAGTTTCCCAGCCCAAACTTTGCAACATTTTTGTAACACTACTCTTTTGTCGGAAATCACCCAGAACAAATCAAGCTGCTTTTCTTTGAATTTTTTTTCCAGTTCTTCAATCAAGTAATCCTGGTGAGGGCCCCATACACTGGAGCAATACTCTAGTTGGGGTCTTAACCAGATACATATATGCCCTCTCCTTTACATCCTTAATACAACCCCTAAATAACCATAAGCAGAGATCTGTATCCTTTATTTACAATCATACAACCTGTGACAATAAAGTTCGGTGAATAGTCCTGTACTATCAACATAGATGAACAATGCGCGACAGTGACCTTACTGTCCTTCGAAATAGCCCCCTCCCACAACTATGCACTGCTGAGATCGGCAATACACATCCTGGAAACTTTGCAAGAAGGCTTCCTTTGGGATGATGTTCAAAAGCCTCGATACATTTCGTTGGATATCAGGAATATCATCAAATCTCTTTCCTTTCAAAGCGAGTTTGAGACATGGGAATAGGAAGAAGTCTTGGAGGATTGAGATCTGGCGAGTATGGGAGATGTTCAAGTTGCACCACCCCCTTTTTTGCCATGAACTGTTTGACGATACTGGTTGTATGTGGGCGAGCGTTGTCATGGACAAAAAACCATGAACCTTGTTGTGCGTACTGGGGTCGTACCCTGCGTAGATGTTTCATGAAACGGGTCTAAATTTCAATGTACCGTGTAGCATTCAACGTCCTTCCCTCAGGTAGAAATTCCATGTGGATAATGCCTTGACTATCGAAAAAAGTGATGAGCATCGTTTTGATGCGTGACTTTTTGGCTCTGACCTTTTTCCGATGACGGGATCCTGGAGAACGCCATTCCATGCTTTGCCGTTTCATTTCAACGTCGTACCTGAGACACCAGATTTCATCCTCAGTGACAATACAGTTCAAGAAATTTGGTGTCGCATCCGCCATTTTGACAAAATCCTGTGAAGCCTCTAAACGTGCCTGTTTCTGATCGTCAGTCAAGTGATGTGGCACAAGGCAAGAACACGTTTTCCTCTTCCCTAACTTCTGGGTAATGATTTGTCGCACGGATTCACGGTTAATCTGCAGTTCATCCGCTATCAACCACTACTGATCTGCACTGAGGGCAGTCGTCCAGGTGGCAGAGTCCCTAAATGTTGTTTTCCTAGCCTTATCTTAAATGATTGCAAAGAAATTGGAAATTTATTGAACACTGACGGCGGTCACTGGTCTTCCGCTACGGGGGTTGTCGAAACACTTTCTCGGCCTCCTCGAAAACGGGCGAACCACTAGTACACACACTTCATGGACAGTGCTTGGTCTTCATAAACACATACCAGCATCGCGTGTGTTTCTTTTGGAGTCTTGCCAAGCTTAAAACCAAACTGTACATTGTTCATTTGGTCATTCACGTTCCAGTTTACAGTTCAGAATCAACGCACATCTTTTCAACTCATATTTCTTCATGCAGCAGGAAGCAGATCAAAGACAGAAATGAATTGGAGACTTACTTGCATTGTTGAAGTTTGCAGAAGTATGCTAGTATCCATTACTCACGTAAATGAAATATACTTGTAATTACTAAATTCATAATTAAAGGAAAGACGTTCCCCGAGTCTGATTAAGCAGCACTAAGGACTAAATCCTTATGCAGAAACACTGTTATCCTGTATCCATGTGGTAGATCGGAAGGCGATTCAGAAGTGAGGACGAAACACGTCTTGCCTCCATCGTACTCCAGCGATTACTCAAGCATGGCGACTCACGCCAACAGGCAGCATGGCCCACCACCAACGAACGGAAGAGTCAGAGACTCGCCCTCAAGAAGACACTACAACTTAGGGCACGTAATAGTACCGACCAAGTTAAAGGATTCCAAGAGAAAACGTTAAAGCAATATAATCACATGGTTACAATGATGAAGATGATATCAAATAATTAACGTGGGCAAGACCACATAAAAAGTACTAGTTGAATACAAGACGGAAATAATTTCCGAATGACACCAATTTCAATAGCACGAATGCAGATTTCGAAATATGGTTGGGGAGAGCTAATCCTCGTCACCAACGTGACACACACATCATTAATATACATAAGAAAACATAAAGGTCCAATAATACTGCCTTGAGGAATTCCCCTCTTATTTATTACAGGGACAGATAAAGCTTCACCTACTCTAATTTTCTGAGTTCAATTTTCTAGAAACATAGCCACCCATTCAGTCACTCTTTTGTCAAGTCCAATTGCATTCACTATTGCCAGTGGTCTCCCATGATCTACCCTATCAAATGTCTTAGATAGGTCAATCGCGATACAGTCCATTTGACCTCCTGAATCCAGGATATCTGCTATATCTTGCTGGAATCCTACAAGTTGAGCTTCAGTAGAATAACTACCTTTCCTAAACCCAAACTTCCTTCTATCAAACCAGTTATTAATTTTGCAAACATGTCTTATATAATCAGAAAGAATGCTTTCCCAAAGCTTACATGCAATGCATGTCAAACTGACTGGCCTGTAAATTTCAGCTTTATGTCTATCAACCTTTCTGTTATATACTGGGCTACTATAGCAACTCTTCATTCATATGGTATAGCTCCTTCATGCAAACAATGAAATAAGTACTTCAGATATGGTACTATATCCCAACCCACTGTCTTTAGTATATCCCCCGAAACCTTATCAATTCCAGCTGCTTTTCTAATTTTCAACTTTTGTATCTTACTGTAAATGTCATTGTTGTCATAGGTATATTTTAATACTCCTTTAGTATTAGTCACGTCCTCTATATGGATATTATCCTTGTAACCGACATTCTTTACATACTGTTGACCGAATACTTCTGCCTTTTGAAGATCCTCGCATACACACTCCCCTATTGCAAGTAGTCCACTTCATGACCATATCGATGAGTATAATCAACAAGAATAATTAAAGAACCACCTAATCGATACTTTATTTTTTGTGTTGGGCAAAATTAAATAAACATTATCACTCACAGAACATGTTTCGACCACTCAGTGGCCATCATCAGCTGTATAAGGAAACTTAGATGAAAAATATTGGACAATAAGCACAATCATTAATCTTTAGGTTATGGAAAAAATATTTGCTGTGTTGATTGTTTGACTCTGGTAAAAGTTCTTTGGTATCTTCTTAGTTAAAAATGGTGGTCATCTGGTTAGGGCAGCTTGCCTCACGTTATATATCATGTCTTAGAAAGATGTTTAATCTGCGCTGCCTTGGGGATCTGTCTTTGTGCACAACCTAGTGTAGTAGCGATGTGACATGGTTTGATTGTTCTCCTATGGATTGCACCCAGCATAGTTACATTTTTAAAACTCCCTCATGCCTGTTTTATCAGCCATATGGTACTGCCTAATAGTCCTAATTTTAATATCTTCCTTTCTTTCACATGTATTTTTAACTACCACAAATACAGCTTCGTGATCACTAATACCATCTATTACTTCGGTTTCTCTATAGAGCTCATCTGGTTTTACCAGCACCACATCTAGAATATTCTTCCCTCTAGTTGATTCCATCTCTTTCTGAATCAGATGCCCTTCCCATATTGATATTAACTTATTTGCCATTTGTTGTTCATGCTTCCTGTCATTTGCATTACCTTTCCAATTGACATTTGGTAAATTGAGATCACCCGCTACAATCACGTTCCTTTCCTTATCATTTCCCACATAGCTGATTATCGTATCAAATAATTGTCGACCGAATATAAAAACCGGGCTAAGTGCCAAAACAATCAAATTCCATTTTATTGCTAAAATGTGGGCTATGTGCCTATGTCTGTGGAGTAAGAACCGGGCTATGTAATATTCAGTCTGCAAGTAGTTCAAACTTTAGCCACAAGAATTCGCCTGGGTCTAAGTGCCACCTACCCTGTATCAAAATCCGGGCTATGTGCCAAGCGCCATGTGACTGGTTTTGTAGTTACTTGGATGTCTTGCAGGTTATTGTGTGCTGTTTTTTGGCGCGATTTCAGTGTTTTAAGTGTGTTGTGGTGTTTTAATAATGGATGCACCTAGAAAACCCTGTAAAAGTGGAGAAGAAAGTGCTTCCCAATTTAAGAAGAAGCGGAAGTCGTGGGGGAAAAGTTATGAGGGAAATAACAAACTGTTCCTGCAAAAGAGGAGGTTCCTGTTGAGGTAGGCCTAGAATTATAATGTTAACCTTATAAGCTATCTTTATTCCAAGAATGTGTGAGTAGGCCTAAGATTGTTTTAAGGCTTTAGTTTTTTAGTTGTACTATGCAGAGTAACTTAGCAAACAGGTTATTTTTGGCAATAATAGTAATGCCTCTAATGCCTTGTTAGGTTGTATGCCGATGCCGTTATGAATGTAAGAACATTGGTTATGAACAAAAGATCAATATATTTAACCAGTTTTACAGCTTTGCAGACCACGTGAAGCAAAATTCATATTTAATGGGACTCTTAGGTAGTGATGTTAAACGTAGGCGGCATGGTTCGTTCACAGCTCCTGAAGAAAGTCATCGGCAGGCAACTGTTTACTTTTCACTTCCTGATGGCAAAGGGAAACATGCACAGGTGTGTAAAAGAACATTCCTTGAAGTTCACGGTATCACAAAGCGAAGAGTCGAAACCCTAGTTGCAGCAACAAAGCGGGGTGATGTTACCTATATTGAACGTAGGGGTAACAAAAAAGAAAGGAAATACACTGCTCAAGATGTAAAGCTAATAATTGATCATACTGAAAGTTTACCGAAAGAGGAAAGCCACTATACCATAGCCTAAAGAAAAGTACTGTACACTACATTGTTTTCAAATTATTAATTGTTTCTACAACAAAGTTTTCAAGAACACTACTTTTTACTTAGGGCCTACTATTATTATGACTTGAGTACTTAGTTTTTTTTGTTTTATGAATAAAATTCAATTTTAAAAAATTTCTCTTCTCTTTATCGAACTGTTATCCATACCTGTTGTTTGCTAACTCTGCTCTTGTAAATTTTGCCTTTCATTATTGTGATACTTTAACAGCACTTAGAACAGTTTTAATGGAACAGGGGTTGGCACATACCTCATTTCATAAAATGTTCAGACGAAGGAGGTAATTATAAGAAGAATATTCCTTAGGTAACATTAAGCTTTCATGAGTGTTTATAATGTAAGTGCTTTTGACTTTTTTACGCCTTTTTGGAAGAAAAATAAAAAACTGTGAAAATGACAATGTTTTTTTCTGTTTATCTCAGAACTTACCTTTTGGCACTTAGCCGGGTTTTTATATTCAGTCGACAATTCTGAATCAGCGTCTGCACTACCCTTTCCCGGTCTGAACACTCCAAAGACATCAAGTTACCTATTATCTTTAGAGATGAGCCGTACACCTAGAATTTCATGTTTCACATCTTTAACTTTTTCGTAGCTTACAAATTCTTCTTTCACCAGAATGAATAATCCCCCTCCTACTATTCCTATCCTATCTCTATGATACACACTCCAGTTCCATAAAAAAATTTCTGCATCCATTATATCATTTCTCAGCCATGATTCAACTTCTATTACAATATCTGGTAAGTATATATATATATATATATATATATATATATATATATATATATATATATATATATATATATATCTATTAAATTACTTAATTCTCTTCCTTTCTTTACAATACTTCTACAGTTCAGCACTAACATTTTTATGTCATCCCTACTTGACTTCCAGTTCCCTGTTCCCTTATCACCGCTCCCTAGGCCACCCCGTTTCCCTGAATGTACCTCCCTATAACCCTTCTAAACAAATTTCTTAACTGATATGTCCCACTGCAGTTTAAGTCAAGGCCATCTGAGCGCAGATCCCTATGTCCTACCCACCTATTAGGATCTAGAAATCTTACTCCCACTTTCCCACTGGGAAACCTCGTTAGTAGAAAGAAGATCGTAATACAACTTGTCTATATGAAGAACACTTTCTAAATGATAAGATAAATACAATAATCCTGCTCACTGGACCATTCATCAAACAGTAACAAGCTCAACAATACTAATAATCCACACCAAGTACACACTACTGTCTGACAATGCAAACTGCTGCATTGTAATAAGGAATTGTATAGGTGTCATAATGACCCCTACTGCTGACCAGTATGTCATGTCAAAAATCTATGGAAATGTAAATATTTTTCTGGGTGCGATACAACACCATAAACAGGACGAAAAATGATGAAACGTCAAGATATTTGAAGATACAAGATTGCACACATTACAGAAAAATTCAAAGCGAGTGTCATTTTGACCCCTTCCACTGTTCTAGTGTTAACATTATTTAAAACCACCCATAACATCTCAGACAACAGACAGAAGTTTATTTTGCTGGCAAGGCATTTACGGTCACCTATTAACCCTCCAAGTGCTGATCGTTTCACTCTTAAGTGCTGAGCATTCTTACGGCAGCATGCAGATACATTTTTAAAAAATTATAATAAATACAAATTTGTAACTACATACGGCATATTATATATCAATTTGTTCCGGAAGAATTACAGAATAAGTTAATTGTAGGATGTTTTACTTACAAGTATCCAGTAAAAGTATAATGGATGATTAGTCATATTTAAAAAACTAATCAAAAGATATTCCAATTTTTGAGGTTGGTCACAAGCACTACATTATCTGAAATTAAATTCCAAGATACAAAAATGTGCCAAAATTCATTACAAGTACAATGATATATAATAATGGAAACTTCAATGAATAATAAAAAAAGTCACTCTCTGAGAGAGTCTGTTGTGATGGGTCATTAGGTCTAGATATGCCTGGTAGGGTTAGCACATTTGGATTGTCTACATCACTACTTGACACATCACTATAGTCACGGGTATCTAAATTAGGGTCATATTCTTCTGCACTTCCAGAAGAAAAGTCGTCTAATGATAAATCATCAGGAAAATATTCTACATTACCAATGTCGTCTTCACCTTCATCACTCCCTAGCTCCTCCAATGCTTCTCTAATTGCACTTGAACCACTTAGTTCACTCATATTTATATTATAATAATCAATAAACTAAAATAAATCCATTAAATTAGAGTAAATCAGGCACACAATTATCACAAACTGGCCAGCAAACAATAATCTACAAACACTCGAAGCAATTGGACAGTTTGAGTAGACATAAACAAAGACCCGTTCACAGCTGACAAGATCACTGCTTACTGCTTTCCTCACCCAACCAAAGACCAACTTGCACTGCCTTACAATATTTGTAAAATTGATTGTTATACAGATTTTATGAGTTGTTATATTGATTTTACGAATCGTCTCACTGCGAGACGATAGCACTTGAGCCGGGATCCGAATAGTCTCGTAGCAAGACGATAGCACTTGGAGGGTAAAAATTTTTCTTTGCAGATCTTTAAGGGGTATCAAAATTTAGTGAAATGTGATTAAAATCATTATATTAAAGAAAATGATGCAGCTAATGTGAAAATTCCTTAAGTAATATTTAAAAAAATGGAAAGCAGATTTGAACTCGGCACACATACCACGGGGAAAAAAATATTATTTTGCAGGCTAGTGTAATCGAAAGAGATTATTAAACAATTAGTATCGACTTGGTGGACAAGAAAATATATACTATTTATCTAATAATAATAATAATAACAACAACAACAACAACAACAACAAAGATATTCACAATGATTACATTTTTCATGAATGTCCAAATATTTCCAGAAAAGTTTGTTCCATCTAAAACAGTGGTTCCCAACCTGGGAGCAATCGCCCCCAAGTGGGCAATTTGGTGGCGATGAGTATTCAAATGGGGGGACAATTAAAATAATACTCTACAGTAGAAATTGCCGGGTAGCACGAGTCGCTGGCTATTCTCAGCCGGCAAGTTCACTGCCCTCACCCCTCTCCACAGTCCCCACCTGTTGTTGCTCAGCACTGCAGACTGGTGACTCAACCCCCTCCCCCACCTGCCATCACAACACACTTGCCATTGATCTACATTCATCTTCAGTCTTAACTAGCCTTTTTTTTTTTTTTTTTTTTTTTTTTTTTTTTTTTTTTTTTTTTTTTTTTGCTAGTTGCTTTACGTCGCACCGACACAGATAGGTCTTATGGCGACGATGGGACAGGGAAGAGCTAGGAGTGGGAAGGAAGCGGCCGTGGCCTTAATTAAGGAACAGCCTCAGCATTTGCCTGGTGTGAAAATGGGAAACCACGGAAAACCATCTTCAGGGCTGCCGACAGTGGGATTCGAACCTACTATCTCCCGAATTAGCCTTTGTTTGCCTCACTATCAGTTTTTGTGCGTTTGTTTTGAAGTGTAGAAGTTCATGCACAATGGATTCAAAAAGCAAGTGTCGTCAATACTCAGCTGAGTACTTAAAATTTGGTTTTATCACATCACCGCAAAATGTGCAGTTTCCACATTGTCTTTTGTGCGATAAAACATTTACTAGTAATGAAGCCATGAAGTCTTCGTGAATGAAAGATCATTTATCAAGAGTACACAGTGATAAAGTGAGTAAAGAACTTAGTTATTTTCAACACCTCAAAGCTAAAGCTGATAAACGGTCCATTGTAAGTGAATTATTTAAAAAATGAGCAACCGACCTTGACAAAGGTCTTCTTGCTTCTTACGAGGTGTGTCTATTGATCATTAAATGTGGTAAACCTCACACAATTGGCGAAACTCTTGTTTTACCGGCTACCAAAATAAAACAGGTTGAAATCATGCTAGGCGAGGGCCCTAGTAATAAGTCATTCGGTTCCTTTTAGCAACAATACTAGTTCCAGGCGAATTGACGAAATGACCACGGGCGTTGAATCCAAACTCGACAATTTGTTGAATAAAAGTAATTTTGTATTGCAGATTGATGAATCAACTGCGATTGATAACAAAGCAATTGTATTTAATTATCTTACGTGAGGTTTATCAGTAAACAAAAGGAAATTACCGAGGAAATGTTGCTTGCTAGAACTTTGATCACTGATACGAAGGGATCGTTGATTTCTTAAGTGGTGCAAGATTATTTTGAGAAGAAAGAGATTCCTCTGACAAACATGAGCGCTTGTGCAACAGACAGAGCTCCTGCCATGTCAGGTCGCCATGCATGGTTTCTAGCCCACCTTAAGAAAGAAGTGTCAGATGTCATCACTATTCACTGTGTGATTCATCGTCAACACTTATCTGCGAAAAAATGGAATGATGTCCTGCATGATACCCTACAACTGGTTATTACTGGTGTCAACAATATCAAAGCTAATTCTCTCAGGGACCGTCTGTTCCGATAACTTTGCCATGAAAATGACGAGGAATTCGAACGCTTGCTTCTACATGTGGCCGTGAGGTGGCTTTCCAAAGGAAACTGTTTGCGCCATTTCTTCGAATTATTTGACACTGTTACCGAGTTTCTCGATGTCTGATCCTGTTTTAAGTGAGAATTTGAAGCAACGCAAGTTGGAACTTGTGTACTTTACATATATTTTTGAAAAAATGAACAAAGTCAATATAAGGCTTCAAGGAAACAAGATGAACCTTATCAAGGCCAAAGGAATTATTTCATCATTCATCGCCAAGTTTGATATTCACAAAATAAATATTGGTCATAAAGAGCTGATTGAGTTTCCGAACCTTAGAAGGTGTTCAGTGTCAGATAACGAGACTCCTGAACTCCTAGAAGACAAAATCCTAATTTTTACTAATCACCTTGACCAGTTGAAAACTGACATGGAATCAAGGTTTGAAGATTTGACCAAGTTACAAATTCCGGATTGGATTCTAGATCCATTCTCGTTTGAAGCTTTAGATAAGCTTGATAACTCTTTTCAGACGGAGTTTCTAGATCTGAAGTATGACTGTGAGGCGAAAATCATTTTCAAGCAGAGTGGTTACTAGTTAGCTTGGGTGAAGCTTATGTACACTTATCCACAATTGTGGGGAAAAATTGAACCACTTCTCATCTCATTCCCGTCAGCATTCTTAGTTGAAAAAGGATTTAGTTCCGTTGTCCTGGTCCTCACAAAACAAAGAAATAATTTGGATATTTGCCTCAAAGGTGACTTGCGCCTGCACTTGACGAACATAAAGCTGGATATTCAAGCTTTAGCTGAAATCCACCAAGCACAAGGCAGCCATTGAAAAGGTAAAATAAAACAATAACAATGCTTTCAAACTTTAACTTACTTTTTCAAATTTAACTGTCAACTTTCTCAATTTTTCCAGATTCCAATTTTAAAATGAAAACACGTACCCCTGTTTTCTAAACGTAAGTCAATGATCTTAGTTTTTTTATTTCACTTCTTTGTTCTTAAAAATTTGTAAAAAAAATTGTACATTTTAATTTTTTCTTTTTTATTTAAGAGTGACCAGATAAAAGTGCTTTGGTTGTTTTTATATATGGTATTAAAATGTTTAAATTATAAAACTTTACCTCAAATTAAAATTAGGCATACAATGAAAATGAAAAGGGGGCCATAGGTTTTAGTCAACCTCCATAAAGGGGAGATGGGTTACAAAAGGTTGGGAACCCACTGATCTAAAACATGTACAGAATAAATGTTATAGAAACTACTATTTCTGATCATTTACAGTATGTCTCATACATTTCTAACCTACAGGTTATGATAACTTAGACACAAAATTAGATTCTTTGTGCTCTAAGTCTATCAACACCAAACATCACTGACATGGAAATACTGTTCAGTCGTCATGGTCATCTTCATCCATTCCCTTTTCCAGATTCTCTCTGGGTAGTGTACCAAAGCCCTCCACCTTACTTGATCTTTCCACCATTCCTCTTCCAGTACTTTATTGCTGTCGACTCCTCATGGTAAAAAGTTAAAATATAATGATAATGGTCACTGTTATATAGAAATAATATGAATCACCACCTTATCAATACACTATTTTATTTACTACCAAACTGGTAAATAGGGTCAATACCGGTTTCGACCCTATTTACCAGTTTGGTAGTAAATAAAATAGTGTATTGATAAGGTGGTGATTCATATTATTTCTATATAGTGATACCAATCAATACGGACATGAAGCTTATAAATAATAATGGTCACTGTTGTCGTGACTGTTTTTACGAAGTGCGTGTGATCATCAGCCCATGATACTGTAATCAAGCAAAATGAGAAGGGGAACGCAAAGAAAACTGATATGAGAAGAGGAAGTCATAAAGGGAGGTGGAAATGAAAGACTCCCTTGATGTCGGACACCCTAATATTGACGCGCCGGTAGAAAACTAAATGTGGTGGCCTACAAAATCCTTAGCCAATAAAACTGGCATTACAGTTAAACTGAGAGTTAACTGAAATGTGCTCTCACTCTTCAGTTGTCACTCATCTCTGCTAGATTGCATTAACACTGCAACTGTATAGGAACTAACCCATCAACGACATGTTCAAGATCTAGTCTGGAATATATTACTGTTTAACGAAAATCCATACTTCAAATTCAACACAAAAATCAAAACTGAATCAGTGCACTTGAAAGAACTTCCTTCATTATTAAGCATGTCTGAGAGGGAAAATATCAACACTTAAGTTCATATTTATACACAAATTCTCAATGTTGTACCCCATGCTTATTATATAATATACTCACAACCGATAGACTAGATCGTCTGAGAGGTCGTGATGACTGCCATACATGATAGGAACAACTGCTGCCAACACACTCACTCATGTTTACATACTTCAAAGAGCGATGAACAACGCGTTGTGGAGTTACTCGCCGCACAGAAGGGTGAGCACTTAATGCTTCAAGTCCACTCAGTTTCTCGGTTTCTTCCAACTAAAAATAAAAATATATTACTGATAACCAGTAGCACTTTCTTTGGTATAGTGCGAAGAGGCGACAATCACTTGTTAAATAAACAAAATTTTAAATGTTATGTTATAAATTGTTAACCAATCACTCTAATCAAGTATATTATTCTTTTATGGAAATAATAATACTAATATGTCATAATACCACCACATTTCTTAATGCCAAATATATTAAAATCAAACGTTATATTCATTTTATGTATCCTTTACTGCATGGGAGAAAGAAGCCATTAAAATATAAGGCCAAATGCATGAAAAAACAGCTTTTCACATATGTAAACCCACTATCAGTCCAGAACAATATCATGGCAGGTAAAATACAACCACTAAACACAGCACAATGTCATGAAGTCCTATACATCACAAAGTTGAACAAGGAATAATTTTAATACCACCTATTCAATACAATTTATTCCACTATTGTGTGGTTAAATACACATGGAAATTACCAGAAATTTTACCGTCACCCACTGTTTATTGGGCATCATCAGCCTCAATCAATCTTAAAACACACATGGTCTAAGGAGTCATAATAATTTACATAAAACGTATTGAAGAATATTTACAAGTGTTAATACTGTGGATGAAAAATGTTTACAGTACAAAAATGTTGAATAAAACAAAACTTATGCTAAAATCAATTTGAAAAATTGAAACGTTCGTCTAAAAGTAATTGTCACACATTGTTTTTTAAATAATCTATGTCAGACACTGAAGTGGATCCTTTTTGATAGAAAGCTTGAACAATACATATTACATTTGAAAAACAGAATATCAAAAATAAGGCATCACAGGACAAGAACAAGACAGTTAAAAGATACAGTATTTGCTCATATTTGAGGCTAAAATTTAAAATAAGGATGAAAATATGTAGTCAAATTGGAGGCAGTATAGATTAAGACGTCTTGGAAAGTTGGATAAAAAACATAGTATGTCGTCGAATACTTGGCCCACACCCACCGTGATGACTAGAGACAGTCCAATTGAAACAGAGGAAATTCATTAGAAAAATCCTTGGTCCATGTCAAAATTCTGAGGGTGAATATCACCTAAGGTCACACGCAGAGCTGTATGCCAAATATCAAAAGCTCTCACGTAACAAGGAAGCACTGTCTTATGTTTTACGGTCATCTCTCTCGAATCGCTAACAGCAGAATATCACGCAGAATTCTTGATTTTCATATGGGCAACTGCAGTGATGGTGGGTCTGACCAGTGCCTTTCAGACACTGGTTCAAGAAAGAAGTTAAGGACCTAGATAAAAAAAAGGATCTTCTGAAAAGATTGAGAACAGAAATGATGTAAAGTGGTCCGAAGAGCAAAAAACTGCTTTCTCCATCAAGATGAAGGTGTATTGGAAATCCAGAAAGGCTAAAAGGTGCTAACCATAGTCCTAAGTGATCAACTTTATTATTATTATTATTATTACGACATATTATAATATGGATATAATATAATAATAACAATAATAGTAATAGTAAGCCTAATGCAGAAATATATAAAAACATTTCCACAATCACTGACACACTATGCATGCGAAGAATCCAACACGGAGCACTTAGAAAGAATGGGCACAACTCAACTCACAAAAGCATACATTTTTAAAGAACAAGGCTACCCGGTTGAATTG
Organism: Anabrus simplex; assembly: GCF_040414725.1. Classification (NCBI taxonomy): domain Eukaryota; kingdom Metazoa; phylum Arthropoda; class Insecta; order Orthoptera; family Tettigoniidae; genus Anabrus; species Anabrus simplex. The sequence goes on from NC_090268.1 coordinate 304,711,627, forward strand.
GTACAAACAGACAGAAAAAGATCTGGAAGAACTAGGATCACCAAATCTACACGACCAAAATGAAATCAGAAAGATTACTCACACCTGGGGTTTTGAGGCAAACCCGAGGTTTTGAGAAAGACTTGCCAATACATGTGGTCAATGCAACAAAAACACGCTCACCTGTTGCTTATGAAGGAATACTGGGCTAAAAGAAAGACCAGAAAATGTTGATCCTGCGTGATCCTAAGTGACCCATTCATGAATAATAATAATAATAATAATAATAATAATAATAATAATAATAATAATAATAATAATAATAATAATAATAATAATAATAATAATAATAATACTTTACAAACAAAGATCAGTCAATTGTACAGCAGTTTATTACCAATTGTAAATAACACCTTCCCAATTCAAATTTATGCAAAGCATCAAAACCACCTTGATGATGAACTGCTGATTGAGGTTCTTTCCCTTGAGATATCCTCTGTTTTCTCTTCTCAGGGCTACACACAAAGAGGAGGGCATTTTTTTCTTTTTCTTCTTTTTTTCTTTTTGCACCTCATGATGCATTTACAGTAAGTATATACTTGGAGGGTGTTTGAGAAGATGTTTGGAGATATCATCACTGGTAATGAGTAGTGGTCAGTTCATATTTCTGCTCATTGACTTTTGTAATGTCAAGCTGGTAAAGATGCATTGCAACTGTGGCTTTGAAAATATCACAGTTTGTGATGAAATTTTATTGTAAACATATATCCCTCTAAATATATCATGAACAGAAAATATAATAAATATAAGGAAAGAAGGAAAACAGGTACTTACCATTACAACATCAAAGTCACTTGGGTAGTCACTTGCAGGATTATCTCTTGTCAGAATTTTCCAGTGATCAACTCCTGAGCCATTTAAAGCAGCAGTGATGAAATTTTCCCTGGTATTTGTTTTGTAATAGCCATTAAATGCAACAATATATTCTGTAAAAAAAAATAACTAACTTAGATTTTTGTGGCAATGAATCCAAAATTGACAAGATAGCTGGTAAAGATCCATTAAGGAAATATGAAATTCAATAATATTTACACCACATCAACGTTTCAACAATTTGCAACTTTTCAGAATTTTGAATAGGAAGAAAAGATATTTTTGAGCTGTGCTTAGGCTTAGCACACTTCCAGACCTTTAGAGGATATTCTATGAAAGTCCTACAAATTTTGTGGTGGTTTGGAAATAGAACGTCCCTCTGTGGCTCAGATATTTGTATATCAGCCATTATCACCATACTCAGGGCTCAAATTTTGGTAACACCATGTAAAAATTGTGTTTAACAATGCCATGATAAGAGAGATTTTCTCTGGAATCTGCAGTTTTCCATGTCGTATCCATTTCACTAACACACTACAACTTGGGATACAACATGGATTTTTTTTTTAAGTGGTTTAACGTCACACTAACACAGGTTTTCAAGAATGCAAGGATGAGAAGGGGCAAAGATTGGGAAGGTAGCATCCATGGCCTTAATTAAGGTACAGCCCCAGCATTTGCTTGATGTGAAAATGGGAAGCCACAGAAAACCATCTTCAGGACTTCCAGCGGCGGGATTCAAACCCATCATCTCCCGAATGCAAGCTCAAAACTACGCAATCCCGCACTGCATGGCCAACTTGCCAATAACATTGAATGGAATTCAATGAGGCACTAACATAACATCAATTATGCTTATAGAAAAAGTAGGAGAGGCAGAGTCAGCAAAGATTGCTATGATTTTACAACACTTGGAAAAAGGAGGGCAAAGCGAGAATAGGCATGGAGACTGGAAGAGGGTGATGATCACTGTTTCAAGAGAAAGTACCAATGGGCAACCACCTTTAATATTAATAAGGAAAGGCGTAAATGTGCAATGGGATTCTTTGTTAAAAAACAATTGAACACAAAGTTTCTGTTAGGTATATAAATAAATTATATATGATATAGGCAGATTTAGTGGTTTAAGGAATTAGGATTAGATCTGTCTCAGAGTATACATCATGTGAAGGAGCAGATAAGGAAGAGGCTGGTAAGTTTTATGGCACACAGAATGTAGAAGTAGATATCACAACAGTAAATAGTGATTTAAAACAATTACTGAAGGGTTTCCAAGGGAAATGGATGAAATATGGAAGCAAAGAGAAATGAAAAAGTTTCTCTGGACTTAAGTACCAGTATATGGATAGTAGTTGCTATTTCATTCTTCGAGGATAAAGCTATTCACCCCTATAATTGATAAATCAATCAATCACCAGTGATCTACATTTAGGGCTCTATTGGTGGAAAAATATCTAATTCCCTCCTAGGGAACTTAGAATTTCTAGTCATCCAAATGGCAAATTCCTTATCAGTTGTTTACCAAGTCTTTTCTTAAATAATTTCAAGAAAGTTGTAAATTTCTTAATCATCTCCCTTGGTAAATTATTCCAATCCCTAATTCCTCTTCCAAAAATGAGTATTTGCCCCAATTTATCTCCTAGAATTACAACTTTACCTTCATATTATGACCTTTCATACTTTTAAAAACTCCACTAAAGCTTATTCGAGGACCCCTCGGCCGGCCCGAGGGTACATGACAGCCTTCCTTGGATTGTACTTTTCATAAGGTTTGTCTGTGGATTTTCTCGAAGGTGAAGCTACAAGGTTCCTTCAATTTCTTATTATTTCCACAACTATTCCTACCATTACTTCTTTCCAACCTCCACCCCCTTCTTGATGATGATACTTGTTTAAAGGGGCCTACCATCTAGGTCATTGGCCCCTACATCTCCTTATTCTCTTTGCCATTCCTTACCACCTTTACAGGTATATACCTGTTTTCACATTCCTTAGCAAATGGTTTAAACCTATCCCACAAGCTGTTTTACATTCTTCTTTACCATTTTCTACCGATGATAATTGAGGAGTTGGATGCAATAACAGCGTAAGTAGATTTACGTTATTTTGAGAAAGAGAAGCTTGAAGTTTATAAATGTTCTGAGCTAAAAGTAATGTTAGGAATCAACCTGAATTTCATTTAGACACATTCAAAAGAGCCAGGAAATGTATTTCCCAAAGAATTTTATTGATCTGTTAGGTAATAAGAAGGACAGAGTTATTTAAACTTTCCTTTTATACGCTGTTATTGCATGAAGAGTAGGAATATTATATTTTGCCACACTCATATTGATCAGGGAGTTAGGAAAGCATGATTGCCCACTATAGAGGAACAAAAGTGGCAGTTTATCCCACCTCAGTTCTACAAAATGTCTAAACTTATTCAAATTAAGTACAAAATCCTACAAAAAAAGCAAAAATTTGTCAGCTAAGACAGGTAAAAAATTAAGCTTATTCTTTATTTAATATTCACCTTTTTCGTTCGTTATTGCGTAAAAGGCCGAGAGAGGTTTGTTACAGTGCTCTCCCCAACTATGGTATTAGGCTACGGTAATTGCCTATCCCCTCCCCAACAAATATTTGAAATGTTATAAAATTAGAAACATTCCTTTCTGAACAACTTTTATTCCTATTTTCATTTACAAAGTGATTCTCTAAACCTAAAAGGAAAGAAACAAAAAACAGATCAAAAATATATAATTGGGATTTAGACATTGTGTGTCTTACTTGTTTGAAATACTCAAATACCGCATCATTGAGCAAAATCAGGATGATTCATTTTCACATGCTGCATTAGCAGACTCTAGGGAATTATTACACACAGACACGACTTTCACATATCACTCAACATTTTCAGGTTTTAAGTATTTCATTAGTGAAAGAACATCAACCCTTTTGTCTGCACCAGCCACAAAACCTTCTCTTCCATTCGCTGACATCTTCTCCAGCCAAAGAACTGGCGGCAACTGAATGTGCCACTCGTGAAGCATGCCTCATGCAATAACAGCATAGCGCATGGTACCGGTTTTAGTGAGCTCCTGACCTCTAGTGGCACCCTAGCGAACTAAGACCTGGACTGGGTTGTAGTGAAGGAACCAGGAAATTCAAAAACGGTATTCATGCAATAACATTGCATCTAGCTCCTCAATTACTTGTTTTAACTTCCTTATGCCTAGCTTATCAACCATACGGTAGTGCCTAATATTGAAAATGAAAATCCACAGCCTGTTTCCAGTCATCTGACCGGGTCAGGAATGGAAGGAATGAATGAAGCCCCAAGCCAGCGGCGAGGATAGGAATTGTGCCGGCTGCCAAAACCTGTTGCACTCCTATGGGGCATTGATTAATGACTGACAGATAAAATGAAATGATAATGGAGAGTGTTGCTGGAATGAAAGATGACAGGGAAAACCAGAGTACCCGGAGAAAAACCTGTCCCGATTCTGCCTTGTCCAGCACAAATCTCAGATGGAGTGACCGGGATTCAAACCACGGAGCCCAGTGGTGAGAGGCCGGCGCGCTGCCACCTGAGCCACGGAGGCTTACACAGTGCCTAATATTCTTACTGTTATAACCTTCCTTTCCATCACATTTATTTTAAACTATGACGAAAAGAGCTTCGTGATCACCTATACCGAGGTACCACCTAACACTTCAGTTTCGCTGTAGAACTCATCTGGTTTTACTAACACCATGTTCAGAATATTCTTCTCTCTAGTTTGTTTCATCACTTTCTTATTCAGATGTCCTTCCCACCCTAACTTATTTACTATTTCTTGGTCATACTTCCTGTCATTTGCATTACCTTCCCAATTGACATTTGGTAAATTAAGATCACTCGGTGTAATCATGTTTCTAATTGTTTCCCACATCAAATAATTTTCCCTTATCAAATAATTCTATGTCAGTGTCACCTTATCCATGTCTGCAAAACCCAAAAACATCAATACGTCTTTAGTGATGAGCATTACACTGAGAATTTCATGTTTCTCATCCTGAACTTCTTCAGAACTTACAAATTCTTCTTTCACCAGAATGAATACTCCTTCTTTTGTATCTGTACTATCTCTATGATGAACACTCCAATTCTGGGAGAAAATTTCTGCATTCATAATATCGCTTCTTAGCCAAGATTCAACTCCCATAACAATATCTGGTAAATACTGTATATACTGTCTATGTATATTAATTTTTTAATTCTTTTAGAATTTGCTTTACATCGCACCAACACAGATAGGTCTTATGGCAATGATAGAATAGGCTAGGCCTAGGAGTGGGAAGGAAGCGACCATGGCCTTAATTAAGGTACAGCCCCAGCATTTGCCTGGTGTGAAAATGGGAAACCACAGAAAACCATCTTCAGGACTGGCGACAGTGTGGTTTGAACCAACTATTTCCCGGATGCATATATGTAGGCCTATAGGTATATATGAACACGTACCAGAACTATAAAATGCTACAACAGAGCCATTTTTTCCAATAGACCACAGGAGGCCCTGGCCCAAGGCAGCAGATTTACATTTCTATTTTGTAACATCTTCGCTCCCGTACAGGAGTATGGTCGTTTCAGCACACCGATTTCTGTGACCCATAGAGGAGTAAAGTCGTTTAGCGCTCATTTAGTGTAGCGTGCTCTGATATGCATGATTGTGTTTTCGGAGATCAGAAGAGTTCTACCAAGAAGCTTCTTTTTCTTCTGGTAGATGATTTGAGTGTCCTTTTTCCTTGACACTGTACACCCTCCCTCTGTGTTTTTTTACTCATTGATTACAAGCTGATTTTGGCATTTCTCAACTTGAGTGAACAGCAACTGACGGTGGTTGTGTAGTAAATAAAGCTTCAAACACGAGTAAATTTTGTAGTAGTAAGAGTGATTCCGCAAGAATAAATATGTGATATTTTGGACAATAATGATTCAGGTGATGGTCTGATAATTTCAGATAGTGAAAGCGAGTATGGTTATGTGCACAGTGAAAGCATTGGAAGGGTGAATAATAATCCAGACAGGAACAGGAACCCCCAAGTCTCCTTTGTATCGTCTATTGGCCCCAATATCCGATGTGCGTATGGGCGTAAACAAAAACAGTGAGGAAAATGACATTACCGGTATGTCTTTTGTAAAAAAAAAATTCTATAATGATTTCTTTAATATGCACTAATGTAGAACTCAGCTGTCAAGTAGGTGGCTTTTAAAAACGACCGGGCCCCAGCAGTGGCAAAGTGCTCAAGCAGCTGATAGTAAAAGTATTAAGACCTCACATGATGATGATGATTGTTGTTTAAAAGGGCCTAACAGCTAGGTCATCAACCCTTAATGATACGAGGTGCAATGAAATGAAACGATGATTAAAACTTCAAAATGTATCCACTGACTAAAATCTAAAACAAATGATGAAAAAACGATCATGAATCCAAAACAATCAATGGATCTAATTCACAATGCCTTATTTTCCGAGACGATTTTTGTTGTCCAAACGGGCCCAAAATCCACATCACCAGCCCCTCATAATGGAACTAATCACTAGTAAAGCAGAACCATGGTGTTCCTTTTATACTGGTATTAATCACAGGTAATGTAAACTCATGGTGTTTCTCACATATTGGCACTAATCACGGGTGCCAGCTAGATCTGTGGTGTTCCTCACATATTGGGACTAATCACAGGTGCCAGCTAGATCTGTGGTGTTCTTCACACAGTGGTACTAATCACAGGCCACGTATGCTCATGGTGTTGCACACATAGTGGTAGTAATCATAGGCAATATAGGCCCACGGTGTATCACATATTATGGTACCACACACAGGCAATACAGACCCCATGGTGTTCAGTACATAATCGTACTACTCATAGGTAACGCAGACCCATTCTGAACACAGTGGAACCAACACATCTGAGTGCAGCGCTCAGCACCTTTTCCCGCTAGACACTAGTCTGTACAGCTGAGTGCCCGCTATCCCGCCTCGGTGGGATGCACAGGCTTGTGGTGTTCCGCACATAACGGTACTGCTCCTAGGTAACGTAAACTCATGGTGTTCCTCACAACATCGTACTAATCACAGTAATGTCGACCCATGGTGTTCCTCACGTAATGGTACTAATCAAAAGTAGTCTCAGAGTTCTAAGTCCATCATCCATTGGTCACCCCTTTCTGTCGCCTCTTTCGACAGGCAGGGGACACCTTCGGTGTATTCTTTGTTAAAACCGCACAGGTTTCATGGTTGATTTACCTACATTTCAACAATGGTACAGTAATATTTCGATTTTTGGGTTGACAGCATGTCAGAGTGAGTAGAGAGGGGGAAGGAGGGGTATTACTTAACATGCCTTGCTAGGTTGCAAATCACTTTCAAGAAGAAGTACAAACCAAAGACGAGCATCAAGAGAGCTGTCATATGGATCAGTGGGAAAAGTATGGACCCATCTTTGCTCTCAGTGATCCTTGCATAGATGTGGATCTGATAAATAGATCCTGAAGCTTAATAAGACATTCGTTGAAATGTTCATGAAATATACTGCTGCATATTTTGGTATCATGCAAAAGTGGTGCTGAATATTAACTCAAGTGATTTACAAGATCCCTCCATCGATGAATCCATTCACTTATGTGTTCATCTTGTGTCACAAACTGATAAAATAAACATAGCGGTGGAATTTAGTAATTTTATTAGGCAGAAAGGTCTCCTAATTGCATATTCCAAGATGGACATTGCAATGCATGTTTTTATACACAGCTGTTAGTAATGTCTCAGGCGAGCGCCCTTTCTCAACACTGAAGCGTGTTGTGAATTATCTATTATCTTTAATGAGTGATGATATCCTGAATTGCGTAGCTTTTTTCGACATCAAGTCTGTCCTTACCTACAGCATTTCTTTTGAAGACATCATTAACAACTTAATTGCAGTTCAGAAGTCAAAAGAATTTATGTTTAAGCTTCAAAACCTACAAATATCAGTCCATCTTCATGTAGGCTAGTACATAAGGTAATAATTTTAATTTTTTTTCACGACTGGCTTTACGTTACAAGATATTAGAATCATTCCAGATTGACGGTTTTCACTTTACAAAGGTAAAATTAAGTGTATCCTCCTAATTCAATACATCATATAATTCCATCATTAGATGGAGTAATCATATTCAAATAAGTTTCAACTCGTTTGAGCCATTTTCAGTGAAAAGGGGGGGGGGGGGGTGAAGTAATTTGCATAATATAAGCTAAAAATGTGCCAAAAAACATATTGAAAGAACAAATGAAAAAACAAAAGAGAGACATGATAGAAATAAAAACAGCATAATATACAATATTTACATCATCATATGGAGCAATAAACAACTCGTTGCGATAAAATTCTGTGAAAACAGGGGTTAATACAAAACATAATTGAATCTAAAAACTGTGTTAATCTAAGAAGAAAAGAAATTAAAACAAATGATACAGATGGAAACAAACAATTTCACACAGCGAGGTTGCGGACCTCTTAGTCTACAAAATTTTGGTTTTATAACAATTCAAAACAGGAAGAAATCAATGTGTCGAAAATTCAGGCCAAAAGTCTGCCTTTGTAGCAACACTATGACATCGAATGGCTAGGAGGGGATCGGGAGCGAAAAAGTTTGAGAAACCAAGCCTAGGATAACGTGCAGGTGAAATTCATGTGACAAGTGATGGAAAAACGCTGATGAAATTTAAAACTTTAGAACAGCAGCATTCTCAATTTCTCAATCTAGCGGTACCATTCTCGATTATTGTTTCACAATGTTGGCTGGTTTGTTTGCCTTATTTTAAAAGGTCAGGAGGGCCGTGACAAAAATTGAGAAGCTGTGTTAGAGAAGATGACAGATGCATAGTAAAATGTAAGTGACCATAGTGGAAACCGTCAATGAAGTTCCAATCTGTAATGGAAAGAATGAGGTTGTGTGAGAAACTTGGGCTGATGAGTAAAAAGTGTAAAATGGGTGTGAAGAAAGCTTTAAACTTACGGTGTTTAGAAGGTGGTTGTCCTCTCAAAACGGCCTGGCCTTCTCAAAGTTAACGGTCCCGTTCGTACGATCGAGTCCATTGTTGACTCAGCCGTGTTTGCGAGGATGGCTTTACGTCGCACTGACACAAACAGATCGTATGGCAATGATGGGATAGGAAAGGGCTAGGAGTGGGAAGGAAGCAGCCGTGGCCTCAATTAAGGTACAGCCTTCCCTAGTGTGAAAATGGTAAACCATGGAAAACCATCTTTGGGGCTGCTGACAGTGGGGTTCGAACCCAATATCTCCCGAATGCAAGCTCACAGCTGCGCGCCCCTAAACTCATGGCCAACTTGCTCAGTATGTGTTAGTGTTCATGCTTGTGCCCCTATTGCGTAATTGGGTTCAACTGGTTCCTGTGTATACAAGCCAATATTCCATGCCTCGTGATATTTTGTCACGAATTTTAATCCAGGTTGTCTTACAACTGGAGCAAATTGGCATCAGAATTATTGGTTTCACCTCAGATAGAAGTCAATCTAATAAAATGGTGTGGAAATGTTTAGGAATAAACGGTAAAGAAAGGAAGGTGATATGCTCTAATTTTAACCCTTTTGATTCTAATAGGATCTTTTCAGATGTACATATAATTCAGTGCATAAGGAATAATTTCTATGGCAAAAGGCAAGTCCATTACAATTATTAAGTTTTAGACTTTAAATCCAATAGACAGGATTTTTTTTCTTTTGTTTGAAATGGATAACTGCCATAAATTTGCAGGTTTGAAAGCTTGCAACAAACTAATGCCTCCACGTACAGACCCCACTTAATTTAAGCGCATGAATGTGAGACTTGCTTTTCAGTTATTTAGTAACTCTGTTGCAAATGGTATAAATGTTTTTAGACAGATAAACTCAGAGGAATTTGAAGGCAGTGAATGGACAGAAACATTCACTAGGGAATAAATACTTAAACACCAGCAGCCCTCACGTTTATTAGGGATTATTGCAATAAATACAGCACTGACAGCACTTTCCTCACCTAACTTGAAGTTCATAATGTGTTCACACAAGTTGAATGTGTAGTGGAACAAAAACTTTTCTGTGAACATAATCTATGAGGTGATATATTTTATGAATGTTTGGACAGTTTACACAGTATCACCATATATTTGAAAGAATCAGGGGTCTTTGATGACCATGTTGTGGGTATTATGCCTAAACTTGTGTTACATTATATGACGTGTCAATTTTATTTTGTAACAAGACAAATGAGAAAGGAACTGAAATAGTCTTAGACCACAAAGTCTACCCAGAAGCTATCTAAACTATCTCACAACTGACTTCTGGAATGGTAAGTAAAAGCATAATATTTGGCATGCAATAATTGTCTCTAAGCTCAAGCTCGCTTAATGGTGAAGGAACCACCTAGCAGAGGAACCAATGAACTAGGGGAGAGATCACATTTCTCCTCCTACACGCTATGATTCTACTAATAATTAAAATCTGGGTATGGGCTACAATGATGAGCACTTGATTTATGTTAAAACAGCATATCAATAGCATCTTCCAATTAAAAAATATATATAAATGTATACAACTTAAATGATATGAGTAAAGAACTGGAATCACACAAGGTTTTTCAATGGTACGAGGTGAAACGAAATGTAATGATAATTAATATTTTAAAATATATCCACTGACTAGAAATTACAACAAATGATGAAGAGAAAATGATTATGAATTTAAAATAATCAGTGGATGTAGTTTGCAATGCCTTATCTTTTTATAAAATGATATATAACATAGATTAAAATGAAAAAAGGCATTGCCTTTGAAGTCTAATCACATATCATTCAAATTAAAAGTCAAAAAACACAAAAACAAACTAATTATAACATTCAACAGAATAAAAACGTAGATAACAGTAAAATAAAAATTAACAATAAATTTAAAAATTCACTTTTACATACGATAAAACAGGCCACTATCCCTTATAAAACGGATGACGAGGTCTGCTGACTGCTCGTCATCTCGTAGGTACTTGAAGTTTTAGACTACAACACAGATCGGCCAGGTCTATACACTCTGTAAGGATGTGTGTATTATGGTCAGATGACCGCCGCAAGTACGCACCGGCGGGGGGTTGCTTCTCACTTCGGTAAGTAGGAGTGTGGTGCTATACTCTGGCTGATCCAAAAATGACATAATACTAATGCTTCTCTCCATTAAACCCAAAGGGAAGTCTTTGATACCTTCGTAGTTCCCATAATCATTCTCAGCTTATTTGAAAGAGGGGTGGCCTGCCACTCCATCACCCAATGGGACATGTCCAAATGCCTCAGCTGAGAACAAATATCAATGGCTGGAACCTTGTAAGCCAACGGGGCCAATGTGACAAACACCTTGGTGGCCCTATCAGCTAAATCATTTCCCGTTATACCCATGTGGCTTGGCAGCCACAACAACATGATTCTGGCATTAGCAATGCAACATCCAGTAAGCAGGTCCTGGTTCAGACGCACCAGAGGACGTGGCAGCAAACATGCATCAATACAATGTAATAAGCTCAAGGGGTCAGTAAACAGCAGAAAGTGCTGATATTTACTGGACAGAGTGTACTGCAGAGCTTCAACGATATCTGTGTACACACTACAGGTTTCTGGTAGAGGTAAAAGGAACCTGTTATTATCAACAACAAATGCACTGCCAACTTTTGGTTCTGCCCTTGAACCATTTATGTAAATAACTACTGGACCTGGATACCGGATAACAACGGACAGGAAGAGCCTCTGATATATGGAGCAGTCCATGTTCATTTTTAGGCCAGTGTGCAAATCCAGGATGATTTCAGACGTATTAACCACGGAGGTACCTTACTTGGGTGTCTAACAAGACAAGGAACTGAAAGTAGATCAAACAATCTGTAACTGCTTTCCAAGCACATACCAACCGACTCTGTTGCTCGTGATAAGAAGCATACAGCCGACGGTTTCCATTGTGGTTTACACAGGGCTAGCTTGGATGAAGTGGCATCTGTCCCAAATTAGCAGCATAGGACAATAGCGTTTGTTGGCGCCTTAGCTGTAGAGGCGGCACAAAGCTGCACCTTGACATGACATTAACTCTAATAAGAGTTATAGAAAATTACCACTCTTACAAAATAATCTTACCACATTCAGCGAGCAGGCTAGCAATGAGGCTTGTATGGGATGCTCTCGTTGCTAACCAAACTCTGCTGTGGTGGATGCTATTCACTTTCACAAGGATACTTCGCCTTGCTGAACCGTATGCTGCACTGCCGTAATCTAACCTCGATAAAATATGTGGCCTATAAAATTGTAGGAGCATCGTGCAGTCTGCCCCCCAATAGTGCTGCTAAGAAACTTATATGCTTTTCTTAACAAGTTTGAATTTTAAGAGACGCACGTGTGGTCCCCGCAATAATTTACTGTTGAAAAGGAGCCCAAGGATCTCGCAATAATTTATTGTTGAAGAGGAGCCCAAGAAAATGGTATGGTTCAACTACAGGAAGAGTGACACCACCCCCACATCTAAATACAGCTCAAGATGGGGGTGAAAAGTGCGCTTTTGGCAGAAGTGAACAACAGAGGTCCTTGCAGCTGAAAACCGAAAAACATGTTCTAAGGTCTACTGTTCCACTATCTTTAACTTAATGTAATTGACGCTCTGTGACTGCCATACTTTGTGAGCTATAATGCAGAGCAAAATCGTCCACCTACGATGGTATTACTGCTGAATGAGCAGCAGCAACAATACAGTTTATGGCAATCCCAAACCTAGTGACAATGAGAACTGATCCCCATAGGATTCCATTTTCTTTAACATGTTATTGCAAATACTTGGACATGGAAAAGATGGAGGGACAAAAATTCACAATAAAAACCGGGAAGTTACCTCGGTATTTCCACTGATGCAGAACTGAAAGGATGCCTTATTGCCATGTGGTGTCATAGGCCTTTTTTAAATCGAGGAAAACAGCCACCAAATGGTGCTTTCGGAGAAACACGTCCTGGATAGAACTCTCCAAAACCACACTGGTACTCGGAAAATAAGTCCTCTTTTCTCAAAACACCATACAAGTTGGCAATTCACCATCCTCTGAAATAATTTACAAACAGGTCTGTAAATTCCTGCATACTTACGATCTTTATCAGGCTTGAGGGGAAGAATTACTATTCCCTCTCGCCACTGTGATGGAAACTCTCCCTCTATCCAGATTCAGTTGAACACCCCGAGAAGATATAAGAGGCTATCCTGGCTGAGGTGTTTCAAACATCTGATTATGGACATTATCTGGTCTGTGAACTGTGTCCTTGCAAAGCGCCAGGCGCTACGGAGTTCCCACTCCGTAAAGGGCATAATATAGTCTTCTGAAGCTTAAGTGGCAAAACTAAGATGACGACATTCTGCCCCCCGTGTATAGCCAAGAAATCAGGACGGTAATTCCCGGAACCAGACACATCTGCAAAATGACATGCTTAGCAACCATGGGTGGATCAGTGACAATACTGCCTGCAATGGAAATTTCCAGTACAGGGGATGGTCCTTGTAAACCCAAAATAAGTCTAAGTTTAGTCCACACTCGAGATGACGGAGTATGTGACGTCATGGTTGACACACATCTGGCCCACGTAGCTTTCTTATCTGTCAAATAAGAACTTGCAGCTTAGTGCAATGTTTTTTAAATGTTACCAAGTTGGCCGCAGTACACAGCCTATGATAGCATTTATGAGCCTAACATTGTTCTTTTATAGCTGCTGCATTTCTTTTCTTCGTTCCTCCAAGGTACAAGTTTTTGTTGCAGAGTCCCATAAAAGGATGGAATCGACTTCTCAGCAGCAGCAGCAGCAAAAATAACTTGTATAGTATAAGTTAGTCTATATCATCATCTACGCTCCAGCTATTCACGTTGTTAAAGACAGCTAGTGATGTGAACTTTGGCCAATCAGCATGTTTAAGAATCTATCGGGGAGGAGCCTAGACGGATTTCTGTTTCAACTTGGCACTTGGATGGTTAGAGGAAACTAGCACTAGTTTTATACAAAGTATGGTCTTCTTTGTAACGAGAAACGGAACGATAGTGTTCTTTGCAAAGCAACATGTCCAGTAGTGTGGACGAAGAGAAGCAAAAAAGCTATCAGCTAAAATACTGGTTCTGCTTCTCTATGTCTAGCCCTGCTACCCCAAGAGAACAAGCAGCAGTGTGGTGTCTAGTAAGGCAGCAAGCGGCAAACGGCAGTGAGACAAGTATGGCAACCTGTGGCACACACAATATGATCACAATAATAATTAAACTTATGTCGTAATGGTCCACCTTTTCAATACTATATTATGTAATGTTTAAATTATATTTCTAATCTAGGAAGTAGTTTCAGCCTTGGCTGGCCATCATCAGCCATAATTCAAAACTGTACAAACACATACAATAACTAAACTAAATGTACAAATAAGCTACACACAAATGACATTAAAATGTGTTAAAAATATCTGGGATGAACTATGTGCACACAACGTAAAATATGACGAAATTAAAATTAGCCTCTAAAATTCTTAGATGTGTTGCATTATCTTAAAATGTTCCATTAGTGCTTGTTGTTAAAATATCATGAAAATGCTGAAAAGTTCCTCTGTTGGACATTGTCAATGGATGAATCAAGAATGGCTCACAAAGATATGGTTAAATAACTGGCACGTTCTTAATATGTAGCTGGTAGATACTCGCAATTCAATGTGGTGTCCATGAAGTTAACCTCAAAAAAATGATGGACAAAATTAATGAACTGAAGGAAAGAGAGTGATAATCAAATGGCACAGGTTATATGAGACTTACCTTTCGTTGCGGCATGTGTTGCGTGGCCTAATTTTAATTTCATCATATTTTATATGTTGTGCACATAGTTCATCCCAGATATTTTTTACAATTTTTAATGTCATTTGTGTGTGTTTGTACATTTTAGTTATTGGATGTGTGTGTATAGTTTTGCATTAAGGCTGATGATGGCCAGCCAAGGCCGAAAGTAGTTCCTAGATTAGAAATGTAATTTAATAACATCAATTAAGCACAATGTGTACATTAGAGTTGTATATTACACAAAAATGTTATCAACTGCGTAAAATGTCAGCGAGTTTGTCCTTGTTATGCAATCAAGTAGATGATACTGTCTACAGCATTGTCCATATAAGTTAGAGTGCAGGAACACTGGTGAAATCCTCGTTGGATGCAGATTCTGAAATGAAATCCATGTACTGCCATTCTCATACATACGCGTCGCAGTGGGAAGTTAGAGGCTCTCCATTCATCTGTGCTCATGGCTGGCGTGTGATAGAAGCCTTCGTCTATTGTATTAGCTTTTTCTTCTCTTTCCCTTAATATGTTAACTCATGATGTAGTCAGAGAAGTTGCATCAGATGAAGTAGGCCTATCAATGATCCTTTACGCAGATGATATGGTTCTTCTTTCGAAAAGCAGATCTGCCCTGCATGTAGGATTGACTAAGCTCTGTAAGTGGTCGCAGGAAAATGAATTAGTGATAAACATCAACAAAACAAAAATCATGAAATTCAAGAGAGGAGGCAGTATAACCAAACTAGACAACTTCCACTGCGGAAACAACAAGATAGAGTTGGTAAACTCTTATAAATACCTAGGACTAACCCTTCAAGTCACAGGGAAAGCATTCATGAAACATGAGAAAGTTGCACCGCAGCAATTAGAGCCATCTTTGACATAAAGAAGATTGGAAAGCTATCAGATGACACAGCTCTAAAACTTTTTCACATTAAGATTGCACCTATAGCCTGTTATGCAATCACCAACATTTGGTTCCACCTTACTCCTGCAAATCTAAGAAGGCTGGAGGCCGTGAAATCAACCTATCTACAGAGAGCCCCTCGGTTATCCCAAACGACAAGGAACAGACTAGTTCGTCTACTAGCAGACACAGACTTCATCAGGGAGGTAGCAATAAAGAAATGTAATTTAAACACTGTATCATATAGGCTAGTATTGAAAAGGTGGGCCATTACGACATAAGTTTAATTATTATTGTGATCACAATTCAATACGGATCAAAATCAGGAAGTTTATATCCTATGCTCACACAATGGGTAATATCCAAAGTTTGCAAGCCGACAGTGCTTTGATATAAAACAATTCCATGTCAAAGCCAAATCGCGCTGAAAAAGGATTTTTAAAGTACAATTCATATATATTTCTTTGCGAAGTTGTGTGTTATATACTAGAGTGCCTAGGGTAGGGCGCTACCCAGCACACTTCAGAACACAACTGGGCCGCTGACCCATACGTTAAATTCTTTAATTAGCAATCATCATCAATGTCAGAAGACAATTCTAATGCTTCCTTACTGGTGCTACGTCTTCAACTGAAATAATACCTACATTATTGAGTGTGATATCCCATCAAGAGGAAGGACTAAATACAGATTTTGGTTATGTTTACAAACAACTTAAGGGTAACCTTTCTGGTCTACAAATAAATATTCAAGACAACAACATGCTGTTGCTACTTTCAGAATTGACGCAAAACCTCATCTGAAAGCAATACTTGCTGATAACTTAAGTTTATGACTACTCTAGCCCCAGATGTACTGACGACACCATAAGTAATATTTATATAATATGGTAACATGCTACCAATCCTCACCATTTCGCACCACTTGAGATGAGAACTTCACTCTAACCATTTGAACTGGAGTTGTATCATTACAACATGGTCTCATCCATTTACCACTTTTATCCATATCGGTAGAATTATTGAAACCACCAACAGTAGTATCGACGCACCATAAATGAGTCAATAACAAGAGGAGAAATGGTATACATCTAAAATGTCTCTGCCTTAACCTCACTTTCAGCTTCATTCTTACTTCAATTCGCGAATAAAACACAAACTAATATTAACATATAACAAGAGTCAAATACAGTAATATTCATATACAACTGGGAATTATTTAGCATTTATTTTCTCGCCCTGTAAATACACTACAATCCATTAAAATTCCGACATTCACAAACACTACGTGAATAAATTCATCAAAAACCGGCACTTATTCCCTATTAAAAAATCGTATCCAACACAGGGGTTGTGTATTTTGTAAACTTCTAATGAATTCATACTGACTGGAAGAAACTAGTATCTAACTACTACAAGCTACTCTTTTTTCATGTTTAGGGGCGTCGCCATTTTCGGTTGACAGCATGTCGATTTCGACTAGACGGTCGATCGAAGTACTCGAAAGACTTGCGTCAAACCAAGACCAACTACAATATCTCAGACCTTAACCGACCTATCGAAACTGTCCATAATGGCGGCAGCTGGAGTGTTAGCATGCGTTTGTTTTGATTTGTGTAAGCCGTGTTGTTACCAAATATTTATGGAAATTTGAATATTATTAATCGTACATGATATTTATTTATGGTCTTAAGAAGATTATAGATCCTCTTTCTGTGCCATAAGAAGCTGTTTGTTCTCAAAGAGCTTATTTATTCCAACAATGTCGGTGGTGATTAGGTTAACGTTCATTCTCGTGTTGTTCTCTGAAAGTATTTTCTTCATTTTTAGTTACCTATGCAATATGTTTATAGTTTAATGTGCTGTGTGCCTGGATGTAAGTAAGAGTTTCAGTGTTCCCGTTTCCAAAAGACCTAATATTAAGGCAAAATTGGGTTAAGAGCATTCGTAAGGAAAACTTCGAACCGAATCATAGGCCTAATAATGCTGGGTACATTAATCATTTTACCATTTTTGAAATCAAATGTATTGTTAGGGAAAACATTATATACCCGTAGAAGGTGGTGATCTAATTCGAGTGCCGCGCAAACTTCCGAAGTTAAAACTAATGATGCCAATCCTAGCATTTGCCCTATCAGCCAACGTACCTTACTACAAAGAAAAATAAATCAGTCCCAAAAACATCCGGAAAATCATGACCAAGATTTATGATTTAGAGACGAAATTAAACGGTGGTGCAAGAATGATGTAATTAATTTTTAATTAATTTTCAACGTTTTACAATGAACGTGCGTAAACTAAACCTAACCCCTTTCCCGTGAGTGAACATGAGGATTATGTTCTTTTTTATGTAATATACAATTTTGCCGTCAATTCTGGTGAGTTATAAGGTAACGAGTTTTTTAGATGGCCAAGTGTATCATACAAATATCGCTTGTACCTACTCAACAATACAGGTGGATTTTGGAGGGTTGAAATATTGTTGGAGAAATTTGTTTGCGTGTTTTACATAATGGGCGGTGGTTAATAGTGGTGTCATAGTATTTCATGTAAGGTTAATAATGTTCTTTGTTGACATTTATATATCGTATTTAATTATTCATATTTCGAGTTAATGAGTTGCATTTCATGACGTTCGATTTGTGATCTTTTCTTTAGGTGACTCGGAATAAACACGCATAACCTTGCCCTCAACCTCTCATATCGCCCACCGATGTCCGCCATGTTTTTCCTGGATTACGGTCTGATGTAATTGTAGTTGGTCTTGGTCAAACAGACCCTAATGCAGAAAAAACATGGCGGACATCGGCGTGCGATATGAGAGGTTGAGGGATAGGTTATGCATGTTTATTCCGAGTCACCTAAAGAAAATATCACAAGTCGAACCTCATGAAATGCAACTCACTAACTCAAAATATGAATAATTAAACACCATAAGTAGCGTTATCGCGTATTGTAAGTCTAAATGAAATTTCAGAGGGGAAAAAATGAAGGGAGAATGATTGTATAACATCAGGTTGAAACAGAGTATAAAAATATTTCACATATGAATCTCCGGTCAGCAAATACGATCTATAGATGTCAACAAAGTACATTATTAACCTTACATGAAATACATTGTAACACCACTATTAACCACACCCCATTATGTAAAACACGCAAACAAATTTCCCCAACAAAATTTCAACCCTCCAAAATCCACCTGTATTGTTGAGTAGGTACAAGCGATATTTGTATGATAAACTTGACCATCTAAAGCACTCGTCACCTTAAAACTCGTCAGAATTGATGGCATAATTGTATTTTATATAAAAAAAGAATATAGGCCTAATTCTCACGTTAACTCATGGGAAATGGGGTTGGGTTTAGTTTACGCATGTTCACTGTAAAACGTTGAAAATTAATTAAGTTACATCATTCTTGCATCACCGTTTAAGATGAATTTAGTCTCTAAATCATAAATCTCGGTCATGATTTTCCGGATCTTTCTGCGACTGATTTAATTTTCTTTGTAGTAAGGTACGTTGGCTGATAGGGTAAATGCTAGGATAGGCATCATTAGTTTTAACTTCGGAAGTTTGCGCGGCACTGGAATTAGATCACCACCTTCTATAGGTATATGTCTTCCCTCAGAATACATTTGATTTCAAAAATGATAAAATCATTAATGCACACAACATTATTAGTCTTATGATTCGTTTCGAAGTTTTCCTTACGAATGCTCTTAACCCAATTTTGCCTTAATACTAGGTCTATTGGAAACGGGAACACTGAGCTCTTACTTACATCCAGGCACACAGCACATTGAACTATAAACATACTGCATAGGTAAATAAAAATAAAGAAAGTACTTTCGGAGAAGAACATGAGAATCAAAATTAACCTAATCACCACCGACATTGTTGGAATAAATAAGCTCTTTGAGAACAAACAGCTTCTTATGGCACTGAAAGAGGATCTATAATCTTCTTAAGACCATAAATAAATATCATGTACGATTAATAATATTCAAATTTCCATAAATATTTGGTAACAACACGGCTTACACAAATCAAAACAAACGCATGCTAGCACTCCAGCTGCCGCCATTATGGACAGTTTCGATAGGTCGGTTAAGGTCTGAGATATTGTAGTTGGTCTTGACTTGGTCTTGGTCAAACGTATCAAACAGAATGGACAGCAGACAGGTATATACAAAGTACGATATATATACTCTTTGGTATTGCTTTGTGGAATTAAACTATTTTAAAATCCAATGTTTTGTCTCTCTGTTACAGATGAATTTTCAGCGCAGAAAATATTTCTAGATCTCTCTAATTACGTTCTGCAGAAATGTTTACAAACTTCAGCACTTCATCAGTTTGTAAATGAAGTCCTTTGACATATTACATCTGTTATTGAAGTACAGTATAATATAATGCAATGGTTGGCTACATGAGGGAGGGTCTCATTCTCGTAACCGCATCTCCTACACCTCTTGTTGCCATTAGGTGTTGTACGGCGACTCCCATTGTGCGGTAATAGATTTAGCCTGGCTCGATGAATGAATCTCCAATCTGCAAATCTGGTATACAGACCGGTTCTCAAGAAGTGTGAGCTTGAAGAATCAGCGGCTACACAATCAATAACTTTTCTTTGGTTGGGCAGAGAGAATCCCCCTGTGGGTGGGGGCGGTAGAATAACAACCCTTGTATCCCCTGCTTGTCGTAAGAGACGACTAAAAGGGGCTGCAAGGGCTCTGAACTTTGGAGCGTGGGTTGGCGACCACGGGGCCCTTAGCTGAGTCCTGGCATTGCTTCCACTTACTTGTGCCAGGCTCCTCACTTTCATCTATCCTATCCGACTATCCTTGGTCAACTATTGTTCTTTACCGACCCCGACGGTATTACGTATAGAGGCCTAGGGAGTCTTTCATTTTCAGGCCCTTGTCTTCCTTTGGCTGATACCTTCATTTTTCAAAGTATCGGCCCCTTCTGTTCTTTCTTTCTGATTAGTGTTATATAGTGGATGGTTGTCCAGTTGTACTTCCTCTTAAAACAATAATCACCACCACCACACCAAAGAGAAAGAGTCTACCCGGTCCGTTGCCTACGTTATAATACAAGGCCTGGAAACAGAGCCCGTAAAACGCTATGGAAGTGGTTACACTGAAGTTCAATCCCGGGCCGCTAGGATCGCTTTCTTGCCCCAGGTATACCGGGTTCGCGCCTTTAAACGTGTTCATTAACTGAGTTGGTTGTGAATGTATCAGGGGCGGTGCGTGGTATTGTTGTAGGTTTGCACAACTCCCAATAATTTTACGCTTCATTTGTCGTCTTTTCTTCCTATTTTGCAGTTTTATAAACATAACATGTACTCTGAAATGTGTTAAAACCAAGCACCTTTTGACGTTCGATGTACTAATACTTCGTAACGAACCATTAAACTCCGCCGTCTTCAAAACAAACTCAGGGGGTTGACTTTCCTACGCCAAACTCCCTAGCGCCCAGCACGCCGCTGTTTAGTTTCAGCAGGGTCAAGCCTAAGCCTGTATACGATGTATAGCATCAGGTAGCAAGCCCGCCAGTATCGGTCCTAGGGAGTTGCATGAGACCAGCAAGTCCCCTATCGAAAAACAACTCCAAATGTCCGCGTTAGATTGCAGCACTCTGCAGAGATCACTTCATCCCTGCTTTCTCTCCACTCGCAACGGTAATTTCTGTTCCACGCCACTAGGGTAAGGGTAAGCTGCACCGCACCATTCACAATGTTACCAACATTGGTACTTCATGGACAATCATAACCTTTTATTAAATCCCAAAATTTGTTTTGAGGATATACTTTCGGAGGAAACGTTTCCTCATCAGCATAACTTCATGTTGTACATTTGCCAACCGTAAAACGAGCTTTGTGCCAACATTGTCACATGTTGGTAAACGGCTGGACTATTGCGACATAGAGTTGTTTGTGTTAATGTAGACGTTATGTTTACATTTATCACGTGCAGGTCTTAGTGTGTTTTCAGGTGATTGAGTGTTTTGGTTCTAGATAATTTTTCTGTGCGTTATTATTAAAACTGATGGATTCTAAATTGTGAGTAAGAGTTCGTCACAAAGCTGCCGGTCACCTACGTACAGGCCATGAAGGCCCTTGTAGGAGTGGAAGGTAAAGGCTTCCACCTTTGTTAACCTCGGCACATGATGGGGTAGAGTGGTGAGCTCTACGCCTGGCCACCTTTGCCTCTAGGAAATAACCTGGTACTCATTTTTGGTGTAGGCTGAGTGAACCTCAGGGCCGTATGCACCTCCGGGAGTGGAAATCTCGTTTCTTAAATTTTACGACTTCCTGACGGGGATTCGAACGCACGTCCTTCCGGGCGAACCGAGCACGCCTTTACCGCCTCGGCCAGGCAGCCCCTATTTAGCACAAGAATTCAGATCATTGTCGGGTGCTGTTAGTTTAGCAGAGTTTATAATAACCAACAACTTAGAGAGGACGTTCACTGAACTGAGTGCTTGAAACTGCTGAAGTTTAATTCTTACAATCCCTATGACGTTTCTACTTTGAATAAAATAAAAACTTCCTCATGGAACTCTATGACCCAGGAAAGATTGTCGACCTTGGCGATGCTTTCTATAGAAAGAGATCTGCTGATGGAAATCGCAGACTTCAATCAACGGGTGACTGACAAGTTTGCATCAATGAAAAACAGGAGGGCGAATTTTCAATTCAAGTGAGGTAAGAATAACTGTAGTTATACTCTTATTTCCTGTGTTTTAATTGCTGGATATATTTCAATTTTGATATGAATGCAGTTCATTACATACGGATACTAGGGATTCTTGTTATTTCTATTAGATTCTCATTTAAAATTGCAACATTGAAAATTTTGGTGCAAAACCCAGCCTCAGATACGACCAGCCGCCACTGGAATGTATTATGTATTTGTCTGATGTTAAGCATTCGCAGTTCCAGTCATGGTTTATTCACGAGAAATTGAAGGTAGTGGAATTTCGTTTCACAAGTTTCCAGTGAATGTTCAATGTTCGAATCATTATACAGAGGAAGTACGCATGAGATACGAATTCAGGCTGATCGAAGTACGCCTCTGTTCCTACATTAAGTTTTGATCCGAGTTATCGGGCGATCCCAAAATTTGTCACTGGACTTTTTGTAAACAATGCTACCGTGACCGGCGATCATTTGAGAGGCATCTTCAAACTCAGAAATCTTAAATTAGGAAACCAACGAGGAAAATAATTTGCCCAACAAATTTGGCGAAAATGAATGTAGCAAGAGCTAAAAATATTGTATTTTCCCCTGAAACAATCTTGGTTTGAAAAGTATGGAGGTGGTTTGTCCCGAGAGCACTACATACAGTTTAAAACAAGCCATTTGTTTTATGGAGCTTTTTATGAAATTGTTCGATGCGCATGACGTCTGCATCACCTCACATGGGACATATTCCAGGAACGAGAACAAACGAGCATCTTTTAACCGGGCGAGTTGGTCGTGCGGTTAGGGGCGCGCGGCTGTGAACTTGCATCCGGGAGATAGTGGGTTCGAATCCCACTGTCGGCAGCCCTGAAGATAGTTTTCCGTAGTTTACCATTTTGACGCCAGGCAAACGCTGGGGCTGTACCTTAAGGCCACGGCCGCTTCCTTCCAACTCCTAGGCCTTTCCTATCCCATCGTCGCCATAATACCTATCTGTGTCGGTGCGACGTAAGGTAAAGGTAAGGGTTATTCTGCCCGAAGGCAGGTCCGAACCTCCGCAGAGGTGGTCCTGAGCCGGAGTTTACGTGCGGTAGGGTGGCCAGTTCCTTTCCGCTCCTCCATTCCCTCACCCCCACCAACAGCGCGTGGCAACCCATCCAACTCCTGACCACGCCCAATGTTGCTTAACTTCGGAGATCTCACGGGATCCGGTGTTTCAACACGGCTACCAGCAAAAAAGAAAGCATCTTTTAGTACTGAAGATGAACGCCTCAGTTGGTTAATTAATGATTTCCTGTCATATATTAAAAAACTTCAAATGCATTCAGAGAAAGTAAAAAAGATTCATGTGAGAAATGTATCAGGCATAGATCTTGACTACCCAATCCACTGTGGCCTGCGTAAAATACCTCATAAGTATACATTTGCATCATGCATTGACGAGGAACCTAACGAGCTATGACATCGAGCTCTTCTTCAGCTACCGGTACCTAAGACGCCAAGCGGAATACAATGACATTATGGTTCGTGTGGCAAAAGAAAAAAATCAGACTGTAAAGGCTGTTTAGAACATATCCCTTCTCCAGCTACTCAAAGTCCAACATTGTGTCTTATTCGTTTTCAAGATAGAAGAGCCGTCGTATACCGAAAATCATCGTCTGTGGCACATCTGCACTGAACGACGGAATTTGTCACCTCCGCTACGCAGTACTTGCCCCGAAGAGAGTTACTTAAAGGTGTAGGAGAGGCTGTTGTACCTTTGAATGAACACTTTTGTAATTTTTGGAAATAAATCACATTTTTTTCATATTTTATTACTCACTATTTAAGATGAACATGTTTTTAATTAAATCATACATCAGTTACTATATTGGACCACACATTTCCTATTAATAAAAAAAGTAATTATTGAGAACAATATTGTTCAAACGTACAGGATGGTCGTGTACCTTTGAACACACCCTCATGTACCTTTGAACATTGGTCATCAGTCAGATATTGAGAGGAATAGAGTGAAAATATAATACTTCTTCACAAGGATATATGTTGCTTAAACAATTAAGTACCAAGTAGCTTTGAAACTTTAAGCATAAAACAATAAATTTACAATTTAAGTCATGTATACTCACTTGACATTATATTTACTGCTACAAAAATTAACCTCAAAAACTAGCTGCTCATTCTGTCTTCGTGATGAGCCAAATTGCATTGGTTTTGGTAGTTTCATTACTATATCAGATTCACTAACATAAAAAATTCCCATCCCCTCATAAATTAATTTATTAGTTTCCCTGATACGTTTCAAATATTTCACTTGATATTCAGAAATTTCAGAGTCACAGCCAACTATTTCTGCGACAAAATAATCAGGATTGCCTTTCTTTTTCAAAAACTGAACTAACACGAATTCACCAACAATGCAGTTATTCATTTCAAATATCTCCTGTTTCTTCAAATAATCTAAATCTCTCAAGATATCAGCCACTATGTCATCACACTCATCACTGCTGTCTTTAAAATTCTCCGACCCTAAATCTTCATCCTCTGAATCACTCTGTAAAACTTTCTTGCAACTTTTTCTTGACCTCACTGATTTTTCTTTGCATTAATTTGTTTGGATTTTCTCATTCTAATCTCCTCCTTTTCTGGTGTGTTTGTGATTATCTGTGTTCTTCCCTGTTTTCTTCCTCGTTTGCTAGACTTTCTTGGAGCAGCTTTGGGATACGGTTGAATTTCCACTGGAGAAACTGGGATTGGGTGTTCATGCGACACCTGACCCACAGGACTTGATGGACGTGTAGAACCTTCCGATGATTCATGTAGAAAATTACCAAGCAATTGTGAATTTAAAGAATTTAACTGTGTTCGTAGGGGTGTCTGATTTGCGGTTGTTCTTGAGGTGCCAGGGAGAGAATTTTGCATAGTTGTGTCTGGCATAGAGCTTTGTGTGAATGGACGGTCGGTTACGTATGATCCTAGGAAGTCATCTTCTGTGAAAACACCTGGATCTAATGGGAAGATACCAGTAGCTTTGAAACCACTGATTATATTGCTTGTGCTGAAAGCACGGTAATAGATTTTACCAACAAGCTCAGCAACTCCATAAATGTCAAAATTCTTCCCACGGTTATTGGAATGCCATGAATCAAGAGCCTGATAATAGAAAGTCTTAAAGGGACCGAAAACTGTGCGATCAAGGGGCTGCATTTTATTGGAAGTACGTGGAGGGAGAGTCGGCATAACTATTCCAACTTCTCTGGCACGTTCAATGGCTGGTAAACTTAGATGTGACTCGTGATTATCAAAAATCATCAGAACAGGCTTCTCCTAGGAGGGATTTGTGTGTTTAATGAAATGCTCCAAGAACTGTAAGAAGCACTCCTCATTAGTCCATCCAGAGGGATTCGCTACTGCAATAGTTCCACTAGGGCAACCTTGCAGCATGAAATGCTTAAAGTTGACTCTGGGGAAAATCAACATAGGAGGAATGTGGTTCCTGATGGCATTTATTGCAGCTATCATTGTCACGGTGGTTCCACGTTCAGCAGAAGTGGTAGCACCCACTTGCTTCATGCCCTTTGGAGCTAGAACACTTGATGGCTCTTGCACAGTTGACAAACCTGTCTCATCTACGTTGTAGATACTTTCTGGAGGTATTGGCCCAAACACAGCATGTACATCTACTACATTATTATAAAAGAGGTCAACATTTGTTCGATTGAAGCTGGTAGCTCGTGAGAGACTTGTTGCCTCAGGTTTCCTTAGAGAAAGTTTGTTACAGTGACGCTTCATAAAAAGACGCATCCACTCTTCTCCTGCTATTTCATTAGTTTTCCACTGACGTGGGATTCGTTTTTTACTAGCAACTGCATACTTGTATGCTAATTCTCGAGCGGCCTTTTTACTTAAGCCATAATTCATTTTGGCAGATGTCTGCAAATAGTCAGCTAAAGCTTTTTCCTCTTCTTCACAAAAAACTTTCTTGGTATCATACCGAACATTATATGAAAATGGCTTGGTTGATCCTGAGTTCTTGTACAGCTTTAAATGCTTGTGTAGAGCACCCAATTTCACATTATAAACTTTGCATGCTTCACGCAAGGAAATACGTTTGCTTGGTGATGCCGTAACAGCAGCCACTGCTGCATTCATTGCATCTGCATCAATGGGATCTCTCTTCCTGCCCGTTTTACTCCTCGGCATTATTACTGGAATAGAAGGAATCCGTAACAATAATTAACCATTAGGCCTACTATACGTACCGGTAAGCTACGATAATTCAATCTGTTATATCCAGATAAGGCACAATCATATTCATAATCTCGTGTTCAAAGGTACAATATGCACTAGTGTTCACAGGTACAAGATGTGGTGTTAGTGATTAAAAGCCATGCTACTGACTTTTAGGTTAAGTTAATCCTGAAAAATATTGCTCCAGCATACTCACCAATTGATAGATAATCAGACTGTGTTTGTATAATTTGAGTATCTCAGATACATTTACACTTATAAAATGAAAACTTGGCTGACTAAATGTACGTTCACAAGACCAAAAACTCACAAGATTAATTACAAAGAAAACAAGTCATGGAAACTCACTTAACAAGCATAGATGCTCTATCTGTTATCAGCTTAATGAACTAATGCAACTGGCAGCCACTAGATGTCTCTGTAATTCTCACAAAGCATATGTGTTCAAAGGTACATTGTTTCATAGGTACAACAGTCTCCCCTACGTATATTTTTTCGAAAGACATGCTCAACAGCGAAATTAAGTGTGGAAAGTGTAAAGGCAACAAACCACCTCTTTTTCTACCATAAACATTTCTTAGACCTCTGTTAGACAACATTGCTTTGAGCCACTCAAGTAGAAGAGAGAAAGTTCTGAAACTTAATAAGAAGCCCCTAAAAGGAAAGTTTTGAAACTTCAATGACATACATTGCAGCACCGCTCTATAAATAAAGTACTATCAGTACTCGCAAAAACATTCAGTTCTTTTTATTTGGGATATAATTTACTTATTGGCATACGGCCATATGAATACAGGGGGGCAAGAACGCGATCCTAGCGGCTGAATGGTCAACTAGGAAGCAACCTGTCCACGAGTGCATTTCAAGGCCTTGTATTGTTCACCCATACCAGTGATCCTTGTACTGTGAGATAAAGTATTTCTTAGTCACCATAACTAAATGTTTCTGAGTGTTCGACAGTGTTTCATTTACAAAGTATTGGAACTGGGTGTTAGTTACATACAGAGCCCAACCAAATATCAAGAAAGAAAGAAAAAAAAAGATAGCGTAGGCAACGATCCGGTCTATCGACTAAAGTATCGCACATTCTATTGATCAAGCTTGTTCCGTCGATATGAAAGACAAACTAGAAATTGTTTCCTTATGATTATCGATTATTGGCCTATCCCATCCCCAATCGCCACAAACTATAAACAAAAGAACGTCATGGAAGGAGAACAGGTGGTTGTGAATAGAAACATCCCCCCGAAACCTGTTCCTAAACCGGGTGAGTTACATATTTGTGCGGCAATGTCATACTCTCCTTGCATTCCACATCGTCTGTTTACTTGTCTGTTACCACGCCGTGATCATTTTTTTATTATTTAATTTCGGGGCATAGGTATAAAGCTGAAATACTATCCTGGCAAACCATGCTGTTCTATCTTCGTTCTCTATTCGTTGGGTGGTACGATTGGTGTGAATCTGTCTCTCTTTCTATTAATAATTTAATGTGGCTATTACAGCCCGGCGCAGCCCTTGTAAGCAGTTCCTGCTATGAGAGTGGGCGGCGTCTGCCTTAGGAAGGATAATGCGTGTCCTTATAGTGTAACCTGCTCGTCCCAAAATTCTGGAATCCCATTTATGAATTGTTAAATCCGCGTGACTCAAGTGTTTCAGAACACAATCCTTGCTCTTCAGAATCATTAAAGAAACTATCTGTGATTTAGGGACGTCGAACACATATCCTTTTATCCATATTCCCCGACCGGGCGAGTTGGCCATGCGGTTAGAGTCGCGCAGCTGTGAGTTTTCATTCGCTGGGTTGTAGGTACGAATGTCACCTGAAGGTGGTTTTCCGTGGTTTCCAATTTTCACACTAGGCAAATGCTAGAGCTGTACTGTAACCCGCCGTTGGTCGAGGTGGGCGCGGCACTCAATTTCAAAATAATGTTGCTGTAAAAGGCTGGAAGCCGCAGACAACCTGTAACAATGAGTAGCTGTTTGTTGAAATATCAGGAGTGAAAGGGATTAGTCGGCGCACAGCTGCGTGTTTCCTACACTGCCACTTAATTGTAGGCTACTCTACTACGTGCCAGTGAGTGGAGAGCTCACCCAAACCAGCTGATTTATACCTTTTTACTGATTTTGTTTGACTATCGATTCTCGTATACTGTGTTTAGCTTGTCATGTTCTTAGAATTGTTATGATTAATTACCCACTTTTAGTTACTTTTTACATTTTTATGTGCAGTTTACTTTTTTACATTATGATTGATGAAAATCAAATAGTTAATTGGCTTGAAGGGGAATTGGACCATAAAGGGAATAACGTTCTTCTTCTGATTCTGAGGTAGATGAGGTTGTAAATACTGACCACAACAGCGAAAGTGAACAATCTGCTGAGAGGAAGAGGAAAAAAGTGCCATTAATTTAGGGCTTTATAACTCTGGCTGTGACAAAACAACACAATGGAGAATCCATGGACCAAATCAGCACAGATGCATATCAAGGAGAAACATCCTAATTCCCTTCCAGAAGTGACAGGGGAGGCCAAGAATTCAGAGATAATTCCTGCAGTATGGAACCTTCTTTTTTTCCAGTGTACGTTCTTGAAGAAATAACCCGCCATACAAATGTACGTCTGAGAAAAATTAGAGTAAAACTACAGGCGTGAATCAGATGTGGTTGATAAAATTCTAGAATAAATTAAAGCCCTGTATTGGATGGCTTAATCTGGCTGGGATGATGAACTCTTTCCATGTAAACATGTTAGATGTGTGGGCAAATAATGCTTCTGCACCTGAAATATTCCATCTGGTTTTGAGCTGCTGAGGAGCGTCAACAGATGCAAGAGCAGGTTAAGAAGTGGAACGAAAAACTAAGGGCACATGGACTTCGACTCAATACCAAGAAAACTGAGTAGATGGAGTGCAGTCCACAGACAAATGGAACCATTCAGATGGATGCCCAAGATCTCAATAAAGTAGAACAGTTTAAGTACCTTGGTTCTTTGGTCAACGCTGAGTGTGATACTATTTCAGACGCCTGTGCATGAGTAAATGCGGCAAACTACTGGTGTTCTCTGCGGTCATTAGATACCAATCCACCTGAAGTCCAAGGTTCACAGGACTGTTGTTCGCCCAGTCGTTTTGTATGGCTCTGAATGCTCGCCAGCAACAGTCAAGCATGAGCAAGCACTTAATGTTGTGGAGACGTACATGCTTCAATGGTCACTTGGACTGACCCGGTTAGATCATGTCATCAACCTAGAAATCCGGAAAATCATACGAGTTGCCCCAATCGTAGACAAGATGAGTGAGACCCCGACTTCAGTAGAGAAGGTTCATCTGTTGTACAGACAGCACTTTGCATCACACCATTTGGAAATAGGCCACGTGGTTCTGGCCATGAGACACTGGCTTGATCGCCTTCAAGAAGAAGTGCGCTATGTTCACCTTGTTTCAATCTTATCTTAAAAGAACCAAGTGGAGATATGCTTGCAAAACAGCAGATCCTGCTCCATTGCAGGCCATACGCTAAGAAGATGATGATGATGGGCTACAGACACTTTTATTTATTGCTTAGAGCCATTCGCTTTCATGATGAAACCATCGTACAAAGGAGGAAGGCACAACACAAACTGGCCGATGAAAAATCTGTTCGATTGATTTGTACAGAGTTGTTTGAGTAACTAAGGCGTAGGCGAATATGTTACACTGGACGAAATGAGAGTCTTTTCGAGGAAGGTGTTCTTTCTGGCAATACATGTCAAAAAAGTGGGCAAAGAAAGGTTTGAAGATGTTTGCTGCACTAGACATGAGGATGTTTTATACTCACAATATTGAAGTTTATTGTGGAAATCAACCAGAGGGACCTATTCATTTGGATAATGAACCAAGTGCTGTTGTGAACAGGATAATTTTACCACTTCAAGGCTCTAGTTGGAATGTAGCAATGAACAATTGGTTCTCCGTGCCTATTGCAAACGAGTTGGCTATTCAAAAAAAATTTTATGGTCGTAGTGACATTGAAGAACAAAAAAGGGATTACCTTTCATCTTCATCATCTTCATTTCCCGTTTCCAGCTTCCCAGCTTGGATTGTGATTCAGGACCTCCATCGCTGCTTGTCTCTCCACCACTCTTCTCCTTTTTTAAGTACTTCTTTTGGTTTTCCTCCCCTCTTCTCTATGCATTCCCACACTGAATCTGCCCACCTCTTTTGGGGTCTTCCTCGTGGTCTCTTTGCTGTTAACTTCTCTTAAAAGTTTTTTTTTTTTTTGGCACACTCTCTTCTCCCATTCTTATCATATGCCCATACCACTTTAGCTTTGTTGTTTCTATCCTGTCTTGAAGTTTCAAGATTCCTGTCCTTTTCCTTATCTCTTCATTTCAAATTCTGTTCTTTCTAGTCTTACCCTCAATACCTCTTAGGAATTTCATCTCCGCTGCCTGTATTCTACTCTCCTCTCGTTTTGTTGTAGTCCACGATCCATCTGCATAGGTTAGTATGGGTTCATAATAGATTGAATATAAGACTTCTTTTCATTTCTTCGGGACATCTTGGTTCCACAAAATACCGCTTACACTGTGGTAGAAGCTGTTTGCTTGTATTCTTTTTCCAATTTCCTTGGTAATATTTCCGTCCTCTGTGATCACACTTCCCAAGTACTTGAAACTTTTAACCACTTCCAGAATTTTACCATTCTGTTTTAACTTTCCTCTTCCTTCCTTCCTTCCTTCCTTCCTTCCTTCCTTCCTTCCTTCCTTCCTTCCTTCCCCTTGACATCACTATTGTTTTACTTTTCTCTGTGCTTACTTTCATCCCAAATTTTTCTCTCTCTTGATTCCATACATCTACTTGTTTTTTGCACTTCCATTTCATCATCACCACATATCACTATATCATCTGCAAACAACATGGCTTTTGTTGCCTGTCTTCCCAATCTGGAATTTCATCCATGACTATGATGAATAGTATGGGGGATAGTACAGTTCCCTGTCGGAGATCAGTTTCAAATTTAAACTTTTTTTATTTTTTCCTATACTAGTCTTCACACTACTAACACAAATTTTGCACATAGCTTTTATCATTTGCATTTCAACTCTTTTAACTTGTTTTTTTCCTTAATGTGTCCCATACCAACTGTCTGGGCACTCTGTCATAAGCTTTCTCAATGTCAATAAATGTCATCACTATGTCTTTTCCAAACTCCCATTTTTTTCTCCATCATATGTCTTAATGTAAAGATCAGGTCAAATGTTGATCTGTCTTTCCTAAAACCATACTGTTCTCCTTCTAGCTTCCTCCTCGGTCTTCCTTCCAATACTCTCTCAAATATCTTAGCTACATGGGCAATAAGGGTGATCACTCTTTAGTTATTGCATTCCTTTTTATCATCTTTCTTAAATATCTGGATAATTAAACCCTTTCCCTACTCTTCTGGGATCTCTTTCTTCCTCCAGATTATTCTAAATAATCCATACAGCCACTGTAGCCCTATTGGTCCTGCACCGGGCGAGTTGACCGTGCGGTTAGGAGCGTGCAGCCATGAGCTTGCATCCGGGAGATAGTGGTTTCAAATCCCACTGTCGGCAGTCCTGAAGATTGTTTTCTGTGGTTTCCCATTTTCACACCAGGCGAATGCTGGGGCTGTACCTTAATTAAGGCCACAGCCACTTCCTTCCCATTCCTAGGCCTTTCCTATCCCATCGTCGCCATAAGACCTATCTGTGTCAGTGCGACGTAAAGCAAATAGCAAAAAAACTATTATTTCTGCTGCTTTTATCATTTCCGTAATTACCTCATCCACTCCTGCTGCTTTACCGCTCTTCATCTTTTGTATGGCTTCTTCTATTTCTAACATCGATATCTCCTTTTCTTGTTCTTCTTCTTTCCCCATTGTTTCTTCTTGCTCCTTCCCATCTACCCGTTCACTGTATTTAACATTTAGCAATTCTGAGAAGTATTCTTCCCATCTTTTTAGTATGTCATCTCTTAGCGTCAATATCTACCCTGTTTCAGTTTTTACAAACTTTGTATCTTCCCTATTTCATAAACTATTCTTCACCAAACCTTACAAAACCTTTATACTTCCCTTTATATCTTCCTGTAAAGTTTCTGTGAAACTTTCCCAGCCCTTCCGTTTCTCTTTTTGTACTGTTTTCCTAGTTCGTGAACGATGGGCAAAGGCTTAGTGGCCTAGTAAGTGGTCCTGAGAGTCGGGATACCGGTTGCTACGGAATGGGAGTGGGCATTTTCGACATATTCTGAGCTATTGCCTTCCTTGTGCTGAAGCGGCTTGGGCTATACAATCCACCGTGGTCCCTAACCCGTTAGAGGAGAGATCCTCACTTGGACTATGTGTAAGTAGGGTAGCATCCTGCTTCATGAATTTACCGAGCTCAGAACATTTTAAGGAATCTTCGGACCTGTGGGAGTAACGGAGTCCCACTCCCATTTGACAGGTGAGGGACTCCTTGGAAACAACATGGCGAACAAAATGGAATTCGATGGGGAGCTATCAATATTAATGGGGCTTATGGAAGAAAGAAGGTAGAACTGGCTGATTCAGCAAAGAGGAAGCATCTGGATATGCTAGGAGTAAGTAATATTCGGGTAAGGGGAGATAACGACGAAGAGATAGCAGATTACAAAGTGTACTTGACGGGTGTTAGAAAGGGAAGGGCAGAGTCTGGGGTAGGGTTCTTTATCAGGAATACAATTGCACGCAACATAGTTTCTGTTAGGCACGTAAATGAGCGAATGATGTGGGTAGATTTGTCAGTTGGAGGAATTAGGACTAGAATTGTCTCCGTGTATTCACCATGTGAGGGTGCAGATGAGGATGAAGTTGACAAGTTTTATGAAGCATTGAGTGACATCATGGTCAGGGTCAACAGCAAGGATAGAATAGTGCTAATGAGCGATTTCAATGCAAGAGTTGGGAATAGAACTGAAGGATACAAAAGGGTGATTGGTAAATGTGGGGAAGATATGGAAGCTAATGGGAATGGGAAGCGTTTGCTGGACTTCTGTGCTAGTATGGATTTAGCAGTTACGAATAGATTTTTCAAGCATAAGGCTATTCACCGCTACACATGGGAGGCTAGGGGTACCAGATCCATAATAGACTATATCTTAACCAGCTTCGAATTCAGGAAATCTGTTAGGAACATACGAGTTTTCCGGGGATTTTTTCGATGATACAGACCACTATCTGAACTGTAGTGAACTAAGTATCTGTAGGCCTAGGGTAAAGTGAAATCTGTCTGCAAACAAATAAGGGTAGAAAATCTCCAGGACGAGGAAATTAGACAGAAGTACATGGATAGTGAGAAGTTTCGAACGGTAGACAGTAAGCAGGTTCAGGATATAGAAAGTGAATGGGTGGCATACAGGGATGCTGTAGTAGAAACAGCAAGGGAATGCCTAGAAACAACTGTGTGTAAAGATGGGGAAAAGCGAACATCTTGGTGGAATGATGAAATGAGAGCAGTTTGTAAATGTGAAAAGAAGGCTTATCAGAAATGGCTCCAAACAAGGGCCGAGGCAGACAGGGATTCGTACGTAGATGAAAGAAACAGAGCAAAACAAATAGTTGTTGAATCCAAAAGGTAATAACCTGGAAAGGCTAGGTCAAGCAGCAGGGAAACCTTTCTGGACAGTAATAAAGAATCTTAGGAAGGGAGGGAAAAAAGAAATGAACAGTGTTTTGAGTAATTCAGGTGAATTCATAATAGATCCCAGGGAATCACTGGGGAGGTGGAGGGAATATTTTGAACATCTTCTCAATGTAAAACAAAATAATCATGGTGGTGTTGCAAATGGCCAAGCTCGTGGGGAGGAGGAAAATGATGTTGGTGGAATTATGCTTGAGGAAGTGGAGAGGATGGTAAATAAACTCCATTGTCATAAGGCAGCAGGAATAGATGAAATTAGACCTAAAATGGTGAAGTATAGTGGGAAGGCAGGGATGAAATGGCTTCATAGAATAATAAGATTAACATGGAATATAGGTAAGGTACCTTCAGATTGGACGAAGGCAGTAATTGCACCTATCTATAAGCAAGGGAACAGGAAGGATTGCAACAACTATCAAGGTATCTCATTGATTATTATACCAGGCAAAGTATTCACAGGCATCTTTGAAGGGAGGGTGCGATCAGTGGTTGAGAGGAAGTTGGATGAAAACCAGTGTGGTTTCATACCACAGAGAGACTGTCAGGATCAGAAGTTTAGTATGCACCAGGCAATTGAAAAATGCTACAAGAGGAATAGGCAGTTGTATTTATATTTCATAGATCTAGAGAAAGCATATGGCAGGGTACTGAGGGAAAAGATATTCACCATATTGGGGGACTATGGGATTAAGGGTAGATGATTAAAATCAATCAAAGACATTTAGGTATAAAGTGGCAGGAAGGGATTCAGTTAGGTGGAAATGTAGTAAGCAGTCTGGTCTATGCTGACGACTTGGTCTTAATGTCAGATTGTGCCGAAAGCCTGCAGTCTAATATCTTGCAACTTGAAAATAGGTGCAATGAGTATGGTATGAAAATTAGCCTTTCGACGACTAAATTGATGTCAGTAGGTAAGAAATCTGAGAGAACTGAATGTCAGATTGGTGATGCCAAGCTGCAGCAGATAGATAATTTCAAGTATTTAGGATGTGTGTTCTCCCAGAATGGTAATGTAGTAAGTGAGATTGAATTAACGTGCAGTAAAGCTAATGCAGTGAGCTCGCAGTTGCGATCAACAGTATTCTGTAGGAAGGAAGTCAGCTCCCGGACCAAATTATCTTTACATCGGTCTGCTTGCAGACCAACTTTGCTTTACGGGAGCAAAAGCTGGGTGGACATCTAATTCATAAGTTAGAAGTAATAGACATGAAAGTAGCGAGAATGTTTGCTGGTACAAACTGGTGGAAACAATTGCAGGAGGGTACTCGGAATGAGGAGATAAATGCTAATTTAGGAATGAACTCAATGGATGAAGCTGTACGCGTAAACCAGCTTTGGTGGTGGGGTCATGTGAGGTGAATGGAGGAGGATAGGTTACCTAGGAGAATAATAGACTCTGTTATGGAGGGTAAGAGAAGTAGAGGGAGACCAAGACGACGATGGTTAGACAACAGCACTAGTTGCAAATAGAGGATTGTGGTGATATATAGTAAATTCACAGAGGCTTGCAGACTGAACGCTGAAAGGCAGAACGGTCTATAATGATGATGTATGATCTATTTTATTACATACCTTTTTGGCTTCTTTACATTTCTGCCAATTCTCTGTAACTATTGCTGCCTGTCCACTTCCTCCAAGCCATTTGTTTCTCTTTAACTGCTTCCTTTACCCTGCTGTTCCACCAAGGAGTCTCCTTTCCCTTTTTCTTCCCTGATAGTTTTCCACAGGTGTTTACTGCAAACTTTACACATTAATTTCTGAAACATGTCCATTCCTCTTCCACACTGTTCAAGTCATCTTTGGGAATTTCTTTCTTCAGATCCTCTTGAAACTTTTCCCTTATTTCTTTCTCTTTTAACTTCCATCCCTTTAATTTTCTTTCCCTTTTTTTCTATTAACTTCGTTATTTTACCAAGTCTTAATTTGGCTACCACCACTTTATGGTCTCCTTCGAATTCTGCTCTTGGCATTGCTGTCACATCTTCCAGTAGTCTATGTTTCTCCTTTATCCTCAAGAATAAGATCAATCATTGATTTGTCTTTCTATCTCCCCAACCATATCTAGTTATTTTTTTATGATTTTTTTTTTCCAAACCACATATTGCAACGATTAATCCGTTCCTTCTACAAAAATCTATTACCAAAACTCCTTTTTCATCTTGGTTTCCGTAACTATAGGGGCCAATTATCTCTTCTCTTCCCTCTTCCAATACCGGGTGAGTTGGCCGTGCGGTTAGGGGCGCACAACTGTGACCTTGCATCCGGGAGATAGTGGATTCGAATTCCTGTGTCGGCAGCCCTGAAGATGGTTTTCCGTGGTTTCCCATTTTCACACTAGGCACATGTTGGGGCTGTACCTTAATTAAGGCCACGGCCGCTTCCTTCCCATTCCTAGGCCTTTTCTCTCCCATCATCCCCATATGACCTATCTGTGTCGGTGCGACGTAAAGCAAATGGGGAAAAAAAAAAAAAAATGTCTGTTCCCACATGTGCATTAATGTCTCCCATTATTATAACCTCTTTGTCTTCAATACAACTTTCCAGTTCTTTTAGAAACTCTTCAAACATTCATCAGCATTCCCCGATTGGGGTGCATAAACCTGTATAAAATCCTTGATTCCACTCTTAAGTTAAAGTCTTTAATTATCCTGTCACTGATCTCAATTACCATTAGAAACTGTAAATACTAGACAGAAACCTCATTTCAGTTGTCTTTTTGCGTTTGGCAAAAACACAAGTTTCGTCTCTCATGCTCCTAAGAAATATTGGAACGTTCTCCTCTTATCGATGATGCATGATTCTCATGAGATTAACAAAGCTTCTGGAGACCTAACAAATCCTGTTGTTGTGAATTTCTATAACCGTACCAAAGGCAGAATGCATGTTGTTGATGGCATGAAGTCTGAGTACTCAGTTGCAAGAATATTCTTTTCTCTTCATGACATTGGTGGAATAAATTCACAAAATATTCTGAATTACAATACTGGTGAAAAGCTTTCAAGAAGAAAATTCCTGAAAACCTTGGGTCCAGATCTCATAAAGACACACATGACCATAAAAGCCTAACACAACGGTCTGAAAAACGATCTGCAACTTAAAATTAGAAAGTATCTTGGAATTGAAAACTGGCCGCTGCCACCACAGCGCGTAAGAAATAGTAAAAGGGGAAGATATGGCTTTTGCTCAAAGGAAAAAAAATTTAAAATAGATTTTTGACTGTTAGATGTGTAAAATGTGTATTGCCCATTTGTAGAGAGCACATAGTAACAATCTCTCATCAGTGCATTGGCAACAGTGGGGCAACTACCGAAAATAGTGACTCTTAACGATACAGCTGGTTCGTAGAGAAATGGGACTGTGACAAACTACTGATATATTTGAACTATTAGTTTTTAGTTTAGATAAGTAGTCGTCGTCGGTCAATACTCGTATCAGAGTTTTCGTTTCTCGCCTGCAGTTCTGCTATCCTTAGTCCACATGATGAAGATGGCGCTGATAGCTTATCAGACCAATCCTTGCATAAAACATGTTGCATCCGATGGAAGGTGGGGGGAAGTGCCAGTGTTTGACGTAGCTTCTTTCTCTGGCGAGTTTCTTCTTCCTGTCTTCAACGTTCCTGCTCAAATTGTGCAACTGCAGCTCAGATAGTGGCACGCCAGTGAGGGCGATCCAATATGAGATTATGCCAAGTATTTGGGTTTATATCTACTCTTCTCATGGTCTGCTTAAGTTGGTCTTTATATCGCTTCAGAGGAGCACCACGAGTCCTCTTGCCAGTACTGAGTGCACCATGCAGGTTTTGCCCAGGGAGTCTGCTGTCACTCATACGATGGATATGGTCTGCCCATCTAAGCCGATGACTAACGATGGTGGCTTTGATTCTGTTTAGCTTTGCTCTCTCAAGAACTGCTATATTAGTCATCCCATTTGATGCTCATGATGGATCTAAGTTTTTGCTGATGAAAGCGTTCCAATTTCTTTATGTCTCAACAATATAGGGTCCAGGTTTCACACCCGTAGAGTAATGTAGAAATAACAACAGTTTTGTACACCATTATTTTCATGTGGATACTTAGATCTTTGTTCTGGAATACACGATGTGAGAGACGTCCAAAGGCCTGTATTCTGTTTCCCACGTTCTTCTCAGGTATGAGAAGTGCTCCACTCTTTCCAGAGCTGTGCCGGATATGGTTGTATCAAAATCCAGGAGCAGGCTGAGTAAGCACTTTGGTCTTCTGTATGTTGACAGTCAGGCCAAAATGTTCATAAGCTCTGTTGAAGCAGATGACAGACTATTGAAGCTCTTCTGATGTGTGGGCTGGAGAAGCATTGTCATCTGCATATTGCAATTCTGTGACCCTGGTGGAATGGGTTAATCTTTTGGAGCGAAGCCTGGCCTGGTTGAAAAGTCCCCCTTCATACCGATATTTAATTTCCACACCTGTGTTGTTTGCAGGCATTGTCTTATAAAATGTAGCTGCCAGGTACAGGGCGAAAAGTGTAGGTGCAAGTACACATCCTTGCTCGAGTCCATTCTTCTGAGATATCATTCTGATACAGTACCTGACCAACGATACCATCATGGAGAGCTCAGATCAAACCAACAAAATGCTCAGGGCATCCGAAGCGCCTCAAAACCATCCACACAGCATTTCGAGGAATCTTATCAAGTGCCTTTTCAAGGTCGTAGAACACTAAGAACACAGGTGTCATTTGTTCTCTACACTTCTCCTGAAGTTGTCTTGCGCAGAAGATCATGTCAATTGTACCACGAGACGCACGAAACCTACACTGAGATTCAGGTAGTAACCTCTCAGAAACAACCTGAAGTCGATTCAGTAAGATTCTAGCAATTATTTTTCCAGCTATGGAGAGCAGGGATATACCACGGTAGTTTCCACAGATACTGCGATCACCTTTCTTGAAGATTGTAATTATTCTGGAGTTTTTCATGGTAGCAGGAACATATTTGGTTTCCCAGATTAGAAGAATCAGATAAAAAAGTCTGGTTTTTAGAGGTGATCCTCCACTTTGAATGAGTTCAAGAGGAATGTTGTATGATCCTGGAGCCTTCCCTGTTTTCATTCTACTGAGAGCTTTGATAAACTCTTGGAAGGTTGAAGGAGTGCCCATCCTCGGTTGGGGGGAATATGTTGATGAACATGTTGAAGAAAATTTTCAGCAGCAGCAGAACTACGGTTCAAGAGTGAGCTGAAGTGCTCTTTCCATTGTTTCAAGATGTCCTGACTGTCTGTAAGAATGGTGGTATTATCAACAGCATTCAGAGTTCCTGATGATGAGCGGACAGGACCATACAGCTCTTTCAGTCCTGTGTAAAAGTTGCATAAGATGGTGGAAGAGGCAGCCCTACACTCAGGGATTAATATGAGTGCAAGGAAGCCACCCAGTCAACATTTTCCAGGGTGGAAGAGGAAGATTCCCAACGGCTTGGAGGGCGGAAGAACCAACTCCAGGTCTTACCAACTTGGTTTTACTCCTGGACAGAGCATTGCTCTGTCCCACAAGTGCTATCACACACAACTACCATGATGGATGAAAAACGTTTGGAAATTAATACCCCAACCGGTGAAATCCGGGGCCAACTCGTTGGTCTTAGGGCACAGGATTCTGGGGGCCCTAACCGATCATGCTTGGATCAGTCGGAGGGTCCATCATCCCGCAAGCTGAGGCCGAAACAGAAACACTTCTTTGGAACACTCAATCTAAACACTCTTCTGAAGACATGTAAACAGATGGAACTAATAAAAGTACTTGAAAAATATCATATAAAACTACTAGCCATCCAAGAAACAAGGTACATATCAAATGAAACCGCAGTAGCAGATAACTTCAGGATACTAAAGAGAAAACCTGCCATTAAAGTTAAGAAATCTGAGAAAACCAAGAACACAATGGTAAAACTTGGTACAGCCTTCTTTGTTCACCACTCAGGAGTAGAATCATTTGTAGATTTCAGATCTCCATCCCCAAGACTGTCTATACTGACCCTAAAAGTGACAAACTCTGTACTGTGTTCAATGCCCATGCCCCTGACGACAACAAAAAGAACCCCCAGAAGGTAAACAAGTTCTTGTCTCAACTTGAAGAAGAAATATTCAGAACTCCAGACAGGCACATCAAGATTCTAATGGGACACTTTAATGCTCAGCTAGGGAAAGAAAAGAAGTACAGAAAGGTGATAGGTAAATACCCAGCTCATCACAGGACTAACAAGAACGGTGAAAGGTTAATAGATATCTGTGAATCTTTCAACTTGAAAGTAATGACCACACAGTTCAAGAGGACCCCAGAGCAGATGAAGACATGGCAGTCACCCAACCCTCTGCTAGGAGTGTTCCAAATTGACCATGTTGCAACCAATAACCCCAGAGAAATAATGAATGTTAGAGTACAATGAGGAGAAAACTTCGATTCAGTCCACTATCTGACTAGGATCAAAATGAAATTCATTCTTAACAACACCAAGAAGAAAACTTTCAAGATGCAAAAATACAGAATTGAAGAACTGAAAATAAACCAAGATATAATAGAAAACTACCAAAAAGAACTGGATTTATTGAACACATATAAATGAGGTGAAATGGCTCGAAAAATCCAAGAAGCTGCAAAGTATACAATATTTCTCGCTAAAAGGAAAAAGCATCCATGGTGGAATGATGAGTGTGAAGCTGCTCTAAAGAAACTTTCTGAGGCATGGAATATATGGAACTTCACCGAATTCTGGTGGGTTCAGAACTCAAACAAAATTGACGGCCATATTTTTCAGAAACGCCAAACGACAACTTGAAAGAGACCAGTTAAGGGATATTGAAGAGAACTTTAAGAACAACAACACAAGAAACTTCTATAAAACCTTTGAATCAAAACTTAGAAAATATTCTCCACCCACTATCTGCTTCAAAAATGATTCCGGTAAATTGATTCTGAACAACAAACAAAACTGTGAACATTTGGTCAAATACTTTAAAGTATTACTGAACTGTGAACCTCCAAAGAAAGAGATGTCCTTCCAAGAACCCAGTCCAAACTTATCGACTCAGCCCCACCAGACAAAGAGGAAATAAAGGAAATCAGTAAGAACCTCAAAAACAACAAAACGTCCGGTAAAGATTCAATCGTGGCAGAACTTCTAAAATACTCAGGGGACAAATTATTGGAACCCTTCGTGAGACTCTTTCAAACAATTTGGGAAACGGAAAAGATACCAGATGAGTGGAAGGATGCTATCATTCACCCATTACATAAAAAAGGAGACAAAACTAATGTTACACGCGTAATAATTGTATAGCAGTTACACGCATGGCGGGGATTCCCTCATCATGCACAAATAAGTGAATAAATTGTGTCTCTTTTTGTTCTATTGAATGAGAAAGGGCCTAAAAATCTTCCTCACAGTACTGTTGTTTACTTAAAGTTATTTAATTTTTTATATGACCTGAATTAAAATAAACGAGAAGGGGAAGTAATATTCCCTCGCTCATATTCCTGATATTTTATATGAATGTACACGCATAGGCGGAGATTCCCCGCAGTGTTCATTTTACAACATGTTTGTATTTTTCTAGTTCTTTAATGTATAATAAACACTACAGTAAAATTGACATCAATAAAGAACAAATAAAATAGTAACAGTAGTAAAAAAATAGTAAAAGTAAAATACACAAAGCAAAAAGAACTAAAAATATGTACACTGTAATTTATTCATATATTCGTTGAGAGCACTAAAATCCATCATATGCTCTAAAGCGTACCATTCCTAAAAAAGAATATAAAAAGAACAATGAGTAATGGGTGAAGGTATAACAAGAACAACACCAACGAAAGTCAAGAATATAACTTACAACAGTCACATGGTCACATGCATAGGCGGGAACTCGCCGCCCGGGAGAAGAATAAGAAAGGTGTACTCGTGTACACGTCCTTGGCAGTGACTAACAATGACTCCACTCTGCGTGGACAATGTCCTGGAGAACAACCCTTCATGCATCACAGTAAAATTTGAAATTCACGAGAACGCTTAAACAGCGGGGAATCCTTGCCCTGCATGTAACAGAGTGTTAACAACTATACAGGCATATCATCTTGTCAGTCGCATACAAGATAATGTCTAAAGTGCTCCAGAATAGAATAGAGAATCACATAGATCAAGAGTTGGGGGAATACCAAGCAGGATTCAGGAAAGGACGGTCTTGTGCGGAGCAGATATTTACCATCAAGACTTTATTCAAAACTAAAACTTAAGCAGCAGACAAGAAGGCAATTATGACATTTGTTGATTTCAAAAAGGCACATGACTCTGTCGACAGGAACACATTAATAAAAGTGCTGAAAGAATTTGGAATCGATGACAAAACAAACAAAACAACTAATATAATACAACAGACATTAACAAACACCCGGTCACAAGTAAAATTCCTTGGAGAGCTATCAGAACCGTTTGAAATCAAGACAGGTGTGAGACAAGGAGATGGCCTTTCCCCAGTCCTTTTCAACTGTGTCTTGGAGAAGATGATAAGGGAATGGCAAAAAGAAATGAGTCAGAAAAATATCCTGAATGGAACCAAGATAGACCACAAAAAGCCTGGACTTAAATTTGAGTGTCTTGCATTTGCAGATGACTTATTTTTCTTTGCTGAAAATCTATAGACTGCCACTAAACGGATAGAGGTTTTGCAAGAAACAGCAGAAAAGGCAGGACTTCAAATACCGTTTGAGAAAACTAAGTACACGAACGTAGATCCCAAAGAACCAACATGGACAATGAAGACCAAGTATGGTGACATAAAGAAGTCCACATATTCAAATATCTAGGGGAGATTTTGACTCCTAACAACAAGAAGCCAGCTATCGAAGAAAGAGCAAAGAAGATGGAGATTGCATTCAGACTATGCCAGGAAACTTACAAGTCCAAATCCCTCTCCTATCAAGCCAAACTCAGACACTATAATACCATGGTGAAGCCTGAATGCCTCTGTGCAGCAGAGACAGTTGCCAGAAAGGGGATTACCGAAATAGAAAAGAAAGAGCATAAATTTCTGAGGAAAATTCTGGGACCCAAGAAAGCAACAGGAAATTAGTTTACCTTCCATTTGAAATCAAATCAAGAGCTGTATAAAAAATGCGAAAACGTTTCAACCTCAATAAGAAAAAGGCGACTTGACTTTCTATGGACACCTGAGAAGAATGGGACCGGAACGCGTAGCAAATAAGATCTTCATCTTCCAGGAAAGAAGAAAGAACCAAGTACCATGGTTGAAAGAAGATCATCAGGATCTTAAAAAATGTGGCATTGAGGAGGGAGATATTACAAACAGAACAGTGTTCAGAAGGAAAATTGCAAAGGTGACGGATCTGTTTGTGGAGAAACCCAAGAGAGCAAGAAGGGTGTTTTCAGATGAGGAACGAGCAAAAGCGAGCCAGAGAATGGAGTATTGGTGTAAAAAGAAAGAACATCAACAGTCAAGGAAGTTGTGTAATCGTAACCCATAGAAGGTTGAAACGATCCTAAATAAATAATAATAATAATATTTGTTTTTACGTCCCACTAACTACATTTTTAGTGTTTGGAGATGCTGAGGTGCCAGAATTTACTCCTGCATGAGT
Source organism: Anabrus simplex (assembly GCF_040414725.1). Lineage (NCBI taxonomy): Eukaryota > Metazoa > Arthropoda > Insecta > Orthoptera > Tettigoniidae > Anabrus > Anabrus simplex. The sequence goes on from NC_090268.1 coordinate 304,755,483, forward strand.
TCTTTTACATGCCAGTAAATTTACCGACATGAGGCTGACGTATTTGAGAACTTTCAAATACCCCTGGGCTGAGACAGGATCAAACCTGTCAAGTTGGGGGTCAGAAGGCCACCGTCTCAACTGTCAGAGCCACTCAGCCCGACGAACCCTTATTATATAATTTCCTAATTTACTTTTAATTTCATTATTTCCTAATTGTAGTAGCCATGCTGCTACAGCTGATAAGTTTTCTTTCCTTTTCCTTGTATGTTAAAAACTCAATAACACATAGGCATTATTAGTAAGCTGGCTTTGCACGTATATTTGTTTTCAAGAACAATACTTGAATCTTGGGCCTTATATGAACCCTCTGGATACATGCTTCAATTATCTGAGCTCTTCCACCTTTGGATACCACACAAAGAACATTGCAAAAATCTTCCTCAAATATGACAACCACTTGTAGTTCATTAACCACTAAATGCTCTTATGCATGAACGAGGATTTATAGTTATATAAGCATATTATGTTGGTCTTGTTGATCTTGCTGCCCTGGCAGGCATCCTCTTTTTACATATAATAGACATACATTACAGAGATTTCTGAAATGGCACCGTGGCCAGATTATGCAATTGTGAAATAAGCAACTGCCAGCACATTAATCAATGGATTAGAATAATCTGAATACCTATTTTCACATCAGTCTAGCTTATCCATTATTAGTAGTATAGACTGGATAGGGATAGCAGTGAGGCATTGTTTGAAACTGAAATGAAGTATGATATAGAAATGTTTGGCTGTAGTCCTACTCCTTGGCTGAATGGTCAGTATAGGGGCCACCTGATTAATTGCTCTGGCTCAAGGACTGGGTATTTGTGGGTAAGAGTTAACACCCTTCATTCACACATAACACACCACTCTACCAACCACCACAAAAGCAAACAATAATAAATAAATTCCTCCATGTAGGGTAGGCATCAGGAAGGAAAGGCATCATGCTGTAAAACTGGGTCAAGTCTGCCGTTGGAATACAGATCACCCCTGCTACCACACAAGGATGTGGCAAAAGTAGCATGGAAGGAAAGAAAGAAAGAAAGAAAGAAAGAAAGAAAAAGATAATTTAGTTTACACTGAGACTTTTAACATTTGTACATACACTGCTCAAAAAAAAAATTTTGGTCATGTCTTTAGATGTTCCTAAGTACATTGTATGAATGCATAATGGGATTGGACTACTATGGCAATAACATGTCCTGTTTACATAACAGAGGGGGCTCCATTGGCATCTAGATGTTTGGGAGGTGTCAGTGTCAGTTGAAAGGTACAAATGCCTCAGTTCAATGTGAGAGAAGGTTTGCCTGTGTGGAGTGTAGTGCAGTCATGGCTGATTGTGTGGACCAAGGTAAGCAACAAGAGAAGCAGTTGTCGTCAGTGTGCTATGTTCCTACCTCCCGTTTCAGAGAGTCATTAGCTGGGGCTGTACCTTAATTAAGGCCACGGCCGCTTCCTTCCCACTCCTAGGCATTTCCTGTGTCAGTGCGACGTAAATCAAATAGCAAAAAAAAAAAAAAAAAAAAGAGGAGTCATTATTTTTTTATTTGGAGGTGATACCTGTCACACTATCTTTTCTACTGCTTTTCATTTTGTAATGTTTATTGTCCACGTACTGTATGGTAGTTCTTTTTTCTCTTATGTAATATTTTGATGAGTTTGTCATTTCTTTTCAGGAAAAGTAACAGTTGTGAGAGCACTCTACAACTATGCTGCACAATTGGTAAGATTAAATTGATCCATGTAAGATTATTTATAAAAGGTAATTAGCAGGTTAGGCCTATATGCTATATGGTTTGATTGAGTTCCTTATGAAATGTTGTTATTGTAATTGAAAATAAAATTATGATAGTATTGAACTATACCAGTGATTTAATTGATGGGGTTTTATTGTTTGCTATTTGTTATTATTTTCAGCCTGATGAACTATCTTTCCAAGAAGGGGATCTCTTGTATGTATTTGACAAGGTCTCGGATCCCAACTGGTGGAAAGCAAGATGTGGAAATCAGACTGGCCTCATACCTAGTAATTATGGTAAAAGTATCTTTTAACTTTATCATAGTATGTGTATGATTGATGGCAGCATGTAATATAATATATAGTTGTGTTGTGAGATTTTGAGGGTCATCTCATTGTTTGAAATATTTTGTTCATTATTAACTGATTTTTTGTCATTATTCTTCTTTCCTATAGGCAGTGTAAACTTATCTTAGCTGGGAGGAGACGGACATTCAGAAATCATTAATTTCTGTTTAAAGGAAGTATTGATTTTGCAGTCAGATTAATACTGAAACTTAAAATTAAATGATATCATGTAATGAGAGGGTGAGAAGAATATGGAAAGGAAGAAAGACACTATAGGATAAACTCACTGACAAGTCAGTGTGGGAAGAGAGGACAATAGAAGGAGGGAACAAGGGCAAATGTGAAAACACAAAAAGACAAGGACAGTGTAGATATCTTCTTACGTTTTGTTTTCAAACAGTTGGGCTCCCTCCTCGTCAGTACATCCATTTATTTTCATCCCCCAACAAGCTTGTTTCTGCTTCCCAGTTTCATCTTTACAAATCTTCAGTCTTGATGCAGCAAATGTAGGATAAGAAGAAAGACAAATACTGGAAAAGGGAAGGGACTTAAAATCAAGATGAATACAGGTGGGCTAGGAACATAGGTGAACATTGAAGGAGAAAATAATCCCGTGTATAAAGATGAGGAGATTGCCCTTGTCCTCTTGTGCCTTATCTTGTCTTTTATTTTCTCCATCTTTCCATGCTGACAAGTCATTAAATATCTTAGTGCAGTAAAACCTTGATTATCCGTTCTAATGTCCGGGAAGGGGTGAACGGTTAATAAAAAATTAAAAAACATATAATCCATATTACTAATTTTAATGGACTTTAAAGTACATAAAATACATACCGTATAACCTCAAAATGCAGTGCATGAAACCCTCTTTAAAACATGCTAAATATTAATGTAAATTACCAGCAGAACATGAATAAATTAATTTACCTGTTGTCATTTAAGCTACTTGAAAAAAATCTGTTACTTTTTTTTTTGCACTCTCCTACAACTTATTTTTTCTTTACATCCATTCTGAGCTTTCTAATTACAAGAATGTCTAAAAAATCCATATTGTCCTCTTGCTCTAAGAATTCCATTAAAGTTAAAAACATTTAAGGTCATTAGGCTTTTTCAATCGTGAAATTACAAGCATTTCGTCCCAGTGTAGCAGTGGGCTCATCAGTTGGATTGCTACACCTTTCCAAGTCGCTGGCGGGTAGTGCACCGTTGAGACACCACTGCAAGCCTCTTATATAGGACAATGCAGTGACGATGCACTAGGGGAAGCATGTGCCTCCGCTTGTATAAAAAATGCCTGAGTGGCCTTGATATCAAAAATAATGTTCCTAGAAGGAAACCATAATTGAAATTCATTGATTGCATATGTTAAAAACATTTAAGCTCTTTAGATTTTTTCAGTTGTGAAATTACCAGTGTTTCGCCCAGTGTAGCAGTGGGCTCATCAGTTGGATTGCTACACCTTTCCAAGACGCTGGAAGCTAGTGCGCCGTTGGGACGCCACTGCAAACCTCTTATGTAGGACAATGTAGTGACGGTGCGCTAGGGGAAGCATGTGCCTCCACTTGTATAAATACCTGTCTTTGGCCTTGATATCAAAAATAAGGTTCTTAGAAAGAACCGTAATTTTTTGAATTTCATCGGTTGCAAATGTTAAAAACATTTAAGCTCCTTTAGGCTTTTTTAATCATGAAATTATTAGCGTTTAGCCCCAGTGTAGCAGTGGGCTCATCAGTTGGATTGCTACACCTTTCTAAGACTCTGGTGGTTAGTGCGCCGTTGAGACACTACTGCAAGCCTCTTATGTAGGACAATGCAGTGACGATGCATTAAAGTTTCAACTGACTCCAGTGCGGTCTGAAGTGGTACACGATTGTTTGTGAAACACACTTCTTCCCCATCCCCCTCACTTTCCGTCGTCACTTTGCAGCTGACTGCCGAGTTCCTGTTCACGTTTTTAGTACTATAAAATGTTAAAATATGATGCTCAGGCAATACATCATCAGTATGAAGCTACTCCTTAATGGTACTTTCATCCACTTCTCCAAAATGGATGTTATTTTCAGTAGTCTTCAGGATATCTTTGATCATCAGTCTTTCATTTTCATTACTGAACCCATGAAAATCATTGGTGAGCTCTTTGACATCAACATACAATTTTCTCCACAATCAAGTGATGTTCTGAGCAGATACTAGATCCTATGATTTCTGGGCAAGATAAAGCACTTCTTTAAGATTTAGTTTTTTCCAGAACTCAACCATCAGTGCTCCTTCGGAAAGTAAGAGGCCTAGAATTTTCCATTTATAATGCACCTTAAAGGTTGCGATGACGCCTTGGTCCATTGGCTGAATTAATGATGTTACATTAGGTGGCAAATAGGGTAAAGAAAAGGCTTCCGTCCTCTGATTTCAACTCAGTATCAACAGGGTGAGAGTTGCATTATCAAGAAAAAAAGATGGCCTTTGATGGCAAGCCTTTGGACGCCAAGAAATATCGAACCTGCGGAACAAACTTCTTATGGAACAAAGTCTTGAAAATACCATGTGCCATCCATGCAGATTTGTTATGCCAATAATCTACTGGAAAATATTTCATCACTTTTCCTTTGAAAGAACACAGATTTTTTGCTTTACCAAGAACAGCAAATTTTATTTTGTGGTTGCCACTAGTGTTTGCATAGTACAAGGTGGTAACACACTTTTTACTAGATCTGTGACCAGGAGCTGATTTTTCTTCAGCAGCTGTTAGTGTTTTACTGGGTAAGCACTAATAATAAAATCCAGTTTCATCAGCATTTTAGTACACTTGACTTGGTACGAAATTGTTTCTCTATATTATGAGCTTAAACTCGTATCTAAAGTTTTCTGCTGCACTAGTGTAACCACTTTTTCTTTCTCCTTCGATGTTTAATTCTCGAATGCCGTGTCTGTCCTTAAATCTCTGTAGCTAACCGTTAGATGCTGGTGAGGACACTGAGAGCCCCATCTTTTTGTGAAAAATTTGTGCCTGTCTTGTTATCATAAGACCACTAATAGGTACACCTTTGTCTCACTTTTGCTGAAACCACGTGAGTAATGTAGCATCCAGTTCTTTTAAGGATGATGCTTTCATTTTTTTCTTTTTTTCTTTTAGCGAGTCCATGCGAACTGTCAAAACCCACTGCAATCCGCAACACTTCGTCTTTATTCTTCATTAGGTCCCACAGTAGCCTATTGTCGCACCGACACTGATCTCTGATGATAAGTTTGAGACTAGGTCACCTTTCTTTAACCGTTCAATTATATTCACTTTATTTTTGATGGTAGTTTTCTCTTTGCTGTAGATATCAAACTCAACATCTCAGCTGTTAGAATGGAAAATGAATGTTCAACTTTATCAGTCACACTTACCTTTCCTTGCTTTGCACTACAGAATGTAGCCTATCTGTCTATAAATAGCTGAGGTTGTCTATGGTGGACCACTAGTATAGTCTCCGCTTCCTGTGCATTGTGAAATATTTACGATACTGTAGCCTAAGTGGTGAAAAATATTTAACCTTGACAGAGAATGAGACAAAAGATATGTACTCGGAGATGTTACATGCTTTCAAAATACTGTACGTTGCATGTATCATTCTGAAGTAGAAATGACCAGCGTACCATACTGTACGCTCCGTGGGCTGGGAGAGGGCACTTTATTAGTCAGTAATGGAATGGATAATAAAGTTTGTGACTGTTGAATTCAAATAGCATCCCTCTCTTTCACAAAAGTTTATAGTTAAATAATTTTACACAAAATAAAATTACGTAGTAAAAAATGTATGAAGTCTTGTCTTTAATGCCGATTGCCGGTCTATGCGCATGTACGTACAGTAATTATTTATTTTATTTATTTATTTATTTATTTATTATGGCTTCTTTCATGTGGCGAAGTTAGGGCACACGGCCGTCTCTTACACTTAACCACAATACAATAAATAATATTAAGGTTACCTATTACTGATTATACTAATTACACTACTTATACTATTTCCTAAATTAAGCTTAAGTTACACATCCACACAATATGCAGCTTATTAGCTTATTAGCTCGTTACTTCAGTCCTCTTTTCTATCTCACACAGACACTTGCACATACACTTACAATGTACACACTTATCAACTACCCTTACGTTTATATTATATAAAACTAACAGAAACAATTTTTAATTTTACAATTACCAATCACACGCACACAATACACACCAATACACACTTCAATCGATATCTCTCAACAGGAAGTCTCGGCAAGATATTTTAAATTTGAGGAAGGAGTCAATGCTCCTGACACTTACTGGCAGGGAATTCCAAAGCCTGGATCCGGTTACAATGAAAGATTTATTATACACAGAAGAGTGGTGAAGAGGAATAGCTAAAGTGGAGCCCGAGCGAGTGTTACGATTATGGAAGGAAGAGAGGAAGTGAAGTTTAGATGAAATATACCGGGGGGAGTTACTATGCAGGAGTTTGTGTATTAAAACAAGTATATGATATTCACGTCTCTTATCAGGTTTTAACCAGTGCAGTGCCTGATAATAAGGAGTAATATGCACATCATACCTTAGGTTAAAAATGAATCTAAGGCAACAATTCATAATACGCTGCAGTTTCCTAGTTTGTTCTTTAGTAGCGTCTACCAAGATAACATCACAGTGGTCAAGGATAGGAAGAATTAGGGTCTGTGTTAATCTTTGCCGCATGTTTAGTGGTATAATATCTTTGTTTAATTTCAGTGGGTGTAGAGTAGCAAACACCTTATGACTTATGTTTTTGATATGTTCTGTCCAATTTAGAGTTTCAGTCATAGTCACCCCAAGATTTCTCACTGTTTTACTGTACGGAATTGTGCTATTATTTATTTGTAAAGGAGGAATGATCGAATCATTGATCTTGTGTAGGAGCTTCTGGGAACCGACAATGATAGCTTGCGATTTTGATGGATTTATGAGAAGTCTGTTTGCGAGAGCATATTCACTGAGTTTTTTCATGTCATCATTTATGTATTTTACTGCGTTTGGTAATTTGCTTAAGCTGCAATGGTAGTAAATTTGGAGATCATCAGCATATAGGTGATAATTACACGTTTTTAGAGAAGATGAAATGTCATCGATATACAATGTAAAAAGCAACGGTCCTAAAATACTACCTTGTGGCGTGCCAACTTTCCTTGTACGCCATTCTGAATTTCTTTCGCGAGTTATCACCCGCTGCCTCTGATCTTTCAAATATGACGTAAAAAACTTCAGTACTAAAGGGTCAAACAAGTAAGATTCCATTTTCTTAATTAGTAGCTGTACGTGTATTGTATCAAATGCACCACTGAAATCCAGTAGCGTTAGTACTGTAAGTTGTCGTTGTTCCATAGCTAGTCTGATGTCTTCTGTCACTTTAAGGAGAGCCGTGGCAGTGCTGTGCCCTTTCTTAAAGCCCGATTGTAATGGGTCAAGGAGAGAATAGTTATTTAAATATTTCAATACTTGCTCGTACACCAGTCTTTCCAAAGCCTTAGAAAGCGCTGGAAGAATAGAAACTGGGCGATAGTCAGAGGTCAGTTTAGGATCGTTTATCTTGGGCACTGGGATGACATTAGCTTGTTTCCAGAGTGCAGGGAAAGTTCCATTTCTGAGACAGTAATTGAATATCTGTGTGATAATCGGGAGGATAGCGCCTATTATATTATGTATGAAATGTATAGGGATGTCATCTACTCCTACTGCTTTAGATTTAATAGAGTACAGTACTTTTTTAATTTGGTTGCTAGTGACCTCTTGGAATGAAAATTGAGGACGGTTAAGTAGAGGGACGGCTGGTTGATTCGTATTTAATTCTGCCTGATTGATTAGTTTAAACGCGATTCGTTCCTCAGAGAAATATGTAATAAGCTCATCTAGGGGAACAGTTGGTTCACGTTGCTGTTGTTGGCCTTTTACAATACCAAGAGAGCGTAGTTCTTTCCAGGAATTCCTGGCATTCAGTTTACCTGAAAGACAGTTTAAGTACTTAAATTTCTGATTTCTGATTTCTTGCTTAATTCTGTTCCTAAGTACCCGATAGTTTTCAAAATTGGATTCGTTACGGGTACGTTTGTACCGTCGGAACCATGAATCACGGCGAGCCATCAAATTCTTAATTTCGTCATTTAGCCATGGGCAGGGGGGGGCGACTCACTTTCACTTGTCGTTTGGGAGCGTGTTTGTCGTATAGACTAATAATGAGGGAATTTAGTTTGTCTATTTTTGCGTCAATATCGTCTAGTAGTAGAATATCGTTCCATGGTAGGTTGTAGGCGTCATACTTCAGTTGATCTAAATTAATATCTCTTATATTCCTACAAGTGGTGAACTTAGGTTTGTATTTGGGTATGCGAAGAGAATAGGATAAATAAACTAGGTCGTGTGTTGAGATCGATGGAACAGGAATTTGGCCGTGATTTAAGGCTTTCTGGGGATTGTTTGTTATGATTAGATCGATTAGTGAGTGTGAAGTGTGATTATTGCTATATATATGGTTGGTAGGATTTAATGGGAGAATCGTAAGGTTACAGGAAAATAGTATATCAAGTAGTTTGTCCTTCTGAGCTGATTCTTTCAGTAAGTTTATATTTAAGTCTCCTAATAGTACGATATGTTCGTAAGTTGGTACTAGGTTGAATAAACAAGCTTCCAACTCCGTCATGTTCACTATATCTGGAGGTTATGTTATGATCATAGACTCATGAGTTGGAGAGTCATTGTACAATTGCTCCAAAATGGAGTACTGTTTCAAGATATCTTGACATCGAGAGCCAGGCTGAGGGATGTTGGAACTGCATCTTCATGCACCTTGCACTTGTCCGCAATGAGGTAATGATTTTTTTTAAAGAGGTCGATGACCTAGACATTAGGTCCCTTTAAACAGCAAGCATCATCATCAATTCAAGAAAAGCTTTAGAATCATAGCCATAGAAGTTTTTGAACACAATAAGGTCCTTATATTTGGCATTATTAATGGGTAAGAGTTCATCATACAGAGGATTCAGCAGTCTGAATTCATGAGGATGAAGACACATAACTTTAGGCGTTTCTTTCTTTCGAGCAATTGCTGAAGTCAGACATGCACCATTATAACTCACTTGGTACTGCACAAGGCATGGATGTTCTTGTTCTATGCACAAGCGTCTTATTGGTCTCATAGGGAAAGGACATTTAGTTACGTACAATGGTGTCAGAAATTTAGTCCAAGACAAAAATATGTGATGGCTTTCACAAGAAATAGCCCTAAATGGTTGCAGTTTCATATGTCCTTTCAGAAATTTGTCATTCCACCTTGATGGGGTCTCAGTGACAGCCTTCTGGTTCAGCAAAGCAACTTTTTTGTAACATTTCATGTTGGAGTGACCACACTTAGGGAAAGTCATTTTCACTGTCTTCAGGCATATAGCATGTTAGACCACATAATGGAGGAACCGAAAAATGACATAGTTTTTATTTTGGCCACAGCACAAATCCCAAAATATTTCCAGTTCTTCTACAGATTCATCTAACTGGTTACATATGAAATAACAAACCAGTACAGAAAATGTTGCATTATTATTATTATACATTGAAGAAAGAAAATATCACTGCAACATGATGACATTCATTGTTATTTCATACCTGCGCAGTAACATCCATGGTTCATCCCCTGTATACTGATTCTTTTATCTTCATTTTTAGGACGACCATCATGGATTTAGCTCTGTTCACCACACCAACATCAAATTTTGCTACTTTATTCATAGTGACATACTCACCACATTTGCCCAAGTTTTTGACATTAATTGTTTTTCCCCTATACCTTTCATATATTGTTTTGTACATAACCCATGCAGTGATCGCAGATGTTACAAGAAAGAAAGAGAGAGAGAGAAAGACAGAAAGAATTGACAAATAAACTCAACAGAGAACTTTCAAATAGCCGTAAATGATCATCGTGGGCTATTTATACATACAAACAGCAGGTCTCTCAAAATACTAAACTTAAATTCATAACAAAGCAGGCCTAATAAAATATTACTTTTATGCTGCTAATATCAACGTCTTGCTTTCAGTAAAGAAAGTAAAAGTAAAATTACGAACTAGGGAATGGGATGATAATAACTATAATGAAAATAAGAACAATGTTATGAGAATAATTTATGAGAACCCTGGCAAAGACACGAGATTTACTGCTGTAGACCCCGTCGAAGGCTTGGTTATGCAAGGAGTGAGAGAGAAAGCAAACAGCTTGGGGAAGTACCAGCCTACAACAGGTTGGTCACAAAAACTAGGAACCCGGGTTTAGAATGATCAGAATTTGATCCCGTATTTCAGCCATATAGCTAGTTCCCGCAAATATACAACGGTGATAATTCCTGTCTATATTTATGGAGTATAATAAGCCCTTAAAACTAAGTAATTGTGTCTGTTTTGCGTATCCTTCAATCATTTGAAATATCCATTGTGAAGTAGCTGACCTCTCACAAAGGGGAGCTTGTTTGCATCCAGGAGAAGTAATATTGGGTGCCCTCTTTCTCATGAACTAATCGTCTCATTAAGCTGGGATTTGTGCTAAATGAATCATTGAACTATTGTTCCTGGTTCTTCTGCTCAAAGTTACCAAGGCAACAATTACCGTAGTTTTCATTGCATTGTGAATCAACCCGGGCAAATACAAGAACGTCACTTTCATTCCGTACAAAATGTGGAAGGTCTCTTCTCCATTACTACACTATAAAAGGTAAATATAAAGTTAATGAATGTAAACTACATTCTTTTGAGACTCTACTGTAAACATTTGAAAATAATCTGAGCTAAACTAGAATTTTTAAAGAGATCGCTGCATTCTCTTAGTGCTGACATCTGAATCACCTCCGTCCGCTGGGTAAAGTGGCACTCAAATGTTCCCCATTGCTGAGGAGTTCATAAAAATAAATTACTTGCAAATATTTTTAGCCCCTTGCTTTTCAGGCATCTAGTACAGGGTGATATATATAAACCAGGGATTTTCAAAGTGACCCCATTTCTGTCTGGTTCATATGTACTGTATGTCCACTCTAAAGGACACTGACAGACAGCTTTAAGGCGGTTGTAGAAGTAAATAATAATTTAGGCGTAGGTCGGACGTCGTACCCCATCCCACGTTTGACCACGCCCGATGGTGCTTAACTCGGATTTGTACCCACGAATGTGACATCTCACGGAATTCGCAGGGATGAAAGTATAAAATTAGAATAAAATATGGGTATATTAATTTAGGTTATTTATTATCATTATGTGTGAAAAGGAACGTTATTTAAAGGATTTCAATAATTATAGTATAAAAAGAAGCAAAGTATAGTGCCAGTCCCGTTCAACAGCTAAGCAGACGGGCAGGCGTGGGGAGAAGGGAAACGTGCAGTGGCAAACCAGAAGGGGGGGGCGGGTAGGGGAGGAGGTGCAGAGATGTGGCACGAGTCAAGCAGTGTGCTGGCTTAGCATTGGCCAGCAGGTATTCATTGCTGATGGCTCGGAGCTTAAAATGTCGCAACTTTTAAGCCCCTTACTTAACGCCCTAATGAATGTCGGCACCCAAAATTGATGCTGACATCTTTTTACGTGTACCTCAATGTGTTTTCCAAGTTTCATTGTGATCGGAGACTTAACCATTGCCGATGTTCCCTCATTAGAGATTACTCTATCTTCAAAGAAGCTGCTGATCAGAGTGAGACACTCACTTGCTGTAAATAACCCTGAATTAGCTTATTGTCGTCTCGTTGCTCAACAAATTGCAGGAAAATGTCTTTGTACTGGTCTGTGTTCATCATATCCAAGAAAAAGAATGGACTGACTATCCGGTTTGCTGAGACTGCTCACTGATCTCCGACCTTCTGTGGGTTCAAGGGTCTTTCATGAATACTGTGTGAGTTGTGTGTGGCTCAAGTATGGGTGCACAAGAACCATGTTTACCCAGCCCTCATTAATCCAGATTTCCAGTTATCTGGATATATTTTTTATTTACTGTATTGTTATTTTTGTATTCTTTCATCATGAAAATATGCTTGTACTTTGAATAATACTGTACTGTACGTATGAAACTATACAATTGTTATGTTTGCTCCACAGGTAGTATAGAAATCACCAATCCCAAGCTTCAAGCAACCATTATCAGGGTCACTGTGTATCTGTTCCTTACAGAGTTAAGACGTAGTGTTTTTTTTTTTTTTTTTTTTTTTTTTTGTTCCCGTATTTTGCGTGTGCATAAGTGAAATGGCATTGAAGTGAAAGAAAGTGGTTTCGATGGACAAAAATTTGGAGGCGCTAAACAGAATAGATAAAAGAGAATTGTTGAAAAACATAGTTGCTGAATATGGTGTAGGGACTTCAACTGTGTCAGACTGGAAGAAGAAATGAAAATAAATTGAAGATAGTTTGCAGAACTGTGGTACAATAAAGAAACCAAGAAATTAATCCCTAGATGACACATTATTCATTTGGTTCAGTGGAAAAAGGGAGCATCGTGTTCTGCTACCCAGTCCAATACTGCAGGAAAAAGTGATAAGTTTAAACAAAAAGCTTCCTGATGTTGGTCCTAACTTTACAGTGAGCCAAAGTTAGTTAGAAAGAAGTAAAGCTTGTCAGCTTCCAGTGATGGGTGAATGTTTTTTGAGGAATAAAGTGTTGGCAGAATATTTCAAAAAAGAATTTCAAGAAATTATTTCCTCTGAGAACTTCAACCCACATGAAATTTATTATGCTGATTAATCTAGACTTTTTTATTGGCCTCAGATGCTCATAGGGAAATCACAAAATCTACGTACTTTGAAACGTGTCAGTCGATCCTTACCAGTTGTATATTAATCACAAAAAATGCTTGAATGGACAGTGGCATTTTTAAAAACTGGTTCCACGATGATATTTTACCAAGAGTGAGGAGATATTTGGAGGAACAGGATCTTCCACTGAAGACAGTATTGTTTATTCACAATGCACTGTTACATCCGTGAGTGGAGCTGCTTGTCAGTGGCGACATCAGAATGAAGTAGTAGCTGATATTAATTTTTGTTTCTGGATTATCCAGATTTTCAACCGTTGGACCAAGGTGTACTGGAGAATATCAAATGTGTATACAGTAGACAACTACTAGGTAAGTTAATTGAAAAAAAGGGAGAAGTTGCCGTGATTCTTGTATTGAAATCGGTAAAAATCAAAGATGTGAATTTTAAGGTTGCATCTTCTTGGAATCATGTTACTGAACTATCAGTTAATAAGTCATGGAAAATAATATGGCCTTCTGTTTGGGATTATACTGCTGAAGTTTCTAAAGTTGTCAACATGTCCGAATTCCTTGAAATATTTACAAACATTCCTGTTCAGATGTAGACGATAGTGATGTATATAGATATTGGTTAAGGTATGATGACCGGTGACGAAATTATTGCTACCTGTGATACGGAAGAGGATCGTGATGATGAATTGGAAAACAAAAGTGACGTTTTTGGGGAAGGAGTAATACCTAATGCGGAGGCAACAGCACAGCTGAAAAAACTAATGATTTATCTATAACGACGGAAACAACTCCAGCCAAACTGATGGTGAAATGTCTAAGCGATCGTACTGTTCTCAAACACCACACAACTTTGAAACAAAAGAAACTTAAATTCTGTTTCAGTAAATAGAAGCAACTACAGAATGTACTGTATTGAGTTTATGTGCAAATTTTAAAAAAAATATTGTTAATGTCATAATAAATGTCTGTATAGAGTAGTAGCTAATATTCATTTTTATTTCCAGATTATCCAGATTTTCAATAATCCGGATTACCTCTGGTTCCATCTAGTCCAGATAAACGAGGTTCTTGTGTATTTTGAAAATTCATGTAACCAGTCAAATGTAACCAAGCCTCATATGTAAAATCCAAGAACCATGTACAGCAACAGACTTGTATTTCCTTATTTGGCTCCAGCAACTCGTGAATGGCAGTTATCTTGTATGGCGGCAGTTTCTTTACCTTGGTCATTCTTTGACATATGGAATACAAATGTAACGATTTCCTAGGAGGCCGAAGGAAACGATTCTGAACAGCATCTGCCACATCTGCCATACCAGATGCGCGATGCTTGCCAGACTTGGTTAACAAAGATCCAGTTTTCTCACTATAGCCAGTCTTTCTTACGAGGGTCGCGCACATCATACTCTCTCCTGAATGCCCTTTGTGTGGCTACGATGGACTTCCAGTAATTTTTCACTAAAAGTACTCATTGAGGCATTGTGTACTGCATCTCGAATGAATGTTCGTTAAAACAACAAGTAAGCCAGGAACAAGAAAAATTTAGGAAACAATTCATGCCTAACAAAGAATAACTTGCATATTGTTGGAGAAATTTGGTAAGTGGACCTTCCAGAGTTTCTTCACACATAGAAAGCAAACATATCTTCCTATCTGCTATCATATGGAAAGGGGGTCATTTATATAAATCACCTTGTATTTTACTGTTAAAAAAAAAAGCATTATACTCATGAAGGAAATGGAAAAATTAAGGAAGATCTAAAAAAGTAGACATTAACTTTTTATTGTCAGAAGTGATTAGCCGCCACGCCCAAAGGCCTGGGTTTGATTCCCGGCTCTGCCACGAAATTTAAAAAGCGGTATCAGGGCTGGCACGAGATCCACTCAGCTTTGGGAGGTCGACTGAGTAGAGGGGCTTCAAATTCTACTTCAGCAGTCCTCAATGTGGTTTTCCATGGTAGGTTTCCCACTTCTCCTCCAGGCAAATGCCAGGATGGTACCTAACTTAAGGTGACGCCTGCTTCCTTCCCTCTTCCTTGCCTGTCCCTTCCAATCTACCCATCCCCCACAAGGCCCCTGTTCAGCATAGCAGGTGAGGCCACCTGGGCGAGGTACTGGCCCTAACCCTCAGTTGTATCCCCTCGACCCAAAGTATCACGCTCCAGGACACTGCCCTTGAGACGATAGAGGTGGGATCCCTCGTCGAGTATGAGGGAAAAACCAACCCTGGAGGATAAACAGATTAAGAAAGAAAGAGTGAGAGACAAAATGTTTACGTTTTACAACAAAAGATCAGTGAATGAAAGCAAAAACAATCATGCTGTGAATAGTTTTGGGAAATTTCTATTTACAATGTTAATTGTACAAGTTTGCTGTATCTGTTATTGGCAATTTCATTAATCGCTTCCATTTGTACATAGAATAAATCAGTGTGGGTTAACATTATAAGATATAGTGTACTTATGCAAAGACAAAAAGAGAATAAAAGGAAAAGCGTGGCATTGGGGCGCCTGGAACCACAGAGTGGCTGAGAACATGTTCAGCTCCATTGGTGCAGATGTTGCTATTTGACGCCTCTCGGAGACCTGTGCGTCTGAGTGTGAGATGATAATGATAATGAGGTACGGAAAGTGTGAAATTGGGCGCCTACTCCTGTCGAATAATACCAAAGATGTGCTCAAGATTTAGTCTCCATCCGACGGATGAATTACCCTCACTCCATATGAACACTGTATTTGTATTACGTGTAACTGGTGAAAGTTCTAGAATACCATTACTGGGACAAACGACAGTAGAATTCAAACTCAACTGTACATTGACGCTTTAACAGAACTGGTTATGATTCGAATTGAAATGACATAACTAGACAAATAAGCTTGAGTGGATCTTTTAAAAGTAGGATAAAGTTGGAATTTGAGAGGACAAATTGGAGTAAATTTTCTTTTGTAGGATGAGGAGTAAGGGATTGGAATAAATTATCAAGAGAAATGTTCGATAAATTTCCAAGTTCTTTGAAAATGTTTAAGGAAAAGCTATGTAAACAATTGATGGGGAATCTGTCACCTGGGTAACAGTCCTAAATGCAGATCATTTGATTGATTGATTGATTGATTGATTGATTGATTGATTGATTGATTGATTGATTGATTGATTGATTGAGCCTAACAAGGAACAAATAGTGCTAAAATAACTGATCAGAATTAAATTAATATCATTCTTCCATCATCACTGGTCACCACACATAACATTATCCTCCACCACAATAACACGCAGTTACCTACACATGGCAAATGCCGCCCACTCTCATCGGAGGGTCTCCCGTACAACGGCTGCACTCGGCTAGAAATAGCCACACAAAAAATTATTTATAATCATCACTGATGGTTTATTTTGCATTTTTCTTCATGTTTCTTCATACTCTGTACTTGGCCTTCTAACTCATATCCACATTTCTTGCACTTAGCTCTTCTACCCCTTTTTTTTTTTTTTTCACTTTCATTTCATATCCCATCATATGAGAACCAAATGAATTATTTCTTCCTATAACTCATCTTACTGCATTGGTTCAGAATCAGACTTCATCACAAGTAACAAAGATTTGAACTAGCAAACTGACACTGATTGGATATTGGTCTAACAGTAGATATGTAGATCCCTTCTCCCTAGCATTTATCCCACATATTTGGACGATCCGCTTTTCTGCACTTCACTTTCAGTGGCTTCCGATCTTTTGTATCAACTGGAGTGATGCCCACCAAGCACATGTACCCTTGTAGTGCATTAAGCCATCTCTTCCTCAACTGCCTCAGTGGTCAACTGTTCTCAGGGTTCAAAGTATGAAAATCAGCACAGAGAAAAGCAAGACCCTGGTGATATCAAGAGAAGGAACATAAGGAAAAGGCATTGTGAAAATTGGTGGACAAAGCTTTGAAATTGTGGACAGTTTCAAATATGTAGGGAGTGAATTAATGCAGAATACAAGCCTGAACATGGAGATAAGCAAGCGGCTGCAAGGCATTCTACCAGAGTGTAAGAAGCCATGTCTGGAATAAGGAAGTACCATGGAAGTGTAAAGAGATTATGTACTCATATTGACTTACGCAGCTCAGACCTGGACACAGACAAGTAAGGATGAGAATAGAATTAAAGCCAACAAAATGAAGTATGTAAGAAGTATGATAGGAAAGACTGAGTGAGAAACAAAGATCTAATAAAGAAACTAGGGACAGTTTTCCCATTTTCACACCAGGCAAATGCTGGGGCTGTACCTTAATTAATGCCACGGCCACTTCCTTCCAACTCCTAGCCCTTTCCTATCCCATCTTCGCCATAAGACCTATCTGTGTCGGTAAGACATAAAGCCACTAGCAAAAAAAGAAAAAAAACCTATGAACAGAAAACATAGATGAGAGAATTTATTAGAATAAACTAAGGTGGTTTGGACATGTAGATTGATGAGAAAAGAATACCAAAACAAATGATTAAGATGAAGTTCAAGGGAAAGCGAGCGAGTTGGAGACCTAGAACAATGTGGATCAGTTCAATAGAGAGGATAGCAAGAAGAAGAAACCTGGACTGGGACAAAATGGTGGAATGAGAGAGGGATGTGGAGATATGCCTTAACTGCCACGACCTGGCAGAAGCTGGATAATGCGAAAGGAGGACGATGATGAAGCCACTTCAAATGCCACTCAGTAAACTGTTAAAATTGTTTAAATTTAAATGGTCATTGTTGTTCCAGTATTGGAAAGTAGTACATATAGCAGGAATAGAAAGTTCAAAAACCACAGTGGTTTTTGTTTTTCCTTCTTTGTGGTACACCTTGGACTTTGTGTGCCCCTAAAAGAAAATATATAAGGAATTTAAATTGGATCTTCTTGCTAGGTGAGGAAAGCAACGGGGAAACAACCTCACTCCTCATTTCCCTAGTACGCCTCTTCAGTGATGCCTAGGCCATCTATGACAGCTGATGGCAGAACTGTTGAGGATTCAACCAGCCTTAGGGCTGAGAACTCACATACTTCTTACTAGCCAATGGATGGGCCCTGAATGCTCAATTCATTGCTAAAGAAAACGTTAGTCTAAATGTGTTGTGTATGTGTATGTGTGCATACATAGTATTGCTTGAACTGAAAGTGAAATATGAAAGGAATGTTAATGTGTGTAAAAACATGTTTGTGTTTCCCATGTCAACAAATCTCTCCTTGAATCATATCATGATGTAGATTTTTTTGCTTTGTGGAAACTGTTCTTCATGGAGCCTGGGTTCGATATTCAGTGCTGCCAGAAATTTAAGAATGGCAGGAGGGCTGGTATGTGGTTCAAATGCAGTTATTTCTTCTACTTCTTTTTTCTTCTTCTGACACTTTTTCCAGATGCTGGTGGGGTAGCAGGTTTGAATTGTGTTGTACACGTAGAATTGATGCTGTTTTATGGCTGGAAGCCCTTCCTGAAGTCAACCCTATGTGGAGAGATATATATTTGTTATTATTATTAATGTTATTATTGTGACAATGAAATGGTTCATGTTAGTAGGTTACTGTAGTCACATCCTAGTTCGTGAACCATGGGCAACGGCTGAGTGGCATAGTAAGTGGTCCTGAGAGTCGGGATACCAGTTGCTATGGAATGGGAGTGGGCATCTTGGACATATTCTGAGTCATGGCCCTCCTTGTGCTCAGGTGGCTAGGACTATACAATTCACCGGTGGTCCATAACCCGTTAGAGGAGAGATCCTCACTTGGACTATGTGCAAGTAGGGTAGCATCCTGCTTCATGAATTTACCGAGCTCAGAACATTTTAAGCAAGCCTCGGACCTATGAGAGTAACGGAGTCCCACAACCCATTTGACAGGCGAGGGACTCCTTGGAAACAACTTGGCAAACAAAATGGAATTCGATGGGGAACTATCAATATTAATGGGGCTTATGGAAGAAAGAAGGTAGAACTGGCTGAGTCAGCAAAGAGGATGCATCTGGATGTGCTAGGAGTAAGTAATATTCGGGTAAGGGGAGATAATGAGGAAGAACTAGGAGATTATAAAGTGTACTTGACGGGTGTTAGAAAGGGAAGGGCAGAGTCTGGGGTAGGGCTCTTTATCAGAAATGCCAATGCAGGCAACATAGTTTCTGTTAGACAGGTAAAGAGCGAATGATGTGGATAGATTTGTCAGTTGGATGAATTAGGACAAGAATTGTGTCCGTGTATTCACTATGTGAGGGTGCAGATGAGGATGAAGGTGACAAGTTTTATGAAGCATTGAGTGACATCGTGGTCAGGGTCAACAGCAAGAATAGAATAGTACTAGTGGGCGATTTCAATGCGAGAGTTGGGAATAGAACTGAAGGATACGAAAGGGTGATTGGTAAATATGGGGAAGATATGGAAGCTAATGGGAATGGGAAGTGTTTGCTGGACTTCTGTGCTAGTATGGGTTTAGCTGTTACGAATGCATTCTTCAAGCATAAGGCTATTCACCGCTACACATAGGAGGCTAGGGGTA
The DNA here is from genome assembly GCF_040414725.1 of Anabrus simplex. Classification (NCBI taxonomy): domain Eukaryota; kingdom Metazoa; phylum Arthropoda; class Insecta; order Orthoptera; family Tettigoniidae; genus Anabrus; species Anabrus simplex. The sequence goes on from NC_090268.1 coordinate 304,774,880, forward strand.
CCTGATCCATAATAGACTATATCTTAACAGACTTTGAATTCAGGAAATCTGTTAGGAATGTACGAGTTTTTCGCGGATTTTTCGATGATACAGACCACTATCTGATCTGTAGTGAACTAAGTATCTCTAGGCCTAGGGTAGAGAAAGTGAAATCTGTCTGCAAATGAATAAGGGTAGAAAATCTCCAGGACGAGGAAATTAGACAGAAGTGCATGGATATGATTAGTGAGAAGTTTCGAACAGTAGACAGTAAGCAGGTTCAGAATATAGAAAGTGAATGGGTGGCATACAGGGTTGCTGTAGTAGAAACAGCAAGGGAATGCCTAGGAACAGCTGTGTGTAAAGATGGGAAAAGGTGCAAATCTTGGTGGAATGATGAAGTGAGAGCAGCCTGTAAACGTAAAAAGAAGGCTTATCAGAAATGGCTCCAAACAAGGGCCGAGGCAGACAGGGATTTGTACGTAGATGAAAGAAACAGAGCGAAACAAATAGTTGTTGAATCCAAAAAGAAGCCATGGGAAGATTTTGGTAATAACCTGGAAATAAAGAATCTTAGGAAGGAAGGGAGGGAAAAAGGAAATGAACAGTGTTTTGAGTAATTCAGGTGAACTCATAATAGATCCCAATGAATCACTGGAGAGGTGGAGGGAATATTTTGAACATCATCTCAATGTAAAAGGAAATCATCCTGGTTGTGTTGCAAACAGCCAAGATCATGAGGAGGAGGAAAATGATGTTGGTGGAATTATGCTTGAGGAAGTGGAAAGGATGGTACATAAACTCCATTGTCATAAGGCAGCAGGAATAGATGAAATTAGACCTAAAATGGAAGTATAGTGGGAAGGCAGGGATGAAATGGCTTCGTAGAGTAGTAAAATTAGCGTGGAGTGTTGGTAAGTTGCCTTCAGATTGGACAAAAGCAGTAATTGCTCCTATCTATAAGCAAGGGAACAGGAAGGATTGCAACAACTATCGAGGTATCTCATTGATTAGTATACCAGGCAAAGTATTCACTGACATCTTGGAAGGGAGGGTGCGATCAGTCGTTGAGAGGAAGTTGGATGAAAACCAGTGTGGTTTCAGACCACAGAGAGGCTGTCAGGATCAGATTTTTAGTATGTGCCAGGCAATTGAAAAATTCTACGAGAGGAATAGGCAGTTGTGTTTAACGTTTCATAGATCTAGAGAATGCATATGACAGGGTACCGAGGGAAAAGATGTTCACTATACTGGGGAACTACGGAATTAAAGGTAGATTATTAAAATCAATCAAAGGCATTTATGTTGACAATTATTGGGCTTCAGTGAGAATTGATGGTAGAATGAGTTCTTGGTTCAGGGTACTTACAGGGGTTAGACAAGGCTGTAATCTTTCACCTTTGCTGTTCGTAGTTTACATGGATCATCTGCTGAAAGGTATAAAATGGCAGGGAGGGATTCAGTTAGGTGGAAATGTAGTAAGCAGTTTGGCCTATGCTGATGACTTGGTCTTAATGGCAGACTGTGCAGAAAGCCTGCAGTATAATATCTTGGAACTTGAAAATAGGTGCAATGAGTATGGTATGAAAATTAGCCTCTCGAAGACTAAATTGATGTCAGTAAGTAAGAAATTCAACAGAATTGAATGTCAGATTGTGATACAAAGCTAGAACAGGTCGATAATTTGAAGTATTTATGTTGTGTGTTCTCCCAGGATGGTAATATTGTAAGTGAGATTGAATCAAGGTGAAGTAAAGCTAATGCAGTGAGCTCGCAGTTGCGATCAGCAGTATTCTGTAAGAAGGAAGTTAGCTCCCAGACAAAACTATCTTTACGGTCTGTTTTCAGACCAACTTTGCTTTACGGGAGCGAAAGCTGGGTGGACTCAGGATATCTTATTCATAAGTTAGAAGTAACAGATATGAAAGTAGCAAGAATGATTGCTGGTAGAAACAGGTGGGAACAATGGCAGAAAGGAACTCAGAATGAGGAGATAAAGGCTAATTTAGGAATGAACTCGATGGATGAAGCTGTACGCATAAACCGGCTTCGGTGGTGGGGTCATGTGAGGCGAATGGAGGAGGATAGGTTACGTAGGAGAATAATGGACTCTGCTGTGGAGGGTAAGAGAAGTAGAGGGAGACCAAGACGACGATGGTTAGGCTCAGTTTCTAACGATTTATGGATAAGAGGTATAGAACTAAATGAGGCCACAACCCTAGTTGCAAATTGAGGATTGTGGTGACGTTTAGTAAATTCTGGGAGGCTTACAGACTGAACGCTGAAAGGCATAACAGTCTATAATGATAATGTATGTATGTATGTATGTATGTATGTATGTATGTATGTATGTATGTATGTATGTATGTATGTATGTATGTATGTATGTATGTGACAATGAAGGCCAAGATAGCAGGGGTGAGGGGGCAGTGAGAAGTGACAATGTGAGGTGGGCCAACAGCTAGCAAAATAATAATTGCAGCAGCTAATTGTTGACGCTTATGATAAGGAGGGTTCTGGAAGAAGCTGTAAGCTGATTAACAATGGAGCATGTGTTCAGAATGATCTGGAAGTGGAAATTGCTAGAATATCCCACTGGCTGGTATAAGGATTAAACCCAACGAGAGGCAGTCATTCTTGATCAAGTCAGTCGTGAGTGAACGCATGTAGGTACGAGACGGTCGTGAGCCCGTGATGTGTTATTTCAGTGAGAAGTTGTACTTCATACAGCTTTGCTGAAATAATCATAGCTTGCTAGTTGTGAAATGGACTTCTGGAATGACACTTTTATGGAGGCCATGCTAAAGATGAGGAGCTTGATCTGCCACTGGATTATGTGTTAGTGTAAGTTGTGACCATGAGTAAAAATTGTTTCAAGTGGAAAACTCAAATGCAGGTGAATTTGTAAATAACTGTAAATAATAGTTTAATAAATTTAGTACCCCCTGCAAGTGGGGGACGCGCATGTAGAATACACCTGCAGTATCACCTGCCTGTCGTAAGAGGCAACTAAAAGGGGTGACCAAGGGATGATTGAATTAGAACCATGAAACTACTTTTGATTCATACCATCATGCGGGGAACACCATGGGTTGCCTGTACTTGCGAGTAGTACCACTAAATTAGGTACGAAATAGGTTTATGATTCGTAGCATTAAAGAGGCTGGCCTGGGGGTTTCCAGTACCCTGCGTCGTACCCATGTGAGCAACACTGCGGGTCTGGGCGTAGCCTGTGTGTTGTACCGCTGTATGAGCGACACCATCGGTCTGCGTTGCTTGTGATTGGTGCCCACTATGTGAGGAACACCACGGGAATACCGGCGGCCGTGATTAGTACACCTAGGTGAGGAGCCTCATCGGTTTGCGTTGGCTGTGAGTTGCACCGTTGTGTGAGAAACACCATAGGTGTGTGTTCCCTGTACGAATTACAATACTTGTGAGTAGTACCATCTTGTGTGGAACACCGTGAGTCTTTGCTACTTTTGATTAGTACCCCAACATGACAAATTACTCGTGACATGTACCATTCTGTGGGGCCTTAGACATGAATTTTTCACCCCTTTAGACATCAAGCATCATTGTGCTTTATAAGTGGTCCCTTGGTCAGTAATAATATTATTTACGATCTTTTTTTGGGTCTGATCCACTGTTTTTGTGTGGTTTTTTTTTTGTTGTGTTCATGTCCATCCATTCATTCTTCATGACATTTTTTAATTTAATTTGGTCAGTGGATGAATTTGTACTTTTTGTTATTTCATTTCGTACCATTAGGGGCCGATGACCTCAATGTTAGGCCCCTTTAAACAACAAGCATCATCAATAAATTTAGCAGCTAGTAGAACACACTACCTCTCGTAGTAATTTTAGTTTTACGTACCCTGATAATCTGCTAAATGTCTGCCTCCGTAGCATAACCATTAGCACTATTAACTGCCGTCCTTGGGAGCCCGTGTTAGATATCCGGTGATGCCAGAAATTTAAGAATAGCAGGAGGGCTGGTATGTTGTTCAGTCGATACATGTGGCTGACTTCCATTAGGGTGTGCCTGAAAAGAGCTGCACCACCTTGGGATGAGGACGCACGTTTACTTTACTATCTGCTACATTATTATTATTATTATTATTATTATTATTATTATTATTATTATTATTATTATTATTATTATTATTCCAGTGGAAAATCAAGCTGAGGAAGTAGAGATGCCTTTACATGAAGCAGCACGACGTGGAAACCTCAGTTTTCTCCAAGAATGTTTAACACAAGGAGTGTCTGGGACTGGGCTGGATCATGCTGGTAATACGCCACTGTACTGGGCAAGTCACGCAGGTCACATTGATTGTGTTAAGGAGTTGCTGGCCCTTCCCAACCCTGCTGTTAATGCACAGGTAATTAATTGTTCTTCCTCTGTTGTTCTTCCCAATTATCCGAAGCTCTGTATCAGTCAAGGCACTCGATTTGTCATTCTAATTAAATTAACAGTAACCAAGCAAGTCAGTCACACGTTTATGGTTGCGTAGCTGTCAGCTTGCACTTGGGAGATAGCCCATTGCCAGCAGCCCTGAGGATGGTTTCCCATTTTCACATCAGGCAAATGAATAAGGGCCACTGTGACAATGAACATGGCTGTACCTCATTTAAGGACACAGCCTTTACCTTCCTATCCTTGCATTACCAAAAACCTTCATGTGTTGGTGTGTAGTTAAACCACTAGCAAAAGAAAGAAGTTAACATTATCATTCGTAACAATGTGCTCCAAACTTCTATAGATTAGAGCTATACCAGTCATTATAAATTGAAGGCAACACACAACATGCAGCACACATGTACAACTTACGAATAACAAGTTCAAACAAACAATACCTTTTTTTTTTGTGCAAAATGTTAACTGGATGACTTAAAAACATTTTTAGAGGCTACTCTGTTTAGTGCTGTATGTAGAATTTCCATATTTATAAGGGAAGCTGAATTGTTTAAATATTTATGTAACATCAGCAGCAACAATTTTGTAATTTCTAACCCAAAATCACGATTTGCTACACGCTCCATTTTACCCAAGTTTATTGCTATCCTAGGTACCCTTGGTCCCAATTACCTCAGATAAATAGGTTTGTAAGTAGTAATAATATTTGCATTCATTACAGACTGGAACTTAAAGGAGATACTGGAGGGAGAACTTAGGGGGATTGCATACTATAATGACATATGGCCTCCAGAGAGGCCTGGTGCAGGTCGTTTTGCTAGCAGATGGCTTTATTGCATACTGAGAAAGAGATATTAATTTAAAGCTGGTAGACCTTTTTAAATACAGTAGAACTTGGTTATAATGACATCCAAGGGACCTCAAAAAGTGTGTCTTTATAAATGAGTGTGTTGTAACTAAAATTTATCCTATCAATCATTCATGGTGGAAAATTATTTACAACAAAACTTCATTAGGCTTATTGTGTGTTTTTAAAATAATTTTTGTCCAACGTGCTCCATTAAAGAAAGTGATACTACGAGGGGGTACCCCCCCAAAAAATACAGAGTTCTTTTTTATAAGCTATATATTTTCAATTTTTTTTACAAAATAACCTAATCCCCTTCAAAATACTCTCCATTACAACTAATACATTTGTCCCACCGGTGCTTCCACTGTTCTGAACATTTTTTATAGTCATCTTTAGAAATTGCTGACCACTCCTCCCTTGTTTTCTTCTTGACCTCTTCAATGTTGTCAAATCGGTGTTCTTTCATGCCGCTTTTCATGCATGCAAATAAGTAAAAGTTGCACAGAGCGAGGTCAGGCGAGTAAAGTGCGTGGGGCAGCGGAACCATGCCATTTTTAGCCAAAAACTGTCTAACAGAGATGGCTGTGTATGCAGGTGTGTTGTTATGGTGGAAGAACCAGTCTCCTGTCTGCCACAAATCAGGTCTTTTTTGACAAACACTGTTACCTAAGTTTATTGCTATCCTAGGTACCCTTGGTCCCAATTACCTCAGATGAATAGGTTTGTAATGTAGTAATAATATTTGCATTCTTTACAGACTAGATCATAAAGGAGATACAGGAAGGAGAACTTAGGGGGATTGCATACTATAATCTTCTTAAAACTTCCAAATAAAAGGTCTGATTGACAGTCTGTCCTAGGGGAACAAACTCTGAATGAACTATGCCCTTGGCATCAAGAAAGAAAATCGGCATTGTTTTTATGTTTGATTTGACTTGACAACATTTTTGTGGGTGGGGTGACAATGACGTCCTTCATTGGCTTGAATGTTGCTTTGTTTCTGGGTCATAACCATATCCCCATGACTCATCACCAGTAATGACATTTGACAGAAAATCTGGATCAGTGTCAAGCTGTTGTTTCAAAACACGACATGTTTCAACTCACTGTTCTTTTTTATTGTCCGTCAGAACCCAAGGAACTAACTTGGCAGCAACCCTTTTCGTTCTCAAATCTTCTGTTAAAATTCGCTGAACCGAGCTCCATGATAAGCCAATAATCTCTAACAGTTGACCAGTTGTCTGTCGACGGTCTGTGAGCACGAGCTCTGGAATTTTTTCAACTTTTTTTGTCAATTTGGGCTGTTGATAGACGTCCAGAACAAGGTTTGTCATCAATCAACATGTCGCCATTTTTAAACCGAGCAAACCACTCGTACACTTGAGTTTTTCCCATGGCGTGATCTTTGTAAGCTGTTTTTAACATTAAACAGTTTCAGCGGCATTTATACAGAGTAGAAAATAAAATTTCACAGCTGCACATTGTTCACTTAAACTTGCCATCATAAAAAACAAAACAGTACTAGCAAAAGCAATCACTGCACATGAACAGAACAAGCCAGGTCGACAACACAGGCGGCACTGAACTGGCAATGAGTTGTGTTAAACACGCCTAGCAGCAGAAATGTGTACTACACAAGCTTCACCCACAGCAATGTTATTCCGGTATTTTGGGTAACCCCTTTATACATGCTTATATAGGGAGTATAATTTGACACGGGTGTAGAATAATATATTGGAAGTGGAAAGAGTTTGTAGAAGATTTTACTTGTAAATCTTTTTAAGTAGTACTTACTGTATGATCTGGAGTGTTGTGTTACAATATTTTATTCCATTCTGGAACCTAACTGTACAGTGTAAATATTTTGGTAACATATTGTATTTGTAACTAGTAGATTTCATTTCTATATTTACTGGAACTGTCCAGAAAGTTGTGACATGAATTTTTGAACAGGATGTGTTGGCCTTTGTTAGTTATGTATTCTAGAAAGTATGTTCTGACTATTCTGGAAATGGAAGATTCGCGATCGTATGTATTCGAGAAATTATTTAAACATCACGACCGAAGAAAATGTTGTGATTGGTCAATCTGGGCAAGCTCCTGTGTTCTGATTGGCTACTCCAAGGCCAGGGTTCCCTTTAAAAGGGGCTAGGCAGCATTTCGTGAGAGGTCTGAGGTCTTAAGTCTTTGAGCCATCTTAGTCTCGGCCTGCCGAGCGTGCCGAAGGTTTTGACGTCTTGAATGCCTCCTCAGTAACAGCATGGGTTGCCTAAGGATAAGCGCTGTTGCGTTTGGTCTGATTTTAAGTCCCATTTAGTTTTCGTTGGTGTATCACAGGAGTTTGTCATAATCGCCACTCTTTTGATCAGATGTGAAAAGCTAGTTTTGATTTCACTCTGAAGCGTAATAGTATTTTGTGCTTCCTCTTACCTTCAATATTGTATTTGTGGAATTTATACTGAGATGTACTTGCTTAACTCTTTGAACTTGTAGGGAGCTCTCGTCAAAGAATATATAACTTATGTGTCTCTAAGAACATGTATCTGTATCTTACGAAAGGTGTATCGGTATTTTCCACATTGACTGAAATGGTTCGTAATTTAATTATTTTGTAAAGTCCATTTTGTAAATAATATTTTGAAAATCAAAGATCACTGTTAATTTTTCTGAACCGCAACCTAGACATATCCATTCCCCTGGTAAGTTCCCAGTTACGTTCCACGTTCCTTGTTTGTTATCGTCAAGTTGCCCTCACTGATATTTACTTCTGCTGTTTTCGCCACAGTTCATTACATGATTACGGTGTGTATAGTGTTTAGGTACCTTGTAATTTGATTTACCTTCCTCCTTTATCTGTGTTTGTGTAACCGCTGAAGCACCGGTTACATAATTTAAGACTTCATAGCGGAGTACCAAGGAATAAAAATGCAAGCAAGTAGTGAGAACGAGTGCAGTGCCCGCCATGGCGAGTGGACGTCGTCGGCTTAGAGAAGTGGCTTGATTACGCCTATAGAAACCAAACAAAACTGAACTCACCAGCTATATACATGCTCAGAACAAATTAATTAATTATTTAATTAAATAAATAAATAAAGCAAACAAATAAACTAGTAAATGAAACTGAACTCACCAGTATTTACAGAAGATGTGGAAAGTTATCGCCTTAAGCTGCGATGCAACCTTCTCATGGTACGATATTTCGAAACACACTTTGCAGTTCATGAACACTGATGGATTGCGCAGTATTCCTTATTTTGTTTTTTAATTCTTCTGCAGTTCTAGAAAATTGTTCCTGTAAAACTTTTTCTTTGGAAGTTCCCTATAGATAAATTTTGCATTTGCTTAAATCAGGCAAACAAGAGGATCATAGGCCTTTACTGATGATCAGATCATCGAACACTTCCTGCAACTGTCGCATAGAGCTTCGCGTCGTATGTGCCGTCACACCATCCTGCTGGAAATAGCTGGATCTTTTTTCTTCTTTAGTCAGTTTAGCAAAAACTGGTTTGAGAATGCTGTGAATATAATGGTCTCAAGTAATCGTGTCATTATTGTACAAAAAGTAACGACAGTGTAATCACAGTTGGCCAGGAACATGAGGGATCGTCTCAGGAATCATTTTGTTAATGAAGGAGCAGTTCCCTGGCAGTACAAGCATGTATTTTAATCCAGGAACACAAACGATTGAATTTTTATGACTTTATTCATTATTGTACAAAAAGTAACGACAGTGTAATCATTCCCTCAGGATTTTACTAGTCTTCGTCTGTGAATACTGTAGTGGTGATTTCTAAGATAAAACTATATGAACGAGCTCCAGTCTAATTATAGATCATAATTCTGGCGAAGGTTTTTGTTCCATGGTGAAGGGGTGAGGTACTCCTTTCCCCAGTTAGACTGTAGTGATGTTTCTATTTCCATTTTTTTTTTTGTATTTCAGCCAACCTAAATCTTATCCGAATGAAATTTTACAGAATTCATTTCAAAAGTTATAGAAAGAATACCCATTGGCCATCAGTGTGTCGTCTCAGAACCCACGAGTCTCAAAACTCACGAGTAGAATAATCGGTTGCGTCATGAATAAATTTTTCGGTGTAAGTGTGTCGGACGGATGGATAATCAATTGAATTATGTGAATAGATGAAAAATACGCCTCTTGTTTTGCAATCCATGAAGTCCAATGCTGAAGACGGCACAAATACTCAGTTCCCGAGCCATAGGAATTAACAAATGAAAGTGAAAATCCCGGCCAGGAGTCGAATCTGGGACTCCCTGGACCCATTGGACCACAGGCCAGCATGCTAACCATGTATCCATGCAGCCGGGCGACATAAAATTAAAGTAGGTATATTGCCTGCTGCTAGTTAAAATAAATTTTCAGTTGGTAGTAATTACAGGCTTTGTTCTATTATGAGGCCAGAAGACGGCATTTACTTATATAAGAAACTTTATTTTACCGATATTAAATATTACGACTGTTAATTCACTCATTTAGTTTCATTAGAGATGAATTTGGTCATGAATCTCATCGCAGGGAAATTAAATTACTTATCTCCATTCCCTTCAGAAAGTGGGCGAGTATGAAGAAACGGTCTCTGATACGCTTTCCGAAAATAATATGAACTCATGCTCCACACGTGTGACTGAGTCATGTACTCCCAGATGCCTTACTTAGCATAGATTAATATATTACATCACGCCCCCACGCGATTACACGAAACGCAATGTTATATACTCGTAGTATTGACTACTTGGGTCACCAAATTTATAAAATCATAAATTAAAATGTGTCTCAATTTTATCTAAAATATAGCGAAGTAGCCAATCGCTATCTTCTGTTGCTGTATGACTTAAAAAAGACTCCACAGCGCTGATGTTGATGTTCTTTCCCCAGCCAAGAAAATGTGGAAAGGTTCATTAAAAATCAATAAGTGTTGAAAACAATGTAGGAAAAGGTGGTGGTGGTGATTACTGTTTTAAGAGGGAGTGCAACTGGGCAGCCATCCTCTATTAATACTAATCAGAGGAAAAAAATGGAAGGTGGCCCATACTTCGAGAAAATGAAGGTTTCGGGCAAAGAAAGACAAGGGCCTTTTCTAAAAAATGTAAGTACCCCTGGGGCCCCTTTTAGTCACCTCTTACGATAGGCAGAGGATACTGTGGATGTTACTCTGCCACCCCAACACACAGGGGAAAATAATGGTCGGTGAATGACACAGAGGTGTATTATTATTATTCGCTAGGGGCTTTACGTCGCACCGACACAGATAGGTCTTATGGCGACGATGGAATAGGAAAGGTCTAGGAGTTGGAAGGAAGCGGCTGTGGCCTTAATTAAGGTACAGCCCCAGCATTAACCTGGTGTGAAAATGGGAAACTACGGAAAACCATCTTCAGGGCTGCCAACAGTGGGATTCGAACCTACTATCTCCCGGATGCAACATTATTATTATTATTATTATTATTATTATTATTATTATTATTATTATTATTATTATTATTATTATTATTATCAAAACATTTTTCTGTGGTCTTAAAGGTAATATAACGTATTTTTCCTTTTGATATAAATTTAATGTTAATGGTATCGTGGCCTCAGGAGAGGCCTGGTGAGTGAGTCACCGCGCACCTCACCCCTCCTGCCATCATCGCAGGCACCTGCTATCCGGAGTCGTGAATTTTGAGACTCATTGGAATATTAATTTAGCTATTAGTTTGCAGTCGTGAGTTTTGATACCATTTGCTACTAATTTTCGCACGTGAGTTTCGAGACGTAACCGGTCATAAGTACACTGTAAATTACGCTGGCGTAGGTCTAATTTGCAGTAGCTTCTTCGCTATAAATATCCCAATTATTGATCTATTTAATTTTTTTTGTTCGTTGCTTGTACGGCCCAGGTGTAGAGCTTAAGCTTCTAGATCTGACACTGTACTGTAAACAATAATTATTTTGGATATTCCAAACAACACATGGAAACTATTCAATTTGTTGAAATTACTGTTATTGCTGAAAATTAACGGCAGTGGCAAGTGATATGTAGAAGATCCCTTTGTATGTTATTAATATGATTAATGTACACAGTCCTGCACCATTGTATTGCCTAACTTAAACATGTCGAGACACATGATGAACACGCTGTGTAACATTGAAACTTGAGAAATCTTCATATTAAGTGAAAATCCAGCTGACACTTGTTTATATTTTATGTTGCATCTTCGAGTGTAGATGTCTGCGGCACCACCTCCAGACTTCTTGGATCTTCGTATTTTCATGAGTTCTTGATTGTATGTACATTGTAATTTTTTATTTTCTGTTTCAGTTCCGTTAACCCAAAACCCTCTTTACCCATTTTTGCAATCAAGTCCTCTTCCGCCGCCTGTCTCATATTCTTATTTCTATAAGTAACGCTGTTTATGTTCCATAAACATTCTTTTTCGCTGTAGAGCTCCACAAATTTGCAAGTTTCTTCTTCCGTCCACTTCATTTTGCCGCCAAATAAACGCTCAACGTCTGCACACACATGCAAATACAGCAGTCGAATGACGCGGCAGCTGAAAAATCGAGCGTCCTCGGACTTCTCCGCCAGCTCTCGGAGCTCGGTTCCGGTGGAGGGGGTAGGATAGTGGTAGAGTTACTTTAGCACAGCGGAAACCCACTCTACTCTACTGCCTACTAACTACTCTACTCTACTTGCTACTATCCCGGTCGTTTACACGATGCTAGTAGCTCTACTATCCACTCTACTCGCCTCGCTACTCTACCCGTGTAAACCAGCCCTAAGTGGTATGTTCCGGACTGTTAGTGGAGAGATGGCATGAAGTAACATTGGTAGACGAATAAGGTCACAATTTTTAAAAGCAGGAAAGATCATAATATGAAGATAAAGTTGGAACTCAAGCAGACTGATTGGGACAAGTATTCATTTATAGGAAGAGGAATTATGGATTGGATTATTTTCCAAGGGGGATGTTCAATAAATTTCCAACTTCTTTGAAATTACAAAAGTCGAACAAATATAAACAGGATTTTTACTCCTGAACATCAGCAGTTGGTAGGACTGGTCCCGCGCTTCTGCTATGCTTAGACACGACCATTAGGAGTGGGGGGAGCGTGCTGCTAGACATTTCTCACCGTTTCGTCAGTAATGCTCACGATGTCAGAGCAACAAGTGCACCCCTCCACTGCGCAATGCGTAATTATAAAATTTCTTGCTCGTGAAGGAGTTACAGCAGCAGAAATTTGCCAGAGATTGACTGCACAGTTCGGTGATCAAACATTGTCAAGAACGTGTGTGTTTGCCTGGCATAAAAATTTCAAGGAATGACGAGAATGTGTGGAAAACCAACAACACGATCGCCGTCCTCAGACCAGCATTACAGACGAAAACATTCGTGCGGTTAAAGACAGTATTGATGACGATCGATGGGCGAGAGTATCGGACATTGTAGAATAAGTCGGAATCAGTTATAGGAGCTGTCAAGCAGTCATCACAAATGATCTACAGTTCTGTAAAGTGTGTTCCAGATGGGTCCCTTGCTTTTTGACCGAAAATCTGAAGTTGAGACGTTTGGAGGTCTGTCAGAGGCTTACAGCAAGATTTGCGGAAGAAGGTGATGCATTTTTTAGTCGGATCGTCACCTGCTACGAAACATGGGTCCACCACTACACTTCCAAATCGAAACAAGCCAGTAAGGAGTGGCGGAGGAAAGGGGAGGCAGAACCAGTGAAAGCCAAGACTCTACTGTCAGTTGGCAAGGTTCTTGCAACCTTTTTTTTTCTTCCCCCCCCCGATCTTTACTGCTGCGGGCTGTTGAACAAGGTGAGAGTTGCATATCGTCACAAAAGATGAGACCAACCGATTCGACAGATCATCCTCCTCCACGACAATACGCGGCCCTATGCTAGATAGATAATTTATTTATCATCAACAGGTTGTTTTCCCAATTAAAGATGATTCAGTAAAACATAATATACAACAAATACACCTTAAATAAATAACACTAATTGCCTAAATAATACCCAATTTCAAACTAAATCTAGAGACCTTTATATATGCATATTTACAACACCTTAAATAAATAAATAAATAAATAAATAAATAAATAAATAAATAAATAAATAAATAAATAAATGAATAAATAAATAAATAAATAAATAAACAGATAAAACTAAATCTCCTTAAATAATTGACATTATTAAACTACATCTAGTAACATTTACATATCTTACACATAGGTCCTTACATTCATGAGGTCATTAGGGCACGTCTGATTTTAGACAGGGGTGAGTGAAAAAGGTCCACTGATTCACCCACCTCATTCAGTGATGTTAGTGCCCTCACAAGCCATGAGTTAGCCCGAGCCACAGTTCCCACTTTAGGCAGATGAAAAATATACCTTTGCCTAGTATTGCGATGAGGAACATGTAATGGAATCAGCTCCGATAATGTTGAGCAATCCACTCTATTCGTCAGACACTTATAGAGAAAGAGGGCATTGGCACATCTGCGGCGTGAGTGGCAATGTCCTCATGCTCATAGTCTCACAAAAAGATTCGTAATCGTACGAAGAGAGAGAAATATCCAAACCCTTGTAGCTGATCCATTTCATGAACCTTATTTGGACGCTTTGCAAGTTTTGTATTAAATACTGCTGAGAAAGTAGCCACACTTCACAACAGTATTCTAACGATAGCCTGATTAGAGTGCAAAACAAAGTTGTTAGAGTTCTAAGAGAAACAAATTCGGCACAGTTTCTTTCCAGAAAGCCAAGTACTGTAATTTAAACCCTTTCCTAGAAATCTTGTCTAAATATTTCTCGAAAGAAAGACCGTAATATTTTGAAAGTGTCACACCAAGATCATTTATTTCATTCACACGAGCTATTTGAAAATTGCATAAATGATAAGGGAAATTTACTGATTTCAACTTACATGAAAATGTAATTGCATTGCATTCTGAAGTATTCAAACCAAGCAGCCACTTTTTACTCCAGCTACTTAGGAGGTTTAAGTCAGACAGTAGCAACTTACAGTCCAATTCACTATTTACCACCTTAAAGATCTTCAGATCATCAGCATAGGGAAGGCAGTTACTATGTTGTATAAATGTTGTTATATCTTTTATGAATATGACAAAGAAAAGGGGTCCCAATAAAGACCCTTGGGGGGAAACCGAAAGTAGGGCGGTACGGCTTTGACAAAATACCATCAGATTTTACTATACAAACCCTGTAAATATGATAGCTTCTAATCCACTCCAAAGCATTTCCTCCTATCCCATATGCGACAATTTGATGAGTAGAGCATCATGTTGAACTGAATCAAAGGCTTTGGAGAAGTCCGTGTAAACAACATCCACATCCACATTCCCATTACTGGAGACAGCACTTCCAATATAGCTAAAGCTCTCCACACATTCAGTTCTTTCTCCTCAAATGTGAGTTTACACTGAATAGATGTTCTGCTCATTTTCATTGCCACTGTCTTTGATTTGCTCACAATTATCTTGTATTCTTTAAACTTCCTGCTCCAACAATCCCACCTCCTCTGTCTCTCCCCAAGTGGCAACATCATTAGCAAAGTTAAATGCATTCAAATCCCCAACATCCACGATGATATCCATGATGTGATGAAGATTAGTGGGAACAATGAACTGACTTGTACTCCTTTTTTTTGTTTGAAACTACTCCGGTCTGTCATTTTCCTCTTGCACACTACTCTCACAACCTTCATCCAACAATTGAATCTTTGTTATTAGAGATTTTAGAACCCATAGTTTGTCTAAGCTCTTATTTAATGGTATGGAATTGAAATCTGGGTAGTCGTTGTTATTTAATTGGCTCTAGTTGATAAATTAATGGAAACAGAAAAAGATAGTGTGAGAAAATATCGTAATTACCAGTTTTCTGTTAGAACCACAGCAAAATAGTTTCATAGTGAAGAAATAAAGGTGAAGTTCGGAGTCAGCACAGTATAGGAAGCAGCACATGAACTGGCTAAGATGATGAGGACAGTTGTGGAGAATGATCAGTAAATCACATAGTAGACTAATGGGCTTGGTTTAGGGAAGTAATTTTGAAGGCTGTCCTAGAAGACTATGGTTGGATTCATCGATTTAAGGGAATTATGTTTACTGGCTAATATGAAGTTGACATAGTTTTTTCGTAAGAGAAGGAGAGGTATATTTGGCATTTCCAGTAACATATCATCATTAATTCTTCACTCCAGCAGGCTGGTTGTGGGAATGAACACGTCTCTTCCGTAAACTTGTACTTTGCCACCACATCTCTTCCAGTATCTTCTCCTATTTTGGGCTCCTTCTGTCCAAGTCTTTTTCTCTCTACAGTACTTCAACCAGCAATCTATAGTAGTGCCTTGCAATCCCATTAATCTTTTTTTTTTTTCCAAAGTAAACAATGGATGTTGTCTTTGATCCCAATCTCATGTCGCCAAACCATTTCAGTCGTGATTCTTCTAGAATATCAAGTGTACTCTGCTGTAGTCCTAGTTGGAGGCAGACTGATTTGTTTCTGATTTTGTTCCTTCTGGTAATCTGTATGCTTGATCTAAGGAACTTCATTTCTGTTGCTTGTAGTCTACTGTTGTCTCTAGTAGTGAAGATTGCAGCTTCCAGCCCATAAGTCAGAATTGATAGCATAGGTCTTATAAAGTGACACTTTTGATGTTTTGGGGAAGCTTGGTTTTTTGTTTTTATTTTATTTTTTACATTGAAAAATAGAACTGCAAAAGTTTGCAGCCGCTTTAACCCTGCTGCTAATTTCATATGTAACTCTGTTATCAGTTGACTAGTACCGTGTAATTTATAATTTTGTGAATATATTTTAGTATTGAAAAGGTGGAAACGTGTACGTTGTTATTAATATTCTCAGTTCAATACGGACCAAAAACATGAAATTCATAACCATTAAATCAGTTGACAGGAAATTTCCGAGATATTTAAAGTACCATTTAAATTTCATGCTGTCCAAGTTTCGGCTTGACTGTTTTGCTTTCTCTGCTCATCACCAAGCATACTGTTGCACAAATAAGTAGGACCTGTTATTCTGAGAGTAGATTTTTATTTTCTTGAATATGTTTATAAGTATTATATAACAATGATTGTTTTACTTTTGTTATAGAATTTTGTATTTTTCCATGAACTCTAATAAAGTTATGTAAATATGATTGTTTTTGCTCACTTACTTTTTGCCTTTGCTTAGAACAAGGTTGGAGATACACCACTACATGTAGCAGCATCAAGAGGACACCATGATGTTGTGGAGTTGCTTTTAGAGCATAGAGCTGACTCCTGGATTTGCAATAAAGATAATCAAACTCCATTAGACCTTGCCATGAATCCTGCCATTGTCAACTCCCTCCAGGAGAGCAGATCAAACAGAACATCAAAACAATTTGCTTCTTACAGTGCAAATGAGTATGACGATGATTCGGACTGAATATTATATTGCTTTCTTGCCATTTAAGAAAATAGTAACACCAATATGTATTGTAATTTTTGATCAGTGCAAAGAGCTGTTGACTGAGATGATACATCAGAGCGTCAAATCATTTTTTAGATGTATTGTCTTTTAGGTAATATGCTTAATTCAGTGTTCAAAGTTCATTTTGAATGTTTTGTTTTTCTTTTCTCAAATAAGCATCATAACTTGTGTAAGCTTTGAAGTTCCCTGTGTTGTGGTATCAGAAATGTCGTACCAGTATTCATTAGCTGCAGACATGGAGTATTTGATCCTGTGAGATGAATCAAATGATTTAATCTTTGTCACATTTGCTTCATTCTTTGACAGAATTACTTTGTTCTCTCATGAAGAATGTAGATTAAAGAGATCAACAAGTGTATCACCTTGGAGAAGTAAATTTTTAATGTTGAAACCAAGAGTCAGAAAAGGAACATAAAAACAAAGGACAAAAGCAAGATTACGTAAAGCCTGACCAAAGTCATCTGGCAATTGAGAGATTGTATGTTAATTTATAACTGTTAGGCTCCTCAGTCTGCTAAAACTGACTTTGAGTAAATAAATTTATAAACTGCCTGAAAGAGAACATATGGTAACAGTATTACACCTAAAAAAGAATAATTTAATTAAATTCTATTTTAATTAAATTATATATATATATATATACACACAGATTGTATGTTAGAAATGCAGTTCTTTCATGGATCCCAGATATATAATATAATCAGTCAACCATATACTCAGTCCTCAGATGTCCTATTTTTAACAGGATTGTCCCCTTTTTCAGTCTCTTGTCTCCTGTGCTGAGAAATGTGGGCTCAGAACACCAAATATCTTTTTTTTTTTTTCTTCCTTTTCTTCTTTTTGGCATTTCATTGTCCAATATTACTTTCAGTGTTTTAATTTTACTTTGGTGAGAAACTCAACTTTCAGTTTAAACTGTAAAAGCCATGTTAATTACAAAAAGACATTTCAAAAACTATTTTTAAATGAACTTCTATAACATTGTCCTGAAGAAAAGACCAATGCTTTTAGAGGAATTTCACTTCTCAAAGAAATATGATGTACATTGTACAGTTGGTCTTTCTAGAAAATGTTAAAAGGTAATATGAAGCTAAGAATTTTATTGTAGTTACCAGTATAAAACAAGTTCTGAACACAATTACATGGATATGATGTGGGTAGGAGAAAGGGATCTGCGCTCAGATGGCCTTCACTTAAACCGCAGTGGTACGTATAAGTTAGGAATTTTTTTTTGGAAGGGTAATAGGGAGGTGCATTCAGGGAAACGGGGTGGTCTAGGGAGCAGTGATAAGGGTACAGAGATCTGGAAGTCAAGTAGGGATGGCATAAAAATGTTAGTGTTGAACTGTAGAAGTACTGTAAAGAAAGGAATAGAATTAAGTTTAATAGATATATACTTACCAGAGATTGTAATAGGAGTTGAATCATGGCTGAGAAATGATATAATGGATGCAGAAATTTTCTCACGGAACTGGAGTGTATATCGTAGAGATAGGATAGGAATGGTGGGAGGGGGAGTATTCATTCTGGTGAAAGAAGAATTTGTAAGCTACGAAAAAGTTACAGATGACAAACATGAATTTCTAGGTGTAAGGCTCATTTCTAGAGATAATAGGCAACTTGATATCTTTGGAGTGTACAGACCGGGTAAGGGTAGTGCTGACACGGATTTAGAATTATTTGATAAGATAATCAGCTATGTGGGAAACGACGTGGAAAGGAATGTGATTGTAGCGGGAGATCTGAATTTATATACAGTAACAAAGTTTTATTATGAATCCACCTGTTCAATACATTATAATGTTGTCACATTTAAAATATCTTCATTAGTTAAAAAGTTATATATGGGACATGTTTCGCTCCCTTACAGAGCATCATCAGCCAAATCTGAATCTCGAATAATTGTTATGTACGTAAATAATGACTTAAGAACTATTAACCATTTTTCACAAACTTAAAACTTACTCTATTAGAATATCATAAAATACAAAATCTTTGTATACATGCCTTACATGTATACACAGATGGTGAAAAGTGGTCTAATAGTTCTTAAGTCATTATTTACATACATAACAATTATTCGAGATTCAGATTTGGCTGATGATGCTCTGTAAGGGAGCGAAACATGTCCCATATATAACTTTTTAACTAATGAAGATATTTTAAATGTGACAACATTATAATGTATTGAACAGGTGGATTCATAATAAAACTTTGTTATTGTATATCAACAGATTTCAATACGGATTAAAACATGATATTAGTCACTTGCAAAGATCAGAATTTACCTAACATCAATTGGGAAGGAAATGCGAATGACAGGAAGCATGACCAACAAATGGCAAATAAGCTAATATGGGAAGGACAGCTGATTCAGAAAGTGATGGAACCAACTAGAGGGAAAAATATGCTGGACGTGGTGCTGGTAAAATCAGATGAGCTCTATAGAGAAACCGAAGTAATAGACGGTATTAGTGATCAAAAGCTGTTTTTGTCGTAGTTAAAAATAAACGTGACAGAAAGGAAGGTCTTAAAAGTCGGACTATTAGGCAGTACCATATGGCTCATAAAGCAGGCATGAGGCACTTTAAAAAAAGTTACTATGATCGGTGGAAAACGGTAAATAAAAATGTAAACAGACTCTGGGATGGGTTTAAAGCAATTGTTGAGGAATGTAAAAACAGGCTTGTACCCTTAAAGGTGGTAAGGAATGGTAAAGACCCACCTTATTATAATAGAGAAATAAAGAGACTAAGAAGAAGGTGCAGATTAGAAAGAAATAGAGTTAGGCATGGCTGTGGAGGTAAGGAGAAATTGAAGGAACTTACTAGGAAATTGAATCTAGCAAATAAAGCATTAAGGATAACATGATGGCAGTCATACAAATTTTAGTGAAAAATGGAAGGGTATGTATAGGTACTTTAAGACAGAAACAGGTTCCAAGAAGGACATTCCAGGAATCATGAATGAACATGGGGAGTGTGTATGTGAGGATCATCAAAAGACAGAAGTATTCAGTCAGCAGTATGTAAAGATTGTTGGTTTCAAGGATAATGTCCAAATAGAGAAGGTCACTAATGCTAAAGAGGTATTAAAATTTACAGATGATAGCAATGACAACAAATGAAAGCGGCTGGAATTGATAAGATTTTTGGGGATATACTAAAGACAATGGGTTGGGATATAGTACCATATCTGGAATACTCACTTGATTATTGTTTGATTGAAGGAGCTATACCAAATGAATGGAATGTTGCTATAGTAGCCCCTGTGTATAAAGGAAAGGGTGATAGACATAAAGCTGAAAATTACAGGCCAGTAAGTTTGACATGCGTTGCATGCAAGCTTTGCAAAGGCATTCTTTGTGATTATATTAGACATGTTTGTGAAATTAATAACTGGTTCGATAGAAGGCAGTTTGGTATAAGGAAAGGTTATTCCACTGAAGCTCAACTTGTAGGATTCTGGCAAGATATAGCAGATTTCTTGGATTCAGGAGATCAAATGGACTGTATCACGATTGACCTGTCTAAAGCATTTGATAGGGTGGATCATGGGAGACTACTGGCAAAAATGAGTGCATTTGGACTAGACAAAAGAGTGACTGAATGGGTGGCTATATTTCTAGAAAATAGATCTCAGAGAATTAGAGTAGGTGAAGCTTTATCTGACCCTGTAATAATTAAGGGGAATTCCTCAAGGCAGTATTATTGGACCTTTATGTTTTCTTATATATATAAATGATATGAGTAAAGGAGTGGAATGAGAGGTAAGGCTTTTTGTGGATGATGTTATTCTGTATAGAGTAATAAATAAGTTACAAGATTGTGAGCAACTTTAACATGACCTCGATAATGTTGTGAGTTGGACAGCAGGCAATGTTATAATGATAAACGGGGTTAAAAGTCAGGTTGTGAGTTTCACAAATAGGAAAAGTTCTCTTAGTTTTAATTACTGTGTTGATGGGGTGAAAGTTCCTTTTTAAGTATCTATGTGTTAATATAAGGAAAGATCTTCATTGGGGTGATCACATAAATGGGATTGTAAATAAAGGGTACAGATCTCTGCACATGTTATGAGGGTGTTTAGGGGTTGTAGTAAGGATGTAAAAGAGAGAGCATATAAGTCTCTGGTAAGACCCCAACTAGAGTATGGTTCCAGTGTATGGGTCCCCCACCAGGATTATTTGATTCAAGAAGTGGAAAAAATCCAAAGAAAAGCAGCTCGATTTGTTCTCGTTGATTTCCGACAAAAGAGTAGCGTTACAAAAATGTTGCAAAGTTTGGGCTGGGAAGAATTGGGAGAAGGTTCGCTATGGGAATCAATATCTAAGTTGTATGTTCTGAGCTGTCAGCGGAGAGATGGCGTGGAATGTCATTAGTAGACAAATAAGTTTGAGTGGCGTCTTTAAAAGTAGGAAAGATCACAATATGAAGATAAAGTTGGATTCAAGAGGACAAATTGGGGCAAATATTAATTTATAGGAAGAGGAGTTAGGGATTGAAATAACTTACCAAGGGTGATGGTCAGTAAATTTCCAATTTCTTTGAAATCATTTAAGAAATGGCTAGGAAAACAACAGATAGGGAATCTGCCACCTGGGCGACTGCCCTAAATGCAGAGGGTGTTTAGGGGATCTGTACCCTTTATTTACAATCCCATTGATTGATTGATTGATTGATTGATTGATTGAACTATAATTGACTAGCTTTAAACAGCTAACCTAGCCTGCCTTGTGCCCATAATTGTTCTTAATGCATCAAATCTATGTGATTTGATACCGTGGTTAGCTGGTTCGAATCCCGGTGGTGGGTAACAATTTCACCATCAGAATGTTGACCAGTAGGGTAGGAGAGGTCGTGGTATACAATTGTTAATCACTAGATTGCATGCCAAAAGCCTGGATTTGATTCCAAACCTCTCCACAGCATTCATGTGAGTGAGCGCATATGACGCTGTTGATGATGAGTTGTCCATTGGATGGGGACAGTAAGCGTTGAGCAAGGAGTAGGCTGTGTGCCGACACTGGGTTTCACCTTCTGTCTACCTCATTATTACCATCTCACTCCCAGATGTGCAGGTCACCCATGGGAGTCAAATAGAAAGACCTGCACAAGGTCAGCGGAACATATCCTTCCACACTCCGTGAAGTAAAAGCCATACAATAAATAATAAACAGCTAACCAAACTGAGCCTAGTCATAAAAAAGTTATGCCAAAATTGGCTTAATTCAAATATCCATGTGGTTTCCCTTTTTTACTCCAGGCAAATGCTGGGGCTGTACGTTAAATAAGGCCACGACTGCTTCCTTGCCACTACTAGCCCTTTCCTATCCTGTTGTCACCATGAGACTTATCTGTGTCAGTGCCATGTAAAGCAAATAGTAAAATTTTAAAAAGCTGAGGTGGACTCCTCTCAATTTGATTTAGTACTGTAATGTTTGTTACACAAATTTGCATTGGCTTCTCTGTATTGTTCATACCTGCTCTGTCTCTGTTCTAATAATGTTTCTTGGGTGGGTGAAATCTAGCTGTCCACTTACAGGGATTCTTGATGTATAGTATTATAGATTTATATTTATTGTTTGACAGACTGGAAAGCTTTAAAGTTACATTGTTTAAAGACTTCTTCAGTGTATAATTCTTTTGATCAACACCATATATAATTAAATGTTACAAGTATAATTTAATCATTTATAAATATACTGTACATTTTAATTACAATCTTTAAGTCTAAGAAGTGAAATTAAATTTACAGTGAGAAGATATTCTAGTCAGAAGTTACATACATATCCCACTTTGTTCCATCTATACAATGGGTCGGTGAATGTAGCTCCTCCACCAACTTCTGTCTTTGTACTTTTCTCCTTCTTCAATATTTTCCCAGTCCCCTACTCGTTGCTGAATGTCGAATGTTTAGATTTGTCAGTGAATGAAGATGGGAGCGGTAAGTTATTAGCCTTTCCGCCCGATTCTGTATTTTCTGAAGTTTGTTTAGATTTGTGACTGTGGTGGGACTCCAAGCACTGAAACCATAGGTTAGTATAGTATAGCCAATCAGTACTATTCACATTCTAATCAGAAGTTATTAAATCGAAATTGAAATTGAAGCAAGGCAGTTGGTCAGCCACAAGGCCTGCAGATCATGTGGTTGGCATGACAAATCCTGTCGAATGACTGTCAGAAGTTAACTTCACATTCTGAAAAAATCGTCTGTATGGCACTCGGTAGGAAAGATCATAACATCATGTCCATGGTTACAAGCATTCCGTGGATTTTGTGTGTAGAGAATACTTTTTCTTGTCATTTACAATTCTATTTTTAAAATATTTTTTAGTACTGTATCTTTGGTTGTTGTTTTAGACAGCCTTCAGTTAAGGAAAGCTGAATTTAGAAATACATTCTTTATTATTATATGACTTCTTCTTCTACCGCTTTTCCCA
Source organism: Anabrus simplex (assembly GCF_040414725.1). Taxonomy (NCBI): domain Eukaryota; kingdom Metazoa; phylum Arthropoda; class Insecta; order Orthoptera; family Tettigoniidae; genus Anabrus; species Anabrus simplex. Next base: position 304,798,073 of record NC_090268.1, read on the forward strand.
CACCTGTTAGGTTGCAGGTGTTAACTGTGTCACACATATTGATCTTGCTCTGTTTTACAGCCATATGCCCTTCCTCTCGCCTACCCAACGTGGAGGGATGTAATCACTATTGCATGTTTCTGTGGTGGTTGTTAGTGTCGTGTTGTCTGAATATGAAGGTAGTTCTGTGACAAACACAAACAGCCAGTCCCCAAGCCACAAGAATTAATCAGACACAATTAAAATCCCCAACACAGTTGGGAGTCGAATCCGGGACGTTCTAAACCGAAGGCCACAATGCTGACCATTCAGCGAAGGAGTTGGACTTAATTATTGTATGACTGCTCTATGTCAATGTATAAGTTATTTTAACATGTATTTATGGTGTTGATGTAAAGAATTACACACGGAAGAAGCCTTAATACAATGTGAAACATAAATGCTTAAATAAATAACAAGTATTAAATAGTTTTGATTGGCTGTAAGACTAATTACTTATATTGAAGATAAATTAATCAATATGGTTGAACATGCCTTTCCTTTTCTAATATTCATAGCTTCTATGTGGAACAGAGTAGAGAATTCAGAGGTTTCTGTGCAATTCTCTGAATTATTATTGTTACAGTTTCAACTGGTTTATGCTGGATATCGTGGTTCAAATCCCGGTCACTTCATGTGAGATTTGTGCTGGACAAAGCAGAGGCAGGACAGGTTTTTCTCTGGGTGCTCTGGTTTTTCCTGTCATCTTTCATTCCAGCAACACTCACCATTAACATTTCAGTTCATCTGTCAGTCATTTATCATTGCCCCAGAGGAGTGCGACAGGCTTCGGCAGCCGGCACATTTCCTATCCTCACCGCTAGATTCATTCCATTCCTGATCCAGTCGAATGACTGGAAATAGGCTGTGGATTTTTTAAAAAACTGTTTTATATGTATAACCTAGTGGCGGCGCAGTCACTCAGAAAAAGAATGATGCGCAGTATTGTATAAGTTCCTCACAGGTACACTTTTCTCAAAAATAATTGAATCTATAGATATAATGTTAGTTGTGGGTACCCGCAGGGTTTGTATCTACATGTGAAGTGAATTATATTTCGATAGTAATTAAAATTAAGTCTGACAAAATATTAAATGTGAAGACCATACAATAACATTTGCTCACTCCTTCTTATTTTTTTTAGCAACTTAGTTCTGAATTAAGCATGACTTTTTTTACTATTTCTAGCAAAACGTTTACAAATTACAGATTTTTATGAGTTAAACATAACTGATTTAAACGTAATTCTCATTTATCATGACATATTTTTAATTTCAAGGTTGAATTTTATATTTTGTTTCTCTATTCTTGCTATTAGAAAACAAAACATGTGTTATTGTGCTGTAAATGGTATAAGTTCGAAGAGAAGACAAAAGTCATACAAAAACATTAGCTGTGCACAAAGCAAATGCTGAGATGAGACTTTGTACTACAGTAGATGTAGTACATGATACATTCCAGTGTGGGAATAAGAGTTTATTCATTTTAATGTCAATACAGATGATTAATCAGTATGTTTACTGCAACCATAAGTATAAAAAACAAAGTGTCTGTCTGTAGAAAAAATGAGATTTACAGTAGCTCTGAGTTATTAGTTCAAATTATTTCCCTTGAATTATGTATAAACCAGTTTTTTATGTAATTTTTTTAAATGTGTTCCTGTTGTTTTTAGTGCACGTGTTTGACATTTCCGTCCATGTGCCTAAGCATTACTTAAAAAGAATTCTTCCTGTAGGCATTGACTGATATTTTGTCATCTGTGATTGGCAACTTTATTACAAAAGGTTTCTTCTTTCAATAGGTGCTGACAGGAAGCACTCTTTATTGATAATCATATAACTGAGGGACTCTAGTCAGGCTACCCTCCGAGTTTTATGAACTGTGAGTGGGAAAAGGGCTGATATCTTGGTGCTTAGTGGAGTCCATAATAATAGGTTTTAGACTTGAAGTAGACTTAAATTGTGCTTTTTTTCAATCCAAGCATTCTTTCATTCAAAAACAAATTTATTTTTAAGTTTTGTTGTCAAGTGATTTTGCTTACATGTTTGCTAACCCATTATTTACGATTAACCCGGAAAGGACTGAGTTTTTATTTTTCTCATATTTTGTATATGTTATTCTTCGAGTCATCAGTCCATAGACTGGTTTGATGCAGCACTTCATGCCACCCTATCCTGTGCTAACCTTTTCATTTCTAACATAACTACATCCTACATCTGCTTGTCATTTTCATGCCTTGGTCTACCCCTACCGTTCTTACCCCCTACACTTCCCTCAAAAACCAACTGAACAAGTCTAGGGTGTGTCCTATCATTCCATCTCTTCTTCTCCTCAAAGTTAGCCAAATCGATCTCCTCTCACCAATTCAATTCAGTATCTCATCATTTGTGATTCGATCTATTTATCACACCTTCAGCAATCGTCTTTAACACTGCATTTCAAAAACTTCTATTCTCTTTCTTTCTGAGTTAGTTATTGTTCACGTTTCACTTTCATACAATGCCATGCTCCAGATGAAAGTCTTCAAGAACATCTTTCTGATTCCTCTATCATTGTTCGAAGTGAGAAAATTTATTTTCTTAAGAAACACCTTCCTTCCTTGTGCTAGTCTGCATCATGATCTGCCATCATTAGTTATTTCACTACCCTAGTAACAGTAATCATCTACTTCCTTTCATTTACTAATCTAATATTACCTGCATCACCCAACTTCATACAACTGCACTCCATTACTTTTGTCTTGGACTTATTTATTTTCATCTTGTACTCCTTACCCAAGACTCCATCAATACCATTCAGTGATGTATCCAGATCTTCTGCATTCTCAGATAAAATAACAATATCATTGGCAAATATCACAGTTTTGATTTCCTCTCCTTGGATTGTGATTCCCTTTCCAAATTCCTCTTTTCTTTCCTTTACTACTTGTTCTATATAAACCTTGAAAACAAGGGTTAAGACAAACTGCAGCCTTGCCTTAATCATTTCTCGATTGCCGCTTCTTTTTCAAAGCCCTCGATTCTTATCACTGCAGACTGAGTTTTATACAGATTGTAGATAATTCTTTGTTCTGATCCTGATGACCTTCAGAATCTTAAATACTGTAGCTTGGTCTAATCAACATTATCGAATGCTATTTTCTAGATCTCTGAAAGGCATATACGTGGGCTTGTCCTCCTTAGTTCAATCCTCTAAGATCAGATATAAAGTCAGGATTGCTTCACATGTCCCTAAATTTCTTCTGAATCCAAATTGATCTTTTCCCAACTCAGTTTCAACTTGTCTTTCCATTCTTCTGTAAATGATACATGTTAAAATTTTGCAGGTGTGAGATACTAAACTAATGGTGCTGTAGTTTACACACTTGTGAGCACCAGCTTTCTTGGGAATAGGTATAACAACATTCTGCCCAAAATTGGATGACACTTCTCCCATCCCATACATCCCACACACTAATTGGAATAATCTCACCATTCTGGTTTCTCCTAAGGCAGTCAGTAATTTACAAGAAATGTCATCAATTCCAGGTTCCTTGTTCATCTTTAGATCTCTCAAAGATCTCCTGAATTCTGAACTCAAAATTGGGTCTCCCGTTTCAGCAACATCAATAGCCTTTTCTTGTTCCAGAACCAGATCTATACCTTTACCTTGATACAACTATTGGATATGTTCCTGCCATCTTTTGCCTTGTCTTCTTTCCCTATAAGTGGTTTTCCATCTGAGCTCTTAATATTCATACACCTAGTTTTCCTTTCTCCAAAGATTTCCTTTATTTTCCTGTATGCAGCACTTACCTTTCCTAGGACCATACAGCCTTCAACATCCTTGCACCTCTCCTTCAGCCATTCTTCCTTAAGTGTCCTGCACTTTCTGTTCACTTCATTCTTTAATTGCCTATATTCTTTTCTGCCCGTCTTCATTTTTTGCCCTCTTCTATTTTTATTGTTCATTGATCAGGTCTAGAATCTTCTGAGTTGTCCATCGATTCTTAGTTGATCTTTCCTTTCTTACTAACATTTCTTCAGCAACCCTACTGACCGCATTCTTCACGACTGTCCATTCTTCCTCTGTTGTGTTTCTTTCAGCCCTTTCATATAGTCCTTGTGCAACATGTTCTTTGAAACAATCCCTCACTCACTTTGCTTTCAACTTGTATAGATCCCACCTCCTTGCATTCCTTCCTTTTTTCAATTTCTTCCATTTCAGATGGCATTTCATGACCAACAAGTTGTGATCAGAGCCCACGTCTGTTCCTGGGAAAATCTTGCAATCCAACACCTGGTTTCTGAATCTCTGCCTAATCATAATGGAGTCTATTTGATACCTTCCAGTGTCTCCAGGTCTCGTCCATGTACAGAGCCATCATTTGTGGTGTTAAAACCAGGTATTATCAAGGACTAAATTATGATCAGTGCAGAATTATCCCAATCTAAAAAATCTTCTTTTCTCTTCCTTGGCCTACCACTGCAATCCAGTCTCCCGTCACAATTTTATTAGATTCTCGTCATCTTTTACATAGGTATTGTATTAAATCTTCTATCTCTTCAATATATTCTTTCGATTTCCTCATCGTCCGCTGAACTAGTAGGTATGTAGAACTGCACTATTGTGGTCGGCATTGGTTTGATGTCTGTCTTGACAACAATAATCTTTTCAATATGCTGGTGGTAGTAGCTTACCTGCTGCATTATTTTCTTATTCATTATTGAACCAACTCTTGCATTTCCCCTGTCTGATTTTGTGTCGATAATTCTGTAGTCGCCTGGCCAAAAATCCTGCCTTTCCTGTCAATGTACTCCACTTATACCAACTACATCTAATTTTAGTCTATCCATCTCCTTTTTCACATTCTTTAACCTACCACAATGATTCAGACTTCTAATATTCCATGCTCTGACTCGCAGAATGTCAGTATCCATTTTCCTGATGATTGCCCCCTCGTTTAGTCCCCACCCAGAGATCTGAATGGGGGACTATTTTGCCTCCGGAATATTTTACCCGGGAGGAAGCCATCATCAGTACATCAATCATAAAGAGAGAGCTGCATGTCCTCTGGAGTTAGTTACGGCTGTAGTTTCATGTTGCTTTCAGCCATGTAGGAGTATCAACACAGCTAAGCCATGTTGAGTATTATTACAAGGCCATGTCAGTCGATCATCTAGACCGCAACCCTTGCAACTTCCAAAAAGGCTGCGACCCCCCTTTTGATGAACCATTCTTTAGTCTGGTCTCTCAACAGATACCCATTCGATATGGTTGCACCTGCAGCTCGGCTATCTGCTTCATTGGGACATGCAAGCCTCCCCACCGCAGCAAGGTCATATGGTTCGCAGGGGAGGATTTTTATTTTTTATTTGAGGTAATTAATAGAAGAATATTCAGGAAAAGTTGGTTTCCTGAAGATCTGTTGGATAGGTAGCCTGGAAAGGCTGGTACCATACAGTACTGCACATCCCAAGTGAAAGCATACTTCTCACTATGTAGAAATACATTACAGTATTATAGCATTTGGCTGTGTTTAGGTATTGTATGTATAGCATCAAAATGTAGTTCTAAGATATATTAATTATAGACTGTTATTGACAATAATTAGACATGAGACTACGATAAATTCACAGGAAGATATGTTTCCAACGAAACTGATATCTGTCTTTGAAATTTTCTTTCAGCACTAACCTAGGGTTCAGTGCAAAATTTTTCAAAGCAGGAAACACGCACATGAACCTTTCACTTTACACATTCCGTTCTTACATGTGATTCGCAACTTTCACCATCGCATTACAATTCTCATCTATTTGATTGCATACCACTTTGGCTGGAGCGCGCAGTTGATGTCCTGGAAGATTGTCAAGTAAACCAACCTTTGTCCTCCCCCAGAGAATCCTTATCAGAATACACAGCTGCATCTGGTGGTTTAATGTATATATCCCTTATATGTGTCCTCCTCTTCCAGTATTTGTGATACTTCCTCCAACGTATGACCACTGAAGGGGAAAGAAAAGGCTATAAATGAAAAGAAATTTCTAAACATGCTGTAGCATTTCAAAATATGTAATTATGCTTATATGTAACTGTACAAGCCTGGAAAACACTGATATGATTTGTAGTGCTGGCCGTGAAAGCCTTAATTGCTATATGTACACACTGTACCAGTGTATGAATGAAACTTTACTTTTCAGTATTCTGATTTCTAATATCAGGTTGCAGGTTTGATAGCAAAACATAAAATTTACCGTAACAGACTGTGGTACCATACAGTACCAACAAACTTATTTTCGTTGTACATTGAGCAAATGGAAAGTAATGGTGCTCGTACTTATTGACACCCTCATTTTCTAATTATGGACATATTTCATTAGTTGAAAAGATAATATAATTACGTTTGGTCCATCAATAATGACACTTAACTTAGGCGAGATGCCATTGTTGGTTCGAAGAAAGATCCCATCCATTCGACGCACTGGTGATGAAATGCAACGAATCCTACAGCCAAGCCTACAAGACTGATTCTCAGTCTAGCAGGCTTTTGTTTGGTATGCAATGTTGCCACATTTTTGATGCCACCATCTATATAAACACTATCGCACGCTGGTACTATACTGAACCATGAGTGTTTCCCGGGTTAATTTTCTTTTCTTTTCCTTATCATTATGAATCTGATAATAGTGTTTATGTTAATTGAATGTATTTCTATTATAAATCACTATTTTGTAGACGTATTTTCATCAACATTTCAGTAAACAGAATTATAGTAATTGATATAATTTTATTAGTGCCTTATCTGCCAAGTATAGAGAGATAAATTTGTAAAGAATACTTGACAAGAACATTACAACTTCTCAGGTTTATATGTTTTAATCATTGAGAGAAAAATGATTAGTGCCTAAGTATAGTACATAACATTTGATACATAATACTTCTGTTAATAATTACAAAAGAAGAATATTCTTATGTACATAAGATTTTTAATTGTATTGAAAAATGATTCTATGTTACCTACATATTTATCAAATTATAACATTTATCAAATGTTTGTGGTGTACATTTATTTTTGTGATGTTAGTTATTTCCCTATATTCTGTAAAAACTTTAGGAATAAATTGCTGGGCTGAGTGGCTCACACGTTTGAGGCGCTAGCCTTTAGACTCCAACCTGGCAGTTTCGAATCTGGCTCAGTCTTGTGGTGTTTGAAGGTGCTCAAATACATCAGGCTCATGTCAGTAAATTTATTGGCACGTAAAAGAACTGCAGGACAAAATTCCGGCACCTTGGCGTCTCCAAAAACCAAAAAAGGTAGTTAGTGGGACATATAGCCAATAACATTACTATTTAGAAATACATTTGTTGCTTTGTGGTTCCATTATATTGATGTGATGCACAACAACATAGGGACATTATAAAGGGGGAATTCATGAAGATAACAAAGTACGAATGCAGATCAAATATAAACGGGAATTTGAATGTACCGCTGCTGTTAGTAATAATTCTGAGGCGGGACTTTGCCAGGATGTTGGGGGAGGTGTCTGGAGAAGGGGTTTTCACATGTGAACAATGGTGGAGAGCTGGGCTGCTTCAGTATGCCATGAGTGAGCAAGAGGTGCACACGCCTGTTGCTCAATGCATCATTATCAAATTTCTTGCAAAAGAGGGCACCAAACCTTCTGAAATTTTGGAATGGCTCTGCGCACAGCTTGGGGAAGAAACTCTTTTGCAGGCTCGGGTGTATGAGTGGGCTAAAAATTTTTGGCAGGAAAAGAAGTTGTGGGAAATGAACCTCATCAAAGGAGACCGCAGACAATCATCACTGCAGACAACATTGTTGCGATTCGTGACATTGTTGCTGAAGATCGACGAATAAAAATTTTGCAAATTGTTTTAGCCGTAGGAATAAGTTATGGAAGTGTTCAAACCATCATCCGAGATAAACTCTATTTCAGAAAATTGTCTGCCAGGTGGGTTCCTCATCTCCTCAACCAGGAACAAAAAACTTTATGCCAGGAAGTTTGTCAGAGACTCCTGCATAGCTGCAAGGAGGAAGGAGAAGATTTCTTGCATCGTATTGTGACTTGTGAAAACTTGGGTGCATCATTACACCCCAGAGTCAAAGCAAGCAAGCATAGAGTGGCGGCGAAGAGACAAAGCAGGTCCGCGAAGGCCAAAACACGCCCATCTGCTGGAAAGATGCTTGCAATCGTTTTCTGGGACTCTGCATGTGTTTTGCTGGTAGATTTTCTTCAGGAACGAAGGACAATTAATGCAGCCTATTACTGTTGCCTTTTGTATAAAGCAATAGTTGTGTATCACAACAAGCGATACCGGCAACCAATCTGAAACGTCATTCTTCTCCATGACAATGCAAGGCCGCATACTGTCATTTTGACACCTCTGGAACACCCTCTTGTACAGTCCAGGTTTATCAGCCTGCAACTACCATTTGTTTGGACTACTCAAACAAGACCTAGGAGGACAGTGGTTCGATGATGATGCAAGTGTAGAAGAGTTTGTGCGCAACTGGCTCCGCACACGTCCCTCTTCTTTCTGTCGGGATGGCATCAAAAACTTACCAATCCAATGGAGAAAATGTGTATCGAAGCCAGGACAGTATGTAGAAAAGTGATCTCTGTATGTGTATTTTTTTTTTTTGTGATGAAATAATTTTTTTAAAATTCCTGTTTATATTTGAACTGCCCTTGTAGTACAGTATTGCCCACCAAATGCAACACAAGAAGTATATGTATACTATTCTTTTCTCAACTCTTCATCATGGAGCACATATCTCAGTCATACAGTTTTATTGATTAACTATATCCACGTTCAATTATATCCTTCGCCTAGTTAGACAGTGACGGTTTATGAGATTCATATTAAGAATATTCCTTGGTTTTCCTTTCATTCTTCAAGTTTTAATAATGTATCTTATGATTGATGAGCCTCTGTTTCTAATTCGGGACATCAGAAGTAAACTATCCTAAGTGACATTTCACTAACTTTACAGGAGAGCAGAAAGAAGCTATAAAGGTGTATATGTTATTACCTTTAAGGAAGGTCGTTTCAACAGTTCTGATCGTGGTAAACTATCGCAAGAGACAATATGATATGGACGGCATAAGGTTGAACTGTTGTGTGATCATTTACTATTGTTTATCGTTGGGTTCTCCTTGCACACATGATAGTATCACATAGCTTATCTTCATTCCTGCAAAACATACACATACAGTAATGTACCCTTAAATGGCACGACCAAAAGTCGCATACGATCCCATAGTTTTTGCATTTATGACAGTTTACCTCTGATGTCCAGAATTATGGATGGGAGCTTAATCAAAGTGAAAGGATATCCATGAGGTATACCATAGTTTTAATATAAATTTTTTATTCAGCAATAAAGCACACACTCCATTACAAAAATGAATTGGGTGTTGTAAAGCTCCTCTTACATGAATAGAGAAATGAAGAAATAGAATTACACTTTCTTCTTTTTCTTGAATCTCATAAAAAACACCATATCTGAAAAAGAAATAAGTTTATTAATACACAGTTGTTACAATATGTAAGTCAACGAATATACCATCAATATGAAGTCAGAGAAAACTTTACTGCAATTCAGAAAGATTTGTACAAGATATCACCCTGTGGGTTAAGGTAGAAGAATACATCCATGGTATCCTCTGGCTGCTGTATGTGACAACTAATAGGATAACGTCAGGGACTCTCAGCAACGGAACCTGGGTTGGCAGCCATGGAGCCCTTACAGGAGTCCTGATTCTCTGGTCAACTCTTGTTCTTTTCCAACCCGAACGGTACTAGGTTTGCAAGGCCTAGTTAATTTATACATATTTTGTGACCCTTCCCTTTCTTTTGCTGATACCTTTATCCATCGAAGGGTCAGACCACTTCCTTTTTCTCTTCTAGTTTTACTTCCTCTTGAAACAACTATCACCAACATCACCCTTTGTACAAGAGAATACATACAGTACCTTTAAATGTACTATGTTCATTTCAGTCATGCCGTCTCAGTCTTTGATCTAGACACACATCTCATGTTCAATACAGGAACCTAGGCTTTATCTAACAGGTACACGATTGTTGGATGTGCTAGTGAATGGTCAGCTGTTGATGGGCTCTGTCTTTTAGTAGTGATAAAATAGTTATTACTTAGCATAATAGAACAAAATGGTGTGTGAGTGATCCAGTTAGTGAAGAGTAGTTCTATTGGTGTTCGGTAGACTATGTACTGTAGGTTAGGTTTACTGCGTTTCATATCTGGGTTGGGGGAAATAGGAAATAATATTCCATTTATTTGTGTTTAAATATACACAGGATGTCATTGAAAAAGGTTTCAATATTTACAGATGAGGCAGTACGCAACAAACTGTGGAAAAAATGTCCTAAAGCATTGGTATCAAACTCAGTATCGTCAAGAGTTACAGTCTGCTACCACTACCATCAATGATATCCATGTCTTTGATCTAATCTTCTCAACATTTATTCAGTGTGACTGCCATCCACTGCACTGAAGCCTTCCATCCTACTCTGAATGAAATGCGCATTTGTTAGAACACCTCTGGCTGTTGCCGGATTTCATCACAGGCAATGAACACATGTTCTCATTGTGTAACCACATCATTTATGAGGATCGCATACAGATCCACGTTAGGCTTTGCCTTACCCTACAATGAACATGTACTGGTGCCCCATCATAATAAGACCATAACGCAACATGCCAGTAGGTTTAAGACCAATGTTCAAGTAGGAACGTCTTTTTTTTTTTTTAATCCAACCCTCCATAAATTATTGGACCCTATCTCCAAAAGAGATTGGGTTTGTGACCACTGTTTATAGGACCTTTATTCCTATGTTTGCTGCATGCTGCCACCCCTGTAAATATTGGAAACTTTTTCAAGAACACTCTGTATAGTTTTATTGATAGGCTACTTATAAAAACAGGTTATTATACCTTCTTCACTTTCTACATTTACATTCATATAGGTATTGGACACGATATTTTGTATACCACTGCAGCTAATATGAAGGATTCTTTAAATAATCAACAGAATACCAGTAGTGTTGTAAATTTATCTAAAGAAAATAAAAAGATTTAAAGAGAATATAAGGTATTTTGTTGACAAGATAGCAAATGGCCTTTGCATTGTTGGTAATAATTGCTGATATCCGTTTCAAATATTCTGCTGTTGTTGTAATCGAGTAAATCAGCTGATTTCTATACTTCAATATTTGTAGTTCAAGTCTCCGGCATAGATTTGAGATAAGTTACTGAGTTGCTGTTTTAGATATCTTCCCTTATTACTTTCAATATGTCAGCAATAAAGGGCAGTTTTTTTAATTTCTGTTAGCGTGTAGTATAAAAATAATAATCTGCCTTGGTATCAAGTATTTAGTTTTAATTTCAGTTCTGTTGTTTCAGATAACCTGTTAAAATTAGGATATGTCTAAGTGCAGTTTAAAATTGTAGTGTTGTTAGATAGTATCTTGTTTGCCATCCTTTTGATCGTCGGGTCATGATATCATGTTCCAAGATGTTCGAGCTCTTATCCAAACTAAACACTACAGGTCTAGGATTATATGGGAAGCTATGAGAAATACGTAGAAATCCTAACAATTTCAACAGGGACACTGGCTATCAATTAAGTATTATGTGGCTGCTAGCCACTAAGTATTTATGTAGGTAGTTCTCTTCCCGGTCCTTTCACTATGGCAAATTTGTACATTCCTCATCACCAGATGATTCATTCCAGACTTGTATTAGTGTCATACTTTCATAACATATCTATACCTGTTATGCCCCCTCCCAGACCGACTCTGATGGTACCATCAGCTGTCACTTGGAATGCTGGCACTGTGCCAGCGTACGGCGAACCATCTGGTGACAAATTAACATATCACTTCCTATTAACGGCTAAATTCAAACCTTCATTATTGGAGAAGTTTTCCTCATTAACAGTTGAGTTTTGCTCCTGAAAACGCCGAGGAAAGATCTCTGAGAACTTAAAAAATTTCACCTTATTTTCTTGACATGGCATAAGCTTAAAAAGCCTATATCATGTCTTACAATTACGGGTCATGAAAGTATCAATGGTAATATTTTCAAATTATTTCATATTTCTGTGAAGAAGATAAAAGAATAACTGAGGAGGTAGGTGTAGGGACTGTGGGTATAAGCGGGCAAGGCATTAACGAGTATGAGATAACAGATAGTGAGTTTGAGGGACATTATTAGGCTTTTAGTGGATGATAGAGATGAAGGTCTTCCTCAGTCAATGTACAGAATTATGGTAGACAGGGGAGACAATGAAGACAGATGGGCTAATGTTTTAAGGCGAAGGAAAATGAGGGCTAAGAGTTCTCATTTGGAGGGAGGGTTCAGGACAGGTATTAGTGTGGAATCAATATGAGTCACTGAAGGTAGAATAGCAGAAATGAGTAACAGTAAAGTGTTACAGGGAAAGGGTGAGGCAAGAGGAAAAGTAAAAGTAGGAGAGGGAAACAGAGTAGAGGATAGAAAGAAGGAAACCGTTTGCCATACGGAGTTGACATTTCACATAATGGTTTCCTTTTATGTCCTAGATGTTAAATAAGACAAGGTTTGAACAATTTAATTCCTACAGAATTGTTTTATGTTCACATATTTGTTGGCAAAGTACTGCAATATCTGTAAGATGCAATGGTTCCTCTTTTACATTCTAGGTTTTAAGAAATATTTTTAAATATTCTTCTCCTAAGGGGTTTAAATGGGGCTTATCTCCAAAAACAAAAACATTCATTTCTCTGAAACCATTTGATGTATGAAGTTCATATTTCACATGATAGTTAATTCTATTTTCCACAAGTTAAGCAAGAAAGGGTTTTAAAACATTCCAGGTCTGCAGGGTTCAACTGAGAGTTAGATCCAAAAACAGTATTTATTCCTCAAAAACTGTCTTGACATATGAACTGAGGGTGTGTTCTACAGGCTCCTCCAACAGTGGGAGCTCCAGAATATAAAAATTTTGGAAGAAATCCTTCAGTTTAAAGCAATAGCAAAGCACTGGCATCTTGCTAGTGAGTACTCAACCTTCAGACAGTGACGAATGTGTAAGTGCAGTGACTTGGGCAACATAACATAGTCTACTGGTGAAGGAAGCTTTTGCTGAAGTAATCGTATCAATTGTCTGGCTCCTTGTCTGTATGGTCAATGTAGCAGCCTTCGGTTCAGAGGCTCATGAACTGTCTGCTTCTATCTGAATACACACCTTTTCATTCACACTACCAACTACCACAAAAAAACGCAACAGTGATTACATCCTTGCATAGAGGTTTGGTGTGTCCAGGTTAACAGCTCACATACAGCCAGGAGAGTATCAGAAAGAAACAAACAATTGCAAATCAAGTCATATGTAGAAAGATAGGAACATTGCATATGACACAACAGGACAAACACACTGAGAGAGGATGCATTGTATAAAGATGTGGGGATTGCCCTTGCCATTTTGTGTTTTCTTTCTTTCTTTCTTTCTTTCTTTCTTTCTTTCTTTCTTTCTTTCTTTCTTTCTTTCTATTTCTCCCTCTTCCCACACTAACCTCTCAGAGTATTTGTCCTCTTACGTGTTACCTGCAATGTTCCTCTCTCTATATGCACTGGTGGAAAAAAAATATACAAACACCATGAAATAACGAATGTACGGATATGGAAATTTTGACAATATATTTGTCAAGGTAACATGTTTAATTGATTAAAGGTACAAGACTACAGGTTAATATCTGCATGAGAAAAGGCATCGCAAGTGTGTCATGCTGGTCCATTAATAACCGGTGTAATCACCTGACTGTTGAATGCAAGCATGCAAACGTGCATGCATTGTGTCGTACAGGTGCCGGATGTCAGCTTGTGGGATGGAGTTCCATGCCTGTTGCACTTGGTCGGTCAATACAGGGACAGTTAATGGCAGTTGTGGATGACACTGCAATTGTCGTCCAATGATGTCCCATACTTGATCGATTGGGGACAGATCGGGGGATCGAGCAGGCCAAGGCAACATGTCAACACTCTGTAGAGCACGTTGGGTTACAACAGCAACATGACAACATGAGGGCGTGCATTATCCTGTTGGTAAACACCCCCGGGAATGCTGTTCGTGAATGGGAGCACAACAGGTTGAATCACCAAACAGAACGTACACATCTGCAGTCAGGGTGCATGGGATAACTACGAGAGTACTCCTGCTGTAGGTGTAGGTCCAGTGTTTCAAAACCGCAGACAGGTGGAATGCAGGTGCTCACCTGGGCTCCTTCTAACCAACACACGGCCATCACTGGCACCAAGGCAGAACCTGCTTCACAATGGACCTCCACTCCATCCTCCAATGAGCTCTCGCTTGACACCACTGAAGTCGCAGATGGTGGTGGTTTGGGGTAAGTGGAATGCACGCCGCAGGGTGTCTGGCTTGGAGCTGTCCTTCATGTAACTGATTTCGAACAGTTTGTTGCATCACTGTGGTGCCAACTGCCACTTGAATTGCCGCTGCAGACGCAGTCCACTGCACCACAGCCAGAAGCCAAATACGGTGTTTTTCCCTCTCGGTGGTGCCACGGGGACATCCGGAGTCCGGTCTTCTTGCAAGTATACCTACTCGTGACCACTGCTGCTAGTACGCATGCAAAGTGGAGACATTCCTGCCAAGTCATTCTGCAATTGCACGGAAGGGAAATCCACCTTCACATAGCCCTATTATACGGCCTCGTTCAACCGCAGTGAGCTGTTGATACTTGCCTCTTCATCATTGTAAAGGCATTCTTAACCCACTCACAGTCACTCCATTCAATATCAAAGGTAAATAACGTTCTCACACAGTACAGCTTGTATTTAAAGCAAACCTGATGTGCAACATCATGGGGCTTTGTAGGATTTGCGATTTGTAGGAAATTTGAATCAACGTCATCTTTCAGATGTATAAACACGTCTACCAACGTTTGTTAATCTAGCAAAACCCATTCTTGGTGTTTGGATTTTTTTCTGCCAGTGTATATACTGTATGAATTGATTTGCACTTGTTTCTTTCCAATACTTATATTGACCCATTGGGTCCCTTTTCTCCATTTGTGTTTCTAGTCTTTTACCACCTGTATTCTTTGGCTCTTCACTTTTGCTGTGCTTATCAGGGTTTGTTTTCCTCTTACACTTCCCACATCCAGACTGAACATCTTTCAAGATGGCCCTTTAATGAGCACTGGAGTCCACCCTCCTGATGAAGCTGAGAAGCTGAAAAGAACTTGTCAGGGGGCTGAGAAGAAATGGATGTAGAAGAACTGGGATTGATGACGTGAGAGCCATTCTATCTGACCGGTGTAATCGCCTGACTGTTGAATGCGGGCATGCAAACGTGCATGCACTGTGTCATAAAGGTACCGAATGTCAGCTTGTGGGATAGAGTTCCATGCCTGTTCACTTGGTATGTACGAAGATGTAGAGATCATCCTAGTCCTTTTGTTTTTTCTTTCTATTTCCCACTCTTCCCAAACTGACCTCACTCTCTTTGTCCTGCTACTAGTATGTGTTCCTTTCGATGTTCCTATCCTCATATACAGTAGATGACTTGATATGGCCAGAATTATAGATACGGATAGAATTATACATATGCATAGCCAAAACAACAAGTTATTCAATTCATCTGTTAGGTCATCAGCCCAGAGGCTGGTTGGATCCTCAAATAGCACCACCAAAGGCTATGCAGTTATAGGAATCTGCAAAAAACCAATGGCAGAGCCCAAATGAAGCGTACTAGGCAAGATGAGGAGTGAGATAGTTTGCCATTGCTTTCCTCACTGGGCCAGAAGGTAACATTGCAGCAGGACAGACGCTATGAGCAACACCTTTCATAACACTCAATTCATGAAGTACTATTATACTCAGAAAAGACAGGTGGTTGGTGTGCAATATCTACACGTTGCATTGCTGGACCAATTTTCTTTTCCACAACTCTATGAACAATGTTCACTGTCTATGAATCTTCAGAAATAATTAAATACAGTACAGTAAAATTTTTGGTTTAAGTGACTACTGATATCAAGATCATAGCACAGAAATTCTATCTATAGAGAGTTGATGTTAAGAAATCAAAACGAATTGGCAAGAAGCGAGTGATGATGCCACTCTGATAATGCTTCCCTAATCTGCAGTGAATCTGTAAGTCACTGATGATTTAGAGTTTCAAAATAGCTTCTTTCCACAGGATGAATTCACTGTCTGACTGACTGACAACAGTTTGTGACTTGTGATACCATGAGTAGTTCTACCGAACACAGGATATACATATCTTATGATTCAGTGGTATATTTGTTAGTTTTAAAACAGGTTTATGAGGTGATAACCAAAGATAATAGTTCATTATGGCATTATCTTTGAACTATTTCACTTTTTTTTTCCTTAAGAAGGAAGCCATACTTTCCAGTGTCAACTTAATTAAATGTAACTTAAAAGCATTTCAGTCTGTCAAACACACAAGTTAAAAATATAATAGATAACACTATAACATACCTGTAAAAAATACACACTATTAAACAAAGAATGACATGTTCTACTGGAACATCCTCAGATTCTATCAAATCTCTTCAAACCATTTGCATATATGTACAATATTTTTTATGTTGCATAAATTATTGGTGACGTTATGAAAAAAAATTTTAACAGTTAAATCATGTGGAACACATCATCCTACTTTATACCATCATCAAAGCTTAGAGAAATGCTATGAAATAGTTTCTGCTTTGACACTAAATTCTCTTCGCATTGTTCACATGTTTAGCCATTTCTGGTTTCAATAGGAGTCTTGAGAGACTGGTTCTCTAGAGCTCATAGTAGTCCTATATGTTGTAAACCCGTGACCAATCCATCACTGTTTTTAATTTTATATATACAGTGTGAGGAGCAGATGCAGTTCATCATCCTAATAATCCATCAAAACCTTACGGGTTACTTTTACATTGTGATATCAAAGGTTTTGATACGGTATATGTGCATGTTTTTTTCTTTCTTTCTTTCTTGTAATTCCCAAGCACTTGGATATGACTCCAGTGGCCATGGTAATCTTCATTTATTTATGCACACTATCTTTGGTGGATGTGTTAGTTACTCTTTGCCTTCTATGGCAGCTGATGATTATTCTACAGGTAGTGCCAGCAAATTCAAAATTTGTAAACAAATCTTTCAAAGTTGCAAAGACAGATAGAAAAGTTACATGAAATCACATTATTTAACTGTGATAACATACTAGCCCATTCTTTTAATGATATATCAATTGAAACAAATTTATAAATTGAGAAACTAATATAAATATTTACTTTAATCCACATGCATTTTTCTTAAAATTCCAGTTTTAAGAAATGTATTGAACAAATTAACAACCTCTCTAGGAAAAAAAATGAAAAAAATGTAGGACCAACTCACCAAAAGAGTTTGTTCCAAAACTGAACGACGCCTTCAAATGAACTAATAAGAATGGTACCGAAAGTAACACATGCTTGCTTCACATAGGAAAAAACTTGTTGATGTACCCGTGCTTCGCTACGGGATTCTCAGAAAAACTGACTTTGTGGTTTTCCTAACTGAAGTCAACAAAGGTCATTACAAAAACGTCAGTAGGAATGTAGCGATTAAAAGCAATGTTACCGTACAAAATACTTGATCAAATGAAAAACCACACATTTTTTCACTTTTAACGAACAGTAATACGGTGCCAATCTAACAGTCCAAAGTTCCAGAGCTGGAAAGACCAGACCGTAGAGAGCCGCAAACACTCCTCTGCTATTATTCTGTTAAATATGCACACTGATCGTTCCAATCAGTGCCTCAGAGTAGGGACTGAATAGCAAGAATGCTATGATGAACCAGGTGTTACATACCAGTAGTATCAAAAAATTTATGAACCGAAGGAATGGCATGCTAAAGAAGAAAGTTATCTAACTCCCCAGCTACTTCCCACCAATATTCAGGCAGGCTGTTACACTCGGTACGACCGGGCGAGTTGGCCGTGTGGTTAGGGGTGCGCAGCTGTGAGCTTGCATCAGGGAGATAGTGGATTCTAACCCCACTGTTGGCAGCCCTGAAGATGGTATTTTGTGGTTTCCCATTTTCACACCAGACAAATGCTGGGGCTGTACTTTCATTAAGGCCAAGGCCACTTCCTTCGCACTCCTATCCCATCGTCACCATAAGACGTATCCTGTTGGTGTGACGTAAAGCAAATTTTAAAAAAATACTCGGTACGCAGCAGTAATCCTATCTATCGGCATCAGAGGACACACAGCACATCACAACAAACAATGGTCAATGTAATGTTATTGTTGATAAATTTTATGATCTTTTTATATTATAGGCCTTCACATTTAGTTTTCTCTCGACTCTGTGATATTAGGGTGTCTTATACAAGTATTTATGGCATAGACTGTAGTTCCTTATTCTCCGACTTCACATACCGATTTTCATAAAATTCAGTGTACACATTTTCTCGTAACTCGGCGCTGATATGGACTTAACAAAAAATCCAAATTCATGAATGTCTCTGTGATCATAGCCAGTACGGTAACAATGTATAATGCATACATGATTGGAAATTTAATACTATATAACTTAAGTTATGTAGTATTTATCGATACGGCCACTAATAACATAAATATTTGAGAATTACATTTAAGGCCTTCCCCTAAACTACCATTTCACTCAGCGTGAATAAAATTATTTGTGGCCTAGATTATAGTGACTTATTCCCCGACTTTGCATACCGATTTTCATTAAATTCTCTTCAGCCGTTTTCTCGTGATGCGTGTTCATACATACAGACAAACAGACAGACAGAAAAGTGCATTTCCTTGTTACTGTGGACACGACTGATACAGAAATACCATCCTTTTTAAATTCTGAGCAATGTACAGACAAAACTCTTATTTGATATATATAGATAACCATAACTATAGCCAACATACATGCTCGCACAAGCACTTGATCACAATGTCACTAGCTGCGAAACAGAAATTTACAAAATGCATTACCTTCAACTTCAAGGCTACTTTACACATGTATATAATTTGTAAGGGATATCTGCTGCACCCTATATGATTATACACAAAAATAATTTAATGACGCTATTCATAAACACACCAAATAAACACCAGTAAATTTAGCAATTTTGATATTTTGTGCCAGTGTTCTGATAGATAAAGGTAACTGTGTTGTCAACTTACATTAATGAAACATAGCAAAATTCATTGCAAAACTCCTAGATTGCTACATTACAAATAGAGAAAGATTTACTTCTGTCACTAATATGAGTTTTAAGAGAAGGCGCTAGGTACCTATTTTAACACAAGAGAACAAAGAATATCTTATTAAAAGATATAACAGTTGTCAGATACAGTGACGAAATTGGTAATGCTGGGTGTTGCTCTTTCCATATACTGTACTGTGGCATTCCTAGTGGTTGAAATATAAAGCAGTTTTGACTTGTACTTATACACGCTGCATTTTAGCAGATGAAATTGAAGTGTTGCTTCATACGACCACTGGCACAACACTTTTAACAACACATATAACAAGCCAAACTGAGTGAAACAGTCTTCTGTACAGTGCCTTATGTTCGGAAGCAGTGCCCACAAGATCTGGCTCACATACTCAGACAAGTGCCGCCAGAGTGCATGTCATTTTGCACGTTCATTCAGACGAAGTCAAAATAAAATATGCATGCATTTTCTTGAAATTTAAATTTAATATAAACTGTTGATGAGAAGAAAAGAATCTTAAATTCTTTCTTTATTACACTGGTGGTGCTGTGGCACACCGACACTACCTCATGAGCCACTCCTGCTTGCCTCAGATGCAAAGATCATTACACGAGTGTATGTGTTCCTGTGTCCAGTGACATGACTGAATGTTATATGTTGTGTAGTTGATGATGGTAATGATGAGGTAGAGAGACGGAGAAATACAGTGTCAGCACATAGCCTACTCCTGTCAAATAACACCAAGGAGTCTACTCACGGCTTAATGTCCCCATCTAATGGATGAATCACCATGAACAATGTCACATGAACTCATCTCATTTGAGCTCTGTGGAGATGTTTGAAACTGAACCTCGGCATTTGGTACAGAATCTGATAATTAGGAATTGTTACCATAACCTCTCCAACCCTGCTGGCCAACAGCACCATCAATGCGACATAAACTAGCAAACCATAGTGCTTGACCATTAAGATTTGACACCTTAACAAACATGGGGATGGCTGGAAAAAACTTCTAACTCTGACTTCCTCCTATGGGTTACCAAGTAAGAATATGTGCTGAAAAGTCATGCATTATACAGAAAATGGAAAGGAACATTCAACAGAAAATTGCTGTAATAACATTGGCAATGCTTTCTAAGAGGTATTCTTAGAGGATGGTTATGAAAGAAAATGAGTTTAAGTGCCATACAAAACATAGGAGATGCAAATGGAACTTACTTATAAAGACAACAAGGACAACTAGGATCATGAGCCACATCCAACATTTCCAGGCTCGACGACTATGTTCTTCTAATCGTTCTGATTCCACTTTCAGCCTTTCCAAGTTCTTGTCAGCCATCACCGATGATTTGTCTATAGTCTAACAAACACAAACCAGCCAGCATAAAAAAGACGTGAACAAACTTAAAAATATTATTTATCATAAATTCATAAAAAGTGAGGAATATGAAAATTCCAGGTGGTAGTAAGAAAATCAGTATAAGCAAACAGCAGTATTTACTTGCACTATCCGAAGGTGCAGTATAAGCACTGCAAGGCTTTCCTACACATTTGATAATTACAGCTAGTTCAGAGTTTCATTCAGATCTATATAGAAGCAACCTGATCACTGTCTCTATGTAAACCTAGGGCTAGCTAATAGGCATGTTGAGTATGATTTTACTGTAATGGAATGGCCATATCATTGTACAGCCTTAGTTGAATGGTCAGCCTTCAGTTTAAATGGTCCTGGGTTCAATTCCCGGCTGGGTTGGTGATTTTAACTGAATCCGATTAATTATTCTGGCTTGGCAATTGGGCGCTTGTGTTTGCCTCAATATACACAACATACTACACTACCAACCACCATAAAAACATGCAATAGGGAATTCCTCCTCGTAGGGTTGGCATCAGGTATCCAGCTGTAATACAAGGTCAAATCCACACATACGAGACAATTCACATCCACAATTCCACTAGGATATCAGAAAACAACAATGACCTTGTCTTTCAACTTCTCCATCAGCCAATGAGATGTACCTACCAATCGCAGTACTGATCATGCCCTACGCTGCTTACCTTTGGAGATCTTATTGAAGCCAGCATACTACGATAGTTATTAGCATTTAACGCAAACATACTTAATTCAAAGTTAGTTAGTTATTGAGAATGGTATCAACCTCAGAGCAGAAGTAGGCTAAAAGAGGCGTGTATCCTTAAGGCTCGAAAATAAGACCTCTATTTCTGCCAAATGGACAAGTGCTTGAGTATATGTGTACAGACAATAATTTAATGCATCAAGTTCCATATACAGGGTGATTTAGCCAAGTTGTCCACCTCGAATATCTTCTGATCCGTTAAAGATATAGACCTCCTGTTTTCAAATTCTGAAATTATATTAATGGGCTCATGGAATACTGTCCTATTCCTCTCAAACACATACATAATTACCGAGAAACCAGTAGCAACTTTGTTTTTTTTTAAATGGCACTATACTAATTTTACAGAGGCTGCCTGGCCGAGGCGGTAAAGGCGTACCCGGTTCGCCTGGAAGGACGTGGGTTTGAATCCCCATCAGGATGTCCTAAAATTTAAGAAATGCGATTTCCACTTCTGGAGATGCATGTGGCCCTGAGGTTCACTCAGCCTACACCAAACATGAGTACCAGGTTAATTCCTGAGGGCAAAGGCGGCCGGGCGTAGAGCTAACCACTCTACCCCATCAAGTACCGAGGTTACAGATAGTGGAAGCCTTTACCTTCCACCACTCCCAGGGTCTTCATGGCCTGTACGGAGATGACTTTGCTTTGCTTTTATACTAATTTTACCCAAAAGAACAACTAAGAATTAAGCGACAAGTTCAGTGATGTGCTTATTTCGCAAATTCGACAAGTACTTTTTGGAGATATTAAAGGGTTTCCAATGTGTAGGTATTAGACAGAAAGAGATGGGCCACTCGCCTAATTCTCGGTTTTGACTCATGCCTTGTTGATAAACACACATACCTTGCCATTATCTTGAGGGAGACCAGAGGAAAAAAAACATGTAGGCTTACAGCATTTCGGAGTTACAAAGCTTTTGTTTCATTGCCGCTGAATCAGAAAAAATTCCAGATAACACAGTGAAATTGTAATAATTTAAGTGCTTTATTGTCCTCCTCATGAGTAGATACTAGTAGGGCCTACATGAAATAAAATCAACAACTTCAAAATCCAATGAATGACATGGTCATTGGATAGAATGGATGGAAATTTAATGGACAACGTTATTGTTGGGCTCTTTGGTCCTCCTTAAAGCCAATATGTAAGATTGATGTATGTTAGCAACAAGCTTTGGTCGATTTGGGAATATATTACTGTATATATTACACACTGCTGTTCAGACAAAATGTTCAGGTAATTTTTTTTAGAAGCATTTAGTTCTATTTAAAAAACAAATTTGCTACCGGTTTTTCGGTAATTACGTACATGATCTACAGGAACAGGACAGTATTTTATGAGCCCTTTAATATAATTTAAGAATTTGAAAAGAGAATATCTATATCTTTAATGGATCAGAAGATATTTGAGGTGGAAAACTTAGCTGAATCATCCTGTATATAATCTGATAAGCAGTTATCAAGTAATGGAAATTAAGAGGAAGCAGTTGAACAGATTTCAATGAGTGTACTCTCAGTTTTAAAGCATACAATTTGAAGGTCCTTGCAAAAGTAGTATTTATAAGTGTGTCAATTTTCCTACACAATTTTCTTAGTTTCTTCAAGTAGTTCCAAGGTCTTCAACTAGGTACCGTGGTGCGCAGTTAAGTACCACACAACAACTGGCGTAGTCTGAAGGCCATCTGTTATAACAGGAAAATGGCCAGTTTCAAGCAGTAGCGTGAAGTTATTAGCTGTGGCTTGAAGCTGTGTTATGAAGTTTTGGAGGTCCCTTTGTTGTATAAAATTTAATATACAAATGAATATATGGACATATCAGATACAGGACATGAGAGATTCTTAAAAATAAAAAATACACTGACAATGAATAGGTTCTTCTGCAACGTGAATCTTGTTTCATTAATTTATTCACTCATGTAAAGAACTTAGGCCTACTGTAGAACAGTATTTGAAGAAAAACATTACTGAATGAAATAAGCATTAATGCAATTATGGTGAACATCTCTTCAGATGGTTAAAGAAAAGCCACTCCTTAAAAAAAAAAAATGTAAAAAATATACAGTATAATGATCAAAGCTTATTTATCATCATCCTCTTCCTGAACAGTTTCCAGTCTTCGGCCAGGTCTTCTATCAGCCCACACTGTTCTATTCTATGTTTCCTCATTCGAGTCCTCTGGCCTCTACACCCTCGTTAATGCCTTGCAGCCATTTGTCTCTTGGCCTTTTTCCTTTTGACATTCTTTCCTTATTCATTCTCCACATGCACGAGGTAACCATGTTCACAGAGGACTTTCTAACAGGATTTCACTGCGATTGGTTATCACCCTGACATTCCTTTTAGTGATTCCTCAATCTTGTAACTAGTATAATTTCATGACAATGTTGTAATAATAACACACCTAGGTGAACATGAATAAATATGTACACTACCGCTCATTAATTTCAATACACCCAATAACTGACATCTAGTTTTCTGTAGATAAGGTCTAATACCGTGGGTACAGTTGAGGAAGCAAAGGAATAGTACAATAGTTGTACACATGTCATGATATTTGTTTGTGGTCATTAAGATACAATAGTATCCGACAAACAATGTTGTGTACATAAACATTATGTACCTATTGGATATGTTTGTTTACCTATTTGCTGACAGACGCTGCATTTGGTGCACCTGTGTTGCTCCCTGTAGTGATGCGATATCTGCAGCGAACGGCAAGCATTGCTACAATACATAACATGTGTTTCCTGCATGGCAGTTCCTTCATGACAGTTGAAGTGTGCACATCGCTAGTATGGCTCCACAAGTGGAGATATCCATAGAAAAACGTGCTGCAATTGTAGCACTTAGCCAAGCAGGTTTATCTATTCGCCAAATTGCAAAACAGTGTAGTGTGTCTATAGGGGGAGTGCAATACACTCTTCACCGCCAGAAGACAACAGGTAGCAATAAGGACATATCACGACCAGGACGACCTCGTAAAAACACTAAAAGTTATGATAAATATATCAGAATTACCAGTAAGAGAAATAGATTCAAAACAGCGCCCCAAATTCGTGCAGAATTGATAGAAATGAACACGACAACAATATCGGTTGCAACAGTAAACAGTAAAAAGGAGACTGATTGAAGCCGGCTTGAAAGGATGTGTCACAGCAAGAAAACCCCTTCTAAGGCCCATAGACAAACAGAAGAGACTTGAATGGGCTAGAAAACATCATAATTGGACATCGAAAGAGTGGACGAAGGTGTTATTCACCGATGAATCGAAGTTCGAGATTTTTGGAACCAGAAGGAGAATATTTGTTCGCCGATAAAAGGGTAGCCCAGCAGTGTGTTCTACCTACAGTTAAATACGGTGGAGGTTCTATTATGATTTGGGGATGTTTTGCCGGAGATAGAGTTGGCGACATTGTGAAAGTATAAGGATGTATGGATCAGAAGCAGTACCACCACATACTTCAGTATCATGCAATACCAAGTGGATTGCGCTTAATAGGGAAAGGGTTCACCTTACAACAGGATAATGCCCCAAAACATCGCTCGGCATACTGTACGAACTACACTGCATCAAAGGAAAAAACAGAAAGTACTGAAAGATATGGTATGGCCGTCCTAAAGCCCCAATTGTAATCCCATTGAAATGCTCTGGGATGAAGTGGACAGATGTATCAGGGAAGTTAATATATCCAACAAGGAACATCTCTGAAATAATGTTAAGGATGTGTGGAATCATATAGATTCATAATACCTACAAAAACTGATTGACCGCATGCCTCGAGTTTGTGAGGCAGTCATTAAATCCAAAGGAAGATACTTAGATGAAAGTAAAATATAATGATTGTGATTGTATTATATATATGTAAGTTAATATAATCATCTTTTGTGATAAATAACGTTTGATTTGTGTTGTAAATCTGAAATACCAGGGTGTATTGAAATTAATGAGCGGTAGTGTATGATAAGTAACGAACAGACGATTGTTGTTTGAAGAGGCAAAACAGTGAGATTATGAATCTGATACTGAATATGGCATTAGTGATATTGTAACAATAAAATTACTAATTGACTTTCATATTATTTAATAATGATTTCATCAACCAATTTTGAACAAAAGCTGATGAATTTGGAGATTATGTATAAAGCCCAACCAAGTCCACTAGAAGACAATACACTAGGCTGGAAAATTGAACAGTATTTACAATGAGTGATAATCACTCTGATGTAGTTGACAGTGTACTTACAAATTCACTGGTCTCAGAGTTGTTTGTTAAGCATGTTAAGTTTTGAATACAGGCCTGTAAGTCAAACTCCAAGATGAGCTCTGGTTCAATCTAGAAAAATGTTGATATGTCCTGTGATGATATCTTTCTCCTCTCTGTCTCAGAGAATATATTCACTATCTTCAGGAGACATGTTGCACAATCTCAACTAAGAGCCATAAATATTTTATGGTCAATTTTTGACATTTCTAAAGCTTTTAAAAGAGGCAACTAGTGAACTTATCTTAGGGTGTTTCTGCCCTAGTTCATTGACCCTAAGCAGTATGCATATAATACGTACCTCTGTATCTTTCCGGATAATAGTACCAGCCAGCTGAGACTGTTCCTTAAGGCTGCGGGCCAAGGTTAGCATGTCATCTGCAATTTTCTCCTGCATTGTATGATGAAACTTCAACAGAGCATCAAGATCTTCACCAGATGTCTTTTGCTTTCTCTGTCTCAGGTCGCTGTCGGAGCCTGAAAAGTATGAATTCCTTACTAATTCATTCACTTCACACTTAAAGTGATTCTCATTTTGTGTCATTTCAGCAGATACAGAAGATATTTTAGATTCAAGAGGTCAAATGGACTGTACTGTTATTGGCCTATCCAAGGCTTTTGATAGGGCAGATCAAGGGAGACTGCTGACAAAAATGAGGGTTACTGGACTAAACAAAAGAGTGGTTGAATGGGTGGCTAAATTTCTGGAAAATAGAACTCAGAGAATTATAGTAGGTGAAGCATTATCTGATCCTGTCATAATTAACGGGGGGTCTCAGGGCAGTATTATTGGATCATTATATTTTCTTATGTATATAAATGATATGAGTAAAGAGCTGGGATCACAGATAAGGCTTTTTACAGATTATGCTATACTGTATGGAGTAGTAAATACGGTAAAAGTTACAAGATTGTGAACGATTGCAAGAACACCACGACAACATTATGAGATGGACAGCAGAGAAAGATATGATGGTAAAGAGCATGAAAAGTCATCTTCTTTCATCAAGGGGAAAAGTCCTCTCAGTTTTAATTACTGTGTTGATGGGGCATATGTACTTCACAGGGATCATTGTAAGTACTTAGGGATTAATATAAGGAAAGATCTTTATTGGAGAAATCATATTAACAAGGTAAATAAAGGTTACAAATCTCTTCATATGATTATAAGAGTATTTCGGGGTTGTAAGGATGTAAAGGAAAGGGTGTATAAGTCTGGTAAGGCCAGCGACGACTCATGCGTTCATGTGATGGGAAGGTCAGGGATAATAAAATTAAAATTAAATGCAAATATGTATTACTTGTACCAAATTAGAATTTAAGTGCAGGCTAACAACTAATAATACAACCACTATTTACCATATAAACTTCTGCGCTTATGCTTTGAAGAAGCCATACAAACAGCTCTTAGCATCGTTCATCACATGGCTTGCGAGGCCAGAATGAGAGTGACCTCTGCTGAATTTGAATGCCAGCATAGGAGGTTTACTGGGCACCATGGCAACGATGACGTCACGCGCATCATCTCGAGTGGCCTGGCCACACACCTACACCGTCAATATGGTCTCACTTTTAGAGGCTTTACATCGTCAACCAATGTACGTACCAGCCTACGTATGTACGTTGTATGTTCAGTCTTCAGCCCTAAGGCTGGTTGGATCCTCAACAGCTCTGCCATCAGCTGTCATAGATGGCCTAGGCATCACTGAAGAGGCGTACTAGGGAAATGAGGAGCGAGATAGTTTCCCGTTGCTTTCCTCACCGAGCCAGAAGTTGCTATTACATATCAGTCTGCTAAGCCCACTGAAATGCATGCACCAACCTACCCTATGAGCAACATTTTCACACCATTCATAACAGGGACTGGCTGCAGAAGGGATGGCATTACTAGCATCACTCATACCTCAGTCACTTTCATATTGTCAAAGCCAAGAATAAGACAGAGACAGAGACAGACCAGTGAAAGTAACAAAATTGCTCTAGCCCATACCAGAAGATATAGTGCACTGTAAATACTAGGTCCTGCCAGCAAAGGCATACCAGCCTACATACTAAGTTAAATTATATCAAATAATCATTCACACACGAATCATTGCCGTAATCTCACACTGTACATGTGAACATTTTACTTTATTATTAGCTATGCAGGAGGAATACAAACAAAAGTGTATGAAATATGGTCATGAACTTCTGATAGGAAATAAATTAGATCCTCAGTTGTAACACAGGAAAATCTGAATGCTTCTGAAATACAAGTAAAGGAGGCCCAACCTCCCATGCCTCCATCCAAAAAACCTTCCCTGTATAAGGCCCCAATTACAGCATGGTTCCAGTGTATTGGACCCACAGCAAGATTACTTGATATGAGAACTGGAGAAATTCCAAAAGAAAACAGCAATATTTGTTCTGGGTGATTTTTGACAAATAAGTAGTCTGGCAAAAATGTTACAAACTTTGAGCTGGGAAAACTTGGGAGTAAGGAGGCGAGCTACTCGACTAAGCGGGATGTTCTGAACTGTCAGTGGAGTAACATTAGTAGACGAATAAACTTGAGTGGAGCTTTCAAAGGTAGAAAAGATAGTATGAAGATAAAGTTGGAATTTAAGAAGACAAACTGGGGCAAATATTCATTTGTAGGAAGAGGAATTAGGGATGGAATAATTTACCAAGGAAAATATTCAATAAATTTCCAAGTTTGTTGAAATCATTTAAGAACTAGGTAAACAACTGCCACCTGGGTGAAAGTCCTAAATGCAGATCAACGATGTTGATTGATTGGTTGATTGATTGGTTGATTGATTGATTGATTGATTGATTGATTGATTGATTGATTGATTGATTAGGGTTACTTTCATTATCTAAAGGCAACTTAAAGCATAAATCTCTAAGCATCACTGCATTATCACACCATCTTCATTGTAAAATATTTCTCTCTCTATCAGTTGTACACACATACAGTGTCATTTCAAAACTTCAGTCTAAATAACTACATATGGAATTTTAATTTAATTTAAATGTAAGTCATGCCAATTTAGATACTGAGGGAGAAGTTTGAAACTAGGGTTCACTGCATTTTGGATTTTACCCCCTCGTCACCAGCCTTCCCCTCTTTAAAATTTCAGTGACATCCCTATATTTTGATATTAATTTTTGAAAGATCATTCATCTTGTTAGTACATCTCATTAATTTGTTCTTACCTCTTTTGTTTCCTATCATATCTGGCAAACCAGATTATTGTTATTGTTGATCAGAGCTGAATAGAATAGAACAAAATAGAATAGAATAAAATCACATAATATTGAACATTATCTAACAGAACAGCTCTGCTTGTCTCTCTGTTAGGTCACAACCCTGAAGGGTGGTTGGATCCTCAGATAGCACCACCACACATTATGCTGTTGTATGGAAACCAATAGCAGCGCCAAAATGAAAAGTAGTAGGCAAGATGAGAAATTTGGTACTTAGCCATTGCTTTCCTCAGTGGGCTAGAAAGTGCTACTGTATTACAGCACAACTGACCCTACGAGTAGCACTTTTCATAAGACTTACAATGCACTAGCCATGCTCTGAATGTTATTACACAGCACCATCCACACCTCTGCAGCTCCCACACTGTCACAGCCATAAATGGGACTGGGATTTAAGTGGAAGCTACATTCTACTCTTGCCTGTACTGAAGCTGTGCTAGAGTAATTATTTTAAAATGGTGTGCATTCTTCAAAAAAGAATAGAAATAATCTTAATAATAATAGTGCTCATAAAACTGTTACTGTTTTCAATGAGAGGCAACCTGAGAAAATGTAAGTTGCCGGTATGTGATTGACTTTGCAGGTAATTTGTAATCTAGAAGATGGAATAACAAACCTTTGTAAAAATGAACAAATTTTTTTCTCTATAAAATATACATTCTCACTGACAACACAGCAAATATGATATTCATAGAACAGAATTTTGTGAAATAATGCTTTGGATAATTGAAGATGAACCAAATTTGACATAAAATATTTGTTTTTGTGATGAAGCAACATTTTTCTTGAATGAGGTAACTGTAGATAGAGGGACAATAAAAATCCCGGTTTTTTTCTTTTTCGTGATGATCATGCTCAGTTCCCTGGAAAGGTCAATATGTGGGCTAAAATTCTTGGATTTTTATTGAAGAAAACTTGACTGGAAATTTTTATCTGAACCTAATATGAGATTTAATTGATCCACCTTGTTAAAAAAACAGGTCAATGAAGAAAACATAGAGTTGAATGAACAAACCTTGCATTTTTAATAAGATGGCACTCCTTTACACTATGCAGTACCTGTGCAACAATGGTTGGATACAAGATTTCCTGAAAAATAGATTAGGAGGAGAGGTGCTCTAGAATGGCCGCAAGATCGCCAGTCCTGACACCTCTCGATTTCTTCCTATGGGGTCATTTGAAATCAGTTGTTTATACTCCTCCGCCTGAGAATATTAAAGAATTAAAAAATACAATAACTCAAGAATGCAGGTGAATTAGTCAGGAAAAACACCATAACGTTTATGAAGAGTTCTGAAATAGGTTGTATTACTGTCTAGCGAACAAAGGAGCATATTTTGAAGATTTAATTCAATACGTTGAATTAATTACAAAGGCATTTAAAAAATTAAGGTTTCTCTGTGCAAGCTCTTGTTACCTTTTGACTTTCTTTGCTCTCGTTCATTAATCTATTAATAGGGTTCTTTTAATTTATTTTCCAGACATCGTTTCTGGTTTCAAATACACAATCCATTGACAGCCTGCCTCAACAATTTTATTGGTCTATAAGGATCTATTTTATGGATGCCCCCCTTATTCATGGCCATACACCTCAGTTTTAGTGACTGTCACAAGTTACAAGCTTCAATCAAGGACAGGTGTTATATGCACCGATGTTAAATCAAGACTGTTAGGCCTATAGTTTGCAATTATGACTGTCGATCTGATCTTCACTGTCAAGATCACTACATAGACTTATTTGGAGTGTTTTTTAAAAGTGTTTTTATGTGTGTTTATGTTGAGACGGATTCAGATGTTTAATGTTTTTATGTACCAATGATTGTGATGGCTGATGATGACCAAAAAGGTCGAAACCAGTACCAAAATAATAAAACATTTAGGACATAACTGATACTAAGATATAGTTGTATTCACATGTGTTTGTATTGAATAGGTGGACCACTTAAAACCAAATCATACGCAATGGTTTCATATCAAGCGACAAAATAAAATGTTTCTCCGCCCTGGAATTCGCTTTTGTCCAAGTATTCAACTTTTTTGCATAGTCTTCAATACCTACTTCTGGTTTTATCAAATTACCACTTACTTTATTGTAAATTGCATCACAATTCAAAACAACTCTCATGAGAATATGCCATGTTGACCTGTTATCTTCTTCACGATACGTTTCTACTTATGCAGGTCGTTCAACTTGTTATCTATGCCAATTCATTATTTTATTGTTATTTTTCTTCATTCATTATGCCTCGATTTTCTACCTGCTAGTTCCAACCTTAAAAATCCATTTAATTGCATGAAACAAGCCATCTGCTTATTTTCAGTCTAATTCACAAAACAGTCCCACAATGATTATTCAAAAATATTGTGTGGTTGAAGAATATTTTGTTTCATGCCACAAGCCGCTGGCTTGAATATGGCAGTCTTTTCTGAAGAACAGTTCAACACCTCAAAAACATCACACTCTATCTCGTTTCAGTCAGTCTCAGCAGAACCATCAAATGCTAGCATGTTAGAATAAAATAATTTTAATATGTAAAATGTGATACATCTATACAACACAACAGAAACTTGCTAACAAATGAAGAATAGAAAGAAACATAGGAAAAAAGAAAAATGCTTGTAAGCACTTGTTAGGACGTTGAACACATCACAGCACTTTCAATGATGCACTTACCATCATGAAAATAAAACATACTAAATATGAATACTGAACTGTCATAAAAACAAAAATCTAGTTAAAACCCAACCAATATGCTAAAACTACAAACAATGAAACGTCTTTAATCTGCTTTCCTGCCAGTGAAATAACATTGCTTTCCTGCCATTGAAAAAACATCTTGACTTCTTGAAACTTCTTGAATTGAACAATAAGACATTCAGGAGCTCATATGACATGTTATAAGTTATAAACAAAATTTCATTTAAGCAAAATCAACAATGAAAAGAAAAGAAAGTTTGCTCTGAACTAAATAGTGATTAAAATCTTCAAAGAAGTTATAAACTGAAAAGAACTAACAGAGAAGAAAATATTTTATGCTTATTACCAAAATATTTAAACAGAAAAATAGAAGGACTCTCAAAATATCAGACTAACCTATTATTAAATTATAAAATATTTTTTAGAGGAAAACCTACAGGCAACATTTTCATCAGTGGTGAGGATATTTTTGAATATCATACTAATTACCTTTCTCATTCTGGAAGAGTTGTTCACGCAGCTCTTTGGAATATTTTGATGTAGTCTTTTGATGAATTTCTTTTGTGATGTTTTCAGCTGATGTTGCAGTTCCATGGGAGAGAAGCTGAGCAGCAACAACTTTTTCAGCTGGACTAGCCTATCAAGCAGTGTGCAGAAAATACATGAAGTTAAAGAAAAGATCCATTCC
Source organism: Anabrus simplex (assembly GCF_040414725.1). Classification (NCBI taxonomy): domain Eukaryota; kingdom Metazoa; phylum Arthropoda; class Insecta; order Orthoptera; family Tettigoniidae; genus Anabrus; species Anabrus simplex. The sequence continues at coordinate 304,830,394 of NC_090268.1, forward strand.
AGCAATTAAAAGACCATCAAGAAAATTGAATAAAACATTAACAGACGCAGATCACATTAAGGCCTTATCAAAATCACTTGATGTGGATGACAAACGTAGCAACACAGACACTGGAAGAAGTTATAAACATGGCCACAGTTCCTATACAATTACCAGTGAGAAAATCCAAACCGTGGTTTAATAAAGACTGTTACGCCGCTAGGAAAGTAGCCTTAATTGCTCTTCATAACATGAAAAACGTCCCTACGGATAAAAACCGACAGATCTACATCGCAGAAGCAAGAACATATAAAGAGCTGGTTAATAAAGCCAAAAGAAATTTCCAAGATGAAGAAGAGAGGAAATTGATTGAAGATGCTGAACAAAACCCTTACGGAGTCTTTAACCAGATAAACCCATCCATATTACAATCAAGAAACACATGTCCCACAGTCGATTCTGAGATAACACATACAGTTCTTGAAGAAAGCTACTTATTCTCGGTAGAAGAGGTAAAGGCTGCAATTAAGAGCACCAAGGATAGAAAAGCGTGTGGCCCAGATCAAATTTACAACGAACACATCAAAGAATTGGGATATGACTTCTGGGATAAAATCACAACCTTATTTAATAGATGCCTTCGCCAGGGAGTACTCCCAAACAACTGGAGAAAATTGTCTATAAAAATGCTGTATAAAGGAAAGGGCGATTCAACGAACCCAACAATTACAGTTAAAATATATATCTATTCAGATGACGTGATGGCCTCAACATCGAAAGAGAATTTGCAAACCTCTTTCGATCAATTAGCACTTGAATGCTCGCTATTTAAGATATTCACACGTCTACTTACTAGAAGACTCACGGACCTAGTTGATACTTACCTACCTGAAGAGCAATTTGGTTTCCAGAGAGGAAGAAGCACTACGCAAGCTGTTCAGTATCTTCAAAGGGACATTGAAGATGCGTTATCAAAACCGAAAGGGAAACTACACGTGATTTTCGTTGACTTCTCAAAAGCCTTCAACACCATCAGTAGAGACATCATCTTAACTAAACTAGAAAATTTACTTGGCCAAGATAATCCCATATGCTGCATTATAAGAAGCGTACTAAGAGAAAACTATATAGTGACAGACGATGGAATCTCCTGATCAAGAATTATAAAGCAAACAGTAGGGGTGTTACAAGGTGACCCACTTAGTCCCCTTTTATATACAGTGGCCACAGCGGATGTAATAGAGGCGATACACTCAGAGAAAGTTAAAATATATATCTATGCAGTTGACACTGTGATGGCCTCAACATCGAAAGAGGATTTGCAAACCTCTTTCGATCAATTGGCAGACTGGGTGGAGAATAACAAGCTATGTATTAATAAAGAAAAGACAGTGACTGTGGCATTTAGAAGAGGTGGGAAACAGGCGACGTTCTTCCATAGAACAGTTCCTCTAGCAGCAGTATCACATGTGAAACATTTGGGAGTGATCATGCAAACAGGTGGAGACAAATTTTCTTACCACATTAAGGACAGAGTCAGCGCAGCATTTAGAAGTGCAAATAGCATAAAACATCTGAGGACATTATCACTAAAAACAGCAGTAAAATTGTTCAACGTCAAGGTTTCACCTGTCATCACCTATGGAATAGAAAACATCTGGCCATACCTAACTAAAGCTCAACTGTCAAGCATAGAAAAAGTTAAAGCATCATTTCTGAAGAAAGCTTTATGTGTCTCCAAGTACACTCCATCTCGCTTGGTTTACGTATTGGCAAGGGAACTATTCTACTTAGAGGAAATAAGGCTAAAATTTCTACCTCCAGCCACACCCGCATACAAATCTACCATGATGGAACTTGCATCAAAGAGAGAAGAAATCTGGGAAGAGTTCTATGTATACCTACGCCATGATCATACAAGATTGGAAACAACCAAACTATGACCTTAGACATGTGACGACTCGGTTTGCAGTACATGGTTTTCACCACCTATTATGCCAGAAAGTAGGTTTCCATTCTCCAGGACAAGAATGTGTGTGCAAGCGCTGTGGTGGGCTATATGACAGATATCATGCGATGTTTTGCAAGCAAAGGACTGAATCACTGACTTTGTTCTGTGCTAGAGTCAACTAACCATATACTGACTGTACCATTTATGCACATTGTGCAAATTTTCTGTATTCATTAAAAAAAAGATCAATCTAATGACAACCTTCACTGGTTCAGCTTTTTAGAAAGACTTATGAAATAGAATATAACAGAAATATATTTATTTAAAGTTAATTACAAGTAAGACCAGAGGTCCCTTTGGCTGTAACTAACTGCCACTTTAACTTAAATGTATCAATTAATATACACAATCTAATAAAAAGAATACATAAAAAGCGTAAGATACATTCTCCTACTTGACGATATAAGAATAAGATTAAAAACTAAACATTTAAGGGATTACAATGATACTTTTACCATTTCATAGACTATACTAACAAGGAAGAGAAGACATAAGAGAAACCTAGAAATGTTTATGCTGAGGATGAATTAAGAAAAAAACTGAACATCTAAAATGTATCTAGGAGATTATGATACTTCGTACTATTTAATTAACTAGGTGAAAATTCACTTAATAAGCGGAAAGGTGGTATTTAAGACATTTTTTCTGAGTTCTGACACTACTTTACTGTATTTCATATAGTTTAAGATCATTGTATGATTGAGAGGCAGTGACAATGAACGACTTACTGCACTTTGGAAATTCTTAATTCCCATGGGGGGAATTAGATATTTTTCCACCAATAGAGCATATCAAAAATCAGATCAAAAATTAGATGTATGGCTTTTCAGGCGTTTGCTCTTTTAACCAGCATTTCGTCTTTGACACTAGACTCGTCAGAGTGGGATGTGTCAGACCCTACCCACTGATGTTGGGGTGTCAAAGACGAAATGCTGGTTAAAAGAGCAAACGCCTGAAAAGCCATACATCTAATTTTTGATCTGATTACTGCACTTTATCGTACGATGCTGTGGAACCTGAAGGGTGTTACCTGTAAACCTATTGTCCCGGTCATGCACTTGACTCATCTGAACAAAGGACTAGGTCAAATATGAGGGAGCATTTCATTTTAAAATTCTCAGCAAGAAACAAGCAGCTGAGTATGATCGTCTATCCCTGAGTTTCAACCACCCTGCGGTTTTGTAGTGAGATGTCACATGACAGTCTTTACGAATACTGAAGACGAATCGCACACAGGCATTCTGAATATGCTGGAGTTTGCTATTGTATTTCTCTGAGATATCGCTGTTAATTACAGCGCCGTAATCTAAGATCTAAAATACGAAATACCATAGTTTGGATCATCTTTCACACCGAAAAAGGAAGATACGGAGAGTTTCGTCGAAAATGATGCAATATACCAAGACACTTTCCTGACCAAATGCTTGGCATGTTATCCATTAGAATACCTAAATTCTTAACACATTCCTGATACTTGACTACAGAACCGTTTACAATCACTGGAGGAATGTCCCTCTTGAAAAGATTTGATAAATTTCTTCGATATCCTAGAAACATAGCTAAGGTTTTGTTTCCATTTAATAGTAAATTATGACTTAGTGTATATTGATGTAGTCTTTCTATATCTAGATTTATTTTAGTAATACTTTCGTCAACACGATTCACAGGAAAATGGTAATAGATCTGTAAATCATCGGCGTACATATGATGTCTCATGTGGCGTAAAACTCCAGGCAGATCGTTTAAATACAGTGAAAACAAAAGGGGAACCAGCACAGAAACCTGAGGGATGCTAGAATGTACACTAGACCATTTAGAGAAATTTTGTTTGTCCCTTTCAAACGAAGAGAGAGCTGATAGAGATAAGCCCATCGTATGTAATTTAGTCATTCACATAGCATGCATGTAACAGCTGAGGAGGAGGTCATGATGAGCTCTATCAAATACCTTGCTTAAATCGAATAGTACCAGGAGTGTTAGTTCCTTTCTGTCGATTGCAAACTTGATATCATCGGTGACTTTGAGAAGTGCTGTCGTAGTGCTATGGCCTGTTCGAAAACCAGACTGAAATGTGTTAAGAATAGAATGAGTATTTAAATACGAAGCGAGTTGTTGGTAAACAATCCTTTCTAGTCCTTTACCTAATATTGACAAAATACTGATTGGTCTGAAATCATCAAATTTTTGAGGAGAAGGAACTTTAGGAACAGGTCAGATATTGGTCATTTTCAATACAGCTGGAAAGACTCCTGATTGTAAACAGAAATTATACAGGTGAGCTATGACTGGAGTGATAATATCTAAACAGTTCATTAGGAGGGAATGTGAATACTATCTGGTCCAACAGCCTTGGTATTTATGCTTTTAAATACTTTGACTACATCCTCTGGGTAAATGTACGAAAAGTGAAAAAGATCATGTTGAGGTTCATTTGTGTTCATGTAACTATGAATGATTTTGGATATTCTGTGAGATTTGTTCACTGGTGAAATTTTTAAAAAATAATCATTTTGCAATTCTGCAGATATGCATGAGGATGTAAGTTGTGAATTTTTCTTAGCAATACCTAGTGATTTTATAGTTCCCCATAGAGCAGACAGAGTTGATCTCTTACTGAACAATGAATGCATGTGTTTGACTTTGGCATCTCGGATCGCGAGTTTTGTTTTATTAGGCAAGGTGCGAAAAGTTTCAAAGTCTTCAGGTTTCCTGGTTGTGATGTGCTTTCTTTTTGCCTTGTCCCGCAAAGAGATTAATTTCTTAATTGTAGATGTTATCTATGGGTTAGGTGGGTGTTTGGCTCGAATTACTTTTAATGGGGCATGCTTGTCATACAACGCAAAAATTAAACCATTAAATTTGATGACTTTATCGTCGATATTATGCTGAGAAAATACTTCATACCAGGGAGCTGAAATTATGTCTTTTTGAAAATCTTGATTAAAACTGCGGAAATCTCTAAATGTGATCAATTTTCTTTCATATTTGGGCGTTGATATTGAGAAGACAGCATATAGCACACCATGTCCAGAAAATCCACTCACTGGGGTCTGCCCAAATTTCAAAAGGGTATCATTACAATTTGAAGCTATGCTATCGAGATTAGAATAACAATATGCAGTGTTGTATGTGTCATCAAATGGTATTCTAGTCAAATTGCATGAATCAAGTGCAGCATCGATTACTACAGTTTCCGAGGACTCTGATCCAAAATGCCCATTCATATCACCTGCAAGTATAACATATTATTTATAATGAAAAATGTAAGTATACATCGCCTCTACAAATGACTCCATGACACCAATTTTGGGAGGACGGTAGATGCATAAAAATTATACTTTACCCACAGTTAATTCAAGTTTGAGGAAAATATACTCTGGTTTATGACAGTATTCTGCAGAGAAGGTGTGAAGTATTTTACATTTTATGTTGCTCTTCACGTACACAGCTACTGCCCCTCCTCTCTTGCCCAGTCTATCATTTCTACTGTATATAAATTAAAGCCAGGAATGTTAACCTCTGAGTCCAGTATGGACTCCTTGAAAAATGTCTCACTTACAGCAATAATATAAATATTTGAATCAACAAAGCAGTCAAAAACTCATTGAAATGTACCTTATCAACTAATGACTGTGCATTTAAGTGAATTATTTTTAAATCAGAGGGATAGATTTCTGATAGATCTTCAATGATTTTGTGAATTTCAGAAGACTTAAGTTTAGAAGATATGCATGAATTTGGATGGTTAAAAAAATTCCAGAAAATAATAATTCAATTATAGGTCCTAATAACATTACATAGAGTTTTAGATTACGTGAAGCGAAAGAAGAGAAGAGAATAGTAAATAGAACACACTAATTTAACTTCAACAAGGAGAGATCTTTTTACGTTCAGATATGATAACCAGTAAGTAATAGGCGAGATAAATATTTCTTCTGTGAATTACATTAATCCCTAGGCTGCCGAATGAAATCGGGAGCTGTATTATGAAAACGCTTAATTAGGCAATGAAAAATGGATTTTTATTTTTATCTCTAATAATGCAATTTTCTTCTAAAATAAGTATCAAAAACTACTGAAAAGTAATATTTAGAGAATAATTCTCTGTGGGAATACACTGTAAAAATAAACAAAAAGTGGGAAAATTACAAAATTTATTTTTATGTTAAAATAATGGTAACTGACCGTTTTTGTTCACAGAAATACTCTTCAATACTAGAAGGTAATAATGTAACATACATATATGACATGGAAAAGATGCTGAATATACACTGCAAAATATGCAATACCAATTATTAAAAAAATTATACAATTTCCTCTGAAAATATGGAATTAAGTAATAATAAATGAACATGTTAAACTCAAATAACATGACTTTCTTCTCAAATAAATATTTAAAAACCAGTGAAAAGTAATATTAAAAAAATATATATTGACACTGCAGGATTACACACTAAAAAAATAACAAAATGGGGAAAAAATGATTTTGCAGTAAATTGATTGTATAATTGATATTCCTGTTAACAGAAATACCATACAAAACTAAGAATTAATATTGGAATCATGTGACACAATGAGAAAAATACTGTATATACATGGCAAAAAAGCAGAACAAATTATACAGTTTAGAAAATACTGTTGAAACTTGAGTTCTACTTTCTTCCATCTTCTGAATTAGTCAGTCTGACCACAAAATGGGCTTTCTATTGATTGAGATAAATATTTACACTGCACAGAAATACACTGCAAAAGCAAAAATTGAAAAATGTTTAGTTCTTTTTGTGATAAATTGATGGTAGTGATTTATTTCATCAAAGACATACCCGTCACCACTGAAAATGAGTAATTTATTGGCACATGCCGCACTCTTTGTAATGCTTCAAACTGTGATACTTCTCAAAGCATGGCACAACACACAAAGGCAGATTGTCTGGGCAATTTGAGCAAAAGTAGCAGTGCAAACATTATCTTCTCTCCTTTTCGACTCAAGTCGAACGTGGCAACACTTGGTAATAACACTTGAAAGCCATGGACTAAATATGGCAGCGGACGGAGTGTGACTGCCATTCGATGAAAGTCGAGCATGGCAGCATGGGGGTTAATAAATACAAGCTTTCCCAAATCAATGCTCGTATGTGCAGACTTAACATGCCTATAGCCATTACTTTGTTACAGTATGTACCAGTTAAGGGTCACATTTTTTTTTTTTTTGCTATTGGCTTTATGTCGCACCAACACAGATAGGTCTTTTGGCGACGATGGGATAGGAAAGGCCTAGGAGTTGGAAGGAAGCAGCCATGGCCTTAATTAAGGTACAGCCCCAGCATTTGCCTGGTGTGAAAATGGGAAACCATGGAAAACCATCTTCAGGGCTGCCGACAGTGGGATTCGAACCCACTATCTCCCGGATGCAAGCTCATAGCCGCGCGCCTCTAACCACACGGTTAACTCGCCCGGTGGGTCATATTTGAGAACCTTCAACTCTTCATTGAATTTAGTGAGACACTTAATCAGCAAAGGGGCTGTTTAAAAATTGTGTACTACATTGAATAATAATATACTGATATATTTAATGAAGAAATGTAATTCAGTATTTCACTTGGAATTAACAAGAACATAGGTACTGAACACATAAGACAATCTGCATGAAATTCCTCCCATCAACAATGGTGAAGAGTGACCATCATTTTAAACCCTTCCTCTTTAATTTGCCATATAGTTTAGAGACTGCTCCTGATACGTTCAACAATTTACACCTCCATTGGTACTAAACAGATGTTCGGAAAGAAATTAAATACATTAACTTTTTATGAAAATTACAATTCTTGAGTCACAGAACTTACTGGTTAAGGAAGGACTGTCAACTACAAAGCCTAGTGTGGCAAGGTTTATATCCTCTTAATTTCCAGGTTGTCCTTGGTCAACTTGGCCAGCTTTAAAAATGAATACAAGAAAAAAAGCTTTCCTATTGTGATCAACCATTGAGATATAACTTTCTTAATTTTTTAAAAATCCCAAATACATTGGCTGATATTTGATCCACAATTTCCTTAGTGAGAAATCAGGTATCATGCCACTAGGTTATCAAATTCTCCTTCAAAACGAGTATGAATTTAATTCCCTCTTAGGTTCTAACAGATGGTCAAAGCAAAATGAATACCATATTTCTCTCATGTCCTGTACAAGAGGTCTTGCCCTCCACATTCCTCATTGGTAATTAGGCCGGTAGGGACACTTCTCCTTACCTTATTCTATTATTTAATACACCAATCATTAAATATAAATTCTTCCTTCAACTCCTAGTCTTCAGTTGTTTCTTTTACATTCGATTAAACATTTCATTGAGCAACAATATATTTCTATACAATCAATCAATCAATCAATCAATCAATCAATCAATCAATCAATCAATCAATCAATCAATCAATCAATCAATCAATCAATCAATCAATCAATCAATCAATCAATCAATCAGTCAGTCAATCAATACTGCATTTAGGGCAGTTGCCCAGCTGGCAGATTCCTTATCTGTTGTTTTTCTAGCCATTTCTTAAATGATTGCAAAGAATTGGAAAGTTATTGAGCATATCCCTCGGTAAATTATTCCAATCCCAAACTCCCCTTCCTATAACAAATATTTGTCCCAATTTGTCCTCTAGAATTCCAACATTATCTTCATATTGTGATCTTTCCCACTTTAAAAACACCACTCAAACTTTTCATCTACCAATGCCATTCCATGCCATCTCTCTATTGACAGCTTAGAACATACCACTTTTAACACCAATATAAATGGTCCATTATTGGACATTGTAAATTTTCTAGCCAACTCATTGCTCTTTACAAAGGAAAAAATTAAATGTATCCTCCTAATTCAATACAAAACATAATTCCATCATTAGATGGAGCAATATTTTCCTTTGTAAAGTGAAAACCATCAATATGGAATGATTCTAATATCTTGTAACTCATTCCTGGCTGCCAGCATTTTGCCCCAGTTTGCTAAGTTGGGCTCATCAGTTGGTAAATAGATTGCTATTATTAATTTACTCATTCAGGACAAATATTTCAGGTTCCCTATGGGAATCAACATCTATGCATGCCACTTAGTCGAGCAGCTCGTCTCCTTTCTCCCAAGTCATCCCAGTCCAAAGTTCGCAACATTTTTGTAATGTTACTCTTTCGTAGGAAATCACCCAGAACAAATCAAGCTGCATTTCTTTGGATTTTTTCTAGTTTTTGAATCAAGTAATCCTAGTGAGGGTCCCATACACTTGAACTGTACTCCAGTCGAGGTCTTACCAGAGATTTATATGCCCTCTCTTTACATCTTTACTGCAACCCTTAAAGACCCTCATAACCATGTGCAGAGATCTGTGCCCTTTATTTACAATCCCACTTATGTGATTACCCAATGAAGTTCCTTCCTTATATTAACACCTAGGTACTTACAGTGAACCCCATAAGGAACTTTTACCCCATCAACACAATAATTAAAACTGAGAGGACTTTTCCTATTTGTGAAACTCAAAACCTCACCTCTAACCCCGTTTATCATCATACCATTGCCTGCTGTCCATGTCACAACCTTATCGAAGTCATTTTGCAGTTTTTCACAATCATGTAACTTATTTGTTACTCTATACAGAATAACATTGTCCACAAAGAGCCTTATCTCCAATTCCATTTCTTTACTCATATCATTTATATATACAATATAAGAAAACGTAAAGGTCCAATAATACTGTCTTGAGGAGTTCTGCTCTTAATTATTACAGGGTAAGATAAAGCTCCACTACTCTAATTCTCCGAGTTCTATTTTCTAGAAATATAGCCACCCATTCAGTCACCCTCTTGTCTAATTCAATTGCACTCATTTTGCCAGTAGTCTCTCATGATCTACCCTATCAAATGCCTTAGATAGGTCAATCATGATACAGTCCGCTTGATCTCCTGCAACCAAGATATCTGCTATATCTTGCTGGAATCCTACAAGTTGAGCTTCAGTGGAATAAACTTCCCTAAAGCCTAACTGCTTTCTATCGAACCAGTCATTAGTATCACAAACATGTCTAATATAATTAGAAAGAATGCTTTCCCAAAGCCTGTAATTAGCAGCTTTATATCCATCACCATTTCCTTTATACATAAGGGCTACTATAGCAACTCTCCATTCATTTGTTATAGATCCTTAATGCAAACAACAATCAAATAAGTACTTCAGGTATGGTACTATATCCCAACCCATTGTCTTTAGTATATCCCCAGAAATCTTATAAATTCCAGCTGTTTTTCTAGTTTTCAACTTTTGTATCATATGGTAAATGATGTTATCATAGGTAAATTTTAATACTTCTTTAGTATCAGTCACCTCCTCTATCTGGGCATTATCCTTGTAACCAGCAACCTTTATTCACTGCTGACTGAATACTTTTGCCTTCTGAAGATCCTTGCATACCCACTCCCCTTGTTCATTAATGATTCCTAGAATGTCCTTCTTGTAACATGTTTCTGCCTTAAAGTACCCATACATGCCCTTCCATTTTTCACTAAATTTCTATGACTGTCAATTGTGCTTGCAATCACGTTATCTTTAGCTGATATTTTTGCTCGATTCAATTTCTTTGTAAATTCCTTCAATGTCTGCGTACTTCCACAGCCATTTCTAATTCTATTTCTTTCCAACCTGCACCCCCTTCTTAGTCCCTTTAATTCTCTATTATAATATAGTGGGTTTATACCATTTCTTACCATCTTTAAAGGCACATACCTGTTTTCACATTCCCCAACAACTGCTTTAAACCCATCCCACAGTCTGTTTACATTTTTATTTACTTTTTTCCATTGATCATAGTTACGTTTTAAAAACTCCCTCATGCCTGGTTTATCAGCCATATGGTACTGCATAATAGTCCTACTTTTAGACCTTCCTTTCTATCACATTTATTTTTAACTACGGCAAAAACAGCTTCATGATCACTAATACCATCTATTACTTTGGTTTTGCTATAGAACTCATCTGGTTTCACCAGCACCATCTCCAGAATATTCTTTTTCTAGTTGGTTCCACCCCTTTCTAATTCAGCTGTCCATCCCATGTTAACTTATTTGCTATTTGTTGGTCATGCTTTCTGTCGTTTGCATTACCTTCCCAATTGACTTTTGGTAAATTGAGATAATCCACTGCAATCATGTTCCTTTCCATATCATTCCCCACATAGCTGATTATCTTATCAAATAGTTCCAAATCAGTGTCTGCGCTACCCTTTCCTGGTCTGTACACTCCAAAGACATCAAGTTGCCTATTATCTTTAGAGATTAGCCTTACACCTAGAATTTCATGTTTTTCTCATCTTTAACTTTTTTGTAACTAACACATTATTCTTTCACCAGAATGAATACTCCCCCTCCTACCATTCCTATCCTATCTCTACGATAAACACTTGAGTTCCGTGATAAAATTTCTGCACCCATTGTATCATTTCTCAGCCATGATTCAACTCCCATATTACAGTATCTGGTAAGTATATATCTATTAAATCATGTAATTCTATTCCTTTCTTTACAATACTTCTACAGTTCAACACTAACATTTTTATGTCATCCCTGCTTGTTTTCTGGATTCCTCTACCCTTATCATCGCTCCCTAGACCACCCCATTTCCCTAAATGTACCTCCCTATAACCCTTCTAAACAAACTTCCTAACTTATACGTACTACTGTGGTTTACGTGAAGGCCATCTGAGTGCATATCTCTATTTCCTACCCACCCATTAGGATCTAGAAATCTCACTCCCAGTTTCCCACATAACCACTCCATAGTCCCATTTAAATCCCCAATCACTTTCCAGTCAGTATTCCTCCTACACAGTAATCCAATGATAACATTTTCCACTTTGTAAATCTCAACTGTGTTGCAATTACCAGATCCCACACATCCCCAACATGTTGGTACTTATACCTGCTTGCCTTACATTGTTGGTACCAATGTGAAACACTACCACCTTCTCCTTTTCCTCCTCCTCCTCTTCTACTTTCCTCATCATCTGCCTAAACCTAATTCTTGGATAACACTCTATCATGGTTCCCTTTCCTCCATACACTTTCCTCACATGTCTAACGATGAAATCCCCCATGACCAGAGCCTCAACCCTACCCACTTCATTTGAACCCATCCCCTCCTGGTCAGCCCTATCTTTCCTGATAGCTGCAGAAGCTACTTCCTCCTCTTTATTTCTCCCTCCCATGACCTGTACAACCTGTCTTTTCCTATCCTCTACTCTACATTTCTCTTTTCTACCTTTTCCTTACCCCTATTCCCACACTTCTCAGCAACAGTTCACTCTTCCTCATTTTCCTTCTCTTGTTCTACTTGCAGTGACTCATACCTATTTCTCACAGACACCTGTCCTAAATTCTAATCCTGAATAGAGCCCTTAGCCTGTAGTGTCCTGCCCTTAAAACATTAGACCACCTATCTTCTGCAATTTTCCCCTTTCCATCCCTCTTTAACACCTACTGTATCCTGTACATTGTTTGAGGGAGGGTTACCTTCCTTCCTGTCCTCTGAGAGAATCCTAATTATCTCCCTCAAACTCTCCAACTCCTCCCTCATAATTTTGATTTAGTTTCCGTAATTACTGTGAAGATCTGAAGTAATGTTTAATACAATGGCTGCACATTTACTCTATGGCTGAAGAGCTACTTTTTTACAAAAGTTTTCCAACTCAGCAGTTAACCCAGTATGAATAACAGATCGAACTTAACTTGCAATAAATCATTGCTGCGATGACCGCATCAAGTCATTCATGAATAGTGTTGAAACTGGTTTATACATAACCAGGTTGTATGTAGTTTTGAAAAGCATAGGTATTTGAAAGTCCCAGGGAAATAGCATTGTATGGTGTATAATATTTATCTAAGTTATAGATAGCTGATTTACACAAACATTCATACATATATCTTGATTATAGACTGTCATGCCTTTCAGTGTTCAGTCTGCAAGCCTCTGTATATTTACTTAACACCGCCACAATCCTCTACTTGTAACTAGTTATGTGGATTGCTTAGTTCTATACAACTGAGCCTGACCATCGTTGTCTTGATCTCCCTCAGTTCTCTTGCTCTCCACGACTAAGTCCATTACTCACCTAGGTAATCTATCCTTCGCCATTCCCCTCACATGACCACATCACCAAAGCCAGATTATGCATACAGGTTCATCAACGAAGTTCATTCCTAACTTAGCCTTTATCTCCTCATTCTGAGTAATCTCCTGCCATTGTTCCCACATCTTTCTACCTGCTATTATTCTTGCTACTTTGATGTCCATCACTTCTAACTTATGAATCAGTTATCCTAAGTCCATACAGATTTCACTCTCATAAAGCAAAGTTTGTCTGAAAACAAACCAGTGTAAAGGTAATTTTGACTTCCTTCTTATAGAATGCTGTTGATCACAACTGTGAACTTACTGCATTAGCTTTGATGTATTTTCATTCAGTCTCCCTCACAATACTACCATCTTGGAAGAGTACACATCCTAAATAATTGAAATTATCTACCTGTTGAAGCTTTGTATTTCTACCCTGACATTCAATTCTCTTAGGTTTGCGTACCTATTGACATCACTTTAGTGTTGGAAAAGCTAATTTTCATATCATACTCATTGCACCTATTTTCATGTTCCAAGGTATTAAACTGCAGGCTTCAGCACAATCTACCATTAAGACCAAATCATTGGCATAGGCCAAACTGCTTACTACATTTTCACCTAACTGATTCCCTCCCTGCCACTTTATACCTTTCAGTAAATGATCGATGTAAACTATAAACAACAATGGTGCAAAATTAAAACCTAGCAAATACCTTGAATCAAAAACTCATTCTTTCATCAATTGTCACCACAGTCCAATTTTCAACATAAATGCCTCTCTGACTGCTTTTAATAATCTACACTTAATCCCACTGTCTCCCAGAACGGTTAACATCTCTTCCCTCGGTAGTTTGTTATATATCTCTGCATCTATGAAGCATAAACATAAGCGTCTATTCCTCTCATAGAATTTTTCAGTTACCTGATGGGTAGGCTACTGAAAATCTGATCTTGAAAGCCCCTCTGTAGCCTGAAACCCACACCGGTCTTAATCCAACTTACTCTCAACTACTGACTGCATCCTCCCTCCCAAGCTGACAGTGAACATCTTGACTGGTATACTGACCAATGAAATACCTCAACAGTTGTTCCAATCCTTCATGCTCCCTTGCTTATAGATAGGTGTAATTACTGCTTTCGTCCAACCAGAATGAACCTTGATGAATATTGAATTTCACGACCGCACTGTAATCGAAATCAACTTTCAACCTATTAGGTTGTGTTCGTACATTTAGTATGTGCAGAAGAGATGTTAAGTACATAACAAAACTGGCCAACCAGATCCCACTGGCGTCCGGTTGGCCATAGCATATATAGATATGTATATAATAATAATAATAATAATAATAATAATAATAATAATAATAATAATAATAATAATAATAATAATAATAATAATAATAATTGTTCCGAGGTATCTGTGGAACAGCAGAGGTGAAAGAAGATGCTGGGATGAATAGGTCTCAACTTACGAAATTAAAGTTAATTTAAAATTTAACAAAGGTTATATTTTCTTTTCAAGATAAAGAAATAACAAGTATGACAGGTACTCAGTAGCATATCAACAAATTAAGAATGTACAATTGCAATTTGTTAATGGATTTGGGCTTCGAGCCCCCAGACACGCAATCCTTGAGCAATGAGCCCAACTTTACATATGAACAAAGTTCAAAAAAGGGGCAGAAAACCCCAATCATGCCAAGGAGCACTAGCTCCCAATTACCCAGTTAAGCCTGCTCGAGGCACACAGAAACCAAATTTAAGAAAGAGCAACCTGCTCACAAAGTTCAAGCCTATTCAAAGGCCACACCAAACTCAACCTTCAAGCTGCCCTCCAGGCACACAAGAACAGGGGTAAAAATACCCAACCTACTGAGGCCTATTCAGTAAAGAAACAGGACAATTACGTGGCCCCAAAATACCAACTTGAGTGGAGGCGTAACTTGCACTCCTAATACACCTTTTTAAAACCTATTTGGCACTAGGCCGCTTATGCAAGGGCTAATCCCATACTACGGAGATGACATGATAGGAAAACTTTATTACATTATGAAGAGAAGGGAAACTGTTATGAAAACGTAGTCACCTCAAGACAATATGAGTGGGAGCTCGAGAGGGTTAGGCACTCTCTATCCCAATTTGTAGTTAAAGAGACAGAATTTATACCAAGTGTCTTTTACATTTTAAAGGAAAGTTACATGATAAAAGTTTCGAACCTGCCCCGGGGGTTAAACTGCTGAGCTAGCGACCAAAGAAGTTATTAAAAGGCCATTACCTGATGGATGAACTGCTGCCCGAAGAAAGAGGCGCTTCCCGCCCCCTGCTACATAATCACACTAGGATAGATGTTACTGAAGTGGCCCGGAGACCAGAAAATCAGCAGTTTAAATACCCTCGTGGAACATTCGAGACCTTTCAAGAATGAGAACCCACACCCCCCTCAATTTTATTGGGTAGCATAAAGCAACATCTCCATATCGGAGAAGACATACGTTATTGGTCAAAATTTAATTAGAGAAATTCAGGATTGGCTAAATTCAAAACAAGCGGAAAGAGAAGGGTTATACTGCCAACCCAAAAAATAACTGAAAGAAATTTAACAAAGAACAAACTTATGACTACAAAATTTCTTCCAAAAAAAAGTTCCTTCACTTTGCACTAGGGTGCACAATTGTAGTTCTTAAGTAGCACCATCTAGAAGGGAATGTTCACACTTCTTACTACAGAGAAAACAAAAATGAATCGAAATCAACATAGTTCAGAACTTTTCAAAATTTACAATACCGACATCTTCTGAGAAACTTTAGAATTACCATGGTTGTTAAAGTTCAGGCTTCCTCCAGTAGAGGAGTTTCAACTCGCGCAATGTTTGAATTAGCGGCGTGGAGGTGTACCGCCCGGTACAATAATCATCATCATTATCAGCGGAACCCGACAAAATAAAGTACGGTGGCTTGCTGACACCCAAAAAGATCTCGCAGAAGTCGGCGTTGACCCACTGACAACTACACGGGCTACATTTAGACACAAAATTAACTTGCACAGCTTTGCAGCCAGACAATGTACAAGAAACTTGAAACTTCAGGAGGCATGGACTCAAGGAAGACGACAGACTCACAGTGCGAGGATGAAGAAGTTTTGGGAGGATAAGAGAAACAAGAAGAAGAATGCTAACTAATGGTTCTATGTGCTCCTTAGAGGGCCTAACGCATATATATATATAATAACATAATAATAATAATAATAATAATAATAATAATAATAATAATAATAATAATAATAATAATAATAATAATAATAATATATAATATATAATATATATATATATTAATATATTATATATTATTATTATTATTATTATTATTATTATTATTATTATTATTATTATTATTATTATTATTATTATTTAATAGTATGATCAATGAAAGACCAGAAATGCACAGTACACTCGTATTCTGCTGTACCTCTGAATGTTTTTTTTTAAATTACCCTGTACCAGAGCTGGCTATGTAGTTAGGGGCGCGCAACTGTGAGCTTGCATCTGGGAGATAGTGGGTTCGAACCCCCTGTCAGCAGACCTGAAGATGGTTTTCCGTGTTTTCTAATTTTCACACCAGGCAAATACTGGGGCTGTACCTTACTTAAGGCCACGGAAGCTTCCTTTCCACTCCTAGGCCTTTCTTATCCCATCATTGCCATAAGACCTGTCTGTGTCAGTGCGACATAAAGCAAAATGTGAAAAACGAAACAAAAAGTTACGCTGTGGTTGGTGTCATTCGGTAAACGGTTCCATTCTAGTGCGGCAAACACAGAAAATGTGTTGTTATATGCGGCAGTTCGATGGTGAGGAATGACGAGCAGGATGTTTCAGCCCTTGTATCTCTGTTATGAACATCTGAGAAGTAATGGAAACGTGTAGAAAGGTAAGATGGAGAAGATGTAGTAAAAACTTGGTGGAAGAAAGACAAAGTATGATGGTTTCAACGGACTTGGAGTCACGACCACTCTAGTTCTAGGAAAGATGATGACACATGGTCATATTTTCTTAAATTGCATATATATCTCACACATGTATTTTGAGTGTGTTGTAGCCATAGGAACAATTGTGGCCTCACATCACTGAAAACATCAAAATAGTCAAAATGTGGCATTACAAGAGCTTTAATAAATTTCTGTTTAAGTTTTATTGGAAATATATGTTCATATTTATATAAAGAATGTGGAGCTGAGAAAACACTTTAGCATGTGTTCGTCCATGATAATGTTGAAATTCTTCACTTGTGATACAAAAGAAATTGGAACATTCTGAAGGATTACCCTGAGCAATGGACGTTTACTTATACTTGTCATTTGATTTTGATGGCCAACGAGGATTACTTGTGACTCTGTAGGGTTCAATTTCAGGCCATGTGCCATAGACCAGTCACTAACAGTTTGTAAGTCAATGTTTAGAAAGACTATATTTTCCTCAACGTCTCGTGCTGAAGAGTCTGTGTAGATTTGAAGGTCATCAGCGTACATATGGTATTTGCAATGTCTTATATTCGATGATATATCATTCACAAAGAGTTTGAAAAGAAGAGGTCCAAGTACAGAGTCTTGAGGGACTCCTCTGTTCATGAGGTTCCATGAGGAAATTATTCCATTATTATCTTTCACACATTGTGGATGTCTGTGAAGATAGGAATATATCCAAACACTCGTACTCTAAGAAAAATGAAGGGCCTTCAGTTTTACAAGTAATGTGTGAATGTTTGTGCTGTCAAAACTGTCAAAAGCATTACTGTAATCTAGTAATACCAGAACTGTGACTTGTCCTCTGTCTATTGCTTGTTGAATGTCCTCAGTCACCTTGAATAAGGCTGTACTTGTACTACGTCCTTGTTGGAAACCAGACTGGAAAGGATTAAGGAGATTGTGCATTTGAAGGTACCCATATATTCATGTATGGACTATATATTCTAAGATTTTAGATAAAGCTGGTAAAATACAGAATGGATGATAGTCTCCCTCATGACATTTTGGACGAGGTAGCACAACAGCCTTCTTCCTGAGAAATGGATATGTGGAGTATAAAAGAGAGAAATTGATTATATGAGTTAAGGTTGGTAATATAAAATCAAGAATTAGTTTGACCATGTCAGTCCCAATGTCATCATTTCCTTTTGCTTTCGTGCTTATCCTAAGAACTGCTTTTCTGACTTGGAGGGCTATCACAAGACTGAAATAGTATTTATCTCTGTCAGGGGTGGGGGTGTATTATAATGGTTCATAAGTTTCTGTTTGTCGTCAGGTCGTACTGCGGAGGAACTAGCAATATAGTACTCATTAAGAGTCTCGAGAAGTACTGTAATTTTGTTTTTGCTCTTCATA